>NC_134154.1:28055000-28685000 GCF_033958435.1 Carettochelys insculpta
TCTCCAGCCTCTGTTTCGGGGGCAGAAATAAAGGCACTTGGACGGCTGGAAAGAGGAGGGGCTTAAGCTATAGCTACAAGTCTGCTCTTGTCCAAGTCTGAGCTATCTGATCTGGCTCCCGAGAGCCTGCGTTTGGTCGTTCACGTGAGTTTCATCGGCTCTTCGGATCCCAAAACAAATACGTTTTCTTTTTACGCAGCTTCCTCAGCGGTGCGATTTGAATCTTCGAATTAAAACGGAAAAGCTGAAAAGCTTGTTTCGCAGAGCTCAGCAGCGCTCCTTTCTGCTCGGCTGGAGGACCCAAGAGCGAAACCGTAAGACTGGGCAATGTGGCCCAGGAGATAGAGCAGTGCTCTATGATTCAGGAGATTTGAGTTCTTCTGTACCTAGCCTGCTTGGTTACCACAGGCTAGTCAGGTTCCTGCTTCGTGCCTCAATTTCCCCATCTTGGAAACCAAAGATTACTTGTTGCTCTGGGGCGATAACCGTAATTCAGCTCTATAAGTAAAAGGACAAGAGCTGCCACCACCAATGCAAACTTAACACTTTTGGACGTGATCCGTTTAAAGTTTCATGGCATCTCCTGAGGGGATTGAGTTTCAAGCTGCACGAACACTTCAAATGTCCAGTGAAACATTTAGTCAAACTCCATTTTCTCTATCGTCCTATCTTGCTGCGAAGGTTTTATGGAGCTGGTTTAGAAAGGTTTGCGGGGACAGAGATCATAACATGTCCATGTCACATGACTTGTCCCATAAGATGTTTCTGAGGAAAGCCTGGTTGATTTGAGTGGAGAATCATCCTTGGGTCGAAGGCACAAATTGGGTGATACAGTACAGAGGCATTTGTGTGAGAGACCTTTTTTCTCCCCCCAATACCTCTTTGCATTTCTCCACAATCTCACCAAAGTGCATTCTAAACGTCCATGAAATAAGCCTCCAAGCTTCCTGTGAGCTTGGAAAATAGTATTCCTCCATCACTGGGGTTGGAAAAGGGGACAGAGGCCAAAGCATCTCAAGTCAAAGGGGATATTATTGGCACAGCTGGGAATGAAACCCAGGGCTCCTGCCTGCCAGATTGTCGGCCCTAGCCGGAAACCCTCCTTCCTCTCTAATATACGTGAGCTGCTGGCAGGGTTCCCTCTAATTTTTTCCATCCATGGGCAGAATAAATTTTGTTATGTGCACCGAGGCATGCACAGATGTACACCACCAATAGAAACACCTACTGCCTGCGGTGGGAGGCTGTGGATGCTCTGCTAATCGGCTGGGCAGAACCTGAATCTTTCCTGGGCAGGTTGCCCAAGTGCCCAGCTTACAGGGAACACTGATTGCTGGGCTAACATAATGCAATGGACGCACGGTAGATTTTTTTTAAATGATAAAGGAGTGGGCAGCATCTTTATAAGCAAAGTCTTGGGATAAAATATTTCAATTTGTGAACTTAAATATTTCATGCACCCTGCCAGTCAAAACCTGCCATCTGCTCTGCCAGGTATTATTGCTCTCACACCAAGGCTTTTGATAAACCGAACTGTGAGCCGTTGTGTCTCTTCTTTACGGTATGCTAAAAATGGCCCCCGCCCCGTTACACACACACACCTGCAGGCATGACAGTGGGCAAGAGTGGATGCTGGAAATACTGTAATGCAATGTGGTCTTCAGAGCCTGTTATTTATAGGCACAGGGAAAAGCTTGTGCATTTCACCGGGGAAGGTCTCTGAGGTTTTTCAGTATCTAATGCTGTAGGAAACACCGTTGGCATAACCGTTACGAGCAGAGAGTTCTCGTATGGGAAGGGAATTTTGCTTATTCCTGGCTGACAGGCCACTTGGCTGCTTTGACTGCTTAGCTAGACAGACAATATGAGCAGATGGTCTCTCTTTTAGGCCAACTCCTGACGGGGCTCTAACCAACCAACCAGCGAGCAGCTGCCCAAGTGAAACAGGACTAATTCTTGTTGTTGTAAAAGGGGCATTAGGAAAACCAGCAGGTGCTTGACTGCTGCGTGGACTGCGAAATGGGCTAGCTGCGTCATTCTCCTGAGATGAGCTGTGCGTGGCTCCTGCCGGCGTGGCTGGGGCAGGCTCTCCCGGGGCTGGCTCATGCCTCTGGCTGAGGTAGCCTGCAGGATGCAGGTCTGCGAGGCCAGAATCCTTCTCTTCCGATCTGCGCTGGGTTCACGGCTGGAATCGGTGGGGCGTTCGGCTTTGCCCTTGTGTCTGGCAGGCCACGGAGGCAGCTGGTTAAACCGGATAAGAGTTGTCACCCAGCTGTGGAGGGTGCCGCTAAATCTGGGGCTCCAGGTGCCCCACTGTTAGTAGTGCCCTAGGCAGCATGCAGCTGCCTATGCCTAGGGTCACCGCTACCCAGTGGGCAGCAAGGTGTGGGCAATGCTGGCTGCTGGCTGGGGGCAGGCAGTTGGTACAGGAGGGGGTTTAGGGTTTGGGCTCTGGAGTGGGGCTGGGGATGAGGGGGTTGGGATGCAGGAGGGGGCTCTGGCGTGGGGATGAGGGGGTTGGGATGCAGGAGGGGGCTGCAGGCTGGGGGTGCAGGAGGAGGCCAGTGTCTGGGACAGGCCTGGGAATAGGGTTTTAGGATGCAAAGGGGGCTTTGAGGTGCAGGAGGTGGCTCTGGGTTTCGGGGGTGGGGTTCAGGGTGGGGCCTGGCTTCTGCCTGTCCTCGGGGCAGGGACATGAGGCTCTGAGGCATGTTGTGTGCATGGCACTCCCCCCCACAACACCCCAAAGCTGCCAGCGGATGGGATGGGAGCTGACCAATGGGAGTGTGATGCTGACGCTCAGGGTGGAGCAGCTCACGGAGCCTTGTCGGCCTCCTGCAGCTGGCCCTTTCCCCACTGGCCCCAGTGCAGAGCTGTCACAGAACTGGGGACCAGGGAGCAGCATCTCTCCGGGGGCACGGCCTGGCACCTTAGAGGGGACGTAGGTCACCGGAACTTTTCCAAACCGATTGTCGTTGAAGCTCTTCTTCAGCATGTCCCGGCATAAGCACCTCTCAAGGCGGGGTCTGGAGAGCAAGAAGGCAGCAGATGGGCTGAGCAGCAGCGTGGTATCTTGCTGAGGGGAGTTCTCTGGCCTGTGTTAGCCACGAGGTCGGACTAGACTGGGGGTGGGCAATTATTTTTGACGGGGGGAGCTCCAAGGTTTCGGTAAGTGGTTGAGGACCAAACTATTCTATGGAGGAGGTGTGAGGTTTGGAGTGGAGCTGGGTTCAGAAGGGGGCAGGAGAGGGTGTGGGGTCAGAGGGGGAGTTTGAGTGAAGGAGGGAGGGGGATGTGAGCTGGAGCAGAGGGTTGGGGTGCAGGGACCGGGAGGCAGTGTGGATGTAGGAGGGGATTTGGGCCTGGGGATGGGGTGTAGGAGGTGATACAGCATCTGGCAGGTGGTCGTGACCAGGGTGGGTGGGGTTTGGGAGGGGTTTGGCTGGTGAACTGGGGTTTGGGAGGGGACGGGGTTCCAGACCAAGGTCTGACCTGCAGGCTCTTACCTGGGCAGCTCCCAGCCAGCAGCCCAGGGGGACTCTCAGGCAAGCTCCATTCCTGCGGCAGCCCCCGGCTCCTGGGGCCACGTGCCTCTTGGGGCCACACGGGGCTGAGGGTGATGGAGAGACTTCATGCAGTGCTCCCACCCCCTGCACAATCCTTGCTACTCCCACTGGCTGGATCCAAAGGCTTGGCAAACCGAATCCAGCCCATGGGCCATGTTTTGCCCACTCCTGGGCCGGGGGATCATAATGGTCCCTTCTGGCCTAGGAAGCTGTGACCTGGGGACATGAGTCCAAGTGGATGTGGTCTGCTGCATTCGTTCTAGCCTGGATGGTCAGTGTTGTAGGAAAACCCTCATGCTCTGGAAAGACTGGGGAGTAGAGCGAGTGTGTTGGCCGCTGCGTTGGTTGCAGTCTGGAAATCACAAACTTGAGCTGGAAACTGCCACTCAGCTGTCCTGTCCTCTTCCTTCTGCGGAGGCTGGACTCTGCACCGCGTTGAAGAAGATTCCGTGCGCGGCAGCTGCTCCTTTGGGTTACTTGGCCATAGGGACGTCCCGGGGAGGACTTTTTGGCTACATCTACACGTGCAGCCAACATCGAAATAGTCTATTTCGATGAATAACGTCTACACGTCCTCCAGGGCCGGCAACGTCGATGTTCAACTTCGACGTTGCTCAGCCCAACATCGAAATAGGCGCAGCGAGGGAACGTCTACACGTCAAAGTAGCACACATCGAAATAGGGATGCCAGGCACAGCTACAGACAGGGTCACAGGGCGGACTCAACAGCCAGCCACTCCCTTAAAGGGCCCCTCCCAGACACAGTTGCACTAAACAACACAAGATACACAGAGCGGACAACTGGTTGCAGACCCTGTGCGTGCAGCATAGATCCCCAGCTGCCGCAGAAGCAGCCAGAAGCCCTGGGCTAAGGGCTGCTGCCCACGGTGACCATAGAGCCCCGCAGGGGCTGGAGAGAGAGCATCTCTCAACCCCCCCAGCTGATGGCCGCCATGGAGGACCCAGCAATTTCGACGTTGCAGGACGCGGATCGTCTACACGGTCCCTACTTCGACGTTGAACGTCGAAGTAGGGCGCTATTCCTATCTCCTCATGAGGTTAGCGACTTCGACGTCTCGCCGCCTAACGTCGAAGTTAACTTCAAAATAGCGCCCGACGCGTGTAGACGCGACGGGCGCTATTTCGAAGTTGGTGCCGCTACTTCGAAGTAGCGTGCACGTGTAGACGCAGCTTTTGTGTGTTAGGGTGCAAACGAAAACAATTCTTGTCGCATTGATTTGTTTGTCCCAATTATCCCTCCGTATAACTTGGGCTGGGATTGACTCTAATCCCCTCTCTGTGCAGGTTCAACTGAGGGAGCTTTAGCAGTGAGGTAGGAAAAGTGCCCCCTTGGGTAGGACTGTGCTACTCCATACTTGTGGCTATGAAATACGTGACGCAATATTACGATATACTCCGTAACTCAGTGCTGGGCAGCCTCTGGCCCATCAGGGCTCTGTGGGTGGCCTTCAAGACCTTTCGTTTGCCACTGCCCATGGGCAGTGGCAAACGAAAGGTCTTGAAGGCCACCCACAGAGCCCTGATGGGCCAGAGGCTGCCCAGCACTGAGCTTTGGAGTATAAGGTTTTCTCCACTTTTTCTTTTCCCCCCTACCATTGTTACTCAAGTGACGTGCGTCCAGTCGGAGGGCTGCCATGGTTTAGTGGGCTCACCCTCCAAGTTCTGGGTACGTGAGCGCTGCTAGCAAAACTGCCCTCACCCAGGAGGCTGTCTTGGTTATGACTCTTTTGCAGCACACTGAGATGAAGGAGGGACACTCCTGCGACCCCGTCACTAGCCTCGGTTGCCTGTAACGGCCATATCTCCTATTAACTCTTTCATGGGACCAGCTTTGACCCCAAATCAACGTCAACCAAAGTTCAGCCTTGGCTTTCCAACCCTCACCTTAGGATGGGTTGGGTCTGAGGGTTGGATTCCGCACCTCTGAGAGATGCGGCGTTTGGAACCTGGGTCTTAGCCCAGAGCCATATCTGACTCTGCCTGCCTGGCACACCCTTTCCTAGTGAAGCAGTGGCACATCAGGCCTACTGTGTCTCGGAGGGACGTGATGGTCACAGCCCGAGCTTCCTGCACTTGGGAGGCTGACAAGGAAAGCAAGAACTGGTCAATGCAGTGAGAATTCTAGCTGAAGTAAGGAGGTGGTCTTCATGGACCAATCAAGTGGCTTGTTTGTGTTGGCTCTTCAGAGTTAGAGGGAAATCTGTGTTTGGCACATGGGATCTGGGGCTGTCCAGCATGGTGGTAGCCAAAGGAGCATGCGCCAGGAGATGTGGTGAGCCCCAGGACAGACTGCGGTGAGATGAGGAAGCAGATGTAGATGGTCACCGAGTGAGCCCTTCTGCTGTATTCTTCCTCTGCAGTCAGTCCTGATCAGCTTCCCACAGTGAGACTCTGAGGCAATTTTTTGGCAGTGATTGTTCGTGGAAGTGGTGAGCCTTTGTTTTTTGTTTTTGTGTTACAGTGGAGGGGCCCCAGTGGAGGCTTGGGGCCCCGTTGTGCAGGGGGTTCCATAGACACGTGGCAGGAGACGGTCTCTACCCTGAAGAATTTATAATCTAGCAGGACAAAAGTCAGAAGCTGAGCTGCAAAGAGGTGACATCTCCCAGCAAGTTCCTGGCCAAGTTGGGAACAGAATCCAGGTCGCCTGGCTTTTCTGGCTGCTGTATTGTCAGCTTTCTGGCTGCTGGCAAAGCTGCACGGAGGCGATGCTAGGTTGAAAAAGCAAGATGAACTGTAGCGGCCATTTGGTGCAGACAGATGTAACATCAAGAGAGTGATGCAGAACATTAGTTATTGCAGCCCACTGCATGATTTACTGTTGTGTGAATTTTCGCCAGACTGCAATAAATCCTAGCTCAGGGGAATGCTGCGGGTTTGCTCCTCTGTGCCTGCGTAGCTTGTAAGGCTCGCTGTGGAGAGGCTACCTGGGCATCAGGCTGGAGATGGAGATGGCATGTACAATCCCTAGTGAGCAACACCTTTGCAGTATCTCTAAGTGCTTAGGCCTTTGGTGTGGCAACCAGGGCCAGTTATAAGGGTCTGCCCAGTTTGAGCTGAAATGGCTTTTAATAGTTGAGCAGTTTAGCCAGAGCTGGCCAAAGAGAGGTGGAATGTGGGGCAATTTTGGGCTGGTATGATTCAGAGCAACGGTTGCTAAACAGCTGGAGCCCGGTCGGCGTCTCTTCTGTAACTTGCGGGGAAACAAGCAAACTCCATTTCCCCGGAGGGGTGTGTGTGTGAAGTGTGTGTCTTCTCTTTCATTGTATTGTATTGTATTGTATTCAGCCAGACGTTCATTGCCAGGTTGTGCAGTCCCTAAAAGGAACATGGGGCCTCTGGAGGTCTCCTGGTCCCAAGGGGAGGTTTTGATTCTAGCCTAGCTATAAGGTGCTTTTCACATGATTTTAAATGTTGCCATACCCTTGTTGTAAGGGCAGTGAGGGTGTATAGGGGCTCTGCTAGGGATGGGAAGCAGAGGGGGCCTTACACTAACGGTGTGAGAGTTGGCACAACAGCTGCACAGAGGCAGAGCTGGGTGGAAGTCGTGGCCGGAGCAGAGCCTGGGTAGACCTCAGTGTCAAGCCGCCAATGACAAATTTCTTCTGCATGGGGGAGCCCCCAACATCTGGAGTTGCATAGGTGTAAAAGAGCAAAGCCTTTGGCCCTGGCAGCACAAACTCGGGGTTGGATTCTCCGCCATCGTGGACCTCCACTGAAGCCAATAGAGTTACGCCAGCAGAGGACTTAACACTGCACCATCAGCATGAGGATTCTGAGAGAGGCGACGCCAAGGATGCCCCTGAGAGCATATGATGTTCTGTATGGCAGATGCGCCCATCGCAGGGCCTAACCGTCCTCACTGAGGAGGAGGAGGAGAGGGGAAGGATCCTCTAACCAGCTAAGAAAGGGGAATGGCTTCATCCTTGTTCAAAGGTGTCTTCACTGCCTCATTGGGGAGACTGGACAGGTCAGTGCCCAGAAAAATGGGTGACACAGTGAAGCTTCCTTCTGATGTACAGTAAATCCTGGCTCCCCTCTGCTTGCAGAGATAGGGGACTGACCAGGTCAGTTTCCTGGTTCCAAGGAGTTGAGGGGTGCGGGGAGCCAGGCTGTCCCTGGTTCCTGGCTCCCCTCTACTGGCTGGAGCCAGGAAACTGACCAAAGCTGCAGCCCTGGTCAGTTTCCCAGCTTTGCAAGGGGAGGTGGGGTGGAGCTAGGTTCTTGCCTGGGTCACAGCTTCTGGCCCCTTGTAGGACCTGGGAAACTGACCAGCCATGAGCCATGCCCTGGTGGGCTAGTCAGTTTCCCAGCTCCTGCAAGCCCCTGGGAGCTGGGAACCAGGCTGCCCTTGACTTGCATGAGAATTTGACTTACATGGGGGTTGCAGGAATGAAACCCCCACGTAACTCGAGGGTTTATTGTACAAGGAAGGAGAAGGGTTCATGTTCTTCAGGATGTAACTTCCTAGGTGAGGAAAGAGATTTCAAGAGTTCAGTCTGGAGGCCCAGAGATGCACCAGTCCCCCTCCCTCTTCTTACACTGACTTGGGCTCTGCAGGTCATTCTTTTTCCTTCTGTAGCCAGGAAAAGGGCATTCGAATGCAGGTGCTGGAAGCTATGCAGGCGGAAGCTACTATGCGATGAACACAGTCAAGAAGTCTGATCATGGCAGATCACCCTATGGCTGCAGCAGCTCTATCAGCTTCTCCTGAAGGGAAGAGAGGCGGGAAAGAAAATAAGGGTCAGATGTGAAAAGTCTGGAACAGGAACTTTTTTTGGGGGGTTGGGGGGCATTCATGCTGTTGTAGCTGAGATTTTGGGGGCCATGTTTTTGTTGACTGTAGTGGGGTTTAATGAAAAAGAATCCCTGTCTGTTCTGGAGTCTGGTAGACTCATTAAAACTGGAGAAAAATGAACTCTCTGAACTCTCACTTATTTTATTTCCCAAACTACTGATTTTTTTTTTTAAGAGAAATCTCTTTTCTAAGGTGAGTAGGTAAAACAATCTACTGCAGCTGTCGCTTCTGTGCTCCTTATTGTCAGACTATGTTTCTATTGTTTTTGGATGACTGTGGGGCGGGGGAGGAGACGGACAATGCACCATACTCGCATGTTTGTTTGGTGGTGGTACATGTCTGTATCATGGTAGCAAACGCAGCTCCAACTGAGACTGATGCCCTGGTATGCTAAGTGTTGCACTGATGATACAGCAAAGAGACAGGCTTTGCTTTCTCGGTGTATCTAATCCATTGTGCGCCAGTCAACCAGATATTGAGGTGCCGTGTATTTTCCATCAGGCCAATGTAGTGTCCTTTGAACTCTTTTTAGTTAATTGGTTGTGACAAAGGAATGGCATTAAGAATTGTAATTAACTTCCTTTCACTGGAGCTGCGGCTGCTGTGACCTTTTTTAGAAAACTAATCCCTTGAGGAAAGGTGAGTGGTATATAAAAAAATCAGACAGCTCCCTGATTAACAGTAGAAGGCAAAAGAGGCCCTGATGCCCACTCTCATGTGGACATCGTTTTATGGTTCCTTAATGCTGTTCTCTCCTTCGTTCCTTGCATGTATTAAGGCAAATAGAAGGAATCATTTGTGTAAAGAGAACCCGCTAAGTTAGTCTCACCCATGTAGCAGATCAACAGAGTGGTGGTGCTCTGCTTCTTTGTTGTGCAACGTGGAAAAATACACCTCAGTTTGCCTTATCCCTTGAAAGAGGCAAAGAGAGAGCCAACAAATTCTAGGATAATTTATTCAGTGGGGGTTGATCCCTGCAGCTTGGTAGCACCTGAGGTTTCTCCAGCAATGCTTACTTGTGCTAATTTAGGACAACGTTGGGCTTTATGAGCGCACGCACACAAGACGTTTGGAGGTTTGCGAGGTTTCCTAGATGTATTTGGTGTCATACTGTTTACCTGCATAGTTTGCATTTGTTCTTTACTTGCTTTTTGGAACATCAGTCAGTATTGAAGCGGGGCAGAGGTTGCTTCTCACACTTGCATTTTTGTTTTCACTCTTCCTGGTTGGGATCTTCTGATGAAGCTGAAATAATAAGATTTGGCTTTCTCATAGTCTGTCTTTTCAGAGTAGTGGGAATACCCTGAAGAGACCAGCTTTTATGCCACTGGTGTCCAACCAGTCCTGAAGTAACGGCTACTGCTACGGGGAACTAGCCACATTATTCTGAAAATACATTTATTGTTGAAGTCAACAAGCCAGGTAGCTGCATGTGGCTAGCTGCTTGCTGGGTGTGCAGCATTGTTGTAGTCATGGCAGTCCCTAGATATTAGGCTATATCTACACTGAAGAGTTGTTTTGAAACAGCTATTTTGAACTAACACAACTACACACAAAATGCATTTCGAAATGGCATGGCCGGACACATAGTGCCATTGGACACAATTATGGCTTATTTTGAAATAGACGCTGTTCCTCCTGCAATGAGTTTTACCAATTTTGAATTTATTTCAAAATAGCATGTGCATAATTGTAGATGCCTGCAAAGTTATTTTGAACTAATGGCTGTGCTTTCAAAATACCTCTGTAATGTAGACGTAGCCTGAGAGAGACAAAGCTATTTATATTCTGGTGCAGCTGGAATACATGTCACTACTATTTGAATCACCTCTTTGCTTCCTGCCTGGGACGCATACTGATTGAACTTAATAAAAACCATACAAGGGACCAGCTCTTCCTTCGGGGGAAATTGGTGCAGAGTCACTGAACTGAGCAGTCTAACTTGATGTACCAGTAGGTTGTCATGGCTGTTGCATATAAAGCCCCAGCAATGCCTTGGCTTAAAAAGAAAAGATGAATGGGAAGCGGTAGCACGCTCATCCATTTCCTAAGGGAACGAATCTGATGGTCGCAGATTATTACCTGACTAGGCGATAGATTACATCCCATTATTCTCCTCATATTCTGGCTTGTGTTTGGTTGGCAGGCCTGGGAAGCAGGTCTCTGCTCAAGAGAAAACTAATGTTCAACTTGTGCAGACTCATGGGTCTCAAGCACGACTGGCTGGACACTTTCCATCTAACACAAATATTCCGTTTAATCAAAACTGAAATGTTTTGGGCTTGTCAACGCTACCAGGTTTCGGGGCCTAAACTTATGTCGACACCCAAAAGTCGACAAAGCAAAACTCGCACGGTGGTGTCCACGCTTGCTCCCTCTGTCGACAGATCAGGTCCATGTGTGGGATACTGTCATGGACAGTGTGAGCAATGCATTGTGGGTATTCCTGCACATCATGGGATGCTCTCCGTTTCTCACAGCTGTCCCGGCTGCTGGTGGCAGCAGTGTGGGTAGCTTTGTGAGCTCTCTCTGCTGAGGAGTATCAAAGCATCACAGCTCTCTGTCCCACTTCCCCTGCAGCAGCACGCAGACTGCTGCTGTCTTCCTCGTGCAGGGCAGAACAGGAGCAGTCCAATAATTTGTTCTTTGTTCCCTGTACGGAGCAGGTCACTCAGTGTCAGATGCTTCCTAGAGCTTTAAAAGGCGGGGGGCACATGCCTGCAGGGCAACGGAGATCAAAACACTGAGCAGAGTCATCACGGCAGGGCATAGTGGGATACTGGCGGAAGCTAGTTCTGTCAACAAAACAGCAACAGTGTGTGCAGTGTCTCTCTGTCGACAAGGGAAGAGAAAAGAACACAGCCTGTTGTAGAGGTGGAAGTTTTATTTTGGTCACCGAAATCGTGTTTTTTCCTGACAAAAGTTGCATTGCAGTGTGTACGCGCTCTTTGTTTGGTCACCAAAAGGAAGTTTTTGGTGACCAAACTTGTCAGATTACACAAAGCCTTAGAAAAGTGTGTTTATTGCAAACTGTTCTTTACCGGAACACTTCCTTTTGTTCTGTTTGTCTAATGTCAAAATAGGCAGTTTCAACACTTGTGGAACAATGATTTCGAAATTGAAATGCAACTTTATATTAAGAGGTTTTTAACAGATTAAAATTGGAATGAAATGTTTTTGATTTTACCAGACTGCTTTAATGGTCCCCCAAAGTATTTTTATTTTTGAATTTCATTTCACAGGAATCTTCAGTTTCTTTTGCTTTGCAGCTCAGAGCGGAGAAATTGAAAATCACAGAATTTCTCATGAAATGGAAAAGTCCAGTTCTCACCTATGTCTAGTGCAAAGGAGGATCATTAATGGGAGCAGGACATATTGTGTCTAGCACACAACTGTGAACACTTCTGTACCCTGGAAATACCACCCAGGTCTAGAGGATAATGTTGTTAATACACAATACCCGGGCTGTGGGTGAAACTGATATTCTGTCTCTTCCCCTTTCCTTTAACTTTCAGGCAGATAAACATCGCTGCAGATATTTTAATATTCTTCCCCATCTCCAAAACAGACCCTCTTTCTTAGTCATCTGGTTTCTTTAAAATCAGAAGTCCATGCATTTTCCAGTTCCCGAGTGTCTGTACAGCCAAGGTATAAACTGTTATCTGGAACCTGACCTATACAAGGTAAATTCTCCTATAAGTTGTTACAGAGCCCATTTAGAATGGGGGCCGTCCTGTATGAACAAGATCTCAACCATTTTTTAAGATTTATGGAAGAATTAGCATTGCTGGGTTCGTTCCAGTACAGCTCTACGTTACATATTTATGTGCCCAAGCGAGATTTATTGTGGATGAGAATGGCTGGAAAAAGCATCAGTAATAGCTAAAATGTTCAGAGGGGAAAATAACTTTTTTTTAAAGACTCCACTGTATGCATTTCCTGTAGCTTCTCTCAGAATGTTGGATTATCTTACTAGTGACTTGCACATTCTTTTTATTTTTCCAGATAGCCTCGAGAGTCAGCCATGACAGACACGATGTTTGGCAACAGTACTGATCGGTGGATGTGTCCAAATGACAGACCGATGTCCCTCAGAGCCAAGTAAGGGGCTTCTTGTTTGACAGTTTAGAATTTTGTAGCTAAAAAACGTGCTGCTGCAAAAATGTATTTGTCATACAGCTAACAAACTGGATTAATCAACATCTTCAGTGTCGATTCTACTCTTTCACCAGTGTAAATCCAAATAACTCCAGCCATCAGTCCAAATTCTTACACCGCAGCCATCATCTGGGTGTCAGTACTTTTTGAAATAGAGTGTGGTGTTGTGGGTTTGCTATTGCAGTTGACATAGGAAGCTGGTACTAGGGCCTTGACCACGCTGACTTGTCTGTGAAAATTTCCTACAGGTTGATTCTCTCATCTGGCAACATCCGTAATCTGGCATGATTTTAATTAGCTGGATGTCCACTTACAGTGGATGTGCCCAAGTTTCCCGTGGTCCCGTAAAGTTTGTTTCCAGCTGCCAGTCTTGGCTCTCAGTGTTCTGGGCTGTTACTTAGCTGTAATTTACCCCATATGTCTTTTCAGAGTCCAGTGAGCAGTGGGAGTCTTGGTAGTGCTGCTAGACAATATTGACTTTCTGTGGGGTCGGCAGATTTTCTTGTTTAGCACCAGTCAGGTCCCGAGGGTGCCAGACTAGAGAGGCTCAACCTGCACTAATGCTCATGAGGGAACACACTAATGTAGGCAGGATGCTGGTGTTTGTATTGGCATGTCCCTTAAATCTGCTCCCAGCAGGGGGACCTTATCGGATGGTTAAAATGCTCATGGCTGGTCTGTACTGGCAGCTCTGCCATTGCCAGCGGTGAGGGAGCTGTGTGGATGATGATTGTTGTATGAGATTTCGGCAAACTCTCACACTTCCGTAATACTTAGACGTCATCCTGGGGCTTGCTGTATTCTGTAACAAGTTCATCAGAAATTAAACTGCTTGCCAAGCAAAACTCGGAGTTGTGTAAGTGACATTGCTCTACATACCAGATCTGATTCACTCACAAAAGAGCCACCTCTATTTATAAAAGAAAAAAGGCAAATTGGTGTTAATTATATCTTTCCCAGGCTAGGGGACCTCGTGGCAAAATATCTTTCAGAGAGACTTGGACCTCTTAGCCAAGTTCTTTTGCAGTTTTTAACCTTCCACTTTTTAAAAAAAAAAAAAAAAAAGGTGGGGGAAGAGCGGGGGAGAGATTATGATGGAAACGCTGACTTTGGTTCATCTACTGCATCCGGAAAGTGAGCTGTGAAGATCAGTTTGCAACCTGAGTAATTTGTAGGACAACGTGTTGTGTTAATTATTTATGGAAGAATGTGTTCTACAGTCAACTAGCATGAGAATGGAACAATGCGGCAAGAGAAAAGAGCAGTTAAATTGGTAGGACTGGGACGGTTGGAGACGGGACCATGGCTACACGGAATCCGGATCCCAAGATTCCCTGAGCTTGGGAGTAGTTCATTCCAGGGTCGGTTCAGAACGATGTCGAGTTAAGGCCCTGTTGGATAGTTCAGAGTTGGCATTTGAAGCCAAGTCTGAGCTTTCCTAAACTCAGGCCTGTTGAGTCCATGAATTTACCTGGGACCTCTCTGTTTAGCAGTTATGATCTCTCCCTGTTCCTTTCCTCTCAGTGTTTGCTGCCTTTGCTAAGGGCCGTGACTGTCTTGTTCCAGTGCCTGAGATGCATTTGTCATTTCCTGTGCAGCGGGGCCTTTGAGGAAAGAAAGGCCATGTAGCCTCTGCTGAGAGTGTGTGGGGGTGTGCATGCAGGCCCCAGATGACTTGCAACCACTCTGATCTTTCAGCTCCGCAGCCACCTCCTCTGCATTGGACTCTGAAGAAGTAAAGGGAACAGTCTCGGGAGTGTGACAGACTGTCCGTTGAAAGCAGCCATGCTGTTACTGCTGCTAGAATGAATTGTTATTGTTTTCTCACCTAATCTTTATTCCGTCTCTCTCTTTTTTTTTTTTTTTTTTGGTTGCCTTCCTGCAGCGAAAAGGAACAGTAAGTATTCTGCTTGCTTCTTGGTCTCTTGTTTTTTAAAAGCCGCATGTTTTTGGGCTTCAAAGGGCAGGTGCGATGCCCTTTAAAACAACCGCTTTTGCAAAAGTTGTCATACATTTTAAGTAACTTCAGGGAATTTTCAAACGTGCTCCCCAAGCTTCCCAAATGTGTCTGCTTTTTCCCTCACTGAGCAGTGCATCGCTACTGTATTAGACATATACACAAGCTACAGTATGTACACTCTGCATGCCAAGGTACTTTATAGATATAAGAACTAGTAACCATGATCAGTAAAAGCACAGGTAGAGACAAATGAACAGATTAGAGGCAAGGGAGAAAAAAGAGAGGTCATCATCTGAGATCTGGGGAGGTGACCGGCCAGATCTGTGATAGGTGTGTGGCCGGGTGGCTCCGTGGAAATAAACAGTCCTGACTGCCATTGGTTTATAGCAACTGAAAATTGAGCCTGCAGAGTGGACGAGAGAGATACAGGGAGTCTGTTCCCAATGGTGGGGACTATGGGGAGACCGTTTTTGCAGCCCCAGTGGCAAAACTGCATGGCTGGCTGGAGGATGAGGGAAGAGAATTTATGAAGCAAACTTTATTTGTGTGAAAAATGTTCTTGACTTGTTGGCGTTACCAGAGGCACTGACCCTTCTCAACAGGAAGGGGTTCAGATTTAAGCCTTGCCTACGTTAACCCTCACTGTTGATCTACTTCAGCTGTGCCAGCAGCGTAGCTGACGTCAAAATGCTCACCGTGGCATCTTGCGTGTGGTAAGGTGGTGGTGGGGGGGCGCTCTCTTGTCAAGGCTGGCTGCTCTTCTCGTTTGGGGGAGGTACTGATGTTAACGGGGGAGCGCTCGGAGATTGATTATTGCAGCTAAGCAGACATCATAAATCGACAGCTGGAGAATCGATTGCTGCAACGTTGAGCCGCAGCATAGTATAGACTTGTTTTTGCACATCTTCACACACAACCTTGTGGTGCAGTGATGGGGCAACCGAGGCGAGTCAGTGGGCTGCATGAGGGGCCCACCTTCATCTCGTCGGACCATGAGATTGCTGTAACCAAGACAGTCTCTCAGGACAAGGTAGTTTTGCTACCTGTGCTGGGCCGCTTAGAATTTGCGGGGTTGCGTGGATTGGACTGTAGGCGTGTTTTGATTGGCAGTAGAGGGCGTGTCTGGCTCTCAGTCAGTGTGCCCTGTCGGCACGCACCTCCCTTCACGTGCCCCGGCTTTCCACGCCAC
This sequence comes from Carettochelys insculpta, assembly GCF_033958435.1. Lineage (NCBI taxonomy): Eukaryota > Metazoa > Chordata > Testudines > Carettochelyidae > Carettochelys > Carettochelys insculpta. The sequence continues at coordinate 28,070,690 of NC_134154.1, forward strand.
TTTAGCAATGCCCGAAGGAACAAGCCAGCGTGGAGGGAAACCAGCAGAATCTGGTGAACCTGCATAATGGCAACGGTAGCAAAATGTCTCTTGAGCCACACACAACCCCAACAGGCTGCCTGTGGCCCTTGGCCTCCAGTAGTCTACCACTGTTCCAGTGTTTACTGAGATCTCTCTTCTGCATGGAATCTCTGGCCAGCATTTCTCATGTCACTGAGTTGTAAAACTGAAAGGGTTTGACACTCTTCCCCCTTTATGCAAAGCAGGAGCAGCTCCACTAAATTGCCGCTCTGTCTGTTGTTGTTCTTTAACACAAGCCCTAGCCAAGGCAGTTTGACTAAGAAATAAAATATAGCGAGCATCCCCCATTTACTGCTCGTTATAATGCACAAGCGTTTGGACACACACCCACAAGAGGACTGGTAAGGTACAGTCCCAGTCAGATGTTGCAAACAGTAGCAAGAACAATTTGTGCTGTATGGACGCACAATATTTTGCTCACTGGCACACTGTCTTTGTCTGGCACTCCAGCTGCTGCTGTTTTATGTTCCCTATATATTAGAAATGATTCCTGCTTGAAGTTGTTGATGTTGCTGTCATCTTTTTATGAGTTGGTTCGATTCAGTAGGTGTGTATATGAAACATAAACTGTAAATCACTGTTGCTTAATGTCCTTCATGGCATATTGTCTACTACTTGTTTAAGAGCATTCCATATCCGTGTCAAGAGTGTTATGAGGAAATCAGATGTTTGAAATGTGGCAGCCTTCATCATGAAAGAGAAACATCACATTTATCTCTCAAAAGCAACTTGGATGCTTCGGACGCATGCTGCCGGATGCATTTTTGTAGCTGCTAAACTATTCAGATGCAACAGCTAATTCACCCACCCTGCACCCCACTTTTTTGTGAGAAGTGGTTGAAGCCCCATTAGGTTGGAGCTAAGAACAAAAACAGCCCTTGGCTCTAGAAATGAAATGTTGCCTGCCCGATAGTTAAGTGAAATGTTGGTTGTGACTTTCGCAGGGATACAGTCATTGAATTAAAGCATACCAGGCACGAATGGCTGCTCTGGGATTGCTGGATGCTGGCATGCACTGGAAGGTTTTATTTGCAGGGAGTCTTGGAACAATCTCACTCAAACTGAACGCTTGCTTTTGTTTGGTGCTTTGCAGCTGATGAATTGTGAGCAGCTTGTTCCAAATACTGGTCTTGGAAACCTTGGGTCTCCTTACTTCTCTGTTCACTCTACCCTGTGACGGTGAATGCAACAACTCTGGTTTGATAGGAGAAAGAGGACTCCTTTCTGTTCCCTTTCTGTTCCCTTTCCTCACCTGGCCCAGTACTCTCTCGGATGCATGACAAAAGTGAAAGAGCAGACAGTGCTCCTTAGATGCCCTTAATCAAAGGGAGTTGGGCCACCTTTCTAGCATTGCCTTGTAAATGCCCCAGAGAGCCTCTCTTCTCAGGGTTGGAATGGAATACATTTGGACAAGCTTTGTCTTCTGCATTATGGATGTGCATATATCACTAGAGAAACACATGTACAGGTGCCATGAGGTTTGAGATTGTACTGCTTGCAAGTCATGGCGCAAGTTAGCTTGACTTGTCTAGCAGAGATGGGTCAGTTGCCCGCCAGACAAAATTGTTGTAAGGACCCAGGGACTAGAACCCATATCTGTAGAACCTGGGATAGCTGATACTGCTGCAGCCCCACTAGGAGGTCATGCAGAAGCTCAGCCTGGGAGCACTGTGGAGAATAGGTGTGATGAGTACCATCCATGAGACCCAGAGTGACAGTACTCTGTAGCATTCTGATTGGCCAAGTGGCCTTTATTGAACCCCATGGGCTGGCCCAGGAAGTTGGCTGAGCAGCCACACAGATATTGGATGCTGTAGTAATTGATTTCATCTCTTCTCCTGATCTCCAGACCCTGGCTCTTGTTTATGAGCCCTGGCCATGCAGTTCCTCCAACACCAGCCTGATGCTTCCTGTCCCTGGAAGCTAGACTACCTCTGCCAAAGTTCATTCTTGAAATACGGGCTTGAATTTTGCATCTTGACTCAACCTCTTCCCACGGTTGCTGTGGGAAAGTTTCACTATCTGTGTGCAAAAATTTGTGCAAATCTTGACTCTGGGCCCAACAGGCCAGCATGGAGGGAGATACCACACTCGTCTCTGAGGTAGGTGAATTTTGGGTGGTGAGAGTGAGGGGTTCATCAGACATCTAGTGCAGAGAAACCCAGGATTAATACCATGGTTTGAAGTGGTTATGTTAGATCTTCCCAAAAGGCTGTAGGTAAGAAGGACAAGTTACTGTTCTGTTTTTCCCTCCACAGCAAGCTGTTTGTATTCTTAAGGGCAGTAAGTTCATGCTGATTTTCCTCTGCTAATGGCTCTGCACGTTCCATAGCTTTATCCTCTGTTCTGATGTGAGGAGTTTAGCTTGCTTTGATTTGCCAGGTACCTCAGCAGCACATAGGGAGAGCTTGTGTAATTGGCTTTCCCCACCTCTTTCAGTGATTCCTGAGTGCATAATCTGCTTAGTTGGTCACTGGGACCTCAGCTAGTCTGCTGAGTAGTGCTGAAGGGGCGAAATGTGTCCTGGGGACAATGGGATTGTAAAGCCCATGACTCTTAGGAATTATGGTAGGACTCCATCACAGGGCCCGTGCTGGGAGTTCTGTTTTTATTAATGAAGACAGTCTGTGGAATATAGGCATAAAATAATGACTTTTAAAAAGGCATCTTCTGCAGTGGGAAATGCTCAGCAGAACTTGGCAGTTAGTGCAACACCAGTATTTTCTGCGTTTGGTATCTAAAAGGAAGACGAGGACATGGCAGCTCAGCAAGGTTTATGGAAATAGTTGCTGATAAACTGCGCAAATCTCTCGCAGCTCTGCTTCTGAGCTGGACTAGGAAGAGTGTCGTACTGTTTATCTTGCATTATAAATTCACAGACGTCTGTCTCCCCTCTCCTCTTGTGCACCACATCGAGTGTCAGCAGCTGCTCATTCTACCTCCCTTGGCATGGAGGGCACAAGCTATTTGTATTACTGCAGCTACCTCCTCAGCTGCTCTGCTGCCATCCCCCTAGACTGCAGGCAGCTCCGAGCTGAGCAATCCTGCCATTCTCTGTCATAATTGAATAGGACAAGGAGAGTAATTGGAAGTCTGCAGGCTGAGACTGGGGACTTGCGTGGGTGCTGTGGCTGTGCGGTGAGAGATGCTAATTGTTTCACAGAGCTTGCACCGCGGACATCCTGCTGACAGGGCCGGGAAGGAGCAGGGAATCTGGGAAGTTTGGCACCTGGTTCTGGTTTTGCTTACCAAAGAAATGGGTGAAGCCCACATCCTGGCTCTGAATTCCACCTCTCCCAAACATGTTCACATCCGGATTCAGATCTGAGCTTGATGAGCTGGTCCTGCTTTGTAATGTACTGATCAATTCCCCCTGATTCAGGTGCTCATAGGATCTGGGGCTCTTCTGATCCCAACACAGGTATCAAAGCTTGAGTTTATCTATGGAGAAAATTTCTCAGCTCTCATCACAGAGGGAAAATAAGGAGCTCCTCTGGCTATTAGCAGAGGTGGAAAAATACCCCCAAAATGACTTGAGTAAAAGTAGAGCTGCCTCTTTGGGGGTGGGGGATGGGAATGTAGTTGAGTACAAGTCACCGGTGTTCCTCTGGAAAACTACTTGAGTAAAAACACACACACACAAACACACGTGTCACATCTTAATTGTACTCAAGTCCCCAGAGTTAAAGCAGCTGTACTTTTACTCGAGTAACTTTGGGGTACTCTTTTGACATCTGGCTATTAGCCACAGTGTTCTGGGTCCTACACATGCTGGCTGGATGCAGGATGAAGTGCGAGGCCTACAAAGTCCTATGGGTATGTTAAACAAAAAGTTAGATATGTGTGACTGGCCTGGGACTACTGGCTAAGGCTTATGGGACCGCAACGTTTTGTGTCAAAGTTCAGTCTTGGGCTGGGCCCTGTGTTCTGAGAATCTGGGGGCCCCAGCATGAGCCTAAACATTTCCACAGAAATTTTTAGCCCTTCAGTCTGAGCCTGCAGTGCGACCCAGCCATGGAGCAGCACCTTTATTCAGAGTTGCCCTACCCTGAGCATCTTAGGACCTGTCTGCGAGAGAAGATTGCCGTTTCCTGTGCTCTGTCACCATGGCTAGAGCCAGCCAAATTATGATTTCCTTATGGAATCATTTTCCATTAGAACATGTTGATTGGTTAAAATTAAAATGTTTTGCAGACCTGTGGTAATTTCAACAGGGAAAAGTCTGAGTTGTTTCAGTTTCAGTAAGGTTTCCATTTGTTTGGATTTTTAGATTCTAAAATAACTTATACCCCTGTGATGTTGTTAGAATGAAATATTTTGATCTTTCCAGAGACCAAATCCCAAGTGGGTGAGTCTTGGGAATTTTTGTTCCTCAGCAAAGATCAGAATTTCAGCTTTGGGGTCCAATTTGGAATGGAATGATTCATACAAGTCAGAACATCCCCTGGCATGGGCGTTCTGGTTTGCAACCAAGCTTAGCGCCAGATAGCGCTTGAACCAAGTCCCAATGGTTCGAAGGGGAGGGAGCAGCTGCCACAGCATTGTCATTAAGAACCTCTGAACCTGGGGATTCGCCTCTTGCCCTTGATTTGAAATAGCCAAAGGTTGTTGCCTTCCACGCTTCCCCCAGAGCTGTGGGGAGGGAAGAATGCGTTGATGGTTGCAGTTCATGAGGTGCTTTTGGGCTGCTTAATAAGATTGTTTTGCTTGTGATGCAGTGATAGTGTAATGGGGTCACCTGCTTGTGAGCGCCCCTTTGTGACAAGGGGTGCCTGATTGTTTCCAAGGCTGGGATCTGACTAGCGCTGTCCATGGTGCTGTCAGTTCTTGGGTTAGCCTTGCGGCCAGTCTTTGGCCACCTCAGCTCACACTAGGAGCTGTCCAAAATGCTGCTGGTCTCCCAGACAGTATAGAGATCTACCTGGGTCGGGTTTCTCAGAGGACCTGCCAGGCCTTAGCCCGGCAGCTTGTTTTACACAGCAGACCCCTGACTTACAGGGGGATTGTGTTTCTGTGCAACCCCGTTTAAGTCAAATTTTTCATTACCTGAGAAGCCAGGAAACTGACTAGGGTGCGCTGGTCAGTTTCCCTACTCCTGTGAGCGATGGGGATCTGGAGCCTGGCTCCCAGCTCCTGGCTGCTCACAGGAGACAGAAGACAGATTGGCTCTGCTGCACTGGTCAGTTTCCCCGTTCCTGTCGGGGGCGGCAGCCACGAGTCAGTCTGCCGCCCCGGACCGCAGCTGTGAAACCACTGCGGCACTGATTCTTTTTCTGTCTCCCTTGAGTGGCGGGCAGCCCGGAGCCAGACATCAGCTCCCCGCCACTCAGCCGTGTTAACCTGAGGTTTGCACAACTTGAGTGTGCGTCTCATGGGGTCCTCCTCTACTGGCCTGCTGGGTCCTGATTGGCTGCAGCAGAGACAGAGGCTCTGTCCTGCCCCGGAGGACTTCCTGTCTGCTCCTCTCGCTGGGATGGGGTGCGGCAAGGCCTCTGGCCTCCTCTAGGGGGCATTGGGCTTAGTCCACCCCATCACAGGTGACAAAAGCATTTCAAGGCCTGGTTAGGTGCTCTCTCTTCGCCTCGTGCTGGAGAAACCTGAATAAGTAAAGAGCCACTTGTCTGGCAGCACCATGCTGTTTGGTGCCAGAATCCATCAGCGACTTGTTTCCCTTGCTAGTTAGTGCAGGTGTGTTCCCTACCAAACATACACTGTTCCTTGGGTCAAGTCTCTGAGGAGCCCCTGAGAGTGAGTTCAGCCGTGGCCACCTGAGCTGTGCACTTCCTTGATTGCACTTGGGCTTTGGGGCCGAGCTATCTGCTCTGTGCCCATCAGCCTTCAAGTCTGTCCTCCCAGCTGGAGGATAATGTGAGGTGTAGAGATAAGGCAATTGCCCTGCACTGGGAGAGGTCTGGGAGCCAATCACAGGTGGGCTTGAGGCAGCCAATCAGGGCCCAACTGCGCCCTATAAGAAGGGCTTTCTGGACAGACGGAGCTCATTCTCACTCCAGCTCTGGAGGGAGAGGGGCCTAGCTGCCTGCTAGCAAGGGGACTGTGGACAGGGCAAGTATGGGAGCCCAGACCTGACTAGACCTCAGGTTGAGGCCCCAGGGGGGTACTTGGGCTGCAGGGGAGTAGCCAGGGCAGGAAATGGCAGCAGATCCAACCCCACCCCCTGTCAGTGATGAAGTGGCCAGTTCAGAGTGCAGTTTGCCCCCAAGGGAAGGGGCTAGATGACAGTGGGTCACTGAGACACGGGGTGTCTTAAGGGTGATTGGATTCCTCGGGGAGAGGGGAACCCCAGACTGTGGGCACTGCTGTGAGGCCGTACCCTGAGAGACTGACACTGTGGTCTGGGAGGGATGCAGAGTCAGATGCAAATGGTGGAGAATGGACAAATAGACAGGTGTAATAGTGGGTGAGCTGCAGCCAGCAGAGGGCACTCTGAGGCTGGACTGAGCTAATTCCTGGAGTAACCAGCAGGAGGTGCTGTTGTGGTTCTGACCCTCCTACAAAGGTATTAACAATCCAAGCAAGAAAAATGGTGAACTCCATAGTGGGGTGTTAAAATTCAGTAGGCTCATTTGGAGCATCTTATGGCTAATTCACTCTCCATTATATGGTCTAATAGTACCATCACTTTAACAGACTAGTCGGCAGAACTTTCTGAATTCCGGTGCATCTCAGTGCTTACAATACCTGGCTTTACAATGGGGCTTGAAATTCAAGGTAGGTGGTAGAATCTCCAAGAAAATGTTGGCAGATGTTTTTCTTGTAGACTTACCCACCCACCCATTCAGAACACAGAGCTGAATCTGCCTTGTTTAATTTGCAAATGCAGTGAAACAGCTTGCCTGGGAAATTGCTGTTCAGAAAAGGAACACAATTGTAATCTCTCGTGACATGATACTGGCTTGTGAACTGGGAACTAGAGAGCAAACCTCTGATCTCAGTCTCTCTCTTAAAAGTCCACTTTTTCCCATCATTAGCTCTTTCTGTGCAGAGCATTAATATACAATATATATAATATAATAAGTTTACACACTAAAAGCACTTGGAAGCACTTTTTTGTTTTAAAATAGGATGTCTTAAAATGTTACGGGTAACAATTAAGAAAAATGCAAACATAATGAAATTTTACTCAAGAAAATGACTTTGTGTATGTGGATCATATCTGGCAAGAGAAGGAGGCCAGGGAATTACTGCACAATTTAGCTGACAAACAAGGAAAAGAACAGTGTATAAAATGTAACTGGATCATTTGCTTAACTCGAAATTATGGAAATAGTTTTGAAGAGGAAATTGCTTTTCTCTGTAGGGAACAGGCCTGATTTCTCCCCTTTGCAGGTGTTAATCTTTACTGGCAATAAATTACTTGTCACCTACACCCCAGTTAAATTTACTTTTTGTGCTATGCAAACTGCAATCGAAGGACCTGCCAATCTAAAAATGTGCCCTTCTGAAAACCCTTCTAGGCAGCATTTGGAAAGCATAGATCTATTTGCATGATGTCAGTGCAGCCTGAAAGAAACTTGGCATGAAGAACTTATTGCAAAACCCAAGTTAAATAACTTGGGGCCACAGCTTCTGCCTATCTCTACCTCTTCCTTTTTGAAGGGGACTTTCATGGACATTGGGATTGGTGTGCCATGCCCTCACACCTTCACGTTGTCTTTCCACAGTGGGAGTCAGTGTTGCCAGAGTCTATCCCAATTAACTGCACTCTGGCCCCTACTGTAGGACTATTCATGATGTTCAGAAGGCAGAATTGGGAGGAGATGCCCTCCATGCAGAAATGTCCTGGAATCTAGAAGGTGTTTTAAAATGCAAGCCCTGACTTCTTGGCCCAGCTCTTCTGCAGACTGCGTTTTAAATATTTCTGCATTCTTCTCATCCGTGATTATTAGGTGGGGTCTCCCTACTGTGACTTGGGAGCTAATTAGCAATCGCCCATTTCACAGGTAGGATCACTGAGAGGTTGCACTAACCTATGTTAGGAAGAACTGGGATGAGAACCCCTGTCTGTCTCTTAACTTACCAGACCCAAGTATCATCCATGTTAGCATACAGATTTTCATGGTGGCATGGTAAGAGATCCCCCGCCAGGAGATGGCACTCTGAGACTGGACTGAGCTAATTCCCAGTGTGACCAGCAGAAGGCGCTGTGTGTTGGTGTGGCTGTCACTGAGAGTGATTAGTGATTGGCTGGAGTTGGTTGGAGGCGGGATTCTGGAGCTATAAAGCTTGCCTTGGTTTTGGAATGAGTTGCTTTGGCCCAGGAGCATTGGGCTGAGCAGGGCTTGTCGGGCTGAGACTGAAGTGTGTATAGAATAAATAAATATACTACCAGGCTGGAAAGAATTTTTGACAGAGTCTTGCTGTAGTTCTGCGGGAAGCATTAACTTCAGTTACAAAGATTCCCATAACGGTTTCCCGGATAAAAGTAATTTCCTATGGGATCTAAAATTAAAAGAAGTCTCTCTCTCTCCCCTCCCCACCACCCTCCCCCGGTGTCTTCAATGCTCTTGGGTCCATTTCTGCCTCTTCCCCCTTCTTGGAATCTGAGCCTGCAGTCTCCAGCTCATATTAGATGTGCGTGAGACTGAGGAAGTGTGCAATGATCCATCACACTGTCACCTTCCTGTACACACTCGGTACAAATAGCGATTCCAGCAGGATTCACTTGGCGTGTAAGCAGGGCCGAGAGTTGAACTCCGCATATTCCCTCCATAATATTGCAAGAATCCTGTGTGTCAGCCAAAGTCCCACCCTCCCCTGAGCTTTTTAAAAGCCCACATACTGCTGTGTCCGTGCGTGAGGGGTTTTTGGTTGAGATTGTTCGCTTTTTGTCTACCAGCTGTCAGAAATGGCAGGGAAATTTGGATTGATTTAACACACAGCAGCACGTTATAATTAGTGCTTTCAGTCTCTGATTGGTGCCTTCCATCTATCTAGTGGCAATGAGTTACACATAATGCATTAGACCCTTTTGCAGAAAACATGCATGGGCTTAATTTGAAGTCCCATTGACTTCTTTGGGACCGTTCAACTTGCTGGAAGATAAGCATGTGGTGAGTGTTTGCAGGATCTGGGCATCAGTCGCTCAAGGACCACCTTTTCAAAGGTATTTAGGTGCCTAAATATGCAGGTAGGTGCCCCAGCTTGCCTCTTCTACAGGGATTTCAATGGAGCTAGATTTTTACCTGCTTAGGTGCTTTTGAACATGACACTGGGTGCCTACCTGCATCTTCTGGTGCCGAGAAACCTTTGAAAATTTGACCCTTCGGCCTCGATCCTGCGGGTTGTTCTGTGCATGTGGATTTCAGTGCTTATGTGTGTGGAGCAACTTGACTTCATGCTTTTGGACCCAGTCTGAGGCTCAGGAGATGTTCCGTCCATGGTAAGGACAAATGGCTCCGTGATGAAGGCAGGGCTGTCACAGAGCACAACTCTGGCTGGAATAACTTTTGCTGTGTGGGCACACCCACAGAGAGGTGTCACTTGTACAACTCTCTGCCAGGGACGCAAGTCTCTCTCAGTTTCTGTAGGTTTTGAGACTAGCTTCTATATTGGATCCTAGTAGTTTGGAGCATAAGTTTCAAATGTGACAAGGTCCCCTTGAAAGCGACCAGAAATGTTACTCTTCCTCCTCCCTGTTCCCGTTCCATGGGGTTTTTCCTCTTTGAAAATCCCGAGTCCCTCCACGTCATTACGTTGCTGTGGTGTGAGAATGGAATGAATTGCGTGGGAATGCCTTTGGCAGCCTGGTGTGGTGCTGTGCTTTAAATAAATGTAACAGCCCCATTTTATGCCCAAAGTTCCTTGGAGGGAGGGGGGTGGGGACCGAGCCAACTTTGTAATCTACGTTGCAACTCTTCCTGTGAATGAGTCACATTGTGTCTCGTGGTTGTGCTGTTCCTCAGCATTCTGAACTGGTGAAGAGAACAATCCGAGGGATGCGTTTAATTATAATAGTTATATTTACTATTTAGCAAGTGTTCCTGTTTGTTATTACTGCCGAGAAACATCAGACTCCTCTTGAATTCAGAAAAAGAACCGACAGTTCTTACCTCTAAGGGCTTGTCCCTGAGCTTTGATTTTGTTCCTGTGGTGAATTGTCAGGCACTGATATTCTTTTCAAGTTAGTTTTTTCCCCTCCCCCCCGCGCCAAGGTAAATCTGTTGCCTACTGCGCAGTAACGTGCAGAGGGGTAAATATTTCACGCAGCACACAGGAGGTTAGTTGGGATGTGCTAATAAACACAGGCGTACAACTGAATAGAAAGGACAGCAACTCTTTGACAGCAATTTTTGAGGTTTCTGAATTTGTTTTTAGTTCACAGGTCAGTGAAAACAAACTGGTCTGTCTGTCTGTCTGTCTGTCTCACACACACACCCCCCATTCAAGTCACACAGATTCGTGCAGAGTAAGGAGACGAATCTATATCTCTCACCACCTGTCTGCTGATGGAGATGTCAGTGAAACATTTCCAGCTTTGAGGAAACAGTGCGTTTTGACAAGATTTCATTTAATCCAAAACGTCCCCACCTGCCTGTGCAGTGTCACACATAAGGTAGAGCAAGAAACTGTGCTTTCGTCTGCCTATCGTGTTTGTGGCGTTAGGTCTACAAGGATGCATTTTTTCTGAGGTCGTACCTTGGTATTTTAGTCCCGGGATTCCCACATGTCTGTGCTTTCAGAACAAACAAGCTTCTGTTGCATTTTAGATGCATCCTACAAAGGCCCAGGTTTTTAAAGGCGTTGAGACATTGCTGCACTCAGCATCACAAATGCCCAACTGATTTGGGAATCTTAAAATCTCATCCCCTAGAGGGAGTTAGGCACTTGGGCATTGACAGTCAATGGCGTTTAGGTACTTAAGAGATTTTAAGACTCCCAAATTAGTTGGCGTTGCTCCTCCCATCAGCATCATGTCTTAGAGCTGGGCCTGACAACCTTGTGGGAGCTGCTGTGCACTTACCACTCGTGAGATGTGCCCACAGGAGGGTAGGCAAGAGGGTGGTGGGACTCTGCATCCCCTGGGGGAACTCCACACATTACAGGAAGGGGACCTTGGCCTTTTAGGTCAGCTGGTTGCCAGCTATCTGGGACCTCCAGAAGATGATGATGATAACTCATTAGTCTAGAGGCCAGTCATTGGCTTCTCGGAGATTCATCTGTGTGGGGGCTGATATGGGACTGAAAGGTATCTACAGTGGTGGGTGGCTGACTGGATTTCAGGAGGAAGAATGGCTTTATGCAGATCTTATCACTTCATATCTAATTACGATTCAGGAAGTGTCAAGGAGGCATTGCAGAGCAGTCTTGTGACTGAGCGTTTTATTTATTTTTGATCTAGCTGGTCCCTGAGCATCTCCCTCCCCCTCTCTTTCTCCTGCCGCGCACACTGCCCAGTGGGGGCAAGGTGAACGGAAAGTGACATCGGAAAACAAACCGCTATGAAATAGATTTTCATTTCAGAACAGCAGGTTCAGTGCGTGAAACCAGCTTTGTTTTTCTGTTGGCGTCCATCCTGTCACAATACAAAGACGTATTGGGGGTATCTTCAGAATGCCTCTTGGGACAGGACAATGAGACAGGACCTGTACTATTTTAGGTGCCCCTACTATAAGCAGTGTCGTTAGCATTCGATAAGCAGCAAAGAATGTATTGGGGAAAGTCTTTGGCTGAGAAAATGAGCAGAGCTGGGTAAAAGAATTCCAGCACTTCCACCTGGGTGATGGTCCCAGAGCTTTTCTCCCTGCAAAAGAAACGCCTCTTTCCTGTGCAGAGACTTCATGCTGCCGTGGTCAAAGTATTACCCGTGTGTGGGAGAGGGAAGGGAAGCATAGGGTATGGGGGAGAGGACTTTAAGTGGGGACACAGATTCCTCTCTCCCTTTTCAAAGGTCAGCAGTCAGTTTCACAGCTGCTGGTACAGTTTCTAGGATGGAAGCTCCGGATGCAGGTGTCTACTGCAAAAACTGATAATTGCGAGCTGGCCCTTTAACTTGAAGCAGGAAAATGAGCGAGCTGCTGATGGAAGGGCTGTAAAGGCAGGGGGGTGAGGTAATATGGCACTAAAGGTGAAGTAGGACCATTGGGGTGTGAATGAAAATCTCCACCTAAAGGGTCTGGCTGATGCTCGTTTTGATGAGCACTTCAAACCTGACTGTCCTGGGTTGCCGTAGCATCGTCCTTACTCGGTTTACCAGAAATTGCCTCTTTGCGTTAAGTCTAGCTATTGAATGCAATAATTGAGGAAGACAAACAGCGGTAGGATCCTGGCCCCATTGGACCATCTGGGCCTCACTCTGAGGTACTGAGGAGTGTTGGCTCTTGCTAACTTCACTAGGCATGTGGTGCGCTCATGCAAAGAGCCCGTCCCCTGAGGAAATGGCAAGCCCAGAAAACTGTTATGCAAAATCCTTTTACCTCCGGCACACGTCTCCCCAATTTCTGGGAGCCATCATTTAGCTCCATGCTTTGGATGCCGACAAAATGGTTGGCGTATACTCTGGTAATTCTGCCTGGAGGCCCTGTTTGGGATGGAGGCCCAGGCTGTGTGTGTGCAGGCCCACCGACTGCTGGGGCAAATGGGCCCGGTGATTTGAAAGGGGCCTAGGGCTCCTGGGAGCAGCAGTAGTCTGAGCCCTAGGCCCTTTAAATTGCCTGTGAGGGCTGCTTGTGGGGGACGGAGAGGCATTTCCTAGCCACGCCCCTTTTGTGTGAGACCCCACCCCTTTTGGAAGCACAGAGCTGTCGGCCCCACTGTGCGTGTGAGAGATGAGATCCATGCGTGAAGCTGCATTAAGTCTAGAGATAAGCTGATGATTATTTATATTACTGTAGCGTGTAGGGGCCCCAGACAAGGATTGTGCTAAGCACTGCAGAGTCAGACAACAGAGGAAATGGTGTGAGTGTCAGACCGGACTCCAGGGTGGGCCGACCAGACCAATGAGGTGGGAGAATTAGGTCATGAACAGAGCTTAGCAGAAGAATAGGCTCTTCTGCTTACCACTTGCCTAACCCATGCTGGGTGGGCGCGATGGGTAGGCATTGTGGGAGAAGTAGACTGGAAGGTGGCGCTCGGTGAATTTTGACAAGGAGTTTTCCCCATGCATGAAGATTCAACAAGTGATTGAAATCTATAAATGAGGAGAGAAGTGGTAACCGTGAGGCAATCATAATGGTCAATCTCCACGTGCCAATTGTTTGCACTCCTGCTGTCCTGGGAAATGCATTTCTTGTGGGTTCTGGGCTCTGTGCACATACCATGTTCCTTCCCCCCTGCTCCCAGTCTCACTGTCTTTGCATACTTTGCAGACTCCCTGCAGGATGGTCAGTACGTGGGAACCAGCCAGAAAGACCACGGAAAAATGAAGAGCTGACAGATGAAGAGAAGGAAATCATCAACCGGGTAATAGCCCGAGCAGAGAAAATGGAAGAAATGGAGCAGGAGCGTATTGGGTAAGGAAACGATCTCGCTAATTGCTCTGTGGGACCCACAGGATAGTAACATGCGTTGGTTTATGGGCTTCACTTGGTTTCTGTGAATTAGATTAAGTCTTGTGACTTGAAGATCATACGGCAGCACGTTTCATCACGTGCTTGCTGTGTGCTACTCACCTATTTCCTGCCCCAATGTGTGTAATGCGAACATGGGTTTGCCCTTCCAATGCATCTGGCTGAACTGAAATCAAATCTTCCGTTACAAGAAGACCGATTCTCCAAGAGGGCCCCTGCGTTTTGAAACCCAGTTTCCCTGTTCTGGAATGAAACAGTCTAAATTTCTTGACCCACAGGACATCCTAGGAAGTCAATTTTCATTATTCTCATTAAGTTGTATTACAGAAGCCCATAAAGGCCTCATTGTATTGAGGGCTTCACGAACACTCCCCAAGAGACAGCCCCTTCCCCAAAGCGATTATAATCCAGAATCATAGAACAATAGAGCTGGAAGAGACCTAAAAAAGCTGTCGAGTCCAGCCCCCTGCTCTAAGCAGGACCAAACCCATCAGACCAGCCCTGCCAGGGCTTTGTCGAGGCGAGACTTAAACACCTCCAGGGATGGAGACTCCACTACTTCCCTGGGTAGAACATTCCAATGCTTCACCACCCTCCTAGTGAAGAAGTTTTTCCTAATGTTCAACCTGGACCTTCCCAAACGCAACTTGAGACCATTGTTCCGTGTTCTGCCATCCGTGACCACTGTGAACAGCCTCTCTCCAGCCTCTTTGCAGCCTCCTTTCAGTAAGTTGAAGGCTGTTATCAAGTCCCCCCTCAGTCTTCTCTTCTACATAGAGATGACACAGAGTAAGGCCCTGTGGGGGTGGCTGAGGGGACATAGGCAGTTCCCTGGGAAGCTTGGGTTGGGGCCATATTTATTTTGAAATTTGATGTTTGCCATATGTGCTCGCAGGGAGGTCTGTGTGTCCTATGTCTGACTCAGTCACAGAGGTGTCCTTCCCTGAAGTTTTTAGCCAGGTGGGGGGTGTTATTCCAGCAAGCCCCACCTCCTCTCCGGCTCACAAAGGGGCCTGTGTCTTGAGCTGTCCCACTGAAAGAGGCCAGTTAAAGGGACTGCACAGTTTGCTTGCAGTTTCTGTAGTTAAAACCAAACCTTCTCATGGAAGTTCTTGCTATGATGTCCTCCCTGGCCTGCATGGCTGTTTGGGGAGCTGCTCCGTGCGCAGGTCCCATGACTGTTGGAGAGGGCAGACGTGTGTATCCATATGTGCTGCAGAAATTCATTCATCCTTGCATTTGCTCCCAGGCCCAGTCAGAGGGGGTGTGTGTGTGGGTGGGGGAATGGAGGGAAGGCAGAGGGGGGGAGAGGGAGAATATAAGAACAGCCGTACTGGTTGAAACCAAAGGTCTGTCTAGCCCAGCGTCCTGTCTTCTGACAGAGGCCAATGTCTGATGCCCCAGAGGGAGTGAACAGAAAAATAATCATGAAAGAGGTACCTCTCCTCACATCCATTTACAGCCTCTGACAGACAGCTGCGGACACCTTTCCTGCCTGTCCTGGCTAATAGCCACCGATAGACCCTGTCCTCCATGGATGCATCTAGTTCTTTTTTGAACCCTGTTAAAGTCCTGGTGTTCACAACACCCTCTGGCCAGGAGTTCCACAGGCCGACCGGGCGCTGTGTGAAGAAAAACTTCCTTTTGTTAGTTTTAAACCTGCTCCCCATTAATTTCAGTTGATGACCCCCTAGTTCTTATGTTAGGGGAACAAGTCAATTACTTTTCCTTATTCACTTTTTCCCCCCCAGTCATGATTTTATAGACCTCTATCTAATCCCTGCTTAGTCTCCTTTTTTATAAGCTGAAAAGTCCCCATCTTTTTAAACCAGGACAGAGTTCTCTTGACTAATTTTCTAATCAGCAGCTACTGCACTGCAGTATTTCTACGCAGGGAGAGACTGAAACTGCCTGTAGAGGATCTTTTTAACCTGCCTCTGTTCATCAGGTTCCTTTCCCTACACTGGCTACGCTCTGCATTAGCTCCAACTGCAGCCTCTTGCATTCTCTGCTGCATTCAGTGCTTCGCCGGTAATGGTAGCAGCCTTCTCACCTTATTTTATCCATTTGCTGCTTTGCTCCTTTGTTAATTGTGGTAAACGCTCCAGTATAGTTTTGTTCGTTATCTGCGCTGAGGCTGGCAGTTGAGTAAGCCGGTTGAAGTTGCGGTATGGACTGTTGTAGGATGTGCACCGTGGTGTGTTTGACTCGAAAGTGTGTAGCATTCAGAGGGTATTGTTTAAGGCCAGAAGGAGGCATTTGATCAGGTAGCCTGACCTGCATAACGCTGACTTTCCTCGCGTTCGTCCTGCGTGGGGGGCAGTAACTGGCGTTTGACTGAAATATCTCATCCACAAAGGCCTCCAGTCTCCCCATGAAGAGGTGCAGAGTCCACCACTTGGTAGTTGCTTCCTGTGGTTAAACATCCTCACCCTTAAACGTGCACCTTATTCTGGTTCGACTACGTCCGGCTCTGACGCTTCCAGCCACACGACGTACGTTACCGCTGACCCTTCTTCTGTCCGTAACACTTGGGAGAAGTAGATTACAAACGCAGCAACTGTCAAGCTGCAGCCAGCACCTGGCAAATGAAGGAGCTCCTATGCGTCTGTCTACCACGACTCTCTGCTAACACAGAGGCTATGGGGATGTGGGGAAAGAGAAGGGTTTGTGTCATAAGCCCCATCCTGGGGCAGTTCTTCTCTTGTGCTAGAGGGTGTTGGTTTTGGAGCAGGAGGCCAAAATCCCCGCCAGCTGGAAATTCCCAGAGGACATGGTGTGGGATATGAAAGAGGAGAGTGCCTGTGGGAGAGCTGGAAATTAAAATATCTCTTCTAATTCCCCATCCTCACCCTGAACTTCAAAGCCACCTTATCTGTGGGGGTGGCTCAGACAGCTAGCGACTGTCTATCTGCTGGACCCAGGGCGGGGGAACTTTTTGGCCACATCCAGGTATGGAAATCGTGTGGAGGGCCACAAATGTGGAGGTTGTTGAGGTGGGGGAGGAGGACTCGGGGGGTGAGGCTTGTGTGTGAGGACGGGCTCTGTTGGTCAATATTGGAGGGGGGGGCAGGGCTTCCCTGGTAACCCCCTGAAGAGCTGCCTACCCCCTTGCTGAGATGTCTGGAGCACTGGGGCTGGCCATGCAGTGACCGTGCCCCCCCCAGGCACTTGGGGATGCTGAGGCTGCGGGAACGGGTGGTGGATAGAAAGGGAGAGGCCAGGGCTTGCCTTTCTGGGCACTTGGGTTACCAGCCACCCCTGCGCTCCATGCTGCCTAGGAGCTGGGCTGGCTCCTCCCATCAAGGCTGTCTTGTGCCCACTCCCTGGGAAGGGTCTGACAGGCCATCGTTTGCTCCTTCCTGTTCTAGATCTACCGGGGAAGGGCGAGAAACAGCCCGCAAGCTGGTCTGGCCCACCAAGCATTCTGATCCGGCCAGAGCCTGGCCCTTGGCTTGCTGCAGCCTGAGGCAGATAGGAACATAAAGGGCACCACCGGCTGTTTTCCACAGTCTGGGTCTGTGGCAGGCAGGGAGTCTTCTTTAGGGTCCTGCTGGGCTGCAGGCCAGGGGCCATCTAGGTAAGCACCTCTGATCCAGAGCCTGCTGGCAGCCCACTGCCTTCTGCTCCGCAGCTCCCTGATCCAGATCCCCCACCCCCATCGCCCCCAGGACAGACCCTGCACCCCCTCCTGCACCCCTCCTCCAGGCCAGAACCCTCTCCTGTACTCACACCCCCTCCCTGACCCTGCACCCCTCCTCTGTTCCAGACCCTGCAACCCCACTGCACAAAAGTGTGGCTCATGACCATTTACTAAAGCTTGGCGTACCCCCACCCCCCATGAAAAATACTGCCCACCCCTGTTCCAGACTGACTTACCTAACAGAGCCGTGTGAGAAGATGCCCCATTTTGTGTCAACATCCGTGTTTGTGCCTTGCTTCGCAGGAATTAATGGGAAAGAACAAAATAATTGTTACATGTCAGCCCGCTCCATCAGTGACAGTTTCCCAGAGGGAAATCCTCTAATCCTATGCATCTGGCGTCTTGGGCTTTGTTTTAAGGACAGCAGGTGACTTTCTTCTATTCAGGCTTAGCCAGCGACTGATTTTTTCATCTTGGGGGCCGGGGGGGGGTGAGAGTTGAGCGCAGCCAGCTCAGCATTATTAACTGTTCGAGAGTGTTTTAAGTTCCCTTTGTTTACTACAAGTAAGCTGCCCTCGGGAGCATTTGGTTCAGAGGAAGACACAGCAGCTCCGTCCCTCTAAAATGGAAAAACAACACACGGACGTTGAAAGCAAACAAGCGTTTGAAAATCAAACCCCGGGATACGGTAACTTGGCTGTTTCTGACTCAGCTGAAATCTAGCACCTGTTAACCTGGCGACGGTTAAAAGTGACTCCAAAGTACTGTAAGCTGGGAAGAAATCACTAGAGCTCTGACCTAAACACTGCAGGAAGGGAGGGAAGGGGTAGCGCTCCTGAGGTGCTGAATTTGGTGAAGTTCAGCCTGTGAAATCCAGCTTCTCTTATGGAAGATTCAAAACCAGTTGAAGACCTGCTGAAGCAATGCAGGAGATACCACGTGTCAGACTGGCTCTTCGGAAGAGCCCAAAGACGCTGGTGTCGAAGTCCTGGTGCAGATGGCTAAAAGGCCGTGAGATGTTTTGTTGGTTTGCAAGCTACTTCAGAGCTGGTGAGGGAGCAGGAGCAGGAGAGTAGCAGTGAAATGCTTGATCGAAAGACGCTCGATTCAAAGCCAAACATATTCTCTAGTACTGCCTCATTTCTCCCCCTCATCCTGCACCTGTCTGTGGAAGGCATGGGTAGGTGGAGGAGGGGAGATCAGAAACAAATGGATTAAAGGCAAACTTCACAACCATACCTTCAAATGTGTGGTAAAATACCCAGCCGGAGGGTGATACTAGATATTCCAGCTGGGAAAGTTCACTTCAGATCACTCAGCAGGAGAGTAAAATCTCCAAGCCAAGAAACCGCTGTCTCTTTTTGCATTGCAGGACGTTTTCCAGTTGCAAAAGCTCTGTATTTTGTTATAGGCGCCTGATGCATGAGGTCCTTGAGACTCCAAACCCTCACCTTCGATCATATTGAGTTCCTGTCTTAAACGTTCAAGATCTCTGCCTTAATTTACAGTTGAGATTGTAGGTATTGACGTTCCCTGTTTGCGATGACTAGCCGATTTCAGCCAGAATGTACCAGTGTCCTCTCCAGACAAGCCGTTTTTGTGCAGCCTGGCATAGCATATAGCTGTGCTTTGATGGAATTGCTCTCTTTGTAAGAGTGGCTCAACTTTTCACCTCAACACCTCGTGCTGCTGATGTTCAGGCTTTGCAGGTTCTGCTGGGAATGTATCTGCTCTCTTGTTTAGCTTTTGTTTTTAATTTTTTCCCTTTTCTATTCATGGCTGGCCTCAGTTTGGTTTCAGAGTACAGTAAACCCTGGATTTAATGTACTGATGGGGTGGGGGGAGAAGCAGGGTCCGTTAAACCCAAATGTACGATATATCAGAGGGTTTACTGAGGCTCGCCCTGGCCAGGCTCCCCCAGGACCCAGCTCCCTCCCGCAAGAATGCCCGCTACTCGCCTGCGTGCTGCAGAGAGCCCCACGCTGCTCCGCAGGTGCTTCCAGAGCCTTGAGCGTGGCTACAGGAGCCACCGGAGCCAGAAAACGCTCTTCCCACCAGTGGGTCTACGTACGCGAACGCCAGCTGCCCAAGTACATGCCCCACACCTGGTGGGAAGAGCGTGCGGTGGTTCCAGCGACGGTCAAGGCAGCAGTGGCTCCTGTGGCTGGCGTAAGTCCTTTGCTTTTTTTGGGGGGTGGGATTTAGGATTATACGGCCCCGATTAAGTGGGCGTCAGGAACAATGGGGGTCTGGCAGACATCCGTTGTTCTTAAAGCCCGCTTAATCGGGGTCCCTAAAAGCAAGGGTTTCCTGTATTTGTTAACGAGCCAGCATCCTGCCGGGTTTGGCTCAAAGGTTGCTTGATGAAATGTGTGAGATTTTTACCTGCTGTGCAGGTGTGTGACTCTGGTGTGTATAGAAATGAGCGGCCCTGCCCATGAAAGAGTAATTGCAGACATGTAAAAATGCTGAAAGCTTAACAAAGACATCAGTGTGTTGTATTGATATGTGATGTACTTCTGAGTTCATGAGCTGAAAAAAGTGAAGAACCATCCCTTGTCATTAGAGGTATGTGACTATATAAAGAAAGTTGCTCCTAAAGTTTTGATCCTAATTTTAATTTTTTGGAAAACTTTAGATCATGTTTCCTTTCTTTGATCTTCCATGTTAACTTCAATATTAATATGCAAACCTCTAATACCCCTGGGTTCCCAGTAGAAATAGTGGTGGCATGCTCCCTAAATAGATTAATTCCTTTGAAATCAGTTGCCACAGGAGTGTTTGTGTTTAAGACAGATTACAGAATTTCATTGTTCAGCCCCGTGCAGTTGTGAGGCAAGAGGGGTCAAAAAAGTTGTACTTCGTGATTCAGCTTTTTTTTCTAGTTTAGACTGCATGCTGCCTTGAACTTGGTGCTATTTCAAACCCATTAGGCTCGTCTTTGTTGTTCCTTTTAGTGCAGCTGTGATAAATATTTAAGTACAGAGAACTTTTGCATGCAAAGGCTGGTGCCAGTTCTTGTTTTGCAGTAGAGTCAGCACTTCATAAAGGTTCTTTCTGTATTCCCCTGGTTGATTACATCTTGCCCTGAATAAAAAAGAGCAAGAGAATATGCCTAAGCCATCATGCTGCAGGTTTGCTGGTATAGCGCTGCTTTCCTATACTGCAGTTAGAAGCACAGTATATGCAGAGGGAGCACGCACCCCCATGCAGTTGTGGCTTTTGCAATAGTTTTCAAGCTCCTGCTGAACTGCTCATGGTCTGTCGAGAGGTTTATTTGGCATTCAGTACAGCTGCCGGGCAGTAACTGCACCACTAGCATCTTGCTAGGGTTGATACAATCAGGTTTTAGGCTGCTGGTGAGCTGAGACCTACCTGTCACCAGTATTGTCTGTTTTCTTGTACTCCTGTCTGTCCCTGTCCATCTCTTCTGTTCTGTCTTCCACCTAGATTGCAAACACTTGTTTGTACAGCACTTGCTGTAATGGTCTCCTGGCCTATGATGAGGGTTCCTAGGCACCACAGAAATGGTACTAGTACTAGTCAGTAGGCGGTGCAGGTGGCCAGGATGCTGTGAATCAAGCCTAAACAGGTCTAGGTGCCTTTGTTAGATACTCAGATTAGACACTATTAAGCTATGCCTCTTGAGCATGATTACATGAACTGCCCAACGGGGGTGCAGGAGTAACGCCTGATACTTCCTCTTCTGGAGGAAGACCCAGCCACCTCTGTTGGGGCGTTGCTCCTCAAAATCTCTTGCAAGGTCATCTTTGTGACTATGTAGGGTGGTATGGTGCCACCTGTGGTGGCTTAGATGCTGGTCTGGAGATGAGGACAGGACGTAATGGCTGACCTCATAGAGTCTCAGCAAAGTCTCTGAACAGCCATTGCTATTTCTTAGGGTTGTGTTTTGTAGAGAGAACCCTGCAAATTCACAAATACCCGCTTTATATCCGGGCGTTGCGGGGGTTATGGCGAAGGAGAATCCACATTTGCAGATTTGGATGCAGATTTTTTTGCAAGTATGCATGTGGATACCAATTTTGTGTCCATCATCGCCATCATCAACAACAACCATGGGCTCAGTGCCTGTTGGTGTCTGGTACCTCCCTCACTATCTTTCCATCTTTCCCTGTCCAGTGCGGAGTGGCTTAGTTTCTGTAGACTAGCTCTGCACCAATCTACTATATCACTTACCCATTCTCTGTGGGGTCTGCCCCTCCTGTTTTAACGGTACGTTATGCTTAATACCAGGGTCTTGACTTTTCATTCATTCTGCAGATATGTCCAGATAGCTGTAACTTCTGTTGTATAACCTCCTGTATCTTCCTATACAATTCCTTGTTGGTGGCCTTCTGTATCCATCCTATTCTCAGGATCTTTCCATAACAACTCCTCTCGAATGCCAGTGTCCTTCTCTTTGAATCTTTCTTTATCACCCATGTCTCTCATTCGTACAACATAATGCTGAATACACACGTTTTCAAGATACTCAGCTTCGTTCCTAAGCTAATTGCTTTGCTTTTCCAGGTCTTATCCATCGCCTTCGAACTCGCTCTTGCTTTCGCTATTTGTCGCTATTTCCTTCTTAAAGTCTAGATCATACGTTATGTTGCTTCCCAGAAATGTGAACTTCTTTAGTTTGATCCTGTCTACACTGATCTTCCTTCCTATTTCCTTATCTCCTAGTACCATTGGTTTTGTTTTGTTGACGTTTATAATCAGTCCATACCGCTTCCCTTCCTCGTTTAGTGCCTGCACCGTTCTCGCTAGCTTCTCTTCATCTTCTTTAATGATAACTATATCATCCACGAACCCCAAGTTGTTGACTCTCATCCCACGCACAGATATTCCTTCTACCTCTTCCTCGATCTCATCCATCGATCTAGCTAGGTGCCCGATGAAGATACTCGGCGATATCGGATCTCATTGTCTCGTACCTCCTACTCACTCTAAACCAGCTTCTCATCTCTCTGCATGTTTTCACTGCTGCTTCTGCATTGTCATTGATATCCTTCAACAATCGAATCAGTCTGTTATCCATTCCGTACAACTCCAACCCTGCCAAAACACTTTCTGATCTATACTGTCAAATGCCTTCTGAAAACTGACAAAGCAATTGTAGACGTTTTTATCTTTTTGTCGCGCTTTCTCCGCTGTCAATCTTAGTGCCAATATCTGCTGTGTGGTACTTCTGTCTTTCCTGAATCCTGCTTGCTCGTCCTCTAGATGTTCTTTTATCTGCAGTCTCGGTCTCTCTGCAAGTATCATCATCAGCACCTTGCCTAGATGACTCGTTAGGGCAATCGTTCTGTAGTTCTTGCGCTCCAATGCACTTCCTTTCTTGTGTATTCTCACTAGCATGGATCTTGTCCATTCCTTAGGTGCCTTCCCTTCTTTCCATTCTGTATTTTGTAATCAGTGAATTTCCTGAATCATGCTTTCTCCACTGTATTTGCTCATCTCTCCTGTGATCTTACCATTTCCAGGGCTCTTGTTGTTTTACTTCCTCCTTCAAAACATCGGTCTCACTCTTGATGGAGATATCTCTTTCACTTCTTTGATCAGTCCCTCTGACACACTCGTATCCAACTGTGCTTTGTATAGATCAGTGCCATATCTTTTTATGAGCACCTCATTGTTCATCACCGTCTGCTTTGGCTGCCACTTCCTGTTAATATTCCTGATCATCCTAGTCTTACATTCACTGTAGTACCTCTCTCTATTTTCACACTGCTCCTCTAACCATTTTGCGTCATCCATTCTGGCTGCTTTCCTTACCTCCTTGCATTTCACTCCATATTGCTGTTCCACCCTCTCAGAAACACCGCTTCTGATCTTCCATGCTCTCGTCTCTTGGACCAACTTCAGTGGTTCCTGCGTAATCCACTTCTTATGGATCTTCTCTTCGTCTGGAACAATCTCTCAAGTGCCTCTTCTATCGCTGTGGCTATCCCTTCGACTCACTTATCTAGGTCTTTCTCTGTGCCCGCATTCCTAATCTTCTCTTCGAGCGCTGGTTTGTACACATGCCTTATTTAGGGTAGAATATATGGAGATACACATCTCGTGGAGCTGGAAGGGACCTGGGAAGGTCATTGAGCCTGGTCTCCTGCCCTCTTGGCAGGATCAAGCACCATCCTTGACAGACTTTTTCTTTTTTTAAATCTATTTGCCCTAGAACCCTAAATAGCCTCCCCAAGGACTGAATTCTCAATTCTGGGTTTAGTAAGTCAGTGTCCAAACCACTGAACTATCCCTCCCTCCTTTCTTCCTCTCCAAGCCTTGTCATGTCTCTTCTTTTCTGAAACTGTGTCTTATACTTTCTCTTGAGTTTCATCTTGATGTTTGCGATCACTAGGCTGTGTGGTCCAAGTCTATATCCGCTCCTTGGAAAGTTTGGCACTGCTGTACTGATGTTAACCATCTTCTTCATATGAAGATCATATCTATCATGTTCTTGGACTTCCTTTCATTCAGCTGCCATGTCCACTTCCTACTGTCCTTTTGTTGGACTCTCATGTTGCAGATCACCATCTTGTGCTCTGTAGCAAACTCTAGTAGTTTCTCACCTTGTTTGTTTCGTTCTCCATATCCAAACCTTCCCGTGACTCTCTCCTAACCTTCATTATCTGTTCCAACCTTTTCACATTCCAATCTCCTCCGATGATCGATACATCTCTCTTCAGTATCTCCTCCAGCATCTCTGTCAAGTTTTCAGAGAATAGCTCAATCTCTTTCTTTGCTCTGCCCAGTGTGGGTGCATACACCTGAACAACTGAGATGTTGAGAGCAGTTTTGCTTTGAATCTCGCTACCATCGTTCTCGCACTGACTAGTTTGTATCCTATCAATGCTCCTCTAGCTCTTTTGCTAAGAAGGATCCAACTCCTGCCTCCTGCTTCGTTTCATTCTGACCAAATGACTTCACAATCATACATCTCTCCCGATGCTGTCCAACGCATCTCTGCCAGTCCACGTATATTGCATAGGTATCTCTCTATCTCCTTTCAAAGCAGCTCTAACTATCTAGGTGCCCACAGTGGTTCATACATTCCATGTTGCAAGGGAGAGCTGTAATTATTTTTTCAGTAGCCAACTTATGGACCCAACCCCGATTGCTCGATTGGTGCCACGGACCTTGTTTATCTGGACAACGTCTGAGCCGGCATCTTTTTATCAGTTAGTCATACTGGCATCGGATTTCATTCGTATTTGTTGTTTCATGATCAGCACATCAGCCTGCATCTGACTAACCCTCCTCCTTTATCCAGGCTTGGGCCTGACATGGAACCCCTAGCGGCTTCATGGAGTTAATTTTGTGTCCACCCAGATTTAAATATCTCAGTATATAGATGTATGCCTCAATCATTTCATGCAACTGGAAGGGCCCTCGAGAGGTCATGGAGTCCAGTTCCCTGTCCTCATGCCAGGACCAAGCACTATCCCTGACTGATATTTTTTTTTTTTTAATCTAACCTGCCCCAGACCTCAGAAAGGCCCCCTTGAGGACTGAACCCTGGGTTTACAAGGCCAATGGTCTAACCACTCTCTTCCCCCCTGCATAGTTAACACATAGTCCTATATTAACCCTAGCTGGGAAGGTTGTTTGGTTTTGTCTTTTGAACAGCACAGTATAGATTTATAAAGCCAGAAAAATAATAAGCTTACTATGCCTGGGGCAAATGTTAGGAACAAAGGGAATATTGTGTTAACCCACATGCCCCAGATCTTGCTTCCTTCAGTGATTTGTTAGAGGGCGATAGTGCTTCTCACACCAAAAGTAACCTGCAGGACTGTCCTCAAGGGGAAAATAACACTCCATGTGCCTCTCTTTCAGTGCACTATAGTCTGTGATTTGATTACTCTTATCTTGGCGTGTCCTACAGCCGAGTTTAAGCCAGGAAAGGTATGCTCTGCTTTTTAAATCAGCCTATGAAGTACCACAGCGATGGGTACTTTGGAAATGTGCCCAGTGGTCATTTAAAATCCAGCCACTGCCTTAGAGAGACGCAGTAGAAAGTGATTAATTGTCTGGTTAATTTATACATGCATCCAAAGTTAGAAAGATAAATAAGTGACATCTACAGGAGAGTGGGGGAAAAGGAAACCAAGGTGTTGATTCATAGCAGTGATGGCGAAGCAGGTGCTGGGAGCTGAGCAGAACTGATCCAGTTGCATAGAGTTCTCGCAAACCAAAATGTTTTGCAGTTAAATGCTTAGCTGAATGAGATTGACCTGAAATATAAGTCCAGCTAAAGAGTGTTGGGAAAGGAAATGCTTCGTTACAATATAAATCACTGCTAGCGGCCGTGAAGGCAACCGGTCTACATATTCTCTGTGTGCATGCGTAACTAAGTTTGAATCAATAACATACCATTGTGTGGCTTACATTGAGCTTACCTTCATACCACAGGTGGGTGTTGAACAGCCTCCATCTCTCTCTTGCTGTCCA
This sequence comes from Carettochelys insculpta, assembly GCF_033958435.1. Taxonomy (NCBI): domain Eukaryota; kingdom Metazoa; phylum Chordata; order Testudines; family Carettochelyidae; genus Carettochelys; species Carettochelys insculpta. The sequence continues at coordinate 28,096,394 of NC_134154.1, forward strand.
TCACTATCAATCTCTGGTTTGAACGATGGAGTCTGGCCCCAGCTTATTGGAGGATAATTTAGGCGGCCTGTGTACTGCACCTTCCTTCACTCTTATGGACAGAGCTGGCTCTGCGCTGTTCTCCCATCAGTGGACCTGGTATCCCCGCCTTCCTGGGGTTAACACATCACCCTGACTTGTCTTTGGTACTCATATGGACCGGTTGCTGTGGTATCCGAGCACCACGCGGCCACTGCTCTGACCCCCGTTTTAGATATGAAGAACTGAGGCACAAAGAGGATAGGTGACTTGTCCGTGGTCACACAGGATGTCGGTGGCAGAACAGGGACCCTTTACCATTGGATCATCCTTTCCCTCCAGATTTTATTAGCACTAAATATACTGATAAGAACCAACTTGCCCAGTGTGTGGATAACCCATCTGAAAGCGAGGCCGATACTGATGTACCTGGTGAACAAAGTGAGCGCGTGAATGAAACTGGAGCAAAGCCTGTCTGTAGGTAGCCCTAAAGCAGTGGTCACCAAGCAGTAGAGTAGGATCTCTGGCATCGATCACAGGGAATCCTGACAGGTTTGGCCGGGAGGCTGTCGAGTACCAGCACTTCAGCTGCCCAACCCCTCTGCTGCATTGCTCCTGACTTCTGCTGTGAATTTGCCTCCCCCACACCTCATACCCCATCTCCACGGATTCAGGGGGGACACAGCAGGACTCAGGGTTGAGGGGGCTTACTGGCAGCTGCTTCCATGTCTGAATGTGCTCAGCATGTTTTAAAAGGGGACGGTGGGAGTCTGTCACTCCGCTGCGGCGTGTCTGTCTCGGTCGCTCTCACACGCTGTCCTTCACTCGCCTCCCGACTCCACACACACGCGTGCTGTCGCTGTTGTTAGTTCTGCCTCTTTCAGAGCACGTCACTGTAGGGTTTTGACTGCTCTGTGCTTGTCATAATTTTGGTTTCGCTTGTGCTTAAGTTGAATTCTTTCCGTTGTGAGTTCTGCAAGGCCAGTCCCGTCGAGGCTGGAGTAATTATCCCTGGGGTCATTTAAAAGCCAAGGTAGGGTTTTCAGTTTCTGCAGGTGGTGCACATAACAAAATTCATTCCCTCTCAATTTTTTTCCATCCGTGTGCGGACCACTGACCACGAGTCTCCTGGAATTGGACTGAATTTCCTGGAGGCTCCTGCAGCCATAGCATATCAGTCGCTAATAGTCCAGCAGGGCTAAGGCAGATGACCCCTGCCTAACCCTAAGACAGATGACTCTTGCAAGCAGCTGGCATGTTCCCGAGGGCAGCAAGGCAGGAGGCCTCAACACGGTGGCCTTGCCTTCAAGTATTGCCCCTGCAGGTCCCATTGGCTGGGACAAAGGAATGACAGGAGCTGTTGCTGGACATGCCAGATGCTTTTGGAAGCATTGCAGGGCCAGGGTGGGGATGAACCTGCCTTAAGCCCACTGCACCAGAGCCACCTGAGCTAAGCAGTGGCCAGCCAGAGTCTGGAACCCCCTTCTGTACTTCAACTCCTGGACCCAGCCTGGAACCCCTCCTGCATCCAACTCCTTGTCCCAACCTAGTGAAAGGAAGGGAGGGGGCTGGACTGAGCAGGGCAGGGCCACAGAGAGGGGTGGTGTGGGGCAGGGTCTCATAAGGGGTGGGGAAGGAAGTGAAATTGAGTGTATTTGGGTTTGGGGTAGATCATAGATTGCACTTAAAGTCAAACGGCGATCTTGTGCTTAGAAAGGTTGGAGACGACTGCCCTAAAGTAACTAGATCTCGTAACGGGGGAGAACATAATTTAACAAGAACCAAAACCTTTCTGTTCCTGTGTTGATCGCAATCTGTTGCCATGTACCTGTAGCATGCCTGTCTTACGACTGGACGGTTAAAGACCAGAAGGTGCGTAAGGAGGAGGGAGCAATAGATCAGGAGAAATGTGAAGGACTGGAAAGGGGTGGCAGGGGGGCCTTGTGACAGCTCCCTCGCAGTAGGCAGCGTGGAAGAGGTGGGGTTATAACTACATTTTAAGAAGGAAAAGCAGAGTGAGGAGATGGGGGCTCTTTCAGGGAGAGGGAAAAATCAACCTCCCAAGGAGGGAAGGCAAAGCAGTGGGACTAGGGAGGTTTAAAGATGGACCGTGGTGGGAGGAGTGTCAGAGAACTATACGGGGGTGTACTGTTGCTTGGGGGTTCCTGTGTCATTGTGGAGCAGGTTCGGGTGTGAATTTTCTGAGGGGCTTGCATTAAGGGCTATAGAATCGTAGAACACTAGAACCGGAAGGGACCTGGAGAGGTCCTTGAGTCCAGTCCCCTGCCCTCCTGGCAGGACCAAGCACCATCTACATCATACCTGAATTTGGTTCAGACTTGACCCATGAATGTGTCTAATAAACACCTACACAATAAAACTTCAGCATTTTGAAAAGACTCCCACTGGTGTCAGTCAGCTTTGGACCAGACCCTGTATAAACCATAATAGAATAGCTTGGTACACACAATGTATTTTCTCTCTCGTTGCGCTGTGAAGGCTTATTCCATTTGTCAAGCGCTTATATGTTCTCTATGGAGAATATGGAAAATGTCTAGCAGGTATCTTTGGCTTCACTGTATGACCAGCAGGCAGTGTAGGGATGAAATTCACAGATCTCGGTAAGGTCTCTCCAGGGTTTGCCATGTTTAAGTAGGGGATCATATGATTTGCAAATGATTTGGAAACATGGTCCGAGTATCTGTCATAAATCTGAAACCATTATAAGACCTGGGGAAAAATGTCTTTTTAAAATGCATCCTGTTTAGCTGCTTCGTCAGATTTGGGTCATGCGAGCATGGGAGTGCATGAAGTCCCTTCTGGGCTTGATTCTTTTTTTAACTCCTGAAATCTTTTCAAATAAGGGATCTCTCTCTCTAATGCGCGTGTGTGCCTTTGAATGGGGTAAGTAATGCATGTTAGATTCTGTTTTTAGCTAGTTGGTTTGTAAGTTAACCAGCTGCACTATTTATCACTCAAACCTTTTGTGCTGTTATGTGTCTCTGGAGCAAACTGCTGTTTCATCTCTTGGTTTTTCAGAAGTTGCGAGTTGTCTCTTCACCTGCCCAGTAAGCAGATGGGTTTGCAGAGTTGTGATCTTTGGTGGGCTTTTTGTATTTTACCCTAAAGATTAACAATTGCAGCAAAGTAAAATATTTACATTTTTCCTAGAAAATTGAAAGACGGCATCAACACAGTACTCATACCTCCCCCCACACTAAACACTAACATCTCTCACCTGCATCCTTTTCACAGATTGAAGCTAGAGCCACTCAAAAAGTTTTAGACAGAAGTTTTCCATAAAAAAAATGCAGTTTTGTTTGAATTGAAACATTTGGTGGGGACATATTGATTTTGATGGAATCTTTTGGTAGGAAATAGTCAAAATGTTTCATTTTCCAAGTGTTCTTTCTCATAATTTGGTTCTAACGTTTATATTTATTTCACTGATGCATTACATATGATGTACATTATTTGTAAATATGATGATAAAGGTGAAGCAAAGTGTTCTGAAGGCACTGAATCCACTTTTTCCAGAATTCGGTATAAAGGGAAGTTGACGAGTTTTAGCTTCTTGTTTCAAATTGGAATGATTTCCCCTCTCCACCTCCAAACTGTTGGAATTTCCCATTTTGCTCTAGTAAAAGAAGTGCTGAAGGGATTTGGCTAAATTCCCAAGCAGGCTGTGAGTGTGACTAGTGGGCGCAGGTATTTAAGGAAATGGTAGTGCCAGTTTGAGGAGCGGTACTATTTACGCTTAGAATGTGTAATGGTCCTGGCTTCACTGATGGACAGACACAGTGGTATTTGCCTCTCTTTGGTAAGGGTAGGGAAGCTGAAGGAGAGAAATGACTTGTCTGAGATTACGTAGCAAGTCAGTGGGAGAGCCAGGATAAGAACTCAAACCTCTGGGCTCAGTACGGGCCCTTTTGTTCAGTTAGACTGTGCTGCCTCCCATACAGCATCTGCTCTATACCCATAGGCCTCCCCACTGTCTCTTGTTTCAAAGGAAATAGAGTTGGGCACCTTTGGAGTAGAGCCAGATTCTCAGCCTGTCTCTTTTGAAGTGCCCTCCCCACACCAACATGCTATAAAACTCCACAGTCTCTCTGTGCACAAGGACTGCTTTTCTGCATGCAAAAGCCAGGGTTAGCTTTAGGGAGAAGCAAACTGGGCAATTGCATGGGGCCCCCATCTAGCTACATTGCTCGGGCTTCGGTTTCAGCGCCGGGTGCTGGGGCTCAAGAGCCATAGGCTTCAGCAGAGTGGGGCTTGGTTTTCTGCCCTGGGCACCAGCAATGCTGGGCCTGCACGGCAGCTCCCCGAAACCTGCTTGTGGTCCTTCAGGGGACCTGGACCCCTGGTTGAGAACCGAGAGTGTTTACTGTATGCATTTACTGCACCTGTCTGTCTGAGCACTGTGATCATGCAGATACATGTTACGTAGCGTACATTGGTGTTTGCCAGCTGGGGGATCGTGCAGAGCAATGGGATTTAATGAATTGGCCACAAATGGATGCTTTTTTTTTTACTTTACTTTGATGCCAGATACTTCTGGCTCTTTGGCTGCAGCTGGTTCTCAGCAGTTTGTGAAAATTCAGCACTTCCAATGCAAGCTGTTTTAATTGGAAGCATAAATCACGTGGTGTGTTTCTCGATCCACGAGTGGATTAACATGGTTCTTAGACACAGGCCACTGGAAACACCTGCGGTTCCCAATCTGAAGCTTGGATATTTGGCAATAATTGCTTATCATTTGCTGTCTGAGTGACCATTCCTGCTGAGAAACTTGTTTTCCAAAATCCTTCTGTAAAGCCAATACACAAGAGGTGATACCACACTCGAGGGGAACTTGACCCAAAACCTGAAGCTGTTTACTGGAGGTACTGTGTAGTATTTACACAGACGTATTGTGCTGTATGTGTATCGACAGCACGAGAACAGCCACACTGAGTCAGAGCAATGGTCCATCAAGCTCAGTGCCTGTTTTGGCTTATGGCCCGTGCCGGATGCTTCTGTGGGAATGAACAGCACAGGGCAATTTTGAATGATTCGTACCCGGTTGTCGAGACCCAGCTTCTGGCAGTTTCGGGATCTGTAGGGCATGGCCACCTTGGCTAATTTCCATTCCTATGCTCTATGAACTTAACTGGGTTTAAAAAATTAGCTGTCTTGTTGTCCTTCAGTGAGTTCCCTGACTACAAATTCCACAAGCTGACACCTCATTGTGTGATGAAGTAATTTCTTTTGTTTGATTTGAACTGGCTGCCTATGTATGAAGAGTCTCAAAAAGATTCCCAGGCTGTATTAGATTGGAGACTAATCACTGTAGATTTCTCAATATTTGGAGGCAAAATGACAGTGGAAATTGACACATTTTCTTCAGGTATTAATTACTTGTACATTTCCTAATGATGTTTTACTTCATTCAGCCTACAGGATCTTTTTGTCTTCACTTAGACTGTGTGAGTCAGCATGGTTATGATTAGCCTTGGAAAGATTAGATTTTTATTCATCTGGCGTGCCTGCATGCATCGCTACTGATTTAAAAAAAAAATCTGTCAGTAATTGAAATTTGAATCTAAAGTAAGAGAGGCTGCTTGAGAACTTATTCGAGTTTGATTTTTAAGAATATTTACTTTGTATATTTTGAAATGTGATGTTGACAACTTATTTGAAGAGTGAGTTATGCAGCTTTAATTTTATGACTATCAATACCTACTTGTAGTAAATATTTAATATCTGACCCCATAATTTCCTGTAGCTCTAAACCTTTAAATAGACAAAAGAAAAAAAAAACTAAAATCCATAATTTTGTGAACCTGTGAGTTGATAACAATAGAAAAACTTAAAAATCTCTATTATCCATTAAAATTATAAAAAAAACCAAACAACGGAGTTTTGCCAAGCCTAGGTCTGATGCAGCGCTTATCTCTGGGTCAGACGGTTACTAGATGATTGAGGACTTGGTTTTCTACGCAGTGCTAGCAATGTAGAGCCTTTTGGGTGACTGTTACATTGATCCTTTTGACCAACTTTGAGGTCTAATCCAGGGCCTGCGGAAGTCCGTAGGTGCCGTCCCACTGACAACAGTGAGCGTTGGCTCAAGTTCTGGTGACCGTGAAAGTTGGAGATCCCGGGTTTCTTGCTAAAGAGTGACAGGCCGGCTCACCTTCCGTTGCTCAGTAACCTGCTCCTGATTTTGAGTGGGGAGTAGTTGCTCATGCTTACGGCCTGTCAGGATCAGACTCTGTGGCTGTGGCTAGACTATGTGGTAAGTCAACAGGAGGTATATTGATGTGAATTACGTCCCTCCTCCCCTGGCACAACATAACTTACGCCAACTTCGTGCTGTCCGCACCAGTGCTTGTGTCGGCAGGAGAACGCCTCCCCTGGACAAGACTACCGTTGTTGAGTGCTCTCTTCTGTCAGCTTCGAGGGGCTAAGCAGTGCGGGTGGCAGGACACCTGCACTGCAGCTTCCCTTCCCCCACCACGAAAAGGGGGTTGGAGAAATATTTTCTTTTTTGTTCGGACAAGTTTCTATCCCCTGTAACGGGGAGGACTCTCTCAAAGGGATGGCCACTGTACGCTCCAGCAAGACCCCAAGATTGTTGCCTAGAGAATGACATGGGAGGTAAGTGAGGTGTCTTCTTTCCCTGCACCCCCAGCGGGGGCGAACTTGACATGTTAACCTTTGCCAATACCATTGTTCTTTCTTTTCCTCCCCATCTCCTTATGTTTCTTTCCTTCTAGTCGCCCCCTTTTCCCCTCCTTTGTGACTCCTTGTTGGCTTGGTTTGAGGGCGACACCACCCCTGAGGGAAAGCCCGCTCAGAGGGAAGGTTGCACATGTCTTTGCCCTGTCAGAAAGAAGAGTCTTTGGTGTGATAGTGACTGCTAGGGCACTAACACTGGAAATGCCTCCATTAACTAGCAGTGTTTCTCAGTCTTTGACCCCCAACCACTGCATTAAGCTATCTCAGGGAGCTCTCTTGAACTCATGCTGGTCCATGGATTGGTGCAGGTCACACCTCTCTAGTCCAGCACTCTGTTGCCTGGCAACCACATATCGTGGGTGTGGCCAAGTTTTCAGTGGGCCCATAACGATTGCTTCCAGCCACCCGTCCTGGCTGTCAGTGTTCTGTGCTGTTACTGAGCTGTAATTTACCCCTAAATGTCTTCAAAGAGCCCAGTCATCAGTGGACACGTTGGTGATGTGCGAGACAATACTGACCTCCTATGGTCTGGAAAATTCTCTCGTTTGGCCCCAGTCAGGTCCTGAGGGCGCTGGACTAGAGAGGCTCAACCTGTTGTTGAGAAGCAATGAACTAAAATAAGTGCCTGTTGTCTAGTGGGGCAGAGCTCACCAGCACCATTCCCCTGCCTCTCGCGCTGAGGCGTCTTTGTGTTCCCCTGTCTTTGTTCTGTGTGCAGGCGGCTCATGAACCGCTTGGAGGACATGCGCAGGAATGTGGCCGGCGATGGGGTAAACCGCTGCATCCTGTGTGGAGAACAGCTGGGTCGTCTGGGATCAGCTTGTGTAGTGTGCGAGGACTGCAAAAAGGTGAGCCCCCCCCTCAGCCGGACTCGAGGACAGCAGATGATATTGATGGTACAACCTTCAGCTCATGTGTTCGGGGACCCCTAGGTTCTACGCTAGCCCTAACGATGGCGACCCTTGAGCCAATCGCATAGCTGGAGATTTTGGAACGCTGAGGAGGGGGTTTAGACACATAACTCCCGTTAGTTCTAATGAGAGCTGGCGGAGTAACAACTGGTTTTGGATTGGTTTTGTTCACTAGCGTTGTTTGGGGGGGAGGAGATGGGAAGAAGAGTGTTCTGTTTTTCATTTTGTTTGAGATTTTTCAGGTTTTTTTTAAAATAAAATTGAAGTAAGTTTCTGAACAAAAATTATTCTTTGAATTGAGACTTTTTTGTAGGGGGGAAGGGTGGTGGTCATTACAAATTTGCAAAATGCATTGGGCCAAATCTGCATTTTTTTTTTTTTTTTGACGGGCTGAGGGGAAATGTTGAGTTAAAAATATATCATTCCTTGCTGTAGCCTGGATCTTTTGGTCAGCTTTGCCACTCTCAGCCTTATGCCTCAGTGAAACTAACCCTCTGCCCCATGGCTTGGTGAGAGGTTGTGAGAAATCACTTTTAAACCGTTTTGAAGGTGAAAAGTGCCATATTAAGCATCGACTGTAGTTATTGTAGCTGCATTTGAAACCATGTCCCTCAGTTGTGCTTCGATATAGCGAGCGTGTGCTATAGACCAGGGGCTGGGCAATACTTTTTGATGGAGGGGTGGAACCATGCCAAGCATCTGGGAAGTGATCCAGGGCCGCAGTCTTCCATGATAACAGTGGAGGAGGTGGAGGTGGGGTGCAGAAGGGAGCTTGGGGTAAGGGACTGGGGTGCAGGAGGGGAGGGAGTTCAGGGAATGGAGGGGGTTGTGAGCTGGGCCAGGGGGCTGGGGTGCAGCCTCTATGGGGGTATAGGTGCAGAAGTTGGGGGCGGGGTGTTGTGACCTGGGGCAAGGGCAGGAGTAGAGGGTTGGGGTGTGGGAGGGGATGGGGTGCCAGGTGCAGGCTTTGCCCAGGAGGCACTCACCTAGGAGGCCCCCAGCCGGCCCCCCTGTGAGACACTCAGCCTTCTGGGAAGCAGGGGAAGGGGGCTTTGGATGTTCTCTGTGCCAGAAATGCAGCCCAGGCGGCTCCCATTGGCTAGTTTCTAGGAGTGGTAGCTGCAAGATTGTGCTGGGGTAGAGACAGCTTGCAAGCTGCCTTCTCCTCCAGGGCTCGCGGCGCACAGAGCACATGGTCCCTGCAGCCACTGCTTTGAGTGGCATGCAGGGGTGCAGAAGGCAAGGCGCATGCCCACGGCTCCTGCTGGGCTGTGGGACAGTGCTGGGCCAGATCCGGTGGTTTGGCAGGCTGGATTTGTTCCACGGGGCATATTTTGTCCACCCCGCTATAGAAAATGTCCTCCTGCTTTGGAGGTGCTCTGACATCCATCACAGCAAAGGGAGCGTTGCCAGCGAAGTTTTGGTCTTCGAGTTTCCTTGCTCGTACATTTTTGTTCTTTTGAAATCAGACCCCAACACCCCCCAGGGTGAATGGTTGTGAATCCTTATTAACCACAGCAGGTTCAGTCACTGTCCCGCGCAGACCCTTTCGGGCAGCGCTCCGTTGCAGCCGTTTGGTCTCACGTTGTGCCGTAACCGTGTGATTTGTTTTGCTGGTAGAATGTCTGCACAAAGTGTGGCGTTGAGACGACCAACAGCCGCCCTCATTCCATCTGGCTGTGCAAGATCTGCAGTGAGCAGCGAGAGGTTAGTGCGACGCTCCTACCTGGCTTTACTTCCCCTGTCCTGCAGCAGCAATGCTTCTGTTAAACCCCGGGGCTGGGGTTTCCTGCTGGTTAGCGGCTCCAGAATAGTAGTGCTTGTCAGTCAGAGCTTTAACAATACTGGTCCTAAACATTTCGTGAAATTAAGCCTTTTGCCACATGCAGCTTTATGCAAGATTCAGGCTGCATGCTTGTGCCATATTAAATCTGAACAGGCTTGTCCCAAGAGTCCCAGAAGGAATTGTGTCAAGTAGACACAGGGCTGACACTTTTCCCAAGTTATTGAAATCAGACGGTTGATTCTCTCTGTGCCCCTCATCCTCCGGCTCCATAAACAAACTCCCATTGACAGGTGAGCAGTTCTTTGCTTGCGGGACCTTCTGGGGAATTTTTTTTTTTATTGAAAGGCAGATTGGGTAAGAAGTGTTTTCCCTTGGGAAAATTAACCAATTTCACTTGAAACGATTGTCCATTCTGGAGAGGGTTTCATGGTCAACGGCCTCGGAGAGTGGCTTGCCTTGTGCTTTTGCGCTGACTCACAAATCGAGAGCTCAGGTTGCTTGGACGCGTTGCTTTCAGGCGCTGTGGATGTGTATGTTCGGTAGCATGTTGTCTGCTCTAAGGGAGGTGATGCCTGGAGCTTTGGTCCTCTAGGCGTCTCTTGAGTCTGGAATATGAGTACCCTATTCACAGTTGCAAGGCACCACATGGGGCCCTTTGCCCAGTGCCAAGCAGGCATAAGGTGCCGCCATTCTGGGCTGGTAAGGTTCTCCACTCTGTTTGCACAGGCATGTTTGTGCAATATGCAGGGCCCCGGTGAATCCTACTCAGCACGCTTGTGAGTTGGCAAGTGAGTCAAATACTGGCCGTATGCAAAAAGACACAATCATCAGCATCCTCGTGTAAGGCTGGCAGACCGGGGTCGTCGGTGAGAGGAAACAAACCTGCCGCCTTAGGGGCTAAAGCCACGTGCTCTAGAGCATGAGCTAAAAGCCAGCTGGAGCCCAGCCAAGACTTCCCTCTTCTCAGTGCCTCTGGCGTTATGTGTGCAAAGCAGGCTGGAGAGCGACTTCGGGGCTGATTGTCAGGAGGCTCCACCCACCAGCCTGCGCAGAGCTGTGGGCCGGTTGCTGAGAAGTGATGAACCCTTAAATGTGGCCCACCTCTGCCCTGTGGCTTTTGTGACCTCAGTGAATCCTTGCGCTCTGCCTCTTCCCCAGGTGTGGAAGCGCTCGGGGGCGTGGTTCTTCAAGGGCTTGCCGAAGCAAGTACTGCCTCAGCCAATGCCTGTCAGCAAGACCAAGCCTCCGCAAGCCCCCAGCGAACCTGCCCCTGCGGAGACACCTGCTCAGGACCCGAAACTGCCCCCCCGCATGCCGAGCCGAGGTAGGGGTGGATTTCTCTCCTTCCGTCTCATTTCCACTCCCTCTGATGCAGCCTGGGGATATGGTGGGGTGGCTGCTGGTAACAAGCCCTGTGTCTGTTGCTGATGGTTTGCGAGAGCCATCCCTGCATGAACACGTATTGAGAGTAACGTGCCCAGTTGTTTATTACGGGTGGATGTTTTCTGATCATCCTGGAGCTTTGTCCATTTCCGCGACCCCTCCCCTCCAGGAGATAGGTGGGTTGCTCCACCTCCAGCCCCTTAGGACCCAGCCCTTGTGCCCTTTTTACTTGGAAGATCTCCAGTGACTTGGGCAACTTATTAAAAGTTTTCTAATGTAATCTACAGCCATGACTGCAGTAAGTACCAATGGGTGCCCTGCACAGGGGGACAGCTGCAGGGAACGTGGATTAATGTGACTCCTGGGCATTGTGACGGTTAAAATAAAACACCCAACCAAACAATTTTGGCCCTGTATGGGTTCAGTAAAACTATCAATGGGGTGTAATGCACTACAGGAGGATTCATGCAGTAACCCAGCAGTGCGATTGGTACACTCTAGAGTATGGATTGGATTTTGATTTTGTTCTGGAGATAAAGAAGGGCAATTCCCTCCAACCCCTTGTTTAAAAGCTTTTGGCTAACTAGAGCCTGGAGGATCTCCATTAAATTCCAAATGAAACAGGGAATGGGGCTCAATCCTGAGCTCAAACCTTCATTGGTAAAACCTCATGGGGAAGCATAGCTAAAACTCCTCCAGTAAGTGACCTCCCATTGGTGGGATTTCCTGGAGCTCCCAGGATCGTATAATTGGCCGTTCACAGAAGGCTGAGTCTGAGGGTACGTCTACATGACTTAGAAGATTGACCTGGTCAGGGTTGATCTTCCGGGGTTTGATTTTATGCACCTGTCAGCGTTGATAGTCAACCCCTGTGCTCCTCCTTGTTGCAAGCAGTAAGGCAGGTCGACGGGAGAGTTTCTCTTGTTGATCTCCCTCCAGTGAGGATGGCCAGGTAAGTCGATTGTAGATACTTTGATTCTAGCTATGCAATTGCCATAGCTGTAATTGTGTATCTACAATCCATTTTTAAGGTCCAGCATAGACCTGGCCTGAAGCATCCTACAAAGTTCTGCAACGCTGCTTGTTTGACATGGCTTTTCTATAAGTGCTTGTTCTGCTTTTGCTTCCTAGTCCCCTGGTCCCTTTATAGTTACGAACCCGCTGTAAGTGGAAATTGGAAGTCTAAGCCACACATCCCATTCCCAGGATTCTGGACACTCACATAGGCTTCTAACGAGCAACGGCCCTGCTGCCCCAGTTTTTGGTGAGGGGCTAGTATTAGAGTCTGTAGATCGTCGCTTCTTTCCCTATTGCTAAGAATGTTCCCTTGACTGATTTGCTCTTTGTTTGCACTTCTCAGGCCAAGCTGAAGTCGGGGCCCCTGCCGAACAGGACTCTTATGGTAAGGGTGCTGGTTTTCAAACCTCTGCCAGGCTACTGTCTCGTTAGGGCACCTGCTAATCGTTCCTGCCAGCTAATGCTCAAGGATTTACAGCAGCCAGTGCGTCCTCCCTCACTCACTCGAGTAATCCATCACCAGGCCCTCTAAGGGCACGAAAGCTGCGGATTACATTTAATTGCCTCTTTAGTTTTTTCCTTGTTATTTACAGACAGGGGTGTGGGCATGGGCGGGACGGTGCCTTCAGAGGATGCTTCCCATGTGACGGGAAAGCCTCATTCGTCGACCGATCTCGCCAGTGCCCTCCTGGTGGGTGGTGGTGCCTGTGGCATCTGACTCAGAGGTGCTTGCCTCTTGGTTCCCACAATCCTCTTACGCACTTTTACGCTTCCATTCAGGAGAATCTCATTCAGCCACCTACCCCTCTCCCTAACAGGGATTCAGAGCTCTAGCCGGCTAATTTAACCTTCTCTGTTGCCTTGTGACACCCCGCACCTCCCTTGACTCAGTCATTCATGGATGGACTTGAAGTCCCGTGGGGACTGGACCAAAACGATGCTGTTCATGAGATTCTGTAAATATCTGCTTAAAAAGAACAGTTTGCAGTGTCCATATGCAGCTCCCTGCAAAGTCCAGCCCGACTGTTTCTGCTGATTTCAGTGTGAATTGGTTGGTGCTGTTTGCTAGTTTGTGTCAGGAACCTCTGAGGAGTCTGTCCAAAGCTATGGTTAGAGGTGGTTCAGCTACAAAGTTCAGAGCCAAATATCAAGTCCCCAAAGTCGGGGTGTGTTTGGAGTTAGGGGCTTGGGTCGGTCCCTGTCTAGCTTCATGGGGTTTTGAAGCTGGAAGGGATCGCTGTGATCACCGCGTCGGACCTCCTGCGTAACACAGGACCTAATAGAACCTCCACTGTTTTCTTATTGTTAATCAGTTACAGATCTTAAGTCCTTTCTGCAATAGTGATTTTATCCTGGGGTTCCAGCAGGCCCTGCCATTTAGTTATGGGAAGCCTGTCACACACCAGGGTATCTTTACACCGACACCACCCATTTCACAGGAACGTAGTTATTTTGGGGCTCTCCCACCTCCGAGACGTTTCGCAGTTGAAATTGCAAGAGCCAAACTGTGTCTGTAGGCGTTATTTCCTGACTGGGATTTAAGCGCTCCTCAATGCATTATTCAGGTTATTTGAGTCACCTCCCCACCCCAAAGCCCTTCACATGGAGGAAGTGCAGCTGACGATTAGACATCATCAAAGAAAGAGAGACCACAAGTTCAGAAGAGCGATCTGTTCTGGTGTAGGTTCCCTCTGTGGCCTTGGAAGTCAGCCAGTGTAACCTGTACTGGTGGGAAACCGGTGCCAGGCACACAAAGAGGATAAGAGCTAACTACCGCTTATAGCTAGAAGAGCTCCTCTGTTAGCTTAAGCTGTAGAGGTGCACGCTTTTAGCATTGAAAGTTCTTGCTTCTCACCCAGTCTGTGAGGGTGGTTAACCGTGGCATTTCTCTCCGCGGTGAAGGAGGATGCTTTTGTGCTGAGGGTGGTAATCAATAAATGAAACCTGGTGGGGCACCTTTGCACCTTATTTGATTTTGGGGTCTTCGGGCATTCTCTGAGTGTCTGCTGTGCTGGCTACCTGCTCAGAACTGGTGCAACATACAGGGGAAGCACACACGACTGAATGTTTATCAATGAAGAGAGCAAGCTGTCTGAAAGGGCATTGTACTGGTTACATCTAGCTGCACTTACTGTACTCCTGGGCTTGGCTGGTGGGGAGTGAGTGCTGGTGCTTGGTCCCAAGCTCGGTTCTGTCTGGCTGTGAGCTGGCATTGCCTAGTTACTTGGAATTGTAGCCCCATGATTAAAGTCTGCCTCATAGTGTAAATCCCATAGGATTACTTGATGGCCACATTTAACGCAAGGCGCGTGCCTCAGGATTGAGGCTGTCAGAAGAATGACTAGCCCCCTCCTTGCTACCGTCTCTTCTGAGCAGCTGATGGTATCTGATAAATGCTGCCCTTGCAGACCGAGGGCTGGCCAGCAGTGCCAAAGCAGAACCCGCTGCCTCATGTCACTGCAAACATTTACCTTTTGCATTTCCTTTTAGGTGGCCCTGAAGAGAGGAGGGGAGTGAACAGGAAAACAGGTTTGTTTCTAAGCTATGGATGCCTTTCTTCCTTCTCCTTCCTTAATAAAGGCTTTCCCCTCTCCATTTGTTTGAGCCACATTTTAATTTCCAAGGGCGTGTATTACAATGCAGCAAAGCCATGGCTACCTAGGACTTTACAACTGTCCCTATGGAGCACACAATGGCCATTCGTAATTCCACAGTGATAACAGACTACAGCTCAGACTCCAACACCCTCGGCCCCGCTACATGAGCTAGAGGAGAATCTCTCTTTGCCATTAGCAGTGTGGGGCTTATGACCTTCACTTCAGCAACTCTGTTTCCATCTACTACAGGGCAGCAGTGCTTATACACACTACCCTGTAGGGTATTAAGATTGCTTTTGGGTCTGGGCATGCCTTTCGACAAAGGCGAGCAAAATATATATAATCCAAATCTTTTTTGTTTGTTTTAGTGAAATCCCGGGACCCCAGCCATGACTCTGAACGTGGCTATAGTTCGGAAGAAGAGAATCCTGCTGCCTACAGGGGAAGGAAGGGGACAAGACAAAGACCAGAAGCAGGTAAGATTTACTAGCTTGGCTGAGAGCCAAGCAGGGAAGTTAGGGATTCGGCCCCATATACCTGCTGGCCTTTGAGTCAGAAGACACCATCTGGCACTGATGTTTTTCTGGCTGAAAAGCAGAGCGAGGCAGCCCAGCGCACCCCCCCAGCTTTCACTCAGGAAATCAGGCCGGGCAATTCCTGAGCAGCATCCCAGCTTTGCGTGCACCCTCTGCTCCCAGCACTGACTACAGAGATTAAATTTCTTGATGCCTTAAATGACTGCTTCTTGGAGCAGCTAGTACAGGAACCCACAAGGGGAGAGTCGATTCTCGATCTAGTCTTGACTGGAACGCAGGATCTGGTCCAAGAGGTAACTGTTACTGGACCGCTTGGAAATAGTGACCACAATATAATAACTTTTAATATTCCTGTGTTAGGAAGAACACCGCAGCGGTCAAACACTCTGGCATTTAATTTCAAAAAGGGGAATTACACTAAAATGAGGAAGCTAGTTAAACAGAAACTAAAAGGTAGAGTAATTAAACTAAAATCCCTGGAAGCTGCATGGAAACTGTTTAAAGACACCATACTAGAGGCCCAACTTAAATGTATACCCCAAATAAAAAAACACAGTAAGAGACCTAACAAAGAACCACCATGGCTAAACAGCCATGTTAAAAAGGCAGTGAGAGAGAAAAGGGCAGCTTTTAAAAAGTGGAAGTCAAATCCTAGTGAGGAAAATAGAAAGGAACATAAACACTCCCAAATTAACTGTCATAATGTAGTAAGAAAAGCCAAAAAAGAGTTTGAGGAACAGCTAGCCAAAAATTCAAAAAACAATAGTAAAATGTTTTTTAAATACATTAGAAGCAGGAAGCCTGCTAAAAAAGCAGTGGGGCCCTTGGATGATAAAGATATAAAAGGAGCGATCAAGGAAGACAGTGCCATTGCGGAGCGATTAAATGATTTCTTTGCTTCAGTCTTCACGGCTGAAGATGTTACAGAGGTTCCTAAATCTGAGCCAGCCTTTTTAGGCGACAAATCTGAGGAACTCACTCAGATTGAAGTGACATTAGAGGAGGTTTTGGAATTAATTGATAAGCTGAATAGTAACAAGTCTCCAGGACCAGATGGCATTCACCCAAGGGTTCTGAAAGAACTCAAATGTGAAATTGCGGAGTTATTAACAGTGGTTTGTAACCTATCCTTTAAATCCACTTTGGTACCAAATGACTGGAAGACGGCCAATATAACACCAATATTTAAAAAAGGCTCTAGAGGAGATCCTGGCAATTATAGACCGATAAGTTTAACATCAGTACCAGGCAAATTAGTAGAAACACTAGTAAAGAGTAAAATTGCAAGGCACATAGAAGAGCACGAATTGTTGGGCAAAAGTCAGCATGGTTTCTGCAGAGGGAAGTCGTGTCTGTCTAATCTATTAGAATTCTTTGAAGGGGTTAATAAACATGCGGACAAGGGGCACCCAGTGGACATAATATACCTAGACTTCCAGAAAGCCTTTGACACGGTCCCACACCAAAGGCTTTTATGTAAATTAGGTGGTCATGGGATAGGAGGAAAGGTCCTTTCATGGATCGGGAATTGGTTAAAAGACAGAAAACAAAGGGTGGGAATAAATGGTAAATTTTCACAATGGAGGGGGGTAACTAGTGGTGTTCCCCAGGGCTCAGTCCTGGGACCGATCCTGTTCAACTTGTTCATCAATGATCTGGAAAATGAGGTAAGCAGTGAGGTGGCAAAGTTTGCAGATGACACCAAGTTGTTCAGGACAGTCAAAACCAAAAGGGATTGTGAAGAACTACAAAAAGATCTCAGCAAACTGAGTGATTGGGCAGCAAAATGGCAAATGAAATTTAATGTGGGTAAGTGTAAGGTAATGCATGTTGGAAAAAATAACCTAAATTACACGTACTACATGATGGGGTCAAATTTAGCTACGACAGATCAGGAAAGGGATCTTGGAGTTATAGTGGATAGTTCTCTGAAGACATCCACGCAGTGTGCAGCGGCAGTTAGTAAGGCAAATAGGATGTTAGGAATTATTAAAAAAGGGATCGATAATAAGACAAAAGATATCATACTTCCCCTATATAAAACTATGGTACGCCCACATCTCGAGTACTGCGTGCAGATGTGGTCTCCTCACCTCAAAAAAGATATATTGGCATTAGAAAAGGTTCAGAAAAGGGCGACTAAGATGATTAGGGGCTTGGAAAGGGTCCCATATGGGGAGAGGCTAGAGAGACTGGGACTTTTCAGTTTGGAAAAGAGGCGATTGAGGGGCGATATGATAGAGGTATATAAAATCATGAATGGTGTGGAGAAAGTGAATATAGAAAAATTATTTACCTTTTCCCATAATACAAGAACTAGGGGACACCAAATGAAATTGATGGGTAGTGGGTTCAAAACTAATAAAAGGAAATTTTTCTTCACACAGCGCACAGTCAACCTGTGGAACTCCTTGCCCGAGGCGGCTGTGAAGGCCAGGACTCTATTAGGGTTTAAAAAAGAGCTTGATAAATTTTTGCAGGTCAGGTCCATAAATGGCTATTAGCCAGGGATAAAGTATGGTGCCCTAGCCTTCATAACAAGGGCAGGAGATGGATGGCAGGAGATAAATCACTTGTCTTCTGTTCTCCTTCTCTGGGGCGCCTGGCATTGGCCACCGTCGGCAGATGGGATGCTGGGCTTGATGGACCTTTGGTCTGACCCAGTATGGCCATTCTTATGTTCTTATGTTCTTATGTTCTTACTGCAGCTTACTCTGGGAGTTATTTAGCCCCGAGTTAGCTTGGGCCTGGGTGTAAGCAGATGTCCTGGCTGAGTGGTCTCAACCTGTTTTATGCCATGGCTGAATCTTTCCTGGCCTGATGGCAATCAGAGGGTGTGACAGATGCTAGATCCAAACGAAACCCCGGTCCTGAGACTCTTCTCCCTACTGAGCAAAACTCACCCCGTGCGGCTGGCTAGCACAACACTTGCACACCACTGCTGTCCCCCTGGCCTCTGGTATTTTGGTCGCCTTGACTCCCGAAACCTGAGGCAGCCAAACTGCGAGGCTGAGGGAACACATAGGCTTTGCGCTGGGACCGTGGCACAGGGGTGGGTTTCACCCGCAGAGAGCAGAACTACGGGGGGGAGGGGTTCCCAAGTCCCTCACGGTCATAAGCAGGACACTATCCCTCAGCCTCAAAACCTTCCCCATGTACAATGGTTGGGGACTGCTGCTAGCCAGCCACAGTGTTTCAGTATGGCTGCCGCTCACCCATTTCTGCCCCCTCAATGTAGTTGGGATCAGAACCCATCTTGAAACCATCAGCCCTACCGCATGTGACCATGTATCATTACAGTAGGGTCTCAGCGTTCGCGAGGGATCTGTGTTGGCAACCCGTGCGAATGTTGAATTTCGTGAATATGGCAGCCCCTGACTGCTGGCGATCCTGCCTGGAACCCCGGGGAAGCAGCTGCTCGTGAATAATTGAATTCGCAAACCGTAGGTTTGCAAATATTGAAACTACTGTATTTAACCAGGCCGCTCCTGGTTCTCAATACCCTCTGATTTTGGTATAATTTTTAAATTGCCCTGCTGCTCTGCAGAGACCAGGCTCCTGGGGTGAGAGGCACGCTTTTTCCCCCCCATTAACTCTCCATACACTTACACAGCAGCCTTCACCGGCTGCTGTGTGCTCTCTCCGGTGTGTGCTGACTCTGAGCCCTTGTCCAAGGGTAAAGATGCCATGAATGTCATTAGATAGATTTAGAACTGGCCTCTTTAGCACAAGCCAGGTAAGTGCTGGGACCAGCTTGCAATTGATCAACAATGGGCTCTGAGGTTTGCTAACCAGTGTGGCTGTAATTTATCCATTCAAACCTCTGGCACCAGATGAATGTAAATCAAGATAAAGGCTGAAATTGTGGTCGTCTCTTAAAGGGAAGGACCTTCTGCCTCTTTGTAAGACACAGTAAGGCTGTAATTTCATTAGTGAGCTTGAGACATTAACATAAAGGAAAAAGTCTCCAGCAGGGGTTTTAACCTGGCCCTGTGGCCCCTGCGCATGGAGTCCAGCCTCCCAGAGGCATCTCCCCACCTCTCAAGGGTCCAGTCTTGCAAATTCCCCAAGCATCTGAGTTGAAGGTGACCCATTAGTCCCTCTGCATGGCGTAACATAACCTGAATATGCCAAAATACTCACTCCTATGTACCCCTCTGTAGAATGCTCCTTGGGCGTGGTCTCCCATTCTTACCTGTCGTTAGTACCAAAGTGTTGCTGTCAGACGCTGTATTTGGTGCATTTATGCCTGTAACTGTGGTTTGGTGCAAACAGCTAAAGTGCCAGATTCACAGCAGGCACGAGCAGGAGCAACTCGATTGAGTGAGCACCTGCTTCCCCCCAGGTGGCCCAAAGCATAAAGGTCGCTGCATGCCAAGGAGCAGGAAAGCCGCCTTTCACGCCTTTCACTTGAGGTAGCAAGGAGCAAGAGCTAGAATCTGCTGAGAGGTCCCTTTTCGGCCCTGCCTAATGCAAGGGTTCCACTGGAGACCTGCGGCGAAGCCATCTGGTTGCATCTGAACGACCAGCCCAACCCGTCTTGTACAGTTCATGCCATTGAGTTTCATCTTCCTGTCAGACGGGAGGGTTTACGTCATTTTGTGCCTCAGAGGCTTGCCTGCCGCCAGCCACCTTCACCGTTTCCAGCAGCCGCCTGTTTCCTTGTCTGGCTTTGATGGTCTGATGGAATGTGTGTGATTGAAAACCCCCTGCCATGGTTACTGTCTAGCTGGGTGGTAGCAGCTGGCTCTTGTAAGCAGGTCCCAGTACTCCCCCTCTGGCCTAATCCTTCATTCCTGTTGTCCTTTTCGGCTAGGTGGCTAGTGCTCACTTCTCCCTCTCTGCCCGTTCCCATCTCTTCCTCCTTGCTGGGACCTGTGCTAATGGCAGAAGAAGTAGTGAAGTTGGATCCCTGCTACAAAGCAAGGATCACTTCCTCAACACAATCGTAGTTATGGGTCATGACAGGTCCCCGGGCCTGATGACAGTTCCGGGCTTCCTTTTAGGGGGATAGATTGTGAGACATGTCAACAGGATGGCTTTTCTCTATCACAATTCCCACTCCAACTTCCTTGCTGCTGCTCTTCTGTGCTTTCAGGCAGTGAACCAGCGGCGGCTGCTTCTGGCCGGGGAAGCTACCCACCTCCGAGCCGCAAAACTTCAGAGGTCAGAGTGGCTCCAAGCGGCAGCGAGTTCGCTGGCAGGGCTGCTGACAACCGGGACTACGCCGCTGAGAGTGAAGTCAGCCGAAGTCCTGGAAGTGAGACAGCAATGAAAAGTCTACTGGGGGTGGAGGGTGGTGGGTGGGAAGGGGGAGGTGGAGGTGGAGGGAGGTGGTGGTGGGGTCCAGCTCCTGTTTGCAGGCTATAGGGTTATGTAGACCAATGTGCAACTGGAGTCAGTCCAGAAAGAGCCAGCCTGGAAGAAAGAGGGAGAAATTACAGTCTGCTCTGTTCAGACTGACCCTGCCTGCCTGTCCGGAAGGTGAGAGATTCCCATTGTGACACCATGCCTCAGACTTGCCTACTGAGGCAGCTGAATGTAGCTGCAGAGCACAGTGCTGGGATTTGGGGCTGTACCAGGACAAACGCTCCCTTCAACAGCTTGAGCCCCAGCCCCCCAGTTCTGCAGAGCTGAATGACAAGGCTGGCCTGTGCCCCTCCTTCCACCAAGGGAAGCTCTGGTCTCAGTCGCTGCTCCTGCTGGGCAGACTCAGATGTGACTCTCTCATTTCCTTCTCTCAGTGCTGGCTCTGTTTCTCTTCACTTGCCTGGCCTATGGCGAATGGGGCGTGGGGCACAAGCAGTTGTCAAGGGTACGCAGTCGAATTTGCTCTGGCCGTGCCAGTGCCTGCTTTGGGGGTTTTCCTACCCAGGAGTGTTCATGGGAATGAGATTATTTCTGTCAGTCAATCACCCAAAGCTACTTTCAGAACTGACCATGCAAGAAGTGACTCCGTGTGCACAGACATGTAGGAAGGGAGAAGGAGCGCTGTTGTTCACTTGCATCTCTCTGACCTGCTCCCTTTAAGCGCAAGCAGAGGAGAGATCCTGCTGTCAGGGTTCATGTCAGACTCCTACAGAATTCCAGGGGGGCTGGATTTTTTTAATTTATCCTCGGGGCTTAACCGTGAGCTAGGTCAAAATTCTGCAGATGAGGAACGCAGGTCATGGGGTTTGCCCACACTCCTGCAGTTAGTACGTGAGTCAGACTTTGGGTCCCAGGACGCTGGGTACTGCACTCCTGTTAGGGCTACTATGCTGAATTTGTAAATCTCTCTCGCCTTTCTCATGCTGGTGTGTGTGCAGGCATGTCTTTGTGCATTTAAATCTAAATTACATGCAGAATATGTAGGCTGTATGTCTGGCGTGCATACACGAGTGGTGTGAAGTACAGGTTGGACCTCCCTGGTGTGGCACCCTCGGGATCAGACTGGTCCTGAACAAGGGAATTTCTTTACCAGGAGTGGTCCCCTGCTGCCAGCCTCTCAGCATTCTGCCCCTGCCTGGTCCCAGCTGCCGGCTCTCCTGCAGTGGCCTCAGTTCCCAGCATCCCCTGGCTGCCGCGTCCCAGGCTACTGCTCACCATATCCATGGCTGTGCGGCTCCCTCGCTGCTCCTTGTCCCCAGCGGAGGCTGCCTGGCCAATGCTGGGTCACTGCTTCCCAGCCCTGGTGGTGGCAGTGAATCCCCTGTTGCTTCCAGGACACCACTCTCAGCTGTGGCTCCACAGCTCACACTCTGGCTGCCAGGCTCTGTGGTTGAGCAACGTCTATGGTCCTGCTGGACCGTGGCTGTTGCCAGACCTGAGCACCAGATTTCAGGGGTACAACCTGCATGTCTGTCTGCCTTGCCGCAGCTAATTTTGTTCGACAATCCCATCCAACCATGTTAAAGATCTGTGGAGCTCTGTGTGAGGAACAAAGATGTGACTCAGGAATGCGAGATTTTGTTCTATTTCCTGCTTTGTGGCAGGCTCCTTGTATAGCTGACCCTGCTTCTGTTACAGTTGACGGAAGGTTTTGTTTTTTCCCATCGACTTCAGTGGGCAAAACCCTTGTTGTTGGAAAAACAGCAGTTGTGTTTATTGGCCGTGAGCTTTGAATCGAAATCTGAGGAAGTGGGTCTTGCCCACGAACGCTGGTAAATAGATTTGAGAGTCCGTAAGGTGCTCCAGGACAAGCTTCTTTTTTTGCCAAGCTACAGACTAACATGGCGACCCCTCTGACGCTTGTTGTTTAACATTTAAATTGCAATATCACCTGAAGGCCAACTCAGTCAAGGCCCCATTCCTCCATTTCCATTGCTGTGAAACGGAGGGGGTTCAGAGCGAGGCTGCATGTGTGTGTGACTGCAGCCTCAAACCTGGGACCTCAGTGCCGAAGCCTCTGCAGTTGTGCTAAAAGCCTCCTGGTGCTCAGATAACGCTGTGGAGGAGACTCATTCTGTCTCCGTTTAAGTGCCACTATATGGGAAGGTGAACCACACCCAGTAGGTGCCTGGGTGACCCATGCACAAGATCCCCTGGTAGAAGGTGCTTCATACGCAGCCTTTTCATCACTCTAAAACTAGGTGAAATGTAAAATAGTTGTTACTTTTGAAGAATTCAGCTTCCCAGGCAGGTCTGCTCTTCTGCGGTGGGGCAGACAGATGCTGAATGAGCTCCGTCATAATTTCATAGCTGAAAGCATTGATGAAGGCCACTGCATTGACTCTGTCGGTGTCTCTTATTGTTCCATGGAAATGTAGCAGGCCCCCGGCTATTGTAATTTGTTCTGATTAAAAACTGAGAATGGACAGCTTATGCCAGAGCCTGTCGAAGATCATATTCTCTCAAAGAGGCATTGTAGGTTGACGGGCAACTTCAAAGATGGCCTTTCCACTGGGAGCTGTGCTGGCAGATTTATTTCCGGAGCTAAACACCACTGGGAACCCCTTGCCCCAAATTCTCTAATGCCTTGAATATAAAAGGAATAGTTACTAGCAACCTACCAGAGCTACCAATCATGTAATCCCTTGCCTGAGGCAAGATGGACTCTGCTTTCAATTCCATGTTTCTGTGAATAACAGAGCTACAGTGGACTGAATATTCAGGGTATGTATCTGCTTGCAGATTATGGTGTTTGAGCTGTGCTTCCTCAGCTTATTGCATAGACCAGAACCTCTGTCTAACAGTACAGCCTGGCAGTAGTTCTTTTGTTTAATTTGATCCATACGTACATGCAGCAGGACGCATTAGTGTTACTTGCAGTGAATCGGTGTAATCCGTTTATCTGCCAAGCTCATTGCCATACATACTGGGTTCCTTTGGTGCAGTAGATTAAAAGCACTGCACCCGGAAACCTTTTTCCAAACACAGCCTAGGAGTGAGTGCTGAGTGAATACTGCATACAGTCTCCAGTGAATAAGGTTTGCAGGTGAATGCTGCCCAGCTGTGCTTTAAACCAGAGCTTCGCTTCTCCTTTGGTTAGGAAAGCACAATGCTGAAAGTTAAACGTATGCTTTCCCGGATAGGGATGCTTTCCTAACACTCAGCCAATCAAAGAGAAGAAATAATACCGTGTAAATCTCACCACTCCCACTCAGCAGCGCTTGAAGGATGAACCCTCCTTGAGGATTTTTTTGCTCTCTGCCTGGGTTAAAATAATGAGAAAAAGGATAGGTTTAAAAAAAAAACAACCTGAATTTGAGCTAGTTGCAACCTGCTTGTGAATACTGTGTGAGCTGAAGAAGTGAGTTAGAGGAACAATTTATTAGTTGCAAATAGTTTGTTCAGGTCTGTGTATGGCATTTCACTTGAAAGCAGAGATGAAAGTTGCTCTGGAAAACAGCGCGCTTCTCATGGTGTGCCGTATAACTGACCTTATGGCCATATGTGGCCGAGAATAACTCCCACGCAGGAACTGCTGTGCTGGGTCAGACTCAGGGTCCACCTAGACCAGGATGTTGTCAAGGAAACTACAGACCAGTCAGTTTAATTTCTATGCTGGGAAAGATAATGGAAAGAGAAGTAATTAAGGAATTAATCTGCCAACATCTGGAAGAAAATAAGGTCATAGGTAACAGCCAGCTTGGGTCCGTAAAGAATAAATCATGCCAAACCAATCTGATAGCATTCTTTGGTAGGGTAACCAGCCCTGTGGATAAGGGTGAAGTGGTGGATGTAGTATACCTAGCCTTTACTAAGGCATTTGATATAGTGCCACATGATCTTCTTATCAATATACTGGGCAAATACAACTTAGATGGGGCTGCTATAAGGTGGGTGCGTAACAAGCTGGATAACTGCTCTCAGGCTGTGGCCACACTTGGCCAAAACTTTGAAATGGCCATGCTAATGGCCAAATTGGAGAATACTAATGAGGTATTGTAATGAATATTCAGTGCCTCATTAGCATGCTGCTGGCTGTGGCACTTCAAAAGTGCCGTGATTTGCTCGTGTGCAGCTCGGCTACGTGGGGGTCCTTTTCTAAAGGACCCTGCAAACATTGAAATCCCCTTATTCCTATCAGCTGACATGTGGTGCCAGAACTGGACACAATACTCCAATCAAGGCCTAATCAGTGCTGAGCAGAGCAGAAGAATGACTTCTCGTGTCTGGCTCACAACACTCCTGTTAATACATCCCAGAACAGTGTTTGCTTTTTTTTTAGCAACAGCATCACACTGTTGACTCATATGTAGCTTGTGGTCCACTGTGCTCCCTAGATCCCTTTCTGCAGTACTCTTTCCTAGACAGTCGCTTCCCATTCTGTATGTATAAAGCTGATTGTTCCTCCCTAAGTGGAGTACTTTGCATCTGTCCTTATTAAACTTCATCTGTTTACCTCAGGCCATTTCTCCAGGTCATTTTGAATGATAACCCTGTCCTCCAAAGCAGTTGCAACCCCTCCCAGCTTGGTATCATCAGCAAACTTGATGAGTGTACTCTCTATGCCAATGTCTAAATTGCTGGAGAAGATATTGAACAGAACTGGCCCCAGAACAGACCCCTGCGGAACCACACTTGTGATGCCCTTCCAGTATGACTGTGAACCATTAATACCTACTCTCTGAGGCTGTGGCTGCACTTGGCCAAAGTTTTCGAAAGGGCCATGCTAATGGCCAAATCGGAGGCTATCAGCTGATAGGAGTAAGGGGATGTCGCCGTTTGCAGGGCCCTCTCAAAAAGGGCCTAGTGCGGCCAAGCTGCGTGCGAGTGAAACGCTGCACTTTTGAAGCGCCGCAACCAGCAGCATGCTAATGAGGTATTGAATATTCATGTCAGCATCTCATTAATATCTTCCGATTTGGCCCTTAGCATGAGGCACAAAGCAGTGCTGTGACTTGTACAGGCTCCCCCAGCCACATTGCTTCAGCCCCAGGGCTTTGCCCACTGGGTTCCATTAGGTAATGCTGCCTTTCACCTGGCTGTGGGAGCCCAGAAGCCTCCCTGCTCGCTGCATCTTGGCCACGCTCTGAGGATTTGCCTGCTGTCGGGTTTTCCTCCTAATGTTTCCCACTGTTACTAACCCTCGTGTGGAGTAGGCGCTGGAGACTGGCCATGTTTGAGCCGCGTGTTACTAAGTCTGTTCTGAACCAGGCTAGACTCAGGGTTAGAGATGGCAAGTGCCTTCCACTTGGTGGGCGCCAGGGTGGGAAATTTGGGGAAAATGAATCTGCTTTGCAGAGTCTACTGTAAATAGGCCCCCACAGGCCAGTCTCTCGACTGCTTTGTGCCTCGTTATTCCCATCAATAGTAATGGTCTGGCTTTGCCGTGCACTGGGCTCCTCGCACCTGAGGTATTTGGAGACTGGCCTTCAGTGGCTCCCTGGTCACTGCGGCCCAGGCTTTCAGAACTATTGGACGCCAGCTGGAGGTAGAGGCCTAAAGCCCTTTCAGATCTGTGTCTTCTGAAACCTCACCTGTTTGACCCCCAGGGGCCCTGTTTGAGGAAACTTCCGTGTGGAATTTGAATCGAACCCTCGCAGACTCCTCCTGCGTAGGCCCAAGAGGCCTTGTGCCAGGGCAGTAGGTTACTATGGTGATGGTTTAGGAGAGAAATGGGCCCTCCTCCCTCTTTGACAACCAGCTGTATGAGCCAGACGCTCAGCTGGTGTCCATCAGCGGTGCTCCTCGATGAACGGCGCCAGGCTGACTGGCACGGGAAGCCACGCACCAGAGCGTTACGTTGCTCTTGCCCCTCGCCGAGGTGCCTGCTTGTGTCTCTCCCGGAACAGCTGCCTTGGCTGTGCCGTTGCCAGTGTCTGCAGCTTCTAAAAGCCACTCTTCGCTAAATGAGATTTCCCCTCCCCGCCCCTCTAATCATCTTCCCTCCTTGTAGGTGTAAAACGTGCCACTTCTCTTCAAACCGCCAGGCCTCCTCCAGCGACCGGCCAGAGCTCTGCTGCTCAGCCAGGTAACGTTCCGCTTGTACGTGTTCTGGGGCCGTTTGTGCCGTGGAGGTGCTGGGCTGCATTGGGGATGGTGCAGAATGGCTTCCCTGGGGTGCAGGACTGTGCTTTTGCTGAGGCAGATTAGGGCTGTCCTCTCCCCCAATGGCTTGTCAAGTATCACAGTGTAAGACAACAGTGTAGCTGAGACTCCTGGGCCACTGCTGTAACCACTAGGCTCTTTCCACATGACTGGCTTGGTACAGGCTGTGTTAGGCCCTTGTTTCTTGGGCCTAGACCAGGAGGTGGATGAGGCTGCCCTGGTGAAAGTGTCCCTCCACCCCATGCCTTCCATGCATTATTCTCTCACTGTTGTTTGATCGGTGGTAGAAGTGACTCCGTTCCCCAGGACATGGCAGGGAAGGAGGATCTAATCACCTGCCCTTGAGGGGCCACCCACTTTGCCACCAATTGCAGGATAACAATATAACTTTTTTTACTACAGCTCCTCCAGTGGGTGGCAGACCAGAGCCTGGGCCAGCTGGTAGATATCCAGAAAGACAAGGTAAAGAACCTCTAGTCCCTTCCCACTGTAATGCACTGAGTTGGTGTCACACGGTTTCCTGTTCTGAGATGTTCCCTCCTTATGTCAGAATGCTTAAAAGGGCGACCAAGCAGGTGGACAAGTTGATTGAAAACATGGAGATTTTTGGAATGAAAATGTCATTCCAATAGCATGACCAAGGGCTACGGCACTTAAACCATCTCTTTTGCTCCTTGCCTGTCTGACCGCTGGTACTTAACAAACAGTTCCAGAGGCTTCTGTGTTGTGAACTGCATCAGGGCAAGGGATTCTTCTAGGCCCGAGGCCTTTTGCTTTGGTAACTAGCATGGCTTAGAAAAGGTGGATTAACAGCTGCATTGGGAGCAGATTGATCTGCCTCTCTCTGTTTGTAGTCCGGGCCCCTCACTGATTCACCTCTCTCTGCGTGGCTCTCATTTCTCCCGTTCTACACAGTAATGACAGTTTCAACGGCTGAGTCTCCGCCAACGTTAATGGACAAGCCAGGTCAGGGGACTCGCTTTTTGGGCGATTTTTGCAGTGGTCTCTGATTTATTTAAAGCTGTGCTTTTCCTCTGAGAAGGCCAAATTCTTGCTTCACTTTCACTATCCAGGTGTAAATCAGGAGTCACTACTGATGTGAGTGAGTGACTGATTTGCACTTGAGTAACTGAGAATAGAACTTGACCCATGCACTATTAAATAATAAAATAAAAAGCAGTGCTCAAAGTAAAATGAATGTCCTGTTTCACCTTCTGTTCCTAGGGGAGCAAAGCTGTTCTGCATCTGACTTTCAGAGTGTTAATTATAAACATTCTCTTCCATCTCCTCTGTTAATTCACATGAACAAGGAGCTGTTGAATTTCCCACAGGCTTTCATCCCAAGATCTGAGGGTAGAAATAGGTCAGCTATCTTGCTCCGAGCTTTCAGCTCTGCCTTTACTTGCGGGTTTGGGGGAAATCTGACTCAGAAAAAGCTTGGGTTGAAGTAGAGCACCTCCCCTGTGTAAGGTTTAAACCCAGGGCAAGGGAAACTGTGAGACGTCCATTGTTGTCGAGGTCACCTGATTTTAAAAAAAAGCAAAGCCCCTTGCACATGCGCTATGCACAAGCATAACGGGCCCCAGACAGAGGCGTTTTCAGGAATTCCATTGAGAAAAATGGAGTAAGAAATACTCCAGGATGAAGTTCGATTTTCCCCTCTGCTTAATTTACTAGCCAAATCAGCCATAACCCAAGCAGCCCACTTGACCGATGGCAGCTGCTTGGTCATAACCTGAGCTGCTTATAGGTGGGGCTGTGCAGGTTTTGCAGCAAAATGAGCTACCTGCATTCGCTCATGTCCAAAATGCCTTGGTCGTGCGCCTTTATTTTATTCAGCCTTGTCCCTCCCTGTGGTATCTAAGCACCTAAGTGCGAGAGCAGCTCACCTGACTCCAGATCTGTACTTCAGGCAGGAGAGCTGCTGTCCCCCTTTCTGGGTTTGCTTTCAGTGGGAGACTGTCTTGCTAACAGGGAAACTTGGGGGGAAACTACTATGAAGCTTGCTGCCTTGAGTATTGGTACCGCAAGGTTCATCTTCTGGTGGTGGCCAGTGCCAATGCTTCAAAGGGAAAGAACAGAGAAGGGCGACTGAGCAATTCATCGCTGGTGGTCCGGTCCCAGCTGTTGGCATTTGGTAATTTAGGGCGTCCCAGACCAGGCCTGCTGGGGTGGGAGTGAGGGGGCAGAAGGGGCAGTTGCCCGGGGGGCCAGGTGTTTCAAAGGGGCCTGGAGCTCTCTGTGGAGGTGGGGAGGGGTGCAGTGCTAAAGACTGAGTGCCCTAAGCCCCGCCCTTTCTGCCTTTGTCCCCGCCCCCTCAGTGTTGAGTCTTGCCCCGTGTCCCGCGGTGGTGGTTGGCCCCGCATTCCCTAACCCTTCAGGCTAACAGCCGTCGGTGGGCCTGTCCTCCGTGAACTTAGGCAGATGACGTCATCGCAAGAAGCACCAGGTGCTAAGTGGCCGTGCTACCCGCTGCTAGGTCTGTGTTGCCACCCCCAGAGAAGAATTCCAGTGCACGTTGCGTGTCTCAGACCCACCAAACCATGGAGGGCTGGGGTGTCCAAACCCAGACTGGCAGTGGGCGGCAGGGCCTGTCCAGGCAGGATGCTCTGAGCAGGGCAGCAAGTTTTGAAAACGAAGAGAAGAGATACGTCGTTGCATAGTAAGGGTGCGAATCGATCTCTTTTTGCGAAGGAGTCCACGGAGTAAGCTAGAGGTGCTTGAGGGTCGTGGAAGGGAAGCAGAGGGAAGGGGATTTGACGGTAGACAAATGGTCTAAAGTGCAAGTGAGGGTAATTCAGCTGGTCAGGTCGAGTGGTGGATTCTCCATCACTGGCAATTGAAGATCAGCTTCAGGTCAACCGGGAATTGTTGTGGGGCACTTCTCTGGCGTGCGTTGTACAGGAGGTCAGACTAGAACCAGGGGCTTTCAGACTTCATTGCATGGCGACTCCCCTTTAACAATCAACATTACTCCTGGTGGTGGGAGACTGAGCCCGCTCTGGCAAAACTGACACTGAAGCCTGAATCCTGCTGCTTGTTCTTTGGCCCCTGAGTGATGACGGACTTTGGCTCCGAGCCCCACAAGTTAAAGCCAGCACTGGTGACCCCACTGAAACACTTTGGGGTCCTGAGAACCACTGGGCTGGGTGTTCACAGTGGTCCCTCCTGGTCTTAGACTCTCTGACTCTGTGAAAGTCGAGTAGGATCACAAACTGTGCAGCTCCAGATCCCATGTGCCCGATGAAATTGGCCTGGCTGACATTTCTGACCCGAGCAGCTTGCTTTCTTCTTCCTCTGGAGCTTTGGTCTCCAGAGCTGCACCCCACATCATCGGGAGCTCTGCATTCAAAGCCTGTTTTCTCTTTGCCCAGGGAGCCAGTCGATGGGCCTGCCGCAGGCAGACCCTGCCTATGCGGCAGCAGTGCCCAGGGATGACAGAGGAGGCGGCAGCGGTGGGTACGCGGTGCCCGCAGCCAGGGAGGAGAGGGCCGTGCGCCAGCCTGCCCCGTATATGCAAGCCACCGCCCCACCTGTGCCAGCCGCCCCAGCACGCCAGCTCCCGCTGCCTCAGGGTGACGAAGAGGATGAGGCCAACAGCTACGATTCAGATGAAGCGAGTACGTAGCCTTGGGTTGAACCGGCTGGCTCCCATGCAGATGGGCCTTTTTGAGCCACATGAGAAAAGCCACAGATCTTGGGCCAGATCCTGAATTGTTGAGGACCTCCTCTTTCCTTCTGGGTCCATCTGTGCTCGGTGCCCCTTGAACTTAGCCCATTATTCAGATGGGGGATGAGGTGAGGGCTCAGAGGGTGGCATTGTGGGAATATGACTAAGTGTGAGGTCAGTAGGTCCCTGAAAAGTGCGCCTTGCGAGAAACTGTTCTGTTTTTTGTCTCCTCCTCTTGAATGTTTTATATTTTGCAAAAACCCCGGGAACGCCGTCCTTTTTAAGTGACGGCAGCCTTGATCCGCTGAGGCTCCTGCCGTGTTCCCGGCATCCACCAAGTGTTTTTGATGCTTGATAAATAAGTCATCAGGGAGGAAATGGGGCTGTTTTGTGACTCTGTTCCTCTCTGACTGAAAATAACAAACCGTCTCCAAACAAGCAGTCGCTGACTTGCATTATTCATCGGTTTGCGAAGGAGCCTGAGGGTCCAAAGGGCAACTCTGCGCGACTTGGTTTTAAACCTTGGAAAAAGGGGAAGGTCAAAACCACTGTGAATGTAGAACTCTGTTAAAGGCATGGAGTTTGCAGAGGCTGAGAGGAGAACGTGGCCCTGAGCTAGAGTTAGATCCAGCCAACTTTCTCTGCTCAGTGCTCCCGTTGATTTCAACATGGCTTGCAGGATCAGGGCCTATATTTTTAAAGGTATATAGGCGCCTAAGTCTGTGGCCCTAGATCATTACTTTACTCTGTATAGCATAAGCCAAATTGGGGTATGTAAATGCCCCTGTCCACGACTGTACACGTATGACAAAAAGATCATGTGAAGTCTCTGTTTTCTTTTAGCTGGCTGAAATGCCAGTAAACCAGTCCAGCTGTATAAAGGAGAGAGCCTTGTGGTTTCTGTGCTCCTGCACTGAGTTGTTTCCCCCCCAGTTCTAATTCAGGAGCTTACTTGACTATGAGAGTGAAGATCAGGAGCTCCGGGAAGGCAGCCCTTCATGCCTCACACCCTTTTCTGGGAAGGACAAAGGCTGTTGGGAACCATGTGGCGGGGCATAAATGTTAGCCAGAGAGGAAGAGGGCCATGAAGGAGTTTAGTCCAGGGCGAGCCAGTGTCTAACTTTTCCTCTCTCCATGCAAATTTAGGTGAGACCCCAGTGAAATGAGAGTGCAAAACTCAGGCTGGAAACTTGGGGTGGTTGGCCTTCTGTGCTCACTTGGGAGAAGATGCTGAAGTTCAGGGCCAAAGCGAATTAGCAGCTCGTATTAGGGATGCGATTTGCACGGAGAAGCTGTTTGGTGCCTTATACAGTAATCGCTCAATTTATGCGGTGGTTGCATCATGGGCAACCTCCACCTAAATCGAATTTCACGTAAATTGGGTGGGGAGGGAGCAGGCAGCTGAGGGAAGTGTGTGTAGGGGGCAGCCATGAGGCCTCCGGCTTCTCTCAGCTGGGGGGGAGGGGCACACAGCTGCTTGCAATGCAGTTCTGAGAAACTGCTCTGGAAGCAGCTGTGCCCCCACGGGTCCCCCCACAGCTGGGAGAACCGGTGCCGCAAGCAGCTGTCTGTCAGGGGGAGCAGCCTCACTCGCGCCTGCCAGCCTTAACAGGAGCAGTTTCCTGCTTCTGTCAGGGGAGGCAGTGGCGTTAACCCGAGACATACGCAACTTGATTGCACGTATCTCGAGGGTTTACTGGATAGTCGGATTGTGCTGTCACATTCTTGTTTGCGTGCCGAGTGCTAAACTTGGTTAAAACTGAGGTTTGCATCGTTCTTTTCTGATAATATTCTGACTACGGTCGTGCAGGATTTCGGTCAGGAGAGGCTGTGGTGGTCGGTTAGTGGGTGACTGCGTAGAGTAACAGTGGTTGCGGTGTTTTAAATGGCCTCTGAATTTGTGCACACCGTTTTTCATCTGCAGAGCAAAGAGGAGCGTACAGCTCAGGTATGCATGCCGGTCGTTAGAGGCTGTCCTGCGCACTCCCAATTAATTGGGCCGCTGGTCAGTTCCGGGAGTTAAATTAGAAGCTGGCTTGAGGTGCATTGAGGCCACTTGACACTGTACAGCTAAAATATCTTGGGCACCATAATGCCATAGGTTGACGTCTCGTCATGATATGGTAGCACATGTTGCATTGCACTCAGAGGTATGGGCTCTCTCGGATGTCAGAGTACACTGTTGCAGAGGGGTGCCGTCCTTTTTGGGGAGAGCAGCTGAGGTCCTGATCAGCACTGCAGGGGTGAGATCTGGAAGGAGGCTCCCCAGAAAACGGCACAGACAGCCAATCAGAATGCTTTAGATGAAGTGAAATTTTCCTGCGATGCTTGGTTGGGGCCCTGGGAGCCCCCGTTCAAGCCCCATCTCCGGCCATTGAAATAGGATGGCCCAGCATGACTCAGGCAATCTGGGACTTTAAACCTGGTCTCCCTCATGTTCATGTGAAAATGCTTGAAAGACTAATTTGTTCCAACGTGGAATGAACACGAATTTTGGAACCTGGGGAGTTGCCATGAAAGGGAATTGTTGTCCACCGTCATCGCTGACCGGCCTGGCACAGGGTGTGGGGGACTGAGTAGTTGCCCTCCTCCCATAGTGCTGTTGTGCTCATGATGCTTGGCGCCTCCAGGGTTTCCTGCTGACATCGCTAGGTGGGGTAGATGAAATGTCTCCCTTATGTTATAATAAGCTGTCTCTTTCTCTGTCCCTCCCCTCTTGCTGAGCAGCCACGCTGGGGGCCCTGGAGTTCAGTCTGCTCTACAACCAGGAGAACAGCTCTTTGCACTGCACGCTCATCAAAGCCAAAGTAAGTGTGTCCTGGTGGCAAAATAAACGGGCTTAGGAACAGGCCAGCAGGCACAGACTGATCCAGGAATAAAGGCACCTGCTTGCTCCGCATGGGCCGGGACACTGACCACCTCGGAAGAGCCTATTTCAGAAACACCCTCCTCTATTTTCCTACGTCCCCCAGACCCATCTAGCTAAGTGTAATGGCGCTGAAGCTAATTCTGCTGCTGTCTCCTCCAGCCAGGTGACCCACCAGGCATTGTGCACAATGATGCCTGACATCATTTTCTGTGTGCTAGAGGTAACGATTCCCTTAAGGGTGAGGTGCAAGATTCTCTGCCCTCCTATTTCTCTGCGAACTCGAGGGGCGTTAGGGCCGCACTGGGCAGGGGTCAGGTAACTTCCAGGCCTAGAGCTCTGACTGGTTCCAGAGATGTTCCCCATTCCAAGTGTTCGGAACATCTCTGAAACCTCTGTTGTCTCTGAAAGTGGCCTGTAGCGGGTACAGGTGGCCCTTGGTCCACCATACAGGAAAGAGGAGGGTCTTATGTCAGACCTTAAAAGGTAGCAAGGCCAGGGCGTGGCCTGATGGCTGACGGTAGCAAACTCTCCTACGGAGAGTCCTCCTCCAAAAGCAGCCTTGCCCTGGAGACAGCAAGTTACAGTGTGGGTTTCGTCATCTCCCCCAGCACCTGCCTCCCATGTATCTGCTGCAGGAGACTTGGGTACAGAGGATAGTTAAACCACAGCTGCTTAAGGCCACCGGTTGTGCGAAAGTTCCCCAGATAAATAGACAGTTGCTCGCGGGAGGTCTCTGAACTGGAGTCGGGGGCATGTCATTAGAGGTGATCATTTCTTGCAGCAGTTTAGCAGATAGTGGAGACTGGAGCCTGCTTCTGAGGCCGCCTCCCAGGAGCTGGCTTCGCGTGTTGACCTCAGCCTAGCTGGAGGCAACCTCTGCATCAGTGTGCAGATGCCTGTGTCGGATACGAGTGCATCAGAGATGCCGAGTGCACTGTAATTACCCACCCGCTTCCTCAGGTGTAATTGATTTCCCACAGCTGTTTCACAGGGTCATCAGGGTTATTTCTGCCCGTATTCAGTGGGTTGATTTATAGCAACTGTAACCATGAGAGGTACCTGACTTAGGCTGAAAATAATTGGGTAGTTAATTCCATCTCTAACTACCTGCATGAAGCAATAGTGCAGAGGTTTTGAGAACTGAATAAGGGTCTTGCAGGAGAAGGGAAGACATCAACCTTTAATTTCATGAGCCCTGTTTGTAATGATCCCATCGACCTGCCATTTCTTTTCATGCTTTTGGGCAAAATCAGTAATGTTTAGTGCCCATAGAGTGTACGTGCCAGCAAGCCCCAATCTGCAGCACTTCCAGCAATGTTTGATTACACTGTAAAATTCTACCTTCACCCCTGTTAAAATGGCAAAGCTGAGAAGCCCACCAGTGCTCTGAACTGAACAGCGCTAATTCAGACCTGGAACCAGAAGCAGTTACTGTCTCTAGGTAACCCCTCCTCCCGCGGACCATCCTAGATAACCTCCCTGGCTGCCCGACTGGTTGCCTGCAGCACTCCTATCTTATCTGGTTAGAGAAGATGACATCAGCCTACTCGATGTACAGCGGAAGAGCCGATGCTGCCCTTCTGCTGTGTCATTTTATGGGAACAGGCTGCCCTCTGCAGAGAAAACTGGCCAAGCCTGCTCTGACAAACACCGTCTGATTTCCCACAGTGGTGCAGAGTCTCAGAAGAAACACATGACTGGGCAAATACCTTAGTTATCTCTGAGGCCAAACAGGAGGTGAAAGCCTCAATTTCCACAAGCCATGAATAGTTTTGGGTGCCTGCCTGACATAGGTCTGATTTCCAGAGGCAGGGTGCTCAGCACTTCTGGAGGATTAGGCCCCCTTTAAAGTGCCTTGAGGTAGAAGTCCAACCCCCTCATTGTGTGGGAATATGTGGGCCCAAATGCTTTCTGCTGCAGCCGACTCTGTTTCAGTAATTTGTGGTGAGGTTGTAGGATGGGCTTGCACCCCTAGTGCCCCAAGAAACAGAGGTAAAGTCCTGCTGCCTGATTCTCCTCCCAGGGTAGAACCTCAGAAACTTCTGGTGGAGCAGATGGTGGAATTCTGCAGGGCTGGGGGGAAACTCCTGTTGTTAACATTTCACCAGTTCTGTAAGGTGGATGCCACTTTCTGGAAGGAGGAAGTCTCTCCTCTTCATGCTAAGCGTGCTTCCCCTGTCGCATCCTTTCAGGCTAGCTCTGCGCAACCCTCAGGCCCTTTTGTATGGAACAATGATGTGCAGGCAAACCTTTGCTTCTGGGATGCGAGTTTGAAAGCTGCTGTAGACAGTGCAAATCTGTCTTTGTTAGGTCATATACTCAAAGGCTTGGTCTACACTGTGGAGTTAAGTCGATTGCAGATACGCAATTCTAGGTACAGCAGTTGCATACCTAGAATTGGCTTATCAGCAGTCGACTTACCTGGCCTTCTACGCAGAGGGAGGTCGATGGGAGAAGCTCTTCCTCCAACCTTCCTTAACCCTTGTGATATTGAGGAGTACAGGGGTCGACTGCCAACCTCAGTTCAATTTCGCCCATCGATTTTGTGCGTCTCTACCAGCTGCACCAAATTGAGCTTGGGAAGGTTGACCCTAACCGGGTTGCTCTTCCCAGCAGTGTAGACTTACCCAAAAATAACATGAGCAAGCTGGCAGTGGAAAGTAGCATTGGGTTGATACTTAAAAGCTGAATTCTACATGTTGGTTCAAGGCTGGATTTTCCCTGTACTCAGAACAAATAGCCTTATTTTTATCAAGCACATACCGTTTGTTCCCTTTGTTGATCAATAGTTTGTAATAAACCATTGCTAACTCTCTCTCTCCCCCCGCCCAGTGTATCTAAAGATGGCTAACCCCTTTCGTTATCTTTTAGGGCTTAAAACCAATGGACTCCAATGGTTTAGCTGATCCTTATGTAAAATTGCACCTGTTGCCAGGAGCCAGTAAGGTAAATATATTTTGATTAATTTGCTTAACTCCTTTCTATTGAAACCGCGAACAAATATATCACATTACTGCTTTATAGTGGAGGTTTCCCAAGGGACTGAGATGGGTAATTCCCATGAACAGGAGCTAGAGCTTCAAATCTGCTAGGCCACTTTGGGAATCTCAGCTCACAGGCCTAAATGCATTCCGCATGGTGAGAAAAATCTACAGCGCTGTGCTAATCCTGAGAATTGATACCTGTTAAACTAAAAATAACAGTAGCATGGAAGGAGTGAGAAGAAGGTCACAAAGGCAGCTGCTCTGTAGTTATGGAGAAAGTTGTGCTGGCTTTGCCCCTCTGATTTCTGCCACAGTTGCTTATTGCTGTAATCCAGCGTGTCACCTGCTCAGGAGAAGGAAGCCTGGAGCCAAGCAATCTCCTTGACGCTCGTCTCTCTTCGGGCGAACGATGCCTGTTGACGCTTTGATGCAGGTCCTGGGAAATCAAAAGCGTGAAACTTACAGTCACTCATTAGAGACGAACTATGCTAACTGTTCAGAGGTTTCCCGTCGCCCGCAGGGGCGCCCACTGGCCTGCTAAGGTATTTCCGATGTGGTATCTGCCCACAAACATTCAGGAAAAGGTGCTTTCTGGGGTCCACGTGCAATGTAACAAAGTTGAGAACTCTTTAACTCTGCACAGTGCTCATATCTTGATGCAAACTGTTGGGATTGGCTCAGTGGGCTGAACTGAAATCCCACAGCAGGAAACGTTAGTTGTTCAGAGAAATTTGCATTTGATTACTTTTTACCTATGTTGATTGGGGTGATGCCTAAGGACCCATCAAGAGCAGGGCTGATGGCGGGAGGCACTGTACTGATACAGTAGCAGACTGTGTCTGCCCTGGAGATTTTACAACAATGCTCCCTGCTTTGGCTGCATCTGCAGCTGCTCTTACAAGCTGGAATCTCTGACTGAGGCTGGACTTTTCTTTGTTTCTGAGCCAGCTCAAGTCTTTTTTTTTTTTTTGACTCCCCCCTTGGGACAGTTTTGGATGGAAATTAATACAGTGGTGAACAGAGAGAAGAAATGGCTCAGCCGTA
Organism: Carettochelys insculpta; assembly: GCF_033958435.1. Classification (NCBI taxonomy): domain Eukaryota; kingdom Metazoa; phylum Chordata; order Testudines; family Carettochelyidae; genus Carettochelys; species Carettochelys insculpta. The sequence goes on from NC_134154.1 coordinate 28,133,401, forward strand.
TGGTCTTTGTGAATGGAGGAGTGTTCCCTGATTTCTTAGGCCTGGTCTATGCTAGGCAGGTAAGTCAATTGTAGATACGCAAGTCTAGCTGTGGCAGTTGCATAGCTAGAATCGACTTACCTGGCCATGTAGACAGAGGCCGTCTAGTCAGAGGGAGGTCGATGGGAGATTGTCTCCCATCGACCTCCCTTACTCCTCGCGATTTTGAGGAATACAGGGGTTGACTGCCGACCACAGAGGGTTCGATTCTGTGTCTCTAGTCGGTGCACCAAATCAAACTCTGGAGGATGGACCATGACCAGGTCGATCTTTCACAGAGTCTAGAGACATACCCTGAGAAAGGGAACATCTCTGAAACCTCTGCTTCTCTAAAAGTGGCACATGCATTCTTTTCCCTTTCAGAAGTGAGCGGTGTGCAGGGCATCTTGAAAGACTTGTACCTAGTTAATGAGCAGAAAAAAGCTCCAGAGAAGGTGACATTGTTAACGCAATGCAGAATACCTGACGCACAAAATCTAATTATTCAGAGTTTTGTACTTTGAAGGTTCTATGTGTTCTAATTAGAGCTGTGGAAAAATATCCACCAAATGAGGGAGTGCTCCAATTTTTTTTCCTCATCAAAGAAAGCTCTGTAAACATTCGTTCTCAGGACCAGCTGAACTGAAATCAGTGGAGAAAACTTCTAGGAAGAAGAGAATGTTGTTGGACTTGTTCCTAACATGCCTCTTCTGTTTGCTATGGGGACCCAAAGATGTTTCTTCCTCTCTCCCTGGCTGTAGTCAAAAGAGAGAACTGAGGTGCCAAGCACTTTCAAAGTAAGGTTGCTACAAAGTTTCTAATTTACACTTGTGGACTTTGGATCAGAGTCTTCCTGACTAGGTTGGTTCAAATCAAAAGACCATTCCAGCCTGCCCACAAAAATACAATGAGCAGAATCCATCTCTGGTGCAAGCTCAGAGTAGTCTATGTCCTTAATGTTTTGTGCTAGCCTTCCTTTCTCATCCTCTTTGTCACATGTTGAAAAATATTCTCTAATTAGAAGGATCTGGGATTTTGTTAGGATTAGGTGCCGCTCTTTATCCCAGTTCTCATCCTTGGCACATCTTTCAACTCTGCAGTAATGGAAGGAGGCTACGGAGAAGCTGATGTGCAATCTCCACTAGTAGGAATGCATATTTTCCCATGTGGGACAAGAGCACCAGAGTCTTCGTTAACTTGGGAAGCATTTAATTTTCTGTTTGTACAAGGGCTGAATTGGCTGATAGCAAGTAAATATAAACAAGTGAGGGTGACATGAGCAACTTCTGGCTCCATAGGCTTTTCGTGCATTGCAGGCCACTAAGTTTGTGTCCCAGTTGGCTGTACGTGACCTTCCAACCTTCTTCTTCCAGAAGCGGAAGCTAGTGCATGTGGCTCAGATGAGGAAGAAAGGAATTTGTCTAAATTAAGACTACTTTTACTTTAAAAACAGCAGGTTAATGCTCTGTAATATTTTGCTTGGCTGAATGGACCTCCAGTGAAACAAAATACAGGGGGACCATAAGGAAAGACCATGGGTTTGGCCCGTTGTTTGCATAATGCTAGACCTGCAGCTATTTTAGGCTGTAAACCATGTGTGCGATTAGTTTTTGTTTTAATTTTTGAAACCCAACAGTCAAACAAATTGAGAACCAAGACTCTGCGCAACACTCGCAACCCCGTGTGGAACGAGACACTAGTGTATCATGGCATCACGGACGAGGATATGCAAAGGAAAACACTCAGGCAAGTTGAAGACAAAACTCCAGTGTCTGAAAGTGCACCGTGATGGGGGACTTTGGGAGCCTTCTACACCAAGGTCGGGGTCATCTCCTTACAGCTAATTATCTGTGCAACCACTTAAGAAGTTGAGAAGTAGTAGTTCTGTGTGGAAAATGCATGCAGAAGGGCTTTCCATTGGGAAATGCAGCCTAATCAGAACTGCAGTGTTTCCTAGGGATAGGTTGATCGTAGATGAGATTTGTGACAGAAGAGAGTTTGAGTGATGACGTAAAAATGTTTCACTTTGACGTCTTCATGTTTTATTTCCGTTAACCTAGACAATATAGTGTCTGTCAAATCATAAATATTTTAATTGTGACTTCAAAACAAAACATTTCACCGCATTGAAACTAGAGGTTTTCACACCATTGTAGCAAAAGAGTCCCGTAGTTCCGAAGTGATGTTTTTCAGAATTTCCATCGGAAGTTTCAAATCACAGAGGTCCCCTTGGGACTGTCGCACTCAATGTGCTGATCATACCACTGTGCCTGTCCGCCTACCCTTCGGGGTAGTCCTGCTGAGCTAGAGCCCCTGGCCTGCCCCAGCAAAGGCACAGAGTTGTGGGGTCAAAGCCAGCAGCAGAGCAACAGAGAGATGGACAGCAGCTCAGCTCCGGGAAGGCTGTGTCACCGGGACTGGACACCGGTGTACAGACCCAGCAGGATCAGAGCCCCCAGCTAAATCCATCTGACCCTGCATAAGCATTTTATACGCTGGAAGCTCCTATGCTGTTTGCTCCCTTTATCAGGGACGGAGAGTGATGCACAGCTGTTATCCAACCCCTACCCCACCTGTAACAATACCCTGGGTTTGGTAATAAACACAAGTGATTGTGTTAAATATAAGAAGCAGGGGGTAAGTGGCTGCAAGGGACAGCAGGCAGATCTCCAGTTAGGGAAGTGCCATCTCCCCTTAGTGTTTGGTTTTCTGCCTATCAGTAGATTTCGTCCAATGCAGGAATCCTTTAGCTACATCTGTGCTGCCCCTCCCTTTCGGTAGAGGCATGCAAATATGGCTGATCTAAAATGCAAATGAGACATGGATTTAAATATCTCTCACCTCATTTGTGTACTCCCATGGGCTCTTGCTTGCAGAAGAGCTGATTTCAAAAGCCAAACCAGCCCTGGAGAACAGGGTTTGTTTGAAAGGAAAACTTGCTTTCAAAAGCACCCTTCTTCCTAATTTTTTCCAGGAAGGATGCTTTCGACAGCCATGTTTCCTTTCCTCGAGTACGTCTAGTGACTTTTACTAGCATACCTAGATCAAGAAACAGGACTATACTTCATCTTTCTAATGTCAAATACAGGAATGACACCCGCACACAAATAGAATGTACATCTTCAGGGGATTACAAGCTCTCAGTGATTGGTCACATTTTGCATTAGGCATATTCATACTCAAAAATGTATTTCCATAAAAAAATGCGGGCGTGATGTCCCAATATGGCCTATTAAAATTTAAATTCTATATCAAAAAGAAACATTTGTACCTTATTGAAGTTAGATGTTTTCACATTGTAGCAAAACTGGCTGAGTGGTTCTGAATTGACATTTTTCAGAATTTCCATTCCACAGAACGTTCCAGAATTTTGGCTTTTTCTTACAAATCAGAACAAATTAAAAATTTTCAGAATTTCTGAGGGTCGGAAACTCCATTTTCCAGCCAGCTCTGGTCAGCAGTTAGGTCAAGGCTGCTAGATTTTTGCAGGGATTTGACATGTGAGATTTTTTTGATTTTTTGCGAGCTACATTCCCTCTGCAAACAAATATTTGGCGTTGCACAGCACAGATTTCTAAAGGGTGGATGTGCTAGTCTGAGCTGTGAAAGGCTTCAGCCCGTTCAATATTAAGCCTTCTTTTTTCTTGTGCAATTCAGGATCTCGGTGTGTGATGAAGACAAATTTGGCCACAACGAATTCATTGGTGAAACTAGAGTTTCTTTGAAGAAACTCAAAGCTAACCAGAAAAAGAACTTCAACATCTGCTTGGAGAGAGTAATACCGGTAAGCCTCCCGAAGTTCTGCTGTGTGTTATTACTTCTGACATACAATATAAAAATAACGTTCACAGTAAACCCTTGATTTAACGGATCCTGATATGGGACGCTGTTTGCCAGCCCCCCTGTGTAAATAAAGGTCAGAGACTCAGCAGAGCCAGGGCTGGAGGAGCTGCTGGAAAGACTGGAGGGGTCACTGTAGTGGCTAGGGCTATTGAGGCCAGAGGAGCTGGGGAGGGCTGCCCCCAGCTCTGTGTGCGTGGAGCTTGTTGGAGACCAGCTGCCGCTGCTTGCAGTGGCGCTGAGCAGCAGCCATGGTGTGGGAGGCTGCTGCTCGCTGGCAGGCTGGGGGCGGCCAGGCTCTGCCTTCATGCAGGCGACTCAAAGCCCGGGGCTGGAGGAGCTGCAGCTCTGAGAGCTGTAGGATGTGGAAAGAGCCAGGCTGGCATTCAGCTCTTCTCCTGGTGAGAGGGAGAGGGAGGTGTGAGGGGAAGAATGGGTCAGGAGTGGGGTAGGGAAGAGGGGGGCAGAGGACAGGAGTGAGTGATGGGCTGGGAAGGTCAGTGCATCATCACACAACACAACCATTTGGCTATAACAGACTTTCGGCAGTAACGGACACCCCTTCCCCCCATTTGTCCGTTAAATGGAGGATTTTCTGTGATGGACCTTTGGAGGGACAATTAATTAGAAATTCCCGAGTGGCTGTGTGACCTGTGGCTGGGAGAGTCTCCTGGAAGGTGTGCCGGATCTTCAGGGCGGTTTCTGGTCCGAGTTGCAGCAGTGTAAATCTGAAGTAAATCCCCTTGTGAGCTGTCACTGAGATCGGAATGCGGCCCATTCGCTGCCTCGCCTGGTGTGAGGGGGCAGTTCCTCAGCGCATTCTGTTCCGTGGATTAGCTCACATTTCATGGGGACGATACTCACTTCCCCCTCCCTAAAGGAAGGGCGGAGTGACAGAGAGGAGATCTTAGCCCACAGGCTTGAAAGCAAAACTAAGCAAAGCGCTCAGGTAACTGCAGTAAGACTACAGCCACGCAGCAAAGTTATTTCGAGATAACAGCCGCTATTTCAAAATTACTTTTCTAGCGTCCACACTACGCACCCCCTGTTTTGAAGTAAATCCAAAATAGCGGGCGTGTTGTTCCGAAATTGGCAAACCTCATTGCGGGAGGAATAAGGCCAATTTCGAACGAGGCGCCGTTACAAAACGGATTGCGCTACTTCAAAATAAGCTGTAATAGCATCCGACGGCATTGTTTCCAAAGAGGCACTGTGCTAGTTCAAAATGCATGCCTGTGTGGAGCTGTGTTCTTTCGAAATAGCTCTTCTGGAAGGGATTATTTTTAAGTAATGCAGCTGGATAGACACAGCCTAATTGTTCGAGCGGGAGCCTGTCTGAACAGCCTAGGTGGCATGCCAGCATGTCCTGTCCAGTTCTGTGCCCCTGGAGGAGGAATCCGAGCGAAAGGAGTGACCCCCACGCGCACGCAGTAAACTCCTGGGTGCCGCTTTGGAGGTGAAGTGGAATGCGTGTGGCTCCCTTCCCTAGAAATAACTCATAAGGATGCTCGCGGGCTTCTTTAAATGGTTCGGTGAGCTGTGGCTCTCTTGCCAAGACAGAGACCTGCAATCCAGGGGCCTACCAGATTTTTCCAGAGGGGAGCTTAGGTGAGACTAGCAAATTTCAGCTGCTGTTGCTCTGGTCTTGAAGTAAATAATGTCGGGTTTTCTTTGTACAAAAAGGGAAATGTCCATGTTTTTTTTAAATGATTGGATTTTTCAAAACCTGCCCCCCACACTTGCATCCGCCTGTCCGGAGTCCCTCCTCACCCCCACACCCTCAGTCCCCTGGCCTGCACCCTTCCTCACCTCCAACCCTGACTCCTGCACCCCCTTCTCACCTCCCAATCCTCTGCCCTGAGCGCCCCCCTGCACCCAGCCCCCTGCCTTGACTCGTGCTCCGCTCCACACCCTGCCCCACCTTGAGCCCCTCCTCACTCTTAACCACTGGCTGCTCCCCTTCTGGTCCCCGGGAGGGAATGAGAGCAAAGTGCACAGCTGGCCTGGCCCCTCCCCTCCCCTCCCCTCCCCTCCTGGAGCCAGGATTGCAAAAAACTGTGCGCTTTTCCCTCCCTCCCTGACAGTGAGGAGGGGGAACAGCTAGTAACAAATCTGGGGGATGGGGAGCTTCAGCCCTTCTCCCCTGGCACAACCGCGCCCCGAGCTGGCTTGCAGTTACAATAAGAGGAAGCTGTGTCCTGGCTCTTACCATTTGGGAGGCGTTCTTGCACAGACAGACAGACAGACTCTCTAACATAGAGTAGATGGTGGTATATGCAGGTGGGGAGAAGATTGCGCCCTGTGGGCACGGAATACGTTCAGCTCTGTGGTGCTGGCTGGTGGAAAGTAGGAACAGAGGAACTGTGGAAGTTCGATGGGAGGATGGAAGTCAGGGTGTGCCCACATGGATCAGGGCAGCGTGGCTGGAAACATCCCACATCCCGTCATTGTCCCTGGGGTTCTGTTCCTGTAGGTGCATGGGACACGTTCACCCCCCAGCAAGGGTGGCACCCCCAAGGTTAGGTCTGTTGGCGGTGTGCGTGACTGTCCTTGCGGGTGAAGCCTCCCTCAGCTTGGGGCATTGCGACAGGGACTCTCTCTGTTCCCATTCCTAGATGAAGCGTGCCGGAACCACTGGGTCCTCCCGGGGCATGGCACTCTACGAAGAGGAGGTAAGATGCAGTGCTGCCCTCTGGCTTTGGCTTCAAAGGGCACCCTCAGCCAGGGGGCGAGAGGCACCGTTTCCTACCCTTTTGGTGCAGCCCCTGAATGATGGCTTCTCGTTTCAGAATCCCGCTTCCTTAGCTGCACGTGCAGGTTGCCTGTGCAGCTAGCCCAGGGATGCAGCGAGGTGCATCCCAGGGGTCTGACGGCCTTGCGGTCGCAGCTGCGTTTTGCAGCCTGGGTCGCCATACCACTGCGCTCTGTAACCTAGCTGGCTGGAGCGCTGCCAGCGTTCAGGCCGCGGCCGTGTGGATTACCAGGTCCTGGGTGGATGTATATGTACTGTGCCGCTGCAGCTTTACTGTGGTTGGTGCTCGCTCTAACTAGAGCGAGGCGGTTTTGGGGAGCTCAGCATGGGCTGCAATCCAGTTGCAGTGTGGACGTGTCCAGGCGTGCTCTGCTTCCCCGCGAGGGCCTCTTGAGTGAGGAATGGACTTGCTCCTGTGACATCCCCCGTATACAGCCAGCTGGAGGGTGGGACCTCCCCATGTTGTTCCTGAGCCCATGTCTCCTGTGGGCACCCATCAGGTTCCTGGGTGGGTGGGATGTGCATATCTCTCGGGGCCCAGCTCAGGCATGGTGGCGATGCTGCTGTCACTGGAGATGAGTGAATCCAACTTCTTTGCAGGCCTGGAGGACTCAGATGTTTTCCCCTGAGGGTTAGGTACTGTCTGTAGAATGAGCTGCAGAAGCGGGAGGTGGAAATGTTACACGTGTGATCTGTCTCCCCTCTCTGCCTTCAGAGCATCTGCTTGCAAATGCCCCCACAGCTGTCGATTCATTCCAGCCTGAACCCGAGACTAAAATGTGCCACGGGTGACCCCAACCAAGGGAACTAGCTATAACTTTCTTGCAAAGCACTGAATGGGGCCTGCCGAGCTTAACCTGGCACATGCAAACCTTGTAAAGCCTGATCGAATATAAAAACTAGAATCATCATAACTGGACTTGGCTTCTGCACCCATGTTCCCTCTAATCGTGTTCATCCATGTGTGGAATCATTTTTTGTGGGTGTCGGGGCATGTGTGAATGTGCACCACCAGTAGAAACAAAGACCTTGCTGTGGGTGCTCTGCCAATCGGCTGAGAGGCATTTAACTCTCTCCTGAGTGGCTGTGTGAGCGCACAGCTTACAGGGAATGCTGTTCTGCGCTATCATTTGCCTTGTGCAAGTGGGTCTGTGTTTAAATGCATCCTCGCCTTCCTCTGTAATCCCTTGTGGTCCCTTTCCAAGCTTTTCCCTTAGGCTTGGTCTGTAGTAGGAAGTTAAGTTGATTGCAGATACGCAGTTCTATCTGTGACAATGGTGTAGCTGGAATCAACTTATCTGCAAATGACTTACCTGGCTGTCCTTGCTAAGAAAGGTCGATGGGAGCGTTTCTCTCATCGACTTCCCTTATGCTTCGTGTTAGTGAGGACTACAACGGTCAACTGCCGATCCCTGAGGAGTCGATTTCATGCATCTCCACCAGATGCAAGAAATTGAACCCAGAATATCGACCCTGAGCTGGTCGATCTTTGAGGTAATGTAGGCATGGACTCACTCATTTACCCTTTCCTGCACAGTGGATGATGGTGAGTCCCTGCCTGCAGAATTCCCATGTGGGTGTATTTCTGGTCTGTCTTATCCCAGTTCCCCACTTGTTCGTTTCCTGCTTGTAGGTGGATCGCAGCGGTGACGTGGAAGAACGAGGAAAGATCCTTGTGTCCCTCATGTACAGCACCCAGCAGGGAGGCCTGATTGTTGGCATCATCCGTTGTGTCCATTTAGCTGCAATGGATGCCAATGGCTACTCGGATCCGTTCGTTAAACTGTAAGTGAGACCTCCAGAGTTATAGATCAATGGTCCCCAACCTTCTCACCAACATGGCACGCTTCAATGAGATGAGCAATTCCATGGCACGCCCACTTTTTGCAGCTGAATCGTTTGCTCATCAGCCTCACGTTTGCTTACATTTGTTATGGTTACGGTCTTACTAGTGAGGTTTTCAACCCAGTAGTGCATATAACAAGGTAAACAAGGATTAAATGCATTAATGTTTCAGTCCCACTACAGGGTAGACCGTCTTAGACAGCGAACACAGACATGTTTTCAAAATTTGCTCAACACCATGCTAGGGATGAGTAACCACTGAAATCAGCCTCCCCTCCCCGTCAGCCTGGTGGAGCCAGGATGTGGCATTTAAACTACATCCCAGCTCTGTGGGGCCTCTGCCCTCTCTCCCTCCCCCTTGCCACAGCAGGGAGTGGGGATGGGCTCCCCACCAGCTCGTTCAGTGGGGAAGCAGTGTTTCAGGTGCCTCCTGGTTTGAATGGGGTCCTGCAGGGTCGGCATTTCCCTCATGGAGGCTCTGCAAAGAGCCACTGCAGTGGGGAAATTGACCATCCCTGCACCAACTGGGACTCAGGCAGCCTTGCTGCTTGAGCCCCCGCTGGCTGGGGGTGCAATTCTCCCCTTCCCCCGTGGTGGCTCTGCAGAGAGCTACTGCAAGGGGAAATTGACAGAATTTCATGGCACACTTGGACAATTCTCACAGCACACCGGTCGAAAACCACTGTTCCGAAGTGTGCGTTTGTGCATGCACAGCATTGTGCAGGGTGCAGATTCTGTGATCGAGCATGTGCAGTGAACCTTAAAATATAGCTATTGTCAGAGGAATGTCTTTGTAAAACGTGTCTTCTAATTTTGCATTATAGCTGCTGTGTGAACATCACTGGCCTGAATGTATTTTCACTGCCACTCTTGCTACCAAGCCCACACAACTGTGGAAAAATAAAACCGATTCTGTCCCGCTTCACTTAAAACCAGCAACATTACTAGCAGAACTGTGACTGCAGGATCTTTGGGATTTTAATGAGGCAGCATTTCAGCATGCTGCCCAGAACCCAGCGTAAACACACCCACCCACCCATGGGTTTCTGATGTGTCTTCTCCATGCGCATTCCAAATGCAGGTTCTTTCTTCACTCCTCAAGGCACACCAGCGAAAGACATCTGTAGCAGAGTGGAGAATCAGATCCTTGATCGCTGACCCATTCTGGTTGCAGCCCTTATAGTCCGTGGGTTGTAATGTACTAAACAGTCTCACCACTGGCTGTGAAGGCTGGCTCATGCATGAGACTCATTGTGCATTCCTGCTGTACAGATTCTGATGTCACGGGGGCAGAGTCAGGCTGGTCTTTTTGGCGCTTCATGATGATGATGCTTTGTTGAATCTTGAAATAAGATTTTTTGGGCGGTCACACCATCCCTGCACAGCTATCAGTTACGTGGGACATTGCAAGAGGCAGGGAGAACACAAGGCGTTAGTCACATTCTTGGCTAAGGGCAGGTTTACACTACATCTTAAAGTCGATCCTAAACGCGCAATGCCACGTTACGGCAGTTGTGTAGCCGGTAGTGACGTATCTACGATCGACCTACCCGGCTATCCTCCCAGAGGGAGGTCGATGAGAGAAACTTTCCCATTGACCTCCCTGTGAGTAGTACAGGGGTCAACTGTTGACCCCAGAAAGTTTTGACTTCATGTGTCCCCACTAAGTGCATAAAATCAAACCCTGGAAGGTTGACAGTGAGCTGGTTTATCTTCCGGTAAGTGTAGATGTACCCTTGGTGCAAAGTAAAATGACGTGAGCAAAATGCACAGTTTTTAATGTTTGAAGCTCTTAATATGGAATAGGTTTTCCCCAGTTATCCTTTCAAGCTAGAACCTCACTCTCAGCCTAAGATGCATGTGTATATTTCCCAGGGCCACTTCCTTTTCTCTCCTTACAACAAGAACACTTCCTCCTAAAAAATGAAATTAAAAACCACTGGTAGCTCCTGCCCGTAGAGATCTGAAAATCTTGTCCGTTCATTTCCTTCAGTGTCACGCTTTCTTTCCTCCTCATGCTCTACAAATAGAACATTGAGATTTTTACTTTCAAAAGTAATTTAAATGAGGATTTAATTAATGCAAATGTACAGTTTAAAATTTACTTTTGGACTGGATTGTTGAGACTGAGCTGAGTGTTTCCATACTTACAAGTAAAACTAATTCTGCTGCTTTATTAACTGCTATTTCATTATTCATCCTTGTTTTCCCAAGTCTCTTTATTAAGTGCTATTTCATTATCTATCCTTGTTTTCCCAAGTCTCTCTAGACTAGTTTATGGACTTGTGAAATTCTCTGCAACACAAACACAATGGAATAGCTCGCCATGGAGGTTAAATATTCTCAGAGGGGTCACCATGTTAGTCTGTAGTTTCACAAAAACAAGCAGCCCTGTAGCATCTCAAAGACTAACAATTTCATCAGAGTGTGGAGTAGAACTGAGAAATCTGAAGAAGTGGGTCTTACCCATGAAAGCTGATTGCCTAATAAATACGATCATTAGTCTTTAAGGTGCTACGAGACTGCTTGTTTTTTCCTGGAGGTTAGTTTGCTTTCACATCGTATAATAACCAGCTCGCCTATTACTTTTCAGTGTCCCGGTTATTTCAGCCTTTGCATGCTTGTAGCCCATTCTAACATCACTCAAGCCCTTTTCACATGTCCCTGGGGTATTTTAACGCTCCTGTAGCAATTTTTTTGCTTATTGCAATTTTGCATTGAAGTGTCTTGCGAGGAAAATTGTGGAGCAGGTTACAGACACACTGCATAAGTGCAATCTCTTCTACAACAAAGCCAGGTGAAGGGATGCTAGCTATTCAGATTTAGCATGATTATTATTAAAGGGTATCTTTCTACTCAAAGTACAGTACTACCAGTGCATGGTGTATGCTAAATTCAGTAACAGCTGCAAAGATTTTAACCTGATAATTGGAAACAGTTTTTTTTCAATTTATTTTGTGATTTTATTTCCCATACGATTTAACTTCCTTAGCTATTGTTCTTCCAGTCCAGAAACTCCCCTTTTCTTTAGCTTACAAGTGGTCTCTGTTTGTTCACTTAATTTCTAAGCTGCTTCATGTTGCCCCTAGCTGGCTAAAACCTGACATGGGGAAGAAGGCCAAGCATAAGACGCAGATTAAAAAGAAGACGCTGAATCCCGAGTTTAATGAGGTAAGGACGCAGGCATATCTTTACAGTGGGCCGAATGATTAACTCGTGCATGTGAAATGCAAGGCATTGCCGAACGACAGTTGCTCCGTTAGGCTCTCTTCTTCTGTCTTCAGATGGGTCAGGGTATTTCTGAAATTAAGGAGTGCAAAGTTAATTGCCACCAAGGAGTTAGGAATCTGGGCAGCCGGATGTGTTTGGCTTTTTGGCCTCATCGTCTTGATGATGGAGAAATATATATACCAAACTGATTTCAGTAAATTGGGATCCTCTCATCCTCTATGAGATCAAGTGACCCAATGAAATCATAATCCCGCCCCACAGCTACTTGCTGAGATCACTCTGCTGACCCGATCAGAGGCCCCCTTTTAATTCACTGTCTACCTGCAGTACTCTTTGGGCTAAATAAGCACTTAGGAGCTAGGGTTTCATTGTTGCTAGTTGGAAAGATTCTGGGATGTGATCCGTTTCATAGCTAGCTTCCAAATGCTCAAAATTCCAGGGAGGAGGGGGAGGAGAGTCTTTTAACTTAAGATTGCTACGATCATAGACCTAAGAAACTGACAGTTGCCCCTTCATCAGACCTCTTCTCCCCGTACGCTCCTGCTGGTAGAAACATCTCTGAAACGTATGGCTAGTCTGAATCCTTCTTCCTTTTCAAGTGCTTGCATACGTCCATTCCACAGTAGGCGTGCGTGCTCTCCCCGTGCTCCGGTGTGAGAAGTTTGTTCCCTAGCAGTGTCTGTAAAGGGGAGGCTCTGGCGATGCCTAGAGTGGTGACGTCATGGTGTGGTGTAAGGAGTGTTGCGTATAACCCCTGGACACAGTTCCTTCTTGTTTCCAGTAGTTTTGCATCAGAGCTGTTGGTTTCGACTCATCGTAGCTTGATCTCCTGCTCTTTACGTAGCTTTTCTAACTGGTGATAAGTTGGTTGACAAGTATCAGAGAGGTGGCCGTGTTCGTCTGTAGCTTCGAGAACAACAAGAAGTCTTGTGGCACCTTATAGACTAACAGATATTTTGGAGCATAAGCTTTCATGGGCAAAGACCCGCTTCATCAGAAGCATGGGTTGGGGGGGTGGTGGTTTCAGAGGGGTGTTTAAAGAGTGGGGTCCCCATAAAAGGGAGGGCCAGAGCTGACAAGGTCTATTCAGCAAGGTGGAAATGGCCCAGTATCAAGAGTACTTATCAAAAGAGAAAAAAACAAGTCAGATCAGACAGGGGGATGTGAGCCTTTGTTAGAGTCTAATGGGGAGATGAGAGCACCCAGAGCAGAGAAACTGCCTATGTAAGCGGCCAGCCACTCCCAGTTTCTGTTTAATCCATGGTTAATGGAGTCAAACTTGCAAATAATTGCAGCTCAGAGATTTCTCTCTCTATTTGCTTTTTGAAACTATTTTGTTTCAGGACTGTCACCCTTAAATCTGCCACTGAGTGTCCAGGGAGATTGAAGTGTTCCCCCACAGGCTTCTGTACGTTACCGTTCCTCATGTCTGATTTATGTCCATTTATTCTTTTATGGAGAGGCTGTCCAGTTTGGCCAATGTAAATTACAGTGGGGCATTGCTGGCACATGATGGCATACATTATATTGGTAGATGTGCAGGTGAAGGAGCCCCTGATGGTTGAGTTCACTGTCCTATTTGCCAGGGGATGGGCATACCTCAGTCCCTAGATTTCAGACCTTGTGACCAATACCCACACAAGAATTGCCTGCAAATGTCTCTGCGAGGGCAACATTACAGGTTGAACCTCTCTAATCTGGAACTCTCTCCTCCAGTAATGTCTGTAATTCAGCATGATTTTAGCTATCCAGACTTATCATGGCTGTGGCCAAGTTTTCTGCGGTCCCATAAAGTTTGCTTACGCCCACCAGTCCTGGTTCTCGGTGTTCTGTGTTGTATTTAGCTGTAATTGACTCCTAAATGTCTTCTCAGAGCCCCGTAAACAGCGGACATGTTTGTCATGTGCTAGATAATATTGACCTCCCATGGTCTGGCAAATTCTCTCCTCCAGAACAGATCTGGTCCTGAGGGTGCCAGATTAGAGAGGTTCAGCTGCATTTCTCTGCTCTTAATGGCCAAGGAGAAACAGGGTGGAGACCCTAGACCTAGAACAGCTGAGCTTCCGACAGGGAGGAACTCAGGGTGTGGGGCGCATCCAGCACCCCTTATACTGCACCACTCCAGGGGTTGCCGGAGCTCTCCTACAGGTGCTGCTGGGGGAAGGCTTCTGACACGGTTGTGCGTGGTGAGTGCGCCCGCCTGCTGTGGAGTGGATGTGAGCAACACATCTCAAAGAAAACCAGTTATGAAAACTCAGAACCGTATTTTATTGTAAAAACCCAGCGGTGGCACACAGGTTCCTTGTAAGGTATTTCCTTGGATAAAGGGCTTGAATCCTGCGAGGTGCTTTGCATTCTTGATATCTATTGGCCTGCAGGAGAACTGAGAGTCCCCAGCACCTTTCAGGGTTGGGCTGGCTTCCTGGGGGTCGCCAGTTTCTCCATTGGTTTTGAAAAGGCGGCGTGAGCAGCAGCATGCCTTGGGCAGATGTTCAAAGCAGGGCGTGACTTGGAAGCAGAGAGCTGAATGCTCTCTCCCCTCCCAGGTCCCCTAATTACAGATCGTTCGCTGAGCCCGAAGGGAAGGATGAGTTCCTACCGTTTGAGGCTTCGAGTGAGAGGGTTTTGCTACAGAATGACACACCGCGTGGTCCAGTGATCAGAGCAGGAGGTCGGCTGTCTGGACTCCTATGAGTTTGTGGGTGGAGTCTTGGCCCTACTGTGTTTTTCTCTTATGGCCTAATTCTTCAAAGGTGCTGAGTGCCCCCCATTCAACACCACGGAGATAATGGCCAGAGCTCCCCTCTGGCTCTTGAGTTGGCCATTTTGTGAAATGGACAATCCTTGCACCTCGCCGTGGTCTACTGTCATCCAGGTAGGGGCCTTGCCAATGCCTGTGATCGTTAAAGGGGAAGAACTTACCTTACGTGCGTGTCAAGTGCAAGGAACTGAACCCTGGTCAAACAGCAGATGAGCCTTTTCGACACTGTTATATTTCAGTGCGGCCTTTTAAATTCCGGGAGATCTGCATTCGAATGTAACGCTGCCATAGGCGCTTCTGTGCAAGCTGGGCGTTCCGTGTCATTGCAATACTTTTTGTGTTTTCCAGGAGTTTTTCTATGACATAAAACACAGTGATCTGGCCAAGAAATCACTGGACATATCAGTCTGGGATTATGATATTGGGAAGTCGAACGATTACATCGGTGAGTTACAGGACTGGCTGCTCTGTGCTGCCGGAAGCGAACAGAGCACTGTCTTACAGAAGTCAAGTGTAACCACGTGGGCTAGGCCAGAGCGGAGAGGCAAAGGGTGGCTTAGGGTTGGCCGATTTTGCTTCGGAGTCTGGAAATGGTCAAGGGGTTGGGCCTGATTTAAAAACTTCAGGCGTGTTGATGCGGAGGATGGGGTGTGGTTTCCGGGAGCTTGGCTGCAGTTGTTCGGAATCTGAAGCGTTCAGCGACGTTAAATGACTCACCTGCCCTTAGATCCTCGGCGGTGGTCTCAACTGCAGAGAAGCTCTATTTTAAGCCTTGGAGTCGGATCTTGTGGGTGGCAGACCCGGTGACTCACTTGTGACGCCTCTTGTCCCACCGTTGAGCGGGAAGCCTGGGCTCGGGGCAGGTTCTGCTCTGTGTTGATCTTATAAAATTTGCCTGAAAAATAGGATCCGTTTGTGTCAGGATGGTTTGGACCCCTACTGTGGGAACCCAGCTTTAAATCAGAGTCTCCTGCAGAGCAGGTAAACTTCAGGCCAGATTGTGGCTGTTCTGCAGCTGGGTGAGGGTCTAGATAGCTCTGCAGGAAGACACCAGAGGCTGGTCAAAGGAAAGGAAAGCTGATCTTAGTGGTGCAAGGCCATCTCCCAGTATTGGTGTGACTGTCACCCCATCCCTCGTCAGCCTGCACGCCACACCCCGTGCATAAATAGTCCATAGCTGACCCTCTGTCTCCATGGGAAAAGCGGCTGTGCATCCAGATCTTCCATGAAAAACTCCTTGAGCTGGATTAAGCCAACAGTAACAGGAGGAGGGGCTGTAGGCTGAGGGCACGGTTTGAAAAACTAAGTATTTAATGTGAGGCTGTTCTAAACTGCAAGGGTGTAACCCTGCCCTGCTGTCTGGGCTCTCCTGAGTGGATTGGGGGTCAGGGTGTCCCACTAGAGTTCTGTTTTAGAGGCGTTCTGGACGTCCATGGTGCTGCCTCCATTTGGTCTCCAGAGCCCGCCCTAGTCTGGGACCTTTACCAGCCTTACAATCCCATGAAATTTTAAACTGGGGAGTAAAAAAGAAATTCAGAAAAACGTGGCCCCAGGGAGATGGGGAATTGCCATGTTGGTGTCCTCTTTGATGGTCC
Source organism: Carettochelys insculpta (assembly GCF_033958435.1). Classification (NCBI taxonomy): domain Eukaryota; kingdom Metazoa; phylum Chordata; order Testudines; family Carettochelyidae; genus Carettochelys; species Carettochelys insculpta. The sequence goes on from NC_134154.1 coordinate 28,149,443, forward strand.
TGCCTGCTGCTTTTTCCCCAGGTGGATGTCAGCTGGGCATCACCGCCAAGGGGGAGCGTTTGAAACACTGGTACGAGTGTCTGAAGAACAAGGATAAGAAAATCGAACGCTGGCACACTTTGCAAAACGAGAACCACGTTGCAAGCGATTAAGATCCCCAGCACAAGTCTCTCTGAAGTCCACGTCCTCTGCCAAGTCACAGTAGATTCCTGATGTCCGTCTTCCGAAGCCTCTGCTACACAACTTGCCTACACCTCTGTGCAGCCCAGGAAAGTTACGCAGCCGCCTCCCCGATGCCAGCGTCTTCTGTTCACCTCTCTCACCCTGAAGAGCACCCCGGATCTCCCGTGCTCAGATCCCCTTTCCACTCGTGCGTCATTCTGATGTAGAATTTTGTGAAGCAATAGCTGCACATGGAGGATTTTCATTTGTCTTCATTTCTCACCAGTTGAATGTACATCATACTCTTCCTCTCTCTAGTGTTTGTTGAAGATCTACTGGTTGTTTCACCTGCGTACTCATTGTTCCATCCTCCTGAAGCCAAGTGTGTGTGTGTGTGTGTGTGTGTGTGTGTTTTTCTTTCTGTGTCTTTTTCCACTCCACTCATTTACTGTTAACATCAGTTCTGTCTTTTGGGTTGCACAGTCAGTGAACGTCATGGGGGGCGGTTTGAACGTTATCACAGCATTGGACCATTCTGTTCATATGATATCGATACCTCAGCTGCAATAAGCAAAAGGCTGTTCGTTCCTCTTTGGGTTTGGTTTTGAACATAGCTTAGTATCTGCATTTTCACTGTTAGGGTAAAGGCAACGTCACCAATATAATCCGAAGCGTACTAGGTAACTGGCTTATTTTCCAATGGGAACATTTTTGCAGTGTATAGAGCTAGCAAGCAGAGGACACATGCTTTTGAGTTTTCACAGAAACGACACTGATTGAGGTGACATTTTAAATAAATGACTGCAAATGGAGAGCCACCTGCTGCATGGTCATTTTGGAAATACTAGATTTGCATTTTGGTTTGTTTCAGATGTAGTTGATTTAGGAGGTAGGAACATGCACATGCTCTTACTATACAAATACTTGCTTAGCTTTGAGATCATCTTCCGTTTCATCGAGGGCAGCTACGTCACCTAGCAAATAGATGTGTTTCGGGGGCAGAATTTGTTCAGTTCTCTTGAGACAGCATTTTCAGTTTCAGTATCATTTCACAAATACTCATTTTGCCACCCGCCTCTCAGGAAAAAACTCTCTTAAGGAGTCAGTGTGCTTACATCTGTTTTATCTAAGGAAAAAAAATTACTTAATGTAATTATCTGGGACAGCGAGAGGTCTTCCAGCTTCAAATTTCTGGTGGGTTTCCTTTTATTCTTGCACAAAAGAAATGTTTGCTTCAATCTGTACTTAATTGATTCTCTGTGGGTGTTTTATTTCATATCAACGTAAGAAGAGCTGACAAGCTGGGAATTGATATTGATCTTTTGGATAACCAGTCTGATCCATCTGCTGTTTTTGTACAACCTTCAAGCGTAGCAATGTCAAGATTAGTACACGAAGTATACTGGACTGTGTGGTCGATCAACTGCTGACTTAGCATGCTAAACAAAACCTAGAGAGTTTGGTTCAGGCTGTCATCCCACGACTCCTTTGCAGGCTGCTGTGCTAGTCTCTGCTATGGTGGTGGCGTTGTGTGGTATGTTCTAAACTGAGTTGTACCTCAGTGTGTCTTTGACTCTTTTGATGAGCTATTTTTTTCCTATTCTCGGCTTTTTTCAGTGGGATTTAATGGTACTAGTCATTTGCTAAGAACGTCTTTACAAGCTTTAACTTCTCAGGCAGAGGGAAATCCATCGCTCTCTCCCGCATGAAGGTTTCAGTAGGCTGTTGCTGTACTTGTATTCCTGTGATGTGCTTTTATACACAAGAAACCGTAGGCTAGTGATTCTCCGCCCTGGAACCCTTCTCTTCCTTTGTCTGCCATTCCTAGAGCCGTGAGACCCTGGGGCAGCCCCGGAAGTGAAGGGTGTGCGTTGCTCAGCTGAATAAACTCACTCCAGGCCCGTCACCAGATTGCAGGCCCTGCACGTTTCCTGCCCCACTGTTATAGTTTCCTTATCATCTGCTGCAGCCCTGTTCTTTTGCACTCATGGGACACCGTGTAGAGTGTCCGAGGGAGCGCCGGCTCCCGGTCACATGTCCGCGAGATATAGTTGAGATGAGTACCTGTGCCTCACCTCACTCGAAGGTGCATAGAGCTCACTCTTGTTCGTGTTGTTCTGGAGAAAGGCTTTCTGCTCCCTCCGACCACCCGGCCATGTTACACAGTAGCCTGGTGCTCTGGGCCAAACGGCTGCAGCTCTCAGCACTGAGCTCTTCCACTGTCATTTGAAAAAGAAGATCCCACCTCCAGGCCTAGTGCATGTCCCCTCCCCTCTTTCGACAGGCAGAGGGGAGTGCTAATGTGTATGGGGCCTTCGTGGGCTCCCTGCCCCCTTGTACTGCCCCTCTTCCCCCAGCTGTGATTTCAGGGCAGGCTTTGCTTTGGGGTTGAGCCCACGTGGTGGGCATTTTATCTGTCATTTAGGTCAACACAGCACGTTGGAGTTGGGCCACCAAATGAAGGTCATTTTCTGTTCGTTCAGCCGAAATGCCACCTTGCCCCAGAGGCCCGCGGGGTGCTGAGCAGGCTGTACAGCCCAGGCCGGCTCCCTCCAACCCAAGACCTCTTGGACACTTGTGGTAGGGAAGGTCTCCTAAATACAGAGCCTGGCCGCATTCCTTTCCCCAGATCTCTCTCTGGCGCTGGCCATTCCCAGTGCTGAAGAAGACCTCTCCTCCCCTCCATCAAACCTGCTGCTCCTGTGCAGGGGATCTGCGCCCGTACACAGACCTTGAGTCTCAGCCAGTGTCCTCTGATGTCAGTGGGCAGACTCCCAGCGGCCTTGTTGGGTCTTGGATCATCTTTCCTTGTGCGTTCGGTAACTACCTCTGGGCTGCCCCATTCTCTGGGCTGAGCTAAGCAGAGTGACAGCAGCTTGGCTGCAGGGCTGCTGCTGTGGATAGCGTAGGGAGTTCTCTTTGTCCAGGGTAAAAACAGAATATGGCTCAGAATGCAATGGCCCGAGCTGCCTTTGTGGTGGACTGGATTGCCAGGTTGTTTTGGGCAGGCAAGTTTCTTTCCTTTTAGGCTGGGGTTAATTTCCTTGACCGGGCTCTGCAAGATACAGCGAAACGCAAGGGATAGCGCCACGTTCCAGAGCATCCTGGACAGTCCTGTCTGGGTCTGTCTTTCTTCTGGAGAGCTCCGTTTTCAGCAATGCTTGTCGAGGCCCCTGCTCTGTTGCCTGGAAATTTGTGCCATGAGCCAGAAACTGTTCAAGCAGCTTGCAAGGGTCCTATGGCACAAGGGCTCCTGCTATTGGAGACATCTGCATCAGGCCTTTCAGGGGAAGAGGTGGAGAAGTCCTCTTGAGCTTGGTGGTGGAGGAACCTGACTTTACTTAGGGTTTATAGTTAATCAGCTGGATGGGCTTACTGTGAGTGATGTGTCTCAGGCTAGAACAATGCAGCCTGGAAGCCTCCGCTAGGAGGAGACAGACTTCCACAGGAAACAGATCTGCAGTGATTAAAACTCAGGCATGGTGCTGTGAAGTCTGGCAAAAGGCAAGGCCACAGTCTAGGGAAATCATCCTTGCAGTCTTCTCCCAGGTGAGCTAGGCTGGACGCCTTTTGCAGATGGGCCTCTGGTGGGACAATTCATATGTCCAGGAAATGTGGTCACACTTCTGTCTGCCTTTCCCGCGTGACCAGGGCCTCCCAGCTCTGGTTTGAGGGGATGGAGACAAGTCATTTACGTCTGCTGCCGGACGTTTCATACTGAGACCTCCCTCTAATTTATTTCAGAGCAGTTTGGTCTATTTTGGAGGCCGTAATCTCTCCTCTCTCTTCCTTTCCATGGATTAGGCTCCCTCTTCTGGGTGCAGCTTCCTTTGGCACAAGTGCCCGGGGGTCAGAAATCAAAGCTGGTTGAAGGATAAAGGAATCCAACTCCTGATCCCCAGTAAAGCCTGTGTCCTGAATGGCCACCATTGGTTGAAAGTTGTTGAAATACCCAGCAATTCCCAACTGCTGTAGCTGTGGTGCGGAACAGAAACCCTGAAGTCAGAGAGCTACTCCCAGCCAGGGGGACCAGTTAAAAACAGAAGATCTGTTTGTTTGTTTTTTTTTTTTTTTGTCTTGCACCTTGTGTCCTCATTTATACTGGTGCTAAGTGAACATAAAACCCAAGAACTGGTGTACCCACTGCATAGACATTTTGCACTGGCGTGAATGCCAAGAGGGTAGTGGCATTTTTAGGTGCTGCCCATGAGTAATTGCTCTGGGATGCTAGAACTTAGCTAGGAACGCGTGAGAGATCAGAAATAATCTAAAATAGTCATTAACTCCAGCTATTTTTCCGAGGCACCCCGGAGATCAGTGCGCCTGCCACAGCCCTGAAACGTGGCTCTCCAAATATTGGTCTTGTTCCCATGGCACCAGGAGTGTTTGGTTTTCTGTCACTAGATTGAAGCAGTTCTGCCTGCATTCTTCTAAGCCGGGCTGGGCAAGATATGGCCCACAGGCTGGATCCAGCCCGCCAAGCCGCCAGATGTGGCTGGCCCCACTGGGACTGTCAGGCAGAGCAGCTCTCAGCTCGGACACTGGGGATGGGGCGGGGGGAGCATCACATGCTTGCTCCACCCCTTGCAAAATCTCTCAGTGCCCATTGGCTGGTGTCTGGAGCAGAGAGCCACATGGAGCAGGGAGCCTGCCTCAGGGTCCTGCAGGGATGCTGGCCTAGGTAAGCACCCCTAGCCAAGGCCTGCCTCTAGGCTCCAGCCCTTCTCTCCCGCTCATTCCCTGCCCTGGGCCACAACCCCTCCCAGAGCCTGGGCACTCTCCTACACCCCAGCCCCCAGGACAGAACCCTCTCCTAAACCCCTCCCCAAGCCCTCACCCCAAGTCACAACTGCTCCTTCACCCAATCTCCCTCTCACCTCACACCCTCTCCAGCACCCCAGTCCCCTACTCCAAGCTCCTTCTGCACCCAACCTCCATCCCAGACCCTGTTCCCCCTCTACAGAAAATTGAGGGCCTTGGTCTCTTTCCAAAATCTTGGAGAGCTCCCCCCTCCCCCCCAAAAAAATTATTGCACACACCTGTTCTCGTCCCCGCGTCAGGAAACCACTGAAGCACTTTCTTAATCCGCTGTCTACAGTTTTGGCATGTGCTTAGAATTCAGCATTTCCTGAGGCCCTTTCCTGAACGCGACCCCCTCATTATTTCTTTTGGTTTTAAAAGCAGCTCTCACGCTCTGTGATGGCTGGAGAATGTTCGTGTGTCGTCTAAGGCTCACGCTCCTGTTCGCATCGTGATGCAGGAAGTCGGCATATCTGGCCATTCAGAATAGCTGATCCCTGAAGCCAGTAGCAATTGCATGAGGCTGGGTCATAGCCAGCAGCATCTCCCATTCCTGTCTCTGTGTGGCCCGTCCGTGTTGCATTGCCCCCTTTGCTAGAATGGCCTTTGCAATATTAGGGGCCCAGAGCCATTCACAGTGCTCACCTGTGGTCTTGCTAACCCATTATAAGCATCTAGGTTGTTAATATCTTTGCAATTCAAGTTCAGTACCCCTGTGCCTCTCTACAGTGTTGCTGTTAAGTAACCTGATGCTGTCCTGCTAGCTGTAGATCTGTGCCCCCCACCCCCTTTTTTTTTTTAAATTAAGGACTTATTTCTGTGTCTTGTTCTTGGTTCCTGGCCTCATTACCTTGCGTTCCTCTGCACCGAATTTCATACAATGCTAACCTCTCCCTGCCCCTGGGCTTCTGAAGTCAAGTGTGATGTTATTGCCTTCGTCCTCCAGACCGACAGCTGCTGCAAACGTTACCATCTCATTACCCTTTGCAAGGCAGTTCTCTTAGGTCATTGAGATGTAAAGTGAACAAAATTGAAACAAATCCTCATACTGAGCCTTTTAACTTCCCTGGCCCGTGAAGACTACACCGTCCGTCCCACACCTTTCCCCTCCTCAGTGTGTTCTGTATGATATCCACTTATTACTTCACCCAGAGAACTCATTCACAAGAGCAGTGGGGTGCCCATTGGAAGTTTAATGGGGGGGGAGGTTCAGGTGCTCTGAAAATGTCCTTCCTGTATCGCGCTTCTCAACTATGTACAAAGTCCAAATTAATTAGGTCCACAGTAACTGATCTACACTGAGAATCCAAACGGAAATGGTCAATTCTACTAGTTTTTCTTTTCTGGTTAATTTCTGTCTCCCTTGCACCCCCAAGTGGTAAATTTGAGCATACAGGTGTAAAGCACCATCGCTCTTTTTTTTCAAAAAAAATCTGAATGCCTTTCTCACCAAATCCATTATTCCATCTCTATTCTCCAGAGATTTTCAATACATTTGCCTTTTTATGCCAAATATATAAAAAAGAGGGTTGCAAACAAGGTTTCCATTTTCTAAGCACTTCCTTTTAAAGATAAATGGCAGTAAAGCCTTCTTTGTATGTAATATACCAGTGCTTCTCAACCTTTTTTTTTTCCTTTTTACAAAGTACCCCATTTAAAATTTATAAGTATCCCCAGACTTCTCTCATATACCCCTAAGGGTATGCCACCACCAGTTGAAAAACAGGGTCCTAAGGTAATCTGAGGTCTTGAAACAAGTGCCACTCAACCTTTCCAGGTTACTGTGCTTTTTGCAGGACAAACCAGCATTCATGTAGCACTTTAGAGACTAACAAAACAAGACTATTTGGTTGGTCTGTAAAGTGATACATGACTGCTGGCATGTTTTGTTAGATTACAGACTAACACGGCTACTTCTCTGTCCCTTTGCAGGAGTCAGGTTTGTTTCGTATACCACCAAGTTACACCTCACTTAAAAACTGCTTGCTTAGAAAAACATGCAAAAATATCACAGAAGACCTCTACTGAGAACTTGCTGACTTTCTACCATCTGATTATCAAATAAATGAATTGAAATAGAAATGATGTACTTACATTTCAGTGTAAGGCATAGGAAGCAGTAGAAATAAATCACTGAATTAACTTTGAGAGTGTACTGACTTTACTACTAATTTTATGTAGCCTGTTTCTAAAACTGGGCAAATATCTAGATGAGTTGATGTACCCCCTGGAAGACCTTGGTGTATCCCCAAAGGTACACGTACCTCTGGTTGAGAAACACTGTCATATGCACACAGAGAACAATTCAACAAAGATTGACTTGGCCCAGCAATCTCTTACCAGCACCTCTTCACCTTCTCAACTTGGTCTGCTTTACTTTTGAAGAAATAATATTTGAGTGGTATCCTCATTTGGAAGTGTTTCCATTGGTGATGCCGCTTTCTGAGCATTGCGTAAGTCCCATTCCATGTCTCCATTGATCATCTTTTTCAGACTTTTGTGTTGGCGATTTGTGACCCGGACTGTCTTTGCCTTTATAAATAACAGCATGCACATCTGGCTTGGGAATGGAGCAGGACCCTCCTCTGCTGATTTTTGCGTTCTAACTAGCATGCGGTGATTTCACAGCAAAATGTCCGTTTACAAATAACGAAAGAGAAATGTGACACCGAAACTAGAAATACTCTCCAGTCTTCCGCTGCATGCAGGTACAAACATTGTCTCTCTCTTTGTGTGATAGCTAATAAAGTACAACTACTGGGGAAAAAGCCCAGACAAGCTTCTTGGTTTTAATTTTAATTCAACAACGTTGAGTGCGGACACTCAGTGTAGGGGACAGCCCCCTGGGCCAAATCGGGAGCTGGTGCACATCAGAATGACCATGTAGATCACAGGAGATTTTCACCTGCTGCGGAGGATTTGGGTTAGCGTTGTCTAGTTCTGAAAAGTCCCATTTCACACCCATGTGAATTTCAGAGAGAGAGAGAGTGTGTGTGTGTGTGTTGTGACTCTTTCAGCTTCAGGGCCTCAGAACACTGGGGAATCGACCTTGAGGCAGATACCGAAAAACCGAATGTGGATTGAATAGTGAATTCAAGGCCTGAGGTGGCCTCATTTCAGTCGCTGGAAGGGAGTAGTAGTATTCACTAGCAATCCAGCAACCGCAATGTATGGAATGAGTTTAAGGCCAGAAGAGACCCCCCAACATCATGTGGTTTCACCTCCTGTGTGTCACAGGCCACCACCATCCCCAACACCTGGCCAGGAAACTCAATAATTGGAATTAGACCAAAGGGTTACAGCCCCCAGGAGACACGGCTGTTGTGTGTCACAGGGAGAGAGGACCCAAGACGCAGCTGGTGGCCCTCGCCATGGCAGGGAGCTGTGTAAGTGAGAGAGACTGAGACCCACCTGGCCATGAACCCACAAACATGCACTGCACAGGAAGTTGATGCCCTCTCGCCGAGTCACGGCCCATCTGACCTGGGGGGAATTTCTTCTCAACCCATGCAGCCAAGAGTTTTGTGAATCCCATTGTAGAACGAGTGCAACATTGTAGGCCACGTGGGCACCTGGGGATTCTCTGAGCTAAAGCAGGCCAGCCCTGCGTCCCCAGCTCAACCGGCATTTAAGCATGTTTATAACTCCCTCGGACGCCTTCAATCCGGACGCCTACAACTCAGGGTGGGTCCCCCTTGCAGTGGGGAGGTTATTCCCGGTTTGGGTCGATGTACCTGGACTAGCTCCCTTCTGGCTACCACCTGAACAATAGCATGGGCGCTGCAGCAGAGGCAGGGACTCGAGACAAGCAAGGTGTTCAGGTGGGTAGCCAAAGCATTACCTGTGTTGCCCTAGCTGACGTTTAGCAGGGGATCCGGCACAGAAGCAGTACATCTGCCCGAGCTGGTAATGACCCCTTCTGCTGGCTGGGTCAGCGTACCTTCAGCTGCGCCCTAGGAATACCGAACAGCAGAGTTTGCCGAGACCTGATCTGAGAGAGGCCAGCTGCAAGCTAGTCGTAGCCACGTGGACGTGCGGGGCTTGATGGGAGCTAGGTCACCCTGGTGGGGCAGACGTTGCTGAATGCTTGAAAATTTCTGGCGACAACTGACCTGATTGGGATTGCTCAGCAACCAGGGAAGATGCCAGTAGCCTCCTGCATAAAATTCAACTCTCTCCAATCCCTGCAGTGTTAAATGGCCCTCCACCCCCAGGAGTAGCTGGGTGTTTTATGGGCCCTACAGGTCTGACCATTGCTCAGACCAGAGGAGATTTTTAGGGTACCAGCCCTTTCCAGGGGCAGTTACTCCATTCATGTACCCCGCAGGCACTATGCCCAAAATACCCAAAATACAAGAGACTTAAAGTCTGCAGGATTGTTCTGCTGACCAGGAATTTGCTTTCTGATGAAAGAAGCTGGCTGGTTTATAGCAATTAAAATGCTATTCAGATTGAAAGCATCCCTGGAAAGAGATGCAGGAATGAATTCAACGAGGCATGGATCCATTGCTATTTTATGTAGTATTCAGCACTCAGGATGCTTACTGCGTCCAATCCTCGTGTGCCGGCCTGCACTGAAATTCGGCCCGTGTTTGCTGCTCATCCCTCTTTGTGGCTGGTAATTGAATGGTGAGCAATGATTAAAATGAGTCAGAAGATGCTCTTTGAGCCTCTGAACATCTTCACAGTGGATGTTGGTTATAGTCTGAAAAAATACCACCACGTATAATCAGATTTCAGCCATGAAAGAGGCCTTATTCGAGAGGGAATAGGTGACCGTCTCAGCTTTCTCCCTTAATAGAAAGTGCTCAGGTAACGCCAGAAGCCCTAAACTGGGAGGCTGACTTAGGTAGAGCATGAGACAGCATGAAGCTTAAGGACCAGCCTTGCTTAGGGATCCTGTTATCACTTCCAAGCTTGGCTTAATTGTCCCAGAAAGGCTGTGTTCTAGAACGGGTGGAACAATTCTTTTAAAAATCAGCATGGCATGGGGATTAAACAGCTTTTCACTTGGCCTGGCCAGGAGTGATTGTTAGTAGCTGGTAGAGGAAATCCTCGTGTTCGCAGCCAGCTGCCCTGTGGAATTTTGTAGCAGCTCCAAAACCTGTGCAGAAAAAGTAAAGAAAGTAGTCCCCGACTTTAGCAGGAGTGAGTGGGGGGAGACAGGGAAGTGTTTCAGACAGATGGGAACAGGCAAATACCTGGGATCAGGTGCCTTTTACCTGCACCCTGTGGGCCAGAAAGCCTCAGCGGAGTGCAAGAGGGGTTTGATCTGTGATGAAAGATTGGTTCAGACCAAAAGCTCTCTGCTCCACAGCCCCCCCACGGGGAGAAGCCAGGCTGTGTGTGTGGAGCAAGGCAAAGGCTGCCAGAGACTGGAAACCAATGACGCCCTTAGCTAGGTCCATAAAAACATGTTACGTGACCCTCCCGTTCCACGCCGGCAAGGTTGATGCTGGACCGAATGCTCAAGCGAATCGCTGCCCCCAGTCCCCTTTCTAATCTCATGTCCCCTTTTGGGAAACTCCAGCACCTGCCTCCCTCTGATACTGTCCGTCATTGAGTCACTGAGCCAGTCTTCCATGCGCCACAGGCTGTGTGGCTGTGTGTGTGTGGAGGTGGGGACTTCACTGCTGCTGGAAGAGGAACCATGGCAGGCTTGGAGAATGATGTCTCTGAGGATCTGTATCATGTTGTTCCCTTGCATGTCTCACCCCCAGGCCTCAAGGCATTTTCCAGAAGGAGGCAGCAGCCGCCGCCTCATTTGATAGCAGGGGAAACTGAGGCACGGGAGGGCCAGCACTTGCCCAAGGTCCCCCACCAGACTCGGAACAGAGGCCATCACGCATGTGCCCCAAACCACACTGCCCCAAGGAGTCAGACTCCTGCTGATAGGTGGGGAATTCCTTTAACATCCCCCAGCCTGGGTGCTCTCTCAACCCAGCCGGCAGGCATTTTCCCCTTCCCGTGAGGAGGGATTAGCAAGCCTGGGGGTTGCTTGGGAGGTTGCCGGGGCAGGAGTTGCCTCGGCAACAGGCTGGGATGCTTTTCCCCTCCTGAGCTCTTCAGAGGAGCCGGCTGTACACCTGGCCGAGCCCCAGATGGGTCAGTTCTCTGCTTCTGAGGGCATCAGTCACCGTTCTCGCCCCCAGAGGGTGCTGCCCACCAAGGGACCAGCCACATCCTCACAGAGCGGGGGCCTGTGGTGGAAGGGACAAATAAGAACCCAGGTGTTCTGGCCAGTCCAGCAGCCAGCACAAGGCGCCCTGGCTGAACCGCAGCGCACGTACCAATCGCTGAGCCCAGTTGAGACTCCTGCGTCCTAAGCGCTTTGGGTCTTTCCTGCACACCAGCGGCAGGCTGGGGCGGGGGACAGGCAGCTAGCTATGGCTGAGCCCCCCCACTATTGGGACAGGGCTGCTTGACTCTAGGGGGCAGGATACGATGGAGCAAAAAGCCCTGGCAGGGCACCTTAGCCAAAATCTTCCAAGCTAGGTGCTTTGTTAGGTGTCTCCATTTGTATTGGGTACCAAGCCAGGTGGCCTGCCCAGGGTGTGCACCCACTGATCCAGTGCAATCCAGGGTGCCCCGAACCCCTGAAAAGCGGGGGCTTTACAGGCCCAAACACATCTTCTCCTGCTAGTGGCAGGGAAGATAACTTGGGAAAGGTGGCCTGAGTGTTATGGAAGCAGAGACGCCTGCTTGAGTTGGCAAAGAGCCTGAAGCCCTTTCTTGGAGTAGCATCACCTGCCTGCCGGCAGCTCAATCAAAGCCCCGTGAACTCTGCAATTCCCCTGGGGAGGAATGTGACATTTTCCCATGGGCCTCGGCATTTTCCATGGGCTCTTTGGGTGCACCAGGCAAGGGACCATTTTACTCTCTGGCTCCCTGACCAGCCCGGATCTGTCGCCTGCTGTCCAACTTTTCCTGCCAGGAGCAGAGGGCTGAATCGCAGTGAGTGCAGGTGTCCTGCACTGGTTCATGGAACCGCAGCGAGAGTCCAGCCTGCCGCCAGGGATGGCACCAGCTGGGCTTCCTGGGGAAGGACCCAGGAGGCAGAGCCTACGATGATGAACTGCTGAAGCTGCCTACAACAGGTATGGCCAAGGTGCAGCTCAGGGCCCAGATACATCTTCCAGAACCACCAGATCCAGCCTGTGGACTGCCCCGGTGGGACCCTCAGGCACACAGCAGGAAGCTGCTTAAAGAAGCATGGGGCTGCCTCAGGCCATCACTCAAGCCCCTGCTCCACAATTCACACCCCCTCCCAGACCCTACACCCCCTCCTACACCCCTCCCCCCAGGCCAGGATCTTCTCCCCCCCCCACACCCCCTCCCCAGCCCTGGACCCCCTCCTACACCCCTCCCCCAGGCCAGGATCTTCTCCTCCCCCCCACACCCCTCCCCAACCCTGCACCCCCTCCTACACCCCTCCCCCAGGCCAGGATCTTCTCCCCCCCGCCACACCCCTCCCCAACCCTGCACCCCCTCCTACACCCCTCCCCCAGGCCAGGATCTTCTCCCCCCCCACACCCCCTCCCCAACCCTGCACCCCCTCCTACACCCCTCCCCCAGGCCAGGATCTTCTCCCCCCCCACACCCCCTCCCCAACCCTGCACCCCCTCCTACACCCCTTCCCCAGGCCAGGATCCTCTCCTGCCCCCACACCCCCTCCCAGCCCTGCACCCCCTCCTACACCCCTACCCCAGGCCAGGATCCTCTCCTGCCCCCACACCCCCTCCCAGCCCATGCCTCCCAAGATCCTACCCAAGGTCAGAACTACTTCCTTCACCCAATTCCTTCTCAGAACCCCCCCTCCCCATGCTCTCTTGTACCCCAGTCCCCTCCTCCAAGAGCCCTTCTGCACCCAGACTCCATCCCAAACCCTGAACCTCCTCTACAGAACAGTGCGGCCCTTGACCACTTACCAAATCTTCAAGGGCCCCCACAGTCAAAAATGATTGCCCATGCCTGGTCTACAAGCACCTTCTTTCCCTGGAGCCAAGTGGCTGGGTGGTGGGGGAGCAGGAGCCAGGGGAGGAACGTCTGCACTGAGGCCGGAGAGAGAGAGAGAGAGAGAGCGTGTGTGTGTGTGTTGCAGTGGGCTGAAGTGTCATTTCTCTGCAGTGTTTGCTGGTGTGGTCGGAGAGGAGCCGCTGCCTTTGGTCACACAGCTGCTTTGTGGCACTGAGATTTCCCACCCCTCCACTTCTTTTGCACCGGTCCAGTCAGAGCCAACGGCTCCTGCATCCGTTTGAGCAGTGGCTTAGAGAACAGGGTGACTAACCACTCACCTGTTAATGAATAAATTCACCCTCAAAAAATCACAGGCCTGTAGCATTCCATGGGCCAGTGTGGCACCCAGCTGTAATATCCAGCAGGTGTCACCGGTGCTCCGAGGACCACTTCAGCGCCATTCAGCTCAGGAATCGGGCCGTAAAGCAAGAATTTGGCTGCAGCCTCCTCAGCTCTCCGGTATGTATTTTCATACCAATGCACCTTTTTCTGAGTGCTCAGGGTTTGGCCTGATGATAGGGGTGAGGATCTGCAGGTCACCAACAGGCTGCAGCTGAACATCTAAAACTGCTATATGGCACTGCCTACAAGCCGTGTTGGACAGAGCCATACGCCTAGGCTGTGTCTACACTCGCATTCCTCTTTCGAAAGAGGTATGCAAATAAGGGAAATTTAAAATGCAAATGAGGTGCACATTTGCATGTCTGGTGCCTCATTTGCATATTGTTTCGGAAGAGCTTCTTGCGAAAGACGCTAACCAGTGTATAGACACTGCTCTTTCGAAAGTAAACCTCGTCGTCAGAAGAATCCTTCTTCCCATAAGAAAGGAAGAAGGATTCTTTCGAAGCTGGGGATTTACTTTTCAAAGAGCAGCGGCTACACTGGTTTGCTTCTTTCGAAAGGAGCTCTTTCAAAATAAGAATATGCAAATGAGATGACAGATGAGAAATTTACACCGTATTTGCATTTTTGATTTCCCTCATTTGCATACCTCTTTCAAAAGAGGAATGCAAGTGTAGACGCAGCCTTCATGTTGTTTTTGAAGATACAGACTGACGCGGCTGCCTCTTGGACACTTGTCCTATAGTCATCTCGCTGTAGGGCTCTTATAGGTAGGGCTCTATGCAATTCATGGCCATGAAAACCATGTCTCGAATGATGCAATTCGGTCAGCTCCCATGCTTTTTGGGTGCAAAGCAACCGAAGAAAGCAAAAACCTTGGCCCCTGGAATTGCTGTGCACAGTAATGAAAAACAGGAGTAAATTGAATGCTGCCACTTCTCTTGAAAAAACTTTCTCTGACGATAAACCTCTTGCAGTGGGAAGGAGCTGGCCTTTTGTTCTTGGAAAAATATTTCCTGGTGCTGTCTTATCATCCCTGCAATTGGGCTGCAACATGCTGTCTTCTTTCAGCATGAGCGACAGCCATGGATTTTTCTTTCCTGCCTGGTGCTGCCTCTGAGCGACTGGAAGAAATCTCAGATCCACAAGGCCACCCCATTGCTTGTGGACCCTGAACTTTTGCCTCCCATGAACAATCAAGTCTGGCTACATCTGCACCAGGGAAAGTAAGTCGCTTGCAGATACACAGTTCTAGCTATGGCAATTGCATATCTAGATTCCACTTATCTGCAATTGACTAACCCTCTCGCTGAAGAAAGTCAACAGGTAAGTTTAGCCTGTCGACCTCCCTTACACCTCATGTTTTGCAAGGAGTATGGGGGGGGAAGGGAAGGTCGCTGCTGACCCCGATAGCTCCTCTGTGAAAGAGCTTTGCACCCCAATTTACCCTTGACGAGGACCCCGAATTGCACTGGCTACTTTTGCGGGAAGGTTTGATGTTTAATTATGCCTCAGAACATCTGAATTTTTCTGCGGTTTCAATGAATTTCCTTGTGTGCTAATGAGATTGAGACCTTTGGTGCAATCAATAGATTCTCATCTCGGTACGGGCCAATCCAGTCATGACCAGTAATTTACAGCTCTAGTTGTTCTGAAATCAATACAGATTTGCTCTTCATTGAGAGCACTGTAGAACAAGGGTGACAGCAGACCTACTAAACAGTTGACATGGAAGTAGATCCCATGCTGGTTTTGGACAGGGGCCAGCGTAATTAGACAGGCGCTGCTGCAAACGCAGTGCGTGAAGAATAGCACACCAGCTGAATGAGCAACAAGTTTAAGACCCTCACGAGGTGTAAGGTTTTCGCCTTCTCTTCAGTTAGGATATATATAAAACACAGGTCAGGCTGCCCAAGCCAGTGTAATGTAAAAGAACGCAAGTACTACTTGTCTGACGGAAACACGGCATGGCAGGCCACAGAGCCACACACACAGTGAGATGTAATTATCTTATTCTGGAATAGCGAGCTAGAGCTCATGAAAACTACAGGGCCTGTAATGATAGGTTTACTTGCATTACATTATTCAGCCATTATGTACCCATGAGCTATACAGAATTCCAGATATGCGGTGACTGGTAAACAACGGTGACAAAGCTGGAATGTGAGCTATGTGGAAGCCTGTTTATGTCAGTAGCTGCTTTTTTTTTTTAAATAAGTGCCTTCTGTTTAAGAAGTATCATGATTTTAAATACTGTGAGATGACCTAGTATAAACCATCTTCCTTCTACTCTCTCCTTTTATCACCTTCCCCTTGAAGTAAAACTCACAGCTTATTAAACTGATAAATGCCCCGATCCCAGTATTCTGCACTAATGGGGGTCTGGTCACACCTTTTGAGTCAGGGAGTTTCATTCCATACCCCAATTTCTGTTACTGCAGAGAATTAAAAGCCGGGGATATGAAGCGTTGGTGGAAATGGTATAGGAATGAGGAGACCTGCGTAATGTAGGCAGTTAGACTGTATGCCCCTGATTTTATTCTTATCATTTATGGACTTGGGCCCTAATCCTGCGCCAGAGCAAATCTCGTTCATCCAAGCCGATTCCATAAGGTCTTAAATACAAAGGAGGGTCATGCTGGTCATTAATATATTATTTAGTGCTACATTTCTCCGTTGTGCCAGGAGTTAGGTATGTATACTGTAAATGTGCTTTAAAGTTTACATCAAGGTAGAATCGACAAACCAAAGTCACCTGTCTGTCTGTCCACAAGTAAAATAAGCATTGTAAGCTAACCCACCAGCTGCACAGCTACGTACAAAGCCAACAAGGTGATATGAAATCAGCTGGGCAGCAGCACATAGGAAATGAAGCCCTGCGGCCATTCTCCTGTGGAGTAATGCAACTTCTTAGCCTGTTACGTTTAGTCTTGAGAAGAGGCGTCACGGAGGTATTTTACATCCCCTTTATTTCTGTTGTCCTTACACCCACTTGCTTGAATCGTTGGCCACAAGCATTTGGTTTTTCTCTCTGAACGTAGCTCAGTGGTATGATGTTACGTCAGGGGAGTGGCGCCAGAGAAGTCAGGGTATGCACGGTTCGCATGGGGCCAACAGCCTTGGTATTGGGCCGAGTGTTCAGAGAAGGGAGTGGACGCTAGAGGGGGTTGGGGCACACCTATTGTTAACCTGGCCAACAGGCTGGTGGTGTCAGGGAGCAGACAGCTGCTAAACAGAAGCACCTCTCCCCGGGGTGGAGAGCATTGGGTGTGCCCAGTGCTCTAGGCTGGAGAATAGAATCCTAGGGCTGGAAGGGACCTCAGGAGGTCACCTAGTCCAGCCCCCTGCTTCAAGCAGGAGCAACCCCATCTAAGTCATCCCAGCCAGGACCTTGTCAAGCCAGGGCTTCAAAACCTCCAGGGATGGAGAAGCCACCACCTCTCTAGGCAACGCATTCCAGGGCTTCACCATCCTCCTGGTGAAGTAGTTTTTCCTAATATCCAACCTACTCCTCTCCTTCTGTAACTTCAGACCATTGCTCCTTGTTCTGCCATCTGACACCACTGAGAACAGTTTCTCTCCATCCTCTTTAGAGCTCCCCTGCAGGAAGTTGAAGGCTGCTATCAAATAAGCCCTCAGTCTTCTCTTCTGTAAACTAAGTAAGCCTAAATCCCTCAGCCCCTCCTCATAGATCATGTGCTCAGCATCCAATCTCAAAACACTTACCACCCTCCTGGCTCACTGTGGTACCCCACTCACATGCCCAGAATGCCCAAAACATTTTCTTTTTAAAAATATAATGTTCCATTCAAAAATAGAAGAGCTCAGGTCAATCAATCTTCTCCATAGCTCTGCTTTTCAAAAGTTTGCAGCTGGGTGTGTCTTCATCTCGCCAGGCCCAGATCAATGGCCTTCGTTCTACAGGTGCCCAGCGTAAAAATAATTGCCATCCTGTCGCTTGTGAGCGTTGCTTTGCTCAGCACTCCAGAGGGGTCTCTAAGGGGCTGCTGGCCCAGTCAAGAGGTGTTGTGTCATGTGGGACAGCTGTTAGAGGACACAAGTGGCATGGACAGAATGAGAAGCAATGACCTCAAGTTGAGGTGGGGAAGGTGTAGGGTGGATACTAGGAAAGACTATTCGCTAGGAGAGAGGTGACGTTCTGGAGAGGGTCACCTAGGGAGGTAGTAGACTCTCCTTCCCTGTAGGTCTTTATGTCCTGGCTTGACAAAGCCCTGGCTGGGATGACTTAGTTGGGGTTGGTCCTGCTTTGGGCAGAGGGCTGGACTACATGACCTCCTGAGGTCCCTTCCAGTCCTAGGATCCCATGACTGTTTCACACCACTCCCAAACCACTGGAGTTCAGAACTTGGTCGGAAGCCACTCCAAGCCATGCTGGCCCCAGGGAGTCCTGTGTGGAACCCACCCACGGAGCTGTATGACCCAGCAGAGTGTTTACTTGTCCCAGCCTGGGCTTTCCTTGCTCATCATGCAGCTGTCTGTGTTTGAATAGAAGCTTTGCTCACTGCCATTATGGGTGGCTAAGGGGAATGACAGCCACTCAGCAGGCCTAATTCGAGTGGTGGAGTCCAGAATCCCAGGCACAACAGTGGCTTCCTGGGAGAGCATTTTGCTTCTCACTAGGTAGTTAAAAAGGCTGGCCAGCAATGCTTGGTAACCGTGCCCCTGGTTGTATGGGGAGTTAGATTTTTCTGGCCTGCTGCATTCATCCTAACCGCGCTGAGGTTTTCTGCTTCCCTGGCGCTTATTTGCAGCAGGGTTCCATTAGGCTCCCAAGTAACAAGGGCTCTCAGGTGAACTTTAGCTCTAACAGCCTTTCTGCAGAATGCCTCTCAAGTGCCATCTCTGGACTCCCTACACAGTCATGGGTCATGGGCTTGTGTGAAAAACAGAAGCCCACTGGGGTAGCTGTGTGGGTGTCTAAGTCTTTCTCCAAACCCAGCAAATAAATAGCATTTTTTTCCTGCTGCTGCAAAATGGGGATATAACTTATTCCCACCCTAGAGAAGAGTATTCAGCAGGTACCATCAATTCTGAGTGCCAATAGACTCCATGCACATTTCAACAAAAAAATACAGGCGATGCCGGTGAACAGTGAGCCTAATTGGGCTAGGGAATGGAGTTTTTTGATTAACCATGTTTGGAATATTAATTGTGCATTATGCTGATTTTTATTGCACATATATTCAGAGCACTCAGCATGTGTACCTAGCTCCAGATTATAGACACTGGAGAAGAAATGGTCTAATGCTGCAGTCTATTTCCAGATTTAATTTATGGGGCTTGGCATTTTTCTCCTTCCTCCTTGGAGAAAAAAATCTTGCAGCTCTCCAGAGAACAATATGAAACACAGCCGACCTCTTTGGAGCAGCTATGTGAACAAATTATCACTAGGTGTATTGTGCTAATGCAACATACCGGCAAAACATATGTATTGTCGCTATTGGCTAAAGCACGAGAGGATGACAACTCACTGCTGATAGGCTGCTCATGGAGTTACGCCTTAAGCTCAGCGGGGAGCAGTCTATGGTGCCTGGGTACTAATGAGTGGGTGTTTGAGTTCTGCTGGCCAACCCTGATGAGGGGCCTTACACAATTACCTACTAAGAGGCGGTCCTGTCCTGAAGGCCATACAATCTACATATAGGCAAGAACAAACAGCTGGGTGACTCTGTGAGATAAATGCAGCTGTAATAAAACAAAACAAAACAAAACGGTTAATTATGCACCTAACAGATCTCCACAGCCCTGAATTTCTAATGTTAACCAATCATTATCAGGGAACAAATAGCATTGAATTATAAACATACTGTCAAGGCCTGAATTTTCATTGCACTCCTCTGTGAGGGTGTGTCTACACCACCCAGTTATTCTGGAATAGCTTATTCTGGAGTTGTTGTTAGTCCAAAATAAACCATGCCAGAATAATGCATCTACACTACGGGAAAGCCCCCGGAGAAGCAAAACTTACTCTGAAATAGTGTGTTCACACACAACAGAGCCTATTTCAGATTAAACT
Source organism: Carettochelys insculpta (assembly GCF_033958435.1). Taxonomy (NCBI): domain Eukaryota; kingdom Metazoa; phylum Chordata; order Testudines; family Carettochelyidae; genus Carettochelys; species Carettochelys insculpta. The sequence goes on from NC_134154.1 coordinate 28,168,800, forward strand.
CAGTGCTTCCAGAGGCTCTGATCCTACACACGCTCTGTGTCTACAGTACCCCTCCCTTTCGGAAGAGGCATGGAATTGCAGTGGATCAAAAATGCTAATGAGGCAGGGATATGAATATTCAACACCTCATTTGCATAATGACAGCCAGTCACCACGTCATGTGCTGCTTTTGAAATGCAAAATAACCATGTAGAGGGGGTTTCTTCAACAGGAAGCCCCGCTTTTGAAAGAACCCTTCTTCCAGGGAACCCAGTCTACACGGCTATTTTGCATTTTGAAAGCAGCACCTGTGGCCTGGCGAGTGGCCTTCATTATGCAAATGAGGTGCTGAGTATTCATATCACTGCCTCATTAGCATTTTCCCTCTGCTGCATTTACATGCCCCTTCTGAAACGAAGAGGTAGTGTAGGCACAGCCACTAGGCCGACACAGCAGTTAATACGATATTCTGGAATAGCTTATTTCTACCTAGTCGCTATTCCCTGTCTACACAGGCCCTATTTCAAAATAGTGCTTGCATTGTGCAGCCGCTCACAAAGTTATTTCGAACTAACTTTGCTGCGCAGCCATAACCTGAGACAGTAAAAGCTTGACCCACTTGCATCACCAAGAGCCCAACTGGTGCAAAAAAACCCCCTAAGGATGGGTCGTCTTTACATGGGAGTAGCTACAACCAGTGTTCTCTGAAAGCGATGCCGTTGGGCAGCTGCTCAGGAGAATTTCAAATGCCACCCAGCTGACTAGCAGACTGTCCAGAGCTAGGTGTTGTATTTGTTCTGGTGGTGTGCATTCTTACGTGCCTTGGTGCACATAAAATTATTCTGCACATGGCTGGAAAAGGTTAGCAGGAACATCGGCTACAACGATACAAGTCATGACCAGCATGGCATTGGCTACTCTTGCACTGTGGGACAGAGAATCTGCTTTACAATCCCAGCATTCCCTGCCAGGCACGCTAATGGAAGGATAGCCTCTTCTGGGCTCCACTGACTCAGAGGATATAGTCCTTTAGGTGCTACTTCTTAAAACTGGCAAGCCTAAAGAGAACACTGCTGGGTCAGAGGCTGGGCGAGGAGCTCAGCTGTGTTCAGCAGAGGGAGGCAGGCATCTTGTCAGGTTTTCGATTCTGACGTATAGCATTTCCTAATTGTTGTCATGGATAAGATGGAAATAGCTCAGAAACAGGGTATAGTGGAGTGACAGAATTCTTCTTGTCTAGAGGATGAGCCAAGCACATCCGACTTTTGAGGGGGCCGAGCCATGGTTTCAGATCTCCAAGCTGTGGTTTGAGCTCATCCTTAGAAGCGTTGATTGATATGGGTCAAAGTGAGACATGCTTTTTTCAAGCCTAATTTAGCAGAAACTGTGATTAAGTTCAACTGAGCTTGCCTAAGGCATGGATAAAAAAACTGATTCAAGACTCAGGTGGTTGTAGGGGGAGCTATTTATCCAAAGTAGAGTTCAGACCAAGCTGGCAGAACTGACTCAGCCATAGAATAAAAACAAAAAGCAGTCAAGTAGCACTTTAAAGACGAGCAAAATAGTTTATTAGTTGAGCTTTTGTGGGACAGACCCACTTCTTCAGACCATAGCTCACCTAATAAACTATTTTGCTCGTCTTTAAAGTGTTACTTGACTGCTTTTTGTTTTGATAGTGTAGAGACTAGCACGGCTTCCTCTCTGTTACTATTCAGCCATAGAATAGTGTAGCTTATAGTTATCTTAATGGGGTTAGTGCGAACTGTGAATGGATCACCACAGAACACTCTAAGTGTTCTAGCAGCAACAGTGAATGGAGCTTGAAACCATAGTCAGGGTTAGCTGTGATTGGCCTAACTCTTCTAGGTTCTTAACGTGAAGAAGAGCAGCAAAGCCCTCTGGGTTTTATTCCTCCTTTAGTTACAAAGACCATTCATGGATGTAGGTGTTTCAAAAGGATGAAGTAACCCAGGTGATACACAACTATTCAAACAGGAATGGACAAGATGACTTAGGTCTTCTTCGCTCTCATACAAGAGGGTCAACTTTGGAACGGGAAGAAAGAAAACCCGATGCTCCTCTCTAAAATCTACTCAGGGTCAGAAACTCAAATGTGAGCCTCTGTTTCACAGAGCATGCTGGGGAAATTAATTAATAGGCGTCACCACCGCTTATCTTAATTAACCAGATAAGGTTCAGCTTCAGTAAGTAGAGGTCAGATAGGCAAAGCAGAACAGCTGATTGTTATTTGACTATGAGACTAGCTAGAGAGAGATCCCCGTTGTTGTCATAAACCTTAATGCCAAGTGAAACATCATCTTGTTGTTACAAAGAGAGTGTTTGCCTTTCAAATTCCAGATGCTCCACCCAGCGGTGCTAGGAGTTCTTCATTGGTTATGAATGGCAGACGGGACTGAAAGGGATGGAAACTTGAAATTTAGAACATGGGAGCTGCATAGATAATCTGAAAGTCACAGAATCATAAACTCCTAGGGCTAGAAGAGACCTCAGGAGGCCATTCCAGTGCCCGGCCGAAAGCAGGACCAACCCCAACCCCAACTAAATCATCCCAGCCAGGGCTTTGTCAAGCTGGGATTTAAAAAGTCCAGGGATGGAGATTCCAGCACCTCTGCAGGTAACGCATTCCAATACTTCACCACTCTCCTAGTGAAATAGTTTTTCCTAATATCCAACCTACACCAAACATGAGCCTGTGCTCTCTGGGAGTTGGACCCGGACCGATTGCGTAGCAGGCAGTCATGCTAACCACTACACCACCAGCACTGCCCCAAAAATCCTGTCTCTTCCTCACAGACTGAATTGTTGGTGAGTTTTAGACCTCTGCAGAACCATGTTCCGATCCTGCAAACATTCAGGCTAGGTCTCCGCTACAGCACTTTCCAGACATGGCTTATTTTGATGTTACAAGTTATTGCTGAAAAAGAACTTTCACGCTGCAAGAGCCTTTCAAAATTGAATGTTTGCACTGGAGAGCCCACCTTCGAAATAAGAGCAATGAGGCGATGTCTCCTTGGAGGCCAGTTAAGTCATAATTATGGCCAATTATGTGTGCAATCTTAGGACACGCTGCATCAATTTTGACATTGAAAGGAGGGGTCAGGGAAAGTAATTCATTTTGGTGGAGTTACCGTTTCGTGTTAAATGCCCTGTTGTTCCAGAATAACCAGCTTTGCAGTGTGGACACAAGGAATCGTTTTTTCCTGTATGAAAAGGTTTCTGAAAAAAAAAAAACAAAGCCAAAAACCCAGTGTAGACGAGCTTAGGCACCTGTGCCCGGTCAGGCCAAATATTCCCATCAAATCAAAAGCCGGTTGCCTGGTCAGAATCCAGTTCTCCTGGTCCTCCATCTTCTGGAGCCGCTTTGGTAGGGAGCTCTGATTGCTCTTGAGAAGTTTGCTCGAACCATGCAGCACTGTGCTGCTTCTCGCTGGCCTGTTTTCCAAAGCTAGATAATCCAAGTGACGTTTCATCCACACGGATGATCATGCAAGTGTTATTGCCCATCCGGTGTGGTACGGTGGCCTGAGAACACAAACTCAGCTAATTTGCTTTGGGATCCATGGAGAGCGTGTTTCTGCTAGGCGGATGGCAGGCCGAGCAGAGGGGAAACTGTCAGAGAACATAGTCCAGAAGCGTTTCTGAGGGCAAATGATATTGCAGATGCATTGTGCAGTCAGTCTGGGCTTTAATCGTACCGTGCTCCGCTGCCCCAGCAGAGGTAGGGCCGAGTGGATGCAACCCTAAGGCTGAGAGCCTCTGATTGCTTTAAAAGCCAGACTTAAACTCATGGCCTGTCCCTTCTTTTTCAGTGGCAGGCCAGGGGGAGGAGCTGAGCGCATGGGCGGCCACCCAGGAGCGGTGCTGCTGAGCCGATTAGCAAAGGACACACAGCTGGAAGTGCATGTCGCCACTGGTGGTGCGCATTTGCACATCCCTTGGTGCACAGAACAAAATTTGTTCTGCCCATGGATGGAAGAAGTCAGAAGAAATGCCAGAGGAGACCCGGGCTCAGGGCTGTGATGTGAAGGTGCTCAGGTAAGCGGCAGCTTGCGTATGTTTCCTGGTGCTGTTACCTCACCCAGACATGGCCCTGGGGTGCAGCATAAGGGCTCCAGCTTTGGCATCTGCCGAGGAGCCCAGATTGCTGTCAGCAGGTGCAGCCAAGGGCTGACAAAACTCCACCTATCTTCTGCAGCGTTCCTCCCCTCTTCCCTATTTTTGGCACCCCCCCTTCTTAGTTTGTGTCTTCCTGGCATTCTGTGACAAACAAATATTCGGGCAGGCACTGAATGGCCTCCACAGATATCACAGGCCCCTGGAGCGAGGTGGTTCTTGCTCTTTAGCGCCCCTTGTCTAACATACACTAGCCAACTCAAGGTTGGGAGAGAGGCTGAGGTAGCCCATTTCACAGATGGGAAAATCAAGGCCCAGAGAAGCCCGATTGGCCTGGCTCACACAGGAAACAGCCCAGGAACTGACTGTTCCACTCACAACCCTGTTGCGCCTCTTGAGGACGGACAAGTTTTCATGTCTCTGGCAGACTCCCCATGCTCTGAAGTCCAGAGCTGGTGAAAGGGAGAGACGAGTCAGTGGGCAAAGAGCCTTGATGGTCTCAAAAGCCAAAGAGGGATCTGAGTGGACTCTCTCAGCGAGGAGGTAGGGATGAGGGGGTGATGGGGTCCCTGTGCCACCTGTAGTGGTTACAGGCTTGCAAGAGGAAAGCCAAACTGCAGCTAGCAGGGCCTGAGTTGCCTCTTGCCTTGCTACAGAAGGCGGCTTTCCCCCTCAGCAGAACAGTTACGGTTAATGCAAAAGCAGTGCCAGGTTCTGCAGTGGGGGTGAGGGTGGAGAAGACGATGCAGCCAAGAGCAATATATATTGCCCAGTCCGTACCGGAGGGCCTCCCCCCACCCCTGGTCAATTCACTCCATGTGGTAGTTTCCATTAAGTCATGAAATACAAGGCTCTTTTGCACCGGTCTTTTTATGTACAGCAATTTAAAATATGAGGCTCTGCATCATCCACTGGCGCTTTGAAATTACCCAGAAGTAATCATTTCCTAGTGGGCTGATAGTAAACACCCTGTCACCGAGCTACCGCTGCTCTTCTGTCTCAGTAAATCAGCTGGCAGCGGCGCTATTAGGTGGAATGATACCAGAAAATACTGGGAGACGTGTCAGTACAAGCGGTCCTCTGCTGGCAGCTGGTTATAGGTGCTGGCATCCACAGCAGCAATAAGGCATTTTACTCTTCTACTTGCGTAAAAGGGGTGGGAGACCTCAGGCAGATGATTTTTCTCCCCCTACACGTGGCAATTCAAATGATCAACGCACCAGATCAAACGCCTGCAATTTGGGACTCTGGAGCCACACGCGTCTCTTCAAGGACTTCTTTGTGGCTCCAGAGTCTCTAATTGCAAAGCGAAAAAAAACCCTCCTGATTCTTTTCAATAAACGGTGAATGTCTAAAAGCCCAACAACGAACCACTCATATCTAAATAGCGAAAGATATGTGATCTCGAAACGCTGAACAGCTTCTCCTTTAATATGTGCGGTGCATTGTGGGATATGGTGCGGTAGCTGTGTTTTGACTGTGTTGCTGATAAAGTCTTGATTTTTGCAAAGGAGAAGGAAGCTTGGGGCCCTCCTGCTGTGAAGGGCAACAGGCGTTTTAATAAAGAACACCGAAATTAAACGTGAAGTAAAATTGGCATCATTAAAGTGAGTTTGGGGGTGAAGGTCAGGAAGATAGTGGTAGAAACATGCAGAAGCAAAGTGCGAGGAAACAGAACACGTAAAATAATTGTGAATGTCCTGCAGTAAACATGTATTGCATTACAGATCACTGTGTGCACGCTGCTCTTAGAATAGGGGTTGCAAAAAGTCTGCTTTGATGCTCTTTATTGTCTCTTATTTACATGCATTGCGGCTCTTGAATTATTAGGTTTTTGCGAAATCAGAGACGAAAATGGCTCTTACTATTTTGGTTGCCAACCTCTGCACTAGATCTTTGTTTGCCCACTCAGACACTGAGAAAACTAGGATGTCCCATCTTGCCTTCAGGATTTCGGCTCCTTATTCTAAGTTCTTGGGTTTGCAGCACTGAACTTTCTGGTGAGACAGTGGATTACCTCCTTCACTCACTCGCAGTACAGGCTGATCCTCTTTAGTTTAGCACCCTTGGGACTTGACCGGGGCTGAACCAGAGCATTTGCCAGACCACAGGAGGGCAATATTGTCCAGCAGCATTATCAATGCTTCCACTGTTTGCAGGGTTCCGAGAAGCCATTTAAGGGTAAATTACAGCTAAATAACAGCACAGAACACCGAGAGCCAAGACTGGTGGCTGGAAACAAACTTTATGGGACCACTGGCAACTTGACCACACCCATAATAAGTGGACATCTGGCTCACTAAAATCATGCCAGACCATGGATGTTGCTGCAGCAGACAGCGCTGGACTAGAGAGGTTCAACCTGTGTAAAGTTTTATAATGCAAAACTGAACAGTTCCAATTGCATCCACCGGAGAGCAGGGAAGAGATCCAAGCAGAGATGTTGGGGGAACAGCACTCATAACAAAGCTCTTGTAATGCTAATTGAAAGTACAGTTGAGCATTAAGATATAGTTTTAAAATCAATTCTTATTTTTTTTCCAATGCGATTGGTGTATGAACAGTTTATTTTAACGAATGCCTTTGTTCCAGATTTGCAAACTAATTCTGGCACATAGGATTTGGTTTGTTTATTATGCACAAGCAATTCAAGGCTAGCATTCAGTTGCTGAAATTGGAGCCCTGTTGGTTGGATGGCTCAAATAATATAATTTTTGCTCTCTGATGGAAGTGCATTATTCACAGTGTTACGTTGCTAGAACAAATATTAATGTCAAGGAGGTCAAAGGTCTCTCGGTGGTAATATGCTCAAATAATTTTTCTTCCAGCCAACATTTCAGCCTGTATATGAACTATGTTATTTGCAAAAAGCAAACCCAGGTAAAGGATATTAATGTAGGCCAAGCAAATTTAAACAATGTCATCGATTAGTTGCAGAAAAACATGTAGCGGCACAGATGCACAGCACTGCATAGCCTAAACATCTTAAACAAAGCACGTGAAAAAGTGCCGAATTGGAAATCATTGCCAGGTAGCAAGGAGATGTATTATGACCCATATTTGTTCTTGTTTTATGTCAGCTTCTCTGGCTGGCTGGCTCATCCCCTCTGAGAGCTGAACAGGGGTGGGCGGGTGGGCAGAGGGATTTTCTAAATTTGCTTTTAATCATTTGCAAAAGGGTGGGAAAACCATGTGTGGCTTAGCGATCGCCATCATTGTGGGAGGCCAGATCAGCAAGCACATGCCGGTTAACGTTGCCCTTTGAAATTCATGTGCTGTGCACCAGCCCGGTGGTGTGCTTCACTGGTGTTGCCCTGGTGCATGGGATGATGGTGCTAAAAGAGCAGTCTTTAGTGTGTGTCTGGGGGGGGTGGGGTCTGCTCAGCAAGCTTGCGACTTTTGCATAGCCTTGGGGTGCAGTGGACGCTGGCTGGCTGGTGCCCCCCTTGGAAGGCCTTCAGAAGTGATCTGTTGACGCAGACAACTGGGCTTCAGAGTTTCTCATGTAGATGGAAGGTGATCAGTGCGGGAAGCTTGGTGAAAGCAGACTGGGATCTTCCTGAGGGCCCTGATGTGTGCCAGGTGGGCAGTGACAGGAGGACGGGAGTCGAAGCCATTGGGTGGTGATAGATGCTCTGGCCGGTGATGCTGGGAACATGTGGAGGGGCTGAAGAATTGTGCTGCCCCCTCACTTGCGTGGCCGACCGTACCAGGCGCTACAGGTGGGGAGTGAGGTTCGGGGGTGGCTCTGCTCCTGCCGGAGCGGGGAGTGGAGTCAGAACCTGGGCCTTGCCCAGTTCCACCCACTCCGGCGCTCCAGCTGGAGTCTGCAAGCCTCCAGCCCCAAGCCCTGACTCCAGCCACAGCCCAGGGCGGGCAGAGCAGGGCAAGTCCCCACGCCCCAGCTCCTTCTGCCCGGCTGGAGTGAGGTGAGCCAATTGGGGGTGGGGTGGGATTTTGCATCCTTCTTCTCCCTTGTGGGCATCCCATGTTAAGTGAGATTTTTTTCTAGTGAGCCCCAGGATCTGCTCTCAAGTTAGTGTAAATCAAAAGTAACTTCAGCGGCTTTCGTCCAGGTTTCCATGGAGCTACAGGGAAGAATCTGGCCCTTGTGAGAGGCAGCCACTAGAGCTGACTCATAAGACAGCTCACTCACAGAAGAGCTCATGCTTTTCCCATCTTTGCCCAATTCGTGTGCCAGTGACTGTTTCCTCCTGGCATGCATGGCAGGCTCTTTGAAGCCTTTGCCTGGCTGCCTTCTGGGTGTAGGCAGGGAGACGAGCAGAGCATCTCCTTCCAGAACTAGGCCTACGTTTGTGCCTTTAATTTTAGCTCTGCGTGGAGCGAGCGTGCGCTGGGATTAAAAATAGATGCAGCCTTTATACGGCCCGTGCGTTTGAGCTGAGCAGCGTGAAGCAGGACCAAGTCACGAAAAAGTTAGATCAAGACATGCCAGATGAATGGCTACACCCTGGGTCGGGGGGGCAGCAACCCTTCCGAGGTGGAGCGCCAAAATCTGACCTTTGGCCCTCTGTGTACGGTCCAAGTGCCGGTGATACTTTTTAAAGTCACTTATAGTTCTGCTTACAGCAGCTTCATTATTAAATACATTAAGATGCGGAGCTTTCCCGGTCAGGTGGTGGTTGGTAGCATTAGCTGGTCTTTTGCTAATCCACAGGCAAGCTGCCGGCTGCACTGGTGAGGTGGGGCGCGGCTGATGTCCTGCCTCGCATGCCGATGAAAATTGGCTTGTGTGCTGCCTGTGCTGGGGGTTGCTGCCTCCTGTCCTACGCACTGGGTAGCACCACTGGGCAGGAGTGTGTTTTCCTTTCCTTTCCATACCCTCTGCTGCCCTCCCGGTAGGTTTATTAGGTCATTCTGGGCAGGGCAGAGGGGTGGAGAGAGACACGTACGTCAGTGGAGACCTGGCTGTAACGAGTGCCGTAAGATTTGCTGCTTAACACAGCTACTGAAGGAACATAGTGGAGATGGGACAGCCAGTTCAGCACGCTGAGGTGATGCTTGGAAGTGCGGCCCCCCATAAAAAATTAATCGCTAAATGGGGCGTCCCCCCATGCCCCCTCTCTGCCCTACTGGGTGCCAACCTGCTACCCTCTGCCTCCCACAGATGCCAGCCACGCCTGCTACCAGGTACAAAAACCAGTCTGAACCTTTGCCCGAAGGAAGCAAATGGGCAAAATCTGGATAGGAACAGGCGAAAAGCACTTCGAGGCCGCAGGCACCCGGGAAGGGCGGGGGTGGGGAGACGATGCAGGCCCTGTGAGGGCCCTTGGCATGGCTGTGAGTGTCACCTGGAGGGAGCCATAGCCCAGCAATATTTGGAGGGGTAAAGACAGCTTGGCTGGACAGCAAAGGCCTCTGCTGTTTCACTTTTGGCCCCGTTTCCAGGGCTGGGGCTGCTGTGTGCTGGTTGATCTCCCTGGGGTGGCTAGGAAGAGGGCAGGGAGCCGGGGAAGACTGACAGCCGTACACATGGAGGTTGTTCGGGGCACCGGCAGCTTGGGGTTTGGTCCTTCTCTTGTAAGAGCACCTGGTGACGCTTGCAGATAGCACTGCTGGTAGACACGCGTCTGTGGCAAACCCAGGAACGGGGCTGTGTTCTCCTGCTGACGCCCACTGCTAGGCTGGTTAACGATGACTTCAGAACGGCTCGGCCACAGACGGCTCTTCCTCTTGTCCTTGGTGCAGCAGCGCAATTGGCTCATCCGGGCCCCTCTCACAGCTTCCGAGTTCACAACAAGCTCAACGTCAGAGGACAGCCTGCTCCGGCATTCCTTCTTACCCGTCGCCCACCAAGCCGCATTAACGGCATGCGCTCCTGGCCAGCTGGTGGGGAGAGGCATCGGTTTCCCCTGAATAGCACCACTTCTTCCCAGCCACTGGCTGCACAACCATCCCCTGCTCCTCCAGAGCTGGCCACCACCTGGGCCTCTTGCCAGCTCCTGTAAGCGGCTGGTGGAGGGCTTTCCCTGCTGTGCGCAGGAGTTTGTAAGTTGTCGGGGGGTGCCTGTAACTGGTGCTCTGGCAGTGACAGCTGTACATGTCAGATACGGACTATGCGGTTTCTCTAGAGCAAAGCTTTCTTAGGCAAGGGAAGAATCTGGCTTAGGATGGGCGTGTCCTCTGTGCACCTAACTGGATGCAGTTTCTACAGGGGAGGCTGTTGTCACTCTCCAGTGCTGCCTTTAAATCACTGCTTTGTACATGGCCCTCCTTGAGCAACGAGAACACCACATGCCCCAAACCACAGAGAGGCAAAGCCCACCCGAGAATATATTTAGCAAATTATAAAGCAAGTCAGAGCTGTGAAAGAGGGGAGCGAAAATACACTCCTGGGGTGGGGAAGTTATTTAGAGCAGCGTAGAAGTCTTTTGGCTTGGCCAGGGCTGGGTGTGGACAGAAGGTTTCTCAGACTTCTCCTGTGGTTTTTAAATGAGAGACTGGAAATAGCTGGGGCGGCTCTGGCCCTTTCATAATTATCCTACAGGAGGGGAACACAGCCAGTTTATTTGGAAAGCCGCTGGCAGGAGCAGAGTGGCTGAGACTGGAGAGAGACAGGCTGCCCCTCACAGACGCAGCAGACACCAATTCACCTCTTGCAGCAGTAACAGCTACTCCCTTAGTGAATTTGCATACATTTCCACCCCCAGCAAGTCTGGCGGAGTATTGTCTTCCAGACACGGCCCCTGCTCAGTTCTTCAAGGGCAGGTACTTGGTTGCAGCGTTCTCTTCACAGCAATAAATTCAGCACAATCCCACTGCAGTGTGAGCATGTGACTGAGCTCTGGCTAAGGACCGGCTTGTATAGCAGAGTTACTGCAGGTTACAGAGCCCAGCCAGTCTGGTTTGGGCTTGCAGAGCCCTCCTTAAGAACAGGTTGAACTGACTGCTAGTTGCAGAGCCGGGAAGGAACTTCCCTGGAACAGTTACCTCAATGCCATAGTAACAGAGCATGAGAGAAGCCTTTGCTAGAAAACAGACAGGGCCTCCTCCCCAGAGGTTTTTGTGGCACATTTGCCTGGTCCTATTCTCACTTGCTACATCTATACTACAGCCATCATTTGAAAGAAGTTCTTTTGGAAGATCTCTGCCAAAAAAATGTCTTTTGAAAGAGCATGTCCCCACATAAAACGGTGGATCGAATGAGTGATCTGCTCTTTCGATAGACAGCCTCTGCTCTTTCGCAAGAACGGGCCAGGGATCGAAAAAATCTGGTGCCCTGAAGACTGCTGTTCCGAACACAGGGCCTGGAGCAGAAGCAGGCTTCCAGGAGACCAGCTGTGTTCTTTCAGTTTTGGATAGACAGTGTTTTGTGTGTAGACGCCCTGTGTGTTTTTTCAGAAAAGGGCCGGATTTTCCAAAAGGACTTGCCAGTGTAGACACAGCCATGGCGACGTTCTCTGCATAAAGAGCCACCTTCTGCTCCCCTGAGTGCCGTGGCCACGTGAGACCAGGAGCGTGGCAGATGGGAAGGAAACGGTAGTGAGAGAGAACGAGGATTTTCCCTTTTCCGGCCACGGAAAGTGCTTCGAAGGCCGTTTTCTCAGAGGCAATGGTCCTGGCTCCAACAGCGCAGGGTGTGGTGAGCCCAGCATTCGAGCAGCTCCGTGTGCTATGGCAGCACACAGTGGGCTAGATCAGGTCTCAAACCCTTTGTGCCTTTTTCGTGAACGCACCCTCATCAAACCTGTTGCAGGCAGCGCCGTGATCGCAGCAACTTATCGGTCATTCTCCAGCAGCCCAGACCCTGGGCGTCGAACCTGAGGCCACCCCAGGCTGTTGGTCGTTGCCAAGCTGTAGCGCCTTGCAGTGTCATAGCACCAGATGAGAAAGCCTCCAGGGCTTCAGGCCAACCCCCCAAACTCGAGCTTCTTCTCACCCACTTCCCTGAACCCAACCAGGCCGGACTCACTGGTCAGCCTTCCTAGAGACCTCTTGTGGAGGATGGCCCAGTTGCGAGGTATCCCCAGCGCTGTGCAGTGGGAGGAGGGGCTGGCTTTGTACCGAGGGAGAGTTACACAGAGGAATCTCATTGCCCAGCTTGAAATAGCTGTCGCTGGTAGAGCACTGCACGCCTGGGCTGTGCGTACAGTGCTATTCCAAATGCCGCCCAAGTCTCTCCGCTCTGCATTCCTTATTACACACACCCCTGCAGGGCAGAGGCCTCTGGGGCAGGGCGCAGTTCTGTTTGCTCAGTACCACTCGGAATTGTTCTCTGGTGCTGGTCGAGGCGGATGGTAAAAGTTCTGCCTGAACGCAAGCCCAGCCAAAAGCCCTAAGTCAATAACGGAGCAGAGTTTTGAACAGGCTGATGGATCGTTTACATGTCGGGTGCATTGTCGCATCTCATCAGATGATTTTTCTCACGGGGACCAGGCGCCGGCTAGAATTTCATCTGTATTTAAAGGGCACGTGGTTTAGTGAAGGCCTGGGAGCCAAAAGTAAGCGAGGAACATCACAGCTATGGCTCCGCTTTCTTCTACGCCACCTGAGGAGCTGGCCTCAGTCCTGGGTTAGATGTAATTCCTAAAGCTTTGCTGCGGCGCTGTCCTCCCAGTATTTTAAAAGTGCAAGGGGAGCAGGGGTGTTTACAGCACAAAGCTGCTCAGAGAGCCAGCAAGCAAAGTGGGTTGGACACAGAGGGTGCAATTCGCCCTGCGGTTCTTCCAGTTTTATGCCACCGAGGGCACTGGCCCAGCAAGTGAAACTCCTCGGCTTGGTGTCACCGTTCTGGTCACGGGAAGGGAAATTAGGCCGTCAAAGCCATGCACAGGGTTAAGAAGCAAAGGCGCTAACAGTGACTCAGCTAGGACATTTAGAGAAAGGGGCTGAACTTCAGGGTCCCAGGACACTCACAGGACAGCCTCCGAGGTGCAGCTGCAGAACCTCTCGCTGGGCAGTCTGGAGAGGTGGGTCGGTGGCTGTGCCGAGGGCACAGATTTCACAGTTTTGGGAGGCTTTTATCACCTGCAATGGCCAAGTGCCGCCTTGTTCTCCTGACACACTCGGGGGTTTGGAGAGCCCGTAGGCTCAATTTATTAGTCACCATGGATAATTTCCACTTCAAGCCAGGGGGTGCCCCCTGGGCCCCTACTTCCAGAAGGTGCATGCGGAAGCTCATGCTTCCGTGGCAATTCCTTGTAACTCAGTGCTCCACATACACCTGCAACCAAGGCGAGATTGTCCTACTCTCGCGGGATGGGGCAGTTCTGCTAACTGTGCTCCTGTACCTGGAATTGCAGGTGCGTTGACTGGCCCCTAGCAGTGCTTCGATTGGATGCAGCAGGTGTTCATGGCTCTCACAGTCACCTGCCCTTGTCTTACGTGGGTGTCACTTAAGTAATAACAACACGGACGGGAACAAGCAGAATCTGACAGCTCTGCCCATGGGCAATGAGAAGCCGTGTCTCATGGGGCACACACTGAAGCTGGACGGGCCGCGTGCCGCAAGTTGCCCACCCCTCAGCCAGAGGCTGAGTGCAATCAGCTGAAGGAAGAGCGCTGTGGTAAATCTCCACCAGCGCTTGCTTCTTCAAAGTCCTCTGGGCAGTTCCAGCAATTCAGATGTGGCAAACAAACGGCGTCTTCCTTCTCCGTGGGATACGACTCAGTTCGGAGCACTGAGGCTGAGCAGTCCTTAGTGAGTCAGCACCACAGGCAGGGCCAGGAAGTCACTCCCAGGGGTGCTGATACGGGTGGACTACTGGAGAGCCTGGAAAGTGTGAAGTCATCAGTTGGGCATTCTGGTTCCCCTAATGTCAGGGGTGATCCCCACTCTGACACTCCGAGTGCAGAAAGTGGAGGCCAGCAAAAACTTTCAAATTACCTGGTCTCTATAGAATCTGCTAAAAAAAAATAGCTGCTAAAGTCACAGATTCCCTGACCCTGAGGGGTAATTGCTACAACCACAGGAGGAAAAGCCCCCCCTCAAAACCCAGGAAGACCCACTTAGATGTCTCCCTGTGGGGTAACCCCAAGCTTTTCCCTTTCTCTAGGAGGTAGCTTGGAAACAAATGGAAATTGAGCTCTAATCTGATACTGAGCTTTTGCTTTAGGCACACAAATACACACACACTTCGCTAGGACACGGATAGCAAATCATTGCCTTGAAAAGTAATTTATTCACAAAACAAAAGGTGAGAAAAATACCAAGAGAGTAAATAAGCATACTTGTTCACTGGGTATACTAAAACTCCTCAAAACATCAAGGTTAGAGCCCAGAGAATTACTTCCCTGGGATTCATCTTATAAATTACAGTGTACAGGGGAAAAATACAGCAACCAACCTAGAAAGTCCTACACCAAACCCAAAATAAAACTAACCCAATCACATCTCAGGAAACATTTCTTTTCTACTTACATATCCATGCGCTGATTATGATGGGGGTCAGGATATTTACTGGATTCATCAGCATGCAGGTCTCTCCCTGCTCCAGTCGGAGAATAAAGAGGACTCAGTCTGCAATTGTTTCCATTCAAAACAGGATCCTTCTCTCCCCATTGTCTCACCTGGACGCCTCCCACAGAGAACCCCCTTTCTCGGGGTTTAACCTTCTCCAGGCTTTTATTCATGACAGTAACAAACCAGCCGTTCTGCTCCATTCAGCCACAGAGTTTTTCTTCCGAGCCTCTCTGGGCTGGAGGTGCTCCCCACCCTGTGAGGTGGGTTCTGAGGCCTGGCTCAGAATGTGGGTCACATCACAGAGCGATCCTGAGCCGGCGCTAGAGAAACAAACACACAGGAGGCTCTAGAGAGACAATGTGGAGACAGGCTTTTCACGCGTCTGGCTGTGCTCTGAGCCCTTCCAGGTATCAGTGGCTGGGGCCTTTGCCTTGTGTTTGCATGTACCCAGTTTGCTTTTGCGGCTTGATCAGTCGCCTCTGGAAGAAACGGCCTTGCTGCAGTGAGCAGTGAGCTGTCCTGAGAGTTCCCTTCAGTTGTAAACCTAATGAAGCCAGATGGCCAGTTGAGGGGCACCAGCAAAGCCGAGTTCAAGCCTGGTCAGATTTGAGAGCCACACAGACGTTAGCTGCCATCCCCGATGGGTTTGGCAGACAGGGCAGCACCAACCCAGAGCACCTCACAGCATTTTTAAGAAGGAAAGCAACTCAATCCACCAAAGGCCATGCAAGCTACTTGCTTTACCAGAGCACTCCGGTTAATGAGAGCCTCCCTTGCTCTCTGGCTCTCGCGCGCTCACGTGAAACTTTGCTTGTTGTACCAACACATTTGACCCGTTTTGCTGAACAATTCAGCATAATGCAGTGGTTCCTAGCTCCTCTGAGAGCACAGTACTGCCAGCGCACGCGGCACTGAGCTAAATTATTTCCAGCCCAACCCCTGCAAAGGCATGGGAAAAAATAAACACTACCCAGGTCCGGCTTAGACCACCTCCCAAAACTTCTTTTACGTACAGCAGCAAAGCCGTGTGTGTGTGTGTGTGTGTGTGTGTGTGCATGTGCGCGCGCGTGCCAATATGCAAGACAGTAAATTCGATAGAACTAGAAGCCACGTCGCACATCCAGGAGCTGTCAGAGCGGGAGCTGCAGGCCGTAATTGCAAGACCTGTGAGGCGAAGCCATGTCACTTTCAGCCGCTGAACCTGGCAGATGAGAGAGACTGTAGACCAGGGCGCTGTCCAATTTTTTTCCCACCCCGGGGCAGAATAAATTTTGTTGTGTGCACCGAGGCATGTGTGGATGTGCACCACCATTAGAAAGACAGTGGGTGCCATCTGTGGGCGCTCTGCTAATCATCTGGGCTGCACCCAAAGCTCTCCTGGGCGGCCACCCAAGCCCTCAGCTTACAGGGAAC
This sequence comes from Carettochelys insculpta, assembly GCF_033958435.1. NCBI lineage: Eukaryota > Metazoa > Chordata > Testudines > Carettochelyidae > Carettochelys > Carettochelys insculpta. The sequence continues at coordinate 28,184,749 of NC_134154.1, forward strand.
TGTGCTGCCGACCCTGCCGTCAGGTGTTGAACCAGTAGTTACCTCCTCACAGGGTGGGATGAAGCCCTTCCCAATGTCAATGGGAGACAGCGGGAGCGAGTCCCTAGAAATCCCTTCTCCCTAGGGCTGGCCAGGTGGAGTACAGAAGGCAATGGAGCGGGGAGAGGTAAGGGGAGGAGGTTGGTTTTGCCGTTCTCACGGAGAGCTGGTAACAAGTGTCTAGGTCGCATGCAGATGGGGCTAAACACCGCAGAGGTGCCAGCTGGCTCCTCCCTGCTCCTCAAGTGTTTAAATACACAAGCCTCATCCTTGGGCCCCCCAGCTGGGTGTATAGCAAAGCGTAGGGAGGACAGCAGAGCCCCACCTATCCTGCTTTGACCCTCAGGGCCCCACAGCACCCCGAGGTTCAAGGCCGGCAGCTCACGCTCTCCTTGGGGAACTGCCAAGCATAGTGCAGTTCCAGCCACATCCCTTTACTCCCCTGCGTACCCAGCACTTGAAGCTTGCAACCCAAACCTGCTATGTCAAAATGGCTGTGTGTCGCCATTCCTGGTGGGCCCCCACGGGCCCTTAACGACAGCCACCGCGGTTCCAGTCATGACTTAACTTTGCTCCTCCTCCACCCCGGAAGCAGCCCCCCAACTCTGTCCTGTAACAAGAGCCCTCTCAAGATAGACCCTTGTGCCTCCATCACCCCCTTCTTCCCAGAGGGGCCCTCCTGTCAGGCCGCCACGCGCTCACTCCAGAGCGGCCGCTTCGCGTGGCTGCCTGGGCTCTGTGGCAGGTTCTCTCTTGTCAGGCCTGCAGGACAACAGAGATGCAAAGCCCCACTGGAGACAAGGAGGGGTGAGCCTCACTCCTACGGTGCTGGATCTTTGACCCTTCCCACTCTTGCATCTTCGCTGGCACTAAAGCAACTCTGAGAGACGTTCAAAAGAGTCAAGTCTGTGCTGATAAAGGAGCAAAGCCTGAGCCCTGACTAATTCCAGCCAATAAACGAGTCACTCCCAGACCCCCTTCCTACTGTCCCATGCAAAGCACATTCAGGTAGTGACGGCCACTGGAAACCTGGGCCTGTTTTAAACCACCAATGTGGTGTTGGGGAAAATGGAACCCTCTCCCGATCGCTGCCATCAGACAAGTGTCCTGAGGTGGTATGGAAACATCTTTGCTCCTGCAATGGCTGCTTGACCACGCCTGTTCTCAGCTGCTGCCGAACATCAAGAAGGAAAGACAAAGGACGGGGTGAGCCAAAGGCTACAGAGTATAACATTGTCACCCCCCCAACCCTTTTACAAAAAACACGCAGGAGCGTCTCTGGGGGAAAGGCAATACACCACGGCTACAGCTACACGAGAAGCATCTGTCTACAGAAGTTACTGTCAGAAGAGATGTTCTGACAACTTCTGTCAACAGATCCTGTCTACGCATGAAAGCGGATCGATTTTTGATCCATTCTGTCAACAAATGCCGCCCCCCCCCACCCCCCGGAGTGCCTGCATGGCTTTTTTGTCCACACATTTTATGTGTAGACGGTTCGTGAGTTTTGTCTACAAAACTCTCGCGCATAGATGTTACCTAAGTGTATTGAAAACACAACATGAAAAAGCAATATATGCAGCCACACCTCCCCTGCAGATGGCCTTGTGGTCACCAATCTGTTGTGGCTTGAGTCAGTCTAATGGCCATTTACACTGAACACCAGGGATGAGCTGGGCTTTGTGAGTCATGGGCCGATGCTTCAAGGCTATGCAGAACTGAAGGCAGAATTCCATGCAAAATTACCCATCTTTTATACTTGTAGGTCCCCATTTGAGTCTATAGATTTTGCAACATTGTGCTGCAATTGTTAACCCTCACGTGGTGTTAATTGACTTTGCCGTAGTTCGCCTTTGATTCTTATTGTCAGGGTCCTCAAGATAACCTATCACAGATCCCATGAGTGTCCATCATTATCTCTTGTCTGGCCTCTCAGAGTTGAATAGTAACAGAGAGATAGCCGTGTTCATCTGTATACTAACAAAACAAACCAGCAGTCATTTCGCACTTTAAAGACTAACACAATAATTTATTAGGTGATGAGCTTTCGTGGACAGACCCACTTCTTCAGACCAATAGCGTTTCCAGTACAGACTGACAGTTCTGTAGCACAGAGGTCCAAAAAATTGCAATAAAAAACTGACCAATCAAATACATGGACTTGAAGGAGGCAGGTGAGTGGGTGGGGGGATGTTAAGTATCTTGCCTGAGATAATTACAAACATCAAAGGAAGGGGAGCAGTCCTTATAACGCGTGAGTTAATTGCTGCCCCTGTTCCTACCAAGTGTGGAACTTGAGTATGAACCTCAGTTCACAACTCTCCCTCTGTAATCTGCTTTTAACGTCTCTTTGTTGTAGGACGCATATTCTCAGGTCTTCAGCAGAATGGCCCACTCCATTGAAATGCTCCCTGCCAGGCTTTTGTGTATTGAGATTCCTAATGTCTGCTCTTTGTCCATTCACTCTTTGGCGAAGTTTGTGCCCGGTTTGTCCAATGTATGTAGGAGAGGGGCATTGCTGGCGCAAAGTTCAGGGTGTCTGCCTCATCTCCCCGGTTGTCAATTCTGCTAGCTCTTTTAGCTTTGGGCACAATGGCTGTTTTCTGCTTGTCTCCAAGTTTCTCGTTTCTTCTTCACCGTCTGGACATTTGTGAGGGCTTGCACACCTCTCCTGAACAATGCACGCTGCCTCACACTCACAATGCACACTCACTTGCTCCAAACCATCTGATGGAGACGTTCAGACTGGATTACTTTTTAGAAAGGATTACGTAGGCACTCAAGAAATTACAAAAGAACCTCACACCATTTAGTTTGCAATGCGAACAGAATCACAACCTCATCTGTAATACAGACAGGAAACAAGACTTCATTTGTAATACGAACAAGCAGCAAGACCTTATAGCAAACAGTGGACTGAACCCATGTCCTAAGATAAAAGAAATGACTGTCAGATGTCATGGTGTCCTCCTGCTTTAACATGGGGGCATGCACTCATCACCTGTCTCAGCGCATATCTACCACCAGTATAAGCTGTTTCTTCCCGCTAATCAGGCCTGCCAAGGGAGGAGGGCAAAGTGGGCAGCTGCCCCACGGTGATTCAAAGAGGCCAACAGCTGCTTTTGTAGTAGCAGCAGCTGGAGCCCTGAGCCTTTTAAGTCTGTGCTGGATTGCTGTGCCATGTGCTGTGGGTGGCGCTAAGGGCTGTGGGAGAAGGGCGTGGTGCACCCTGAGAGCTGGCTGCCCTTGGGCCCAACCCTTTTGCCTTCGGTCCTACTCCTTTAGGGAGTGTGAACCCATCTCCCCCTGCACCTTGCACAGTGGGCCGCAGTGATCCTGTTGGCTTCCTTGCTGCTAACTGTGACACGTGACTAGCAGGGTTAAACAGACACATACATACAGAACATATAAGCAAAACATTAGAAATTACTTTCCTTATAATTTGCCATTCCCCGACCCTGCATTATGAAAATTGGCTTATGAATATGCATAACTTGAAGCTGCTTTAGGCAAAAATGCATCATGTGACATTATTTTTAAGGTTGCAAGCTGGTGGATGGGCATATTCTATTTCGGTGCATGAATCATTCTTGTATGGGAAGTGAGACATATGAAGTGTGAACCTGTTTATAACTCTAAATGTGCTAATGAGAGTCATTAGTGACACCCTGGCAATGTAACCGCTTAGTGATCAAACCAATGATCTGTGAATGGCTTTGTTTCGCCTGTAAGGCCAAACTGTAGTGGGTCCTACAAACACATCTGGCCACTTGAAGCTGGAATCCTTTTAGGATTTTGCACTTTTCCACTCAAGGTGAGAAAATCTGAACTGAACACAATGAGTTCTTACCTTGGGCCAGGGGATATAAAGGTGGGAAACCACACAATAGAGGAGGTGGCCACATGTTGGGAGATTCCCATTCACTGCCAAAGATGCCTGATGAAAACATCTGACACGGAACAGTGGGGAGAATTGGGCCCGTGCTAGGAGGCTGCTTAGCTTGTGAAGAAGATTATTAGAACAACTATTACAATAAGAATTTGCACGTAACAAGTGTCTTTGTGCACTAGGCTCAGCTGGCATCTTTGGTTTATTTTGACTTAGTCACGCTTTGATCAGCCTGTTTCACTTGCAGTCATGTAAATCTACTTTTTATCCTTAATAAAATCACTTTGGTTTCTTATCAAGCCCGGTGTAAATAATTATTTCCTAGGGTGAGCCACAGCTGTGCATGTCTTTCTTTCTTTGACAAACAGAGCAAACATTTTAGCTGTGTCTACACGTGCACGCTACTTCGAAGTAGCGGCACCAACTTCGAAATAGCGCCCGTTGCGGCTACACGCGTCGGGCGCTATTTCGAAGTTAACTTTGACGTTAGGCGGCGAGATGTCGAAGTCGCTAACCTCATGGGGGGATCGGAATAGCGCCCTACTTCGACGTTCAACGTCGAAGTAGGGACCGTGTAGACGATCCGCATCCCGCAACGTCGAAATTGCTGGGTCCTCCATGGCGGCCATCAGCTGGGGGGTTGAGAGATGCTCTCTCTCCAGCCCCTGCGGGGCTCTATGGTCACCGTGGGCAGCAGCCCTTAGCCCAGGGCTTCTGGCTGCTTCTGCGGCAGCTGGGGATCTATGCTGCAGGCACAGGGTCTGCAACCAGTTGTCAGCTCTGTGTATCTTGTGTTGTTTAGTGCAACTGTGTCTGGGAGGGGCCCTTTAAGGGAGCGGCTTGCTGTTGAGTCCGCCCTGTGACCCTGTCTGCAGCTGTGCCCGGCACCCTTATTTCGATGTGTGCTACTTTGGCATGTAGACGTTCCCTTGCAGCGCCTATTTCGATGTGGTGCCGCTCAACGTCGAAGTTGAACATCGACGTTGCCAGCCCTGGAGGATGTGTAGACGTTATTCATCGAAATAGCCTATTTCGATGTTGGCTTCACGTGTAGACGTAGCCTTTGTGATCTTTCTCTGTGTGAAACTTTTATACAGCGTAAGGTGGATTTATCTGGCATATTGGTCCCTTTTGGGGCTGTGTTCCTGGCTGCTATCAAGGCCCGATAGCTGATCCCCCCTAGAGCTGAGTTGGTTCAGCATCGGTGTTGCCCTGCTGGAGGTTGTTACCTCAACTCTGGCTGGGGGAGACTGGAGCTTCTGGCCCAGCAGGACAGGGAGGTGGGGTGCTGCAGAGGGACAGTGGCATGATTAGCGCATCAGCTGACAGCCCCAGGGGGATCTATATGATCCAACACATCACATACTTATATTCTTATACAAACATTAAAATCCATTTGGCTACGCCCCTGTGGCAATTAGCATTTGGCAGGTAGTGTGTGGAACAAGGGGCGAGTTGCTATAACACGCCGCCTCGCCATTTGCAGGCTGTCATATTTAGAACGATCACTGAAGTAGAGGCCTCCCACAGCTATATAATTTAACGTGTGTGGATTTTTTCCATCTCTTTGCGGAATATTTTTTTCTTATATGCACTGAAGCATGTGCACCAGCAGTGGGGGGAAAAAAAACAAACCCCGAGCTATGGGCACTCTGCTAATCAGCTGGGTAGCATTTAAATCTCTCCTGAGCCACTGGAGAATGCTGGCTGTTAGCCTACAAGACTGGCTGCTCTCAGGTAAACCTAAACAGGCTCCTCACCTAAGCAGTGGTCCCTAGTGTCTGGCCTGCAGCTCTAATTACTGTCTCCGTTATGAGTCATCCAGGATATTTTTTATATATCTAGATTCATTAAGCCCATTTTCCCACAGCCAGGCTAAGCAGTTTATAGAAAGCCTGTATCATTAGGTTAATGATTCTCGGTAAATTATTCCAAACACAGCCCAGTTAATCCAGAAAATGGAACATTAATGTTGATGGATCAGTCAGCTGCCATCCTGCAATAACCTCAGCTAACACTAAACGCATAAGGTAGAGGTCCTCTAATCGGAGAATGTTTATCAGTGTTAAATTCTCATTTGATAATATGTGGTGGGAGCCATTTCTGGTTCATCTCACAGGCCTGCCTGCCTGACCGGGTGCTCTTTTTGTAATCATAAGACAAAGTGGTGTACAAAAGGAAATAGATGCTTTCTGTCGCCCTTCATTCTTGGCTGCTACTTTTCATTTAATTTTGACATATGACATATTTATCGCTCTCTGAAGCAACTGGTTTAGTTGAAAGCCCTGGCCATGTTTGGAGCTGATGAACAGGAGTGCGACAGACAGCTAGCAGATAGATCCTGTGATGCTGAACTCAACGTCGTCGTTACAAAATAGAATTCATTCCCCCCAAGCAGCTCCCTGCTGAATGAAGCCTTCATGCTTTGGTCGTCTGAGCTGTGCAAATTGGGTTTTTGGCTGTCCCACATGCTGATGCCTCTTTCAGTGAAATTTGCCCTTTGGGCAAACGGTTAGCACGAGGCTTGTGAAGCACGAGGCTCCAAGAAGTTACTAAAGCCGGCCCTTTGTGCAGGGCTGAATTTCACCCAATATGTTTGGAAGGGCCCTTGATAAATCTGAGCATGTCAATAGCTTCCTGGCTTGACAGGACTACAGGATGAACCTCTCTAGTCCAGCACTCTCATCTGGCAACATCCGTAATCCGGCATGATTTTAGTTCGTCAGATGAGCACTTATCAGGGGTGCGGCCAAGTTTCCCATGGTCCCACAGAGTTTGTTTCCAGCCACCAGTCCTGGCGCTCAGTATTCTGGGCTGTTATTTAGCTGTAATGTACCCCTAAATGTCTTCTCAGAGCCCAGTAAGCAGTGCAAGTGTTGTTAATGCTGCCAGACAACACTGACCTCCTGCGGGCTGGCAAATTCCCTCATCCAGCACCAGTCAGGTCCCGAGGCGCTGGACGAGAGAGGTTCAACCTGTAGTGTAGTGAAGCCAATGCTGCAGCTTTTGTGGGTGTATGTTTGTTCAACGCACAACTGGAAGATGTTTGAAGGATGAGGCATAACTTTGAATGTTCCCTGTTTCACTTAGGAGCTTGTGTTCCTATATATCTGTTAGTCTATAAGGTGCTACAGGACTGCTTGTGGTTTTTGAAGATACAGACTAGCTCGGCTACCTCTCTGTTACCGTTTCACTTCCATAACACTTGGGGTGCACTCAATGGGTTTTGATCATGGGATAAAATCCAGTGTATCTGGCACATAGGCCCGGTCCTGTCCCTTTGATTTCTACATTATACATTTAAATCTACCTCTCTGCAGAGTTCAGCGACACTTCCAAATCAATTTGCTAGAGTAAAGCAAGAAGAAGAGCTACTGGGGCCCTGTGCTCCATGGGTGTGGTTTATCGTTCTTTCGTACATCTGACACTATAAAAGAGGCACCGTCCCTCAATGCTAAGGCTTGCTTTGAGTACTAGAAAAAGTCACCAAAGCTTAAATAACACCTTGGTGTATGTCACGGGGCTATCCATATCCTTTATGGAAATATGCTTCTGAGTATGGATATGCATAAATGAAAGGCACTTTATGCAAAATACTTACTGTAAGGTATCATTAGAAAAGTTATAATCTGCCGAATGTGCATATCCGATTTGTGTGCACATAGCATTCCTGTATCTGAAGTTATAAATATGAAGTACAAACCTGTCTTACGAATATAGATGCTATGTGAGGGATATTAAAGGTATTTCAGAAACTTGATTGCTCATGGATAAGGACAATGATCTGGAAATGGGTTTCGTTTTCCTCTGAGCCAGCCAGTAGGAGGGGCTCAGGTTCCCCCCGAGGACATGGGTTTAGGACCCATCTTTGCTGGACTTTTCCACTGAAAGTGAGAAAAAAGACTGACCACAAAAGATTCCTGCCTTTGTGAAAAACTATATGAAGGTGAGAAGCCAAACAATGGGGTGGGTGCCAGGCATCAGGATGTCCTGGCTTACCACCCAAAATGACTGCTGGAAACGTCTAGGACTGCATAAGGGAAGGGTCAGTTTCAGAATGGGGGCCTTGTCAGCCTGTGAAAGAATATGATTAGAACTATTGTTAGGGTAAGAAACTGCCTGTTACAAGTTTCTTCTTGTATTTGACTTAGCTGATGTGTGTTGTTTGTTTTGGTTAGTTACTTGCTTTGATCTGTCTGTCATCCCTTGCTACCACTTCAGTCCTACATTTTATACTTCCTACTCACCTTTGTTCAGTAATAAACCCAGAGTAAGTAATTGTTCCCAGGGGGAGCCAGGAAGCTGCATAGCGCTCTTTACGTAAGAGAGATGGTGGCCAGGTAAAACTTTGCTCTATACAAACCTTCATACAGAACACGAAAAGCAGTCACATAGCCCTTTAAAGCCTAACAAAATGACTTATTAGCTGATGAATTTCCAGATCTGAAAGTGTGGGTCTGCCCCACGAAAGCACCTCACCTCAGAAATCATTCTGTTAGTCTTTACAGGTCTGCTTTTTTGTTTTGTGAAGAGACCGACTAACACGGCTGCCTCTCTGTGACTATACACAGAGTAAGATGGATTTATCAGGGGTCCAGGAGGTGTGCGGGGAACACCTGGAGGGGAAATCAGCTGGGGAAAGCCATGATCTGCAAGGGCCTTGTTGCACAACTGCTCCTGTCCCCTGTGAGTGACAGGGAAGGAGCTGAAGGGCTTTTACAGGGCTTAAAAGGAATTGGCTTGACTGGCCCTTGCTTGGGAAGTGGCAGCACTTAGGCACCTGCTGCAGCGTGTGCTGGAGTTGAACCACAGCGTCTGACCACGCTGTGGTGGCAGCAAGCCAGGCAGTGAGAGCCCGCGGGTCACCTTTGTCAGTGGAAGGCTGTGGTGCAGGTGGGTGAGGTGGCCGGACGCTGGGGTTCTGCACCAGCCTCTGACGATGGTTTTTTGCATGACCTCGGGCAAGTCATGAACTCTGCGCCTCAGTTTCCCCAGCTGTAGCTTAGGTGAATCCTTCCTATCCCGCTCCTGGGGCAAGGGAAGTCATATTTTTACCGGGCCAGTTCTATTACCTCCATCATTATGCCGCTGTCCTTGCCTGGGAGAGGTGAGAGTGAGCCAGTGAGGAGCAGCATTAGTCGGCCGGTGAAAGCCAGCCTCACTGGTATTGCCTGCCGCGTAGCGAGGGCTTATCCGGCTTGGCGGCAGGTGCCTTGTGCTGCGTCCCCCTCTCCGCAGTGGGGCAGGTTATGGTGCTGGCCAGAAGCGCTCTCCTTGCGTGGTAAACGGGAGTCCAAGCAACCATCCCAGCTCATCACAGGGGCTCCACTCTGGGCGGAGGCTTCCACATCGTGGGGAAACCCCACAGCTGCCTCATATGGCTTTTGGCCCAGAAAGGCAGCGCAAGTCCCTCTCCATCAATGCCTTTGTACTACAGCAACACCTCATGGGCGACCAAGGCTCAGCATCATGGTGCGTCGGGGCTCTACGTACCTACAGTAACGGGCAGGCCCTGCCCGGTCCACTGCAGGAGATGGATGGCTGGAGGGAGGGGCGTTACTTCCCTTTTACAGCTCGGATATAGGGAATTAAGAGCCTGATCTAGTGCCCATCAGTGGGTCATGGGTCACTCCCTTTGCAGTTTGCCCAAGGACTCGTGTTGCTCAATCAGTGAACCCAGAATCATGGGGGTGAGACATGAGGCAACCCTCCTCCCCACTGTTCCAGGCACGGGTCCTGAAGCAACCTCCCCGGCCCCACAGGCGCCGCCCCACCTGTGCTCCGACTAGAACTAAGGCCACCTTTTTAGCACTGAGGGCAATTAACGACCGTCTGTTCCTTAAATTGTTCCGTCATCATTTGACCACATTCTGAAAAATATGCTGGAGCTCCATCAGATATTAAGGGTGAAACGGCATGGGCTGTGTTACACGGGAGTTCAGACTACACTCTGCAGTCGTCCCTGATGGCCTTAAACATCTACAATGACCCCATCAGAGAGGGAAGGACTGTAACCATTTCACAGCTGGCAAACTGAGGCACAGAGTAGATTAACTGACTTGCAGTTTAGGTTCTGGTTGTGCCTGGCCCTCAGGGTGCAAAGTGCATTTGGGAATGTGAATCTATAGAGCTTTCCCCTTCCTTTGCACGGCCCACGGGATGCTTTTCTTCAAAGCCTCTGCCTGACGTGAGCCGATGAATTCACCCTTGCAGCCGCACGGTAGGGAAGAATGAGTCTGAAAGCCCAGAGGATTGACGGACTTTGCCGGCTCGTTGGGCAATGGGACCGGCACAGTTTGCCGGGCAGCTGATTTCTTATCCAGTGGGGTGGCTCATGAATCATTTCTATGTTCTCTGACAGCCTCTAATGAGCCAACGTGTCCACTGCCTTTACAGGAATTGTCATCTGCGAAAGGGGGCTGATTAGACTGGTCAGCAGTGATTTACGGGGCTGGCAGGGTTTAGCTGCGCCATTCATCGCCTGGCACCAGGAGACACCCAGACCCACTTCCAAATTAGCAGCAACAAGGGCCCAGTCCTGCACCCCTTGAAAAGTGCTGAGAGCTCGGCATTTCCACAGATGTCACTGGGCAAACAGCATCTAGCAAGCTGGGGCCCAGAATGCCTGGCAGCTTTTAAACCCTGTCTGCAGAGCAGATGTGAGCGAGGAAGGAGCAGAGCCGGAGCTAATGGGCAGGACTGAATCCACAGCTCACCCTGTGTCTGGGGGATCCTGCTCCCGAGGCAGAGGACACTGGGACGCCCTGCAGCTGCACTCCCAACAGGCAGCGTTGGTGGGGCGGGACACAAAACGTTTTCTCTGCTTCCTAGAACGAGCCGTGACCTGGAACCGCTGGAGATTCTGAGATGCTGAGAAGGGCAAAGCCGGTGGCCGGGAGTTTTGCTCTGACCCTGGTTGCTGGGTTGTGGTTTTAAGAGGCGAATTAGACTCAGCTGTCGTGTAATCCCAGGGATTCAGACGGAACTGTTCAGGGTCTGATACTGTTCCAAGAGCCAGGGAAGATTGTCTGGGCCTGGGCCAGGTAGGACACCACAGTAATGCTGGTTTGATTGCTGACAGCTCCAATCCAATGCCCTTACTCAGGGGATGTAGCCATGCCACATACATATCCTATGATCCACTGGCCATAAGCAGCAAGGAGTAAGTTAGAGCAGCATTGAGGCTGCTGTAACTTGTGCCTGGAGCTGACCACCCGCAGTATGGATGTGCGTAAATTGACCATTTCCTCTCCCCACTCCTGAGTCAGGCTGAGCAGCGGGGCTGTGACATTATAGTTAATGACCATGAAGTCTTGCCTAGAATGAATTAATACTCAGCCGAACTTGCTTGTAATTGGAGAGGCTCAGAGGAATTTGCATGAACGTCTGTCCGTTGCACTTGCTCTTTACACCACACTGACTTTTTCTTTTCGTTTTCATTTTAACAGGATCACCCTCATTTAGCCCTAATCACATCATCATGATGACAAATGTGCCTAAAGCTCCAGTCCTGATACATGGGGCAATAATCAGCTATGCTGGAGAGAGACATGACAGTGATAACGACATGGAAAGAACCAAGGAAAATGGGATAAACCTAAACAAAATAACAAGCAAATCCACCTTGCATGCAAAGGGGGTTTGCTCCTTTTTCCGTGCAAGGCTAGAAAGCAGTTACCGCTTATACAGAGCGCTACATCCAGGCATAAATGCCAGGGTGAGTTACACGGTGGGAAGTGAGCGTTAGGGTGTGTAGGCTGGTGTAACTGATGCAGAGAGGGCATGGAGGGCTGAGGGGGTAGGAAAAGGGGGTTGTAGCTGTAAAAGCAGCTAGTAGGCACTAGTGAGAAGGTGGAAGATAACAAAGCAAAAGGCTGCTCTCTTTTGGTTGCTTTCCTTGCTACAAGGCCATCCTCGGGCGAGTAATGACTCAGGCTGGTTGTCAAAATGTTTGAATTTGTAATGCTGTTCTTTTGCGTATGGTACTTTTATGCCCATTTTGTGATTGTCTCTAGGGACACCTGCTAACATCGGTGCAGACCTGGCCTTAGAGTTGTCTCTCCTTTGCCTCCGTTCAGAACTGGCCTTGAGAGACTCCCATCACCATAAGAACCAGGGTTCCCTCTAATGTTTTCCAATCCTGTTTGGAATAAATTTTATGCGCACTGAGGCATGTGCGGATGTGCACCGCCAATAGAAACACAGGCTGCCGGCTGTGGGATCTCTGATAATCAGCTGGGGAGGCACCTGAATCTCTCCTGGGTGGATGCCCAAGCGCTCAGCTTACGGGGAAGACTGATAAGGACTTTCTTTCTGCAGCTTCCTCACAGATATCTGGTATTCCAGGGAAAACGCAATGCAGGTGGTTTGATGGCGCCTGGTCTCATTCCTGGATTGGCCTGAGAAGCGTGTGAAAGCAGAGCTTGCTTGGGAGGACGTTGCATGGTGACAAGTCTGTGATTATAGGGCATCAAGGGTAACTCCTCTGACCGGATGTCCTTGAAGTGGGGGAAAAGCGACGTGGGGAGACATACAAAACTATGGTGAGTAAATGCTGCTTGAGAAGGTCTGCAGTGGGTGTGTCCCTCAGCTAAGAACCGTAAGGTCCAGCTTCCCTGCACTTGCACACTGGGGTTTGGTCCAGCCAGCAAAGCTATTCCAGCCACGCTTGAGATGAGGCTCCGAACACCGATTTATAACACACCTGAAACTTTCTGTGAAGGTTAAACTGCCATCTGCCCAGTCCAGTGCTGCAGGTTTGATGGATAGCGGAACTTGAAGTGTCATCCCAAGGCTGCGTCAAGCTTGGATTTAATCAGGTCTCTGTAGTTTATAGTTGGTTTTAGATGAAGTATTTGTAATAGGAAAGGAAACGTCACAACAAAGGGAAACTTCGCAGGTCACAATCCATAGGAATAGCATCGCTAGCAAGGGCCAGAGCTCATGGCCAGCGTTTAAAAACAGACGTCATGATTTATGTCCATGGACGACTTTGCCTCCCACTACCTCTGATAATAACAGCAATATTTGTAGGCTGAGGTAGGCAGCTGTGTTACTCTGCAACTAAATTAAATCTGAAGAAGTGGGTCTTCCCCATGAAAACTTATTACCTAATACATTTGTTAGTCTTTTAGATGCTACAGAACTGCTTGTTTTTTGCGAAGCAATATTTATGTACATCTGGTGTCACATGCATCCAATCAGGGAGAAGATGAAATACCATGTAACTTAAGTGACCAGTCACAACAGCTTAGATTTGGAATAGTCATTGAGAAAAAAGAAAAGAAGAATGGTTGTATGGTTAAGAGGAGGTAGGGGCTTTAGGTTCAATTCCTAGCTCTGCCACAAGCTTCCTGTAACACCTTGGACATGTTTCTTGCCTCAGTTCTCACCTGTAAAGTGGGAATAATAGACTATCCAAATTCAGAGCAGTTTTGTGTAGTTGGGATCGATGACTGAAGTCACATGGTATTGTGTCTTGTCCCTGAGTGGATGAGATTCAGCCCTGCCAGGATGGTGTGGATCACTCTGGGGAAGTCAGTGTGCACCGTATTCCAATATAAGAAGAATGAGGGGTCACCAAATTAAATGAATAGGTAATAAGTTTAAAAACAACAAAAGGAAGTATTTCTTTATGTAGTGCACAGTCAACCAGTGGAACTCCTTGCCAGAGGAAATTGAGAAGATCAGGAATTTAACTTGTTTCAAAAAAGAGCTAGATAAATTCATGAAGGATATGGGTCCATTAATACCCATTAGCCTCAGTGGGTAGGAACAGTATCCCTAACATCTGTGTGTCAGAACCTGGAAATGGGTGACAGGTAATGGATCACTCGATGATTTTCTGTTCTGTTCGCTCCCTCTGGGGCACTGGCCACTGTTTGAAGACAAGACACTGGGCTAGATGGATCTTTGGTCTGAGCCAGGACAGCCGTTCTTATTGTGCCTGCTCACACACAGCTCAGGTTGGTCTACAGATGGTACTGAATTCTCCTTCGGCTGTTCAGCGACATGGAGAAGCAGTAGCAATTCGATCCCTGTGACGATAATGAGGCACATGTCTTAGCCAAAACAGGTGGGGTGGCAGAGCTGCCCTTCCTTCTGCAGAGCGGTCTCACCCCAATGACCTTTGTAGAGATCTGTTTGTTAGGTTGGAATCAGCTCCCACCTCCTTACTCTTCTTCGTAACAATTCCCCAATTCCTAATCTCTCAGGCACATCAGCTGCAGGCTAATGTTCCCCAGATGTCTGAGTCTGTCTCATATGGAATGCCAGAGACGCACTGGACACGAGATATAGACAAGAAAACTATCCAGAGAGCTCCTCATGGCAGGAAGAAACAACTCCTGCACAGGTAAGCCTCCCTTGCTGCAGTTTAGGGCCACTGCTTCTTGTCCTATCCTCAGAGGCCAAGGAGATCAATTTTTTCTCCCTCCTCCTTACAACACTTTTTAAAGTACTTGAAAATGCCCTCTCAGTCTTCTTTCCTAACCTAAACAAGCTCAGTTCCTTCAGTCTTCCCTCATAGTTCGTGTTCTCTAACACTTCAGTCATTCCTGTTGCTCTTCTCTGAACCTTCTCCAATTTCTCCACCTCTTTCTTTGGAGCTGTATTTATTTGATGGGCAAATACCCTTAACAGGCTTTTGTCTTTACATATAATGAATACTGCAGAGGGATTTAGGAAAAATGTTAATACAGTAGACCCCCAACTTACATGGAGGTTGATGACCACCTGTTTTGTTCACAGCTTCTGGGGCACCTGGCACTGGCCACCATTGGAAGACAGGATATTGGTATTGGTATGACCCAGTAAGTAGAATTTTCAGGTGATTTGGAGAGTTACCCTTGAGTGGCAGTGAGCCGGCAATCAGGCAGCAGCCTGGCTCTCAGCTCCTTTCCACTGGCGGGATCCAGGAAACTGACCAGCTATGTGCTGTCAGTTTCCCTGGTCCCGCCAGTGGAGGGGAACCAGGAGCCAGGCTACCACCTGGTTCCCAGCTCCCCACCACTCCCGGGGGCCAGGAAACTGCTCCTGTCAAGGACAGCAGCCTGACTCTTGGCTTCCACCGGGAAAAAAATTATCAGGGGTGGCAGTCACACTAACCCAGGACACGCATAACTCGGTTGCGCATATCTCGGGGGTTTACTGTGATATCTTCCTCAGTCAGGAATGTTTATCTAGGACATTAATGAGCTAAAGAAGAGAACTGATACCCCTATCCCAAACAAACCACGCAAACAGATGCCCTGCATCCAGTCTTATCTGGTCTCATCCCACGCGATGGCTAAATCTCAGAGCAGTGGCAAGGAGCAGACCAAATGGAGGCTGGCCCATCCGCTGTTGCACGACAGCCAAATGCTCTGATTAATCCCCAAGCAGCTGTTTGTCACTGGGCTAAATGAAGATGCATGGGCTTAAAGTATAATGGATGGCGGTTGAAGGATAAGGTGAAGCATGCGACCCTGAGTTTGCAGAGAATGTAGCGAGCCAGACGGATACCTCTCACTCCTGTTTCTAGTGTGCTCTGCTCTCGAATCTTAACTCTTAACGTGCCTGGATTAAGACAAAGATCAGCACAGTGAGAAGCCGAATCGGGGTGACAAGTTGATTTCTCTCCAGAGAGGATGGCCTTGCTTGCTTCTGAGCTGTTCCCTCCACAGCCCCGATCTTGAAGAAGATCCACGAGGGGGGTCCTCGATCTAAGGCGTTTGGCATATCCGCTGTTAAGTAACTCAGGAAGACAGATGCATTATAAGTTGCACTGATCCGCACTTACATCATTTAGGGAATGAGAGACCAAAAGCCAGGAACATAGCAGAGCTTTGTGGTGGCCGGGCAGCAGGTGCTGTAGTGCAGGGACCCTGGAAGTGAGCCCTGAAGTCCTGGGAGACCTGCAGGGAGCTGGCAGGTAGCATGGGGAGTGATGGGGAGCTGTGGGGATAGGCGGGAAGCTGCAGGGAGCTGGCGGGAAGCTGCGAGAAGCCAGTGGGGAGCTGCAGGGCCAGGTGGGAAGTCGGCGAGCTGCAGGGAGCTGGCAGGAAGCCAGGGGGGCTGGCTGTGGGCTGGCTTATCTTTGTCTATTTATTTACTTATTTATTTCTACTTATTGGTTTTTGTGGGTTTATAGGTACATTATATGTACCGCGTATGTGAAGTGTATGTGTTGGGAACATATCTAAAGCTAATTACATTATTCCTGATGGATATTATTTCCCCTGTCAAAGTCGTTTCACTGGAAGTCGCATTATTTAGGAACATAACCCGGACTTATAACGAGAACCCCCCGTATTTTAGTCTCACCCCAAAGTCAGGCAGCCACAGGTGCCTTTCTGGTCCTGAGGAGTTTCTGAGTCCCTGGTAGGTTGTAGGAAGGAGGGTGGAGTCCTCCTGCCTCTTACCACAGCTGCTTGTTATCCCGGCTTGACAGCTGGATTTCGCTCTGAATGAGTAGCGCTGTCTTCTGCAGGCTGTCGTAGCATTGCACCAGCGTCGGAAAATTCCTGCTGGAGGTGTTGGGCTACGTCTTCACAGCTGGCAATTGCACGCCCAATGTCAATGGACCGTTTTGCACACGCAACCTGGCTGATCGTTTCCATTTGCAATCGAGGCAAACTGGACAGGCAATGGGATGCACATTGTCATGGCTATCAGGGCTTGCGCCTCCTCTAGAAGCTTGGAGGTGCTGGTGATGTGTTACTGGCACTGTGGGGAACAAGAATATATGTGCCATGGCGCATTTAATAGCAATAACAGTGGGGCACTGTTCTGCCGGAGCACCAGACCAACCATTGCTGGTTAACTCTTTTGTCTGACAAGAGCAGAGAGACTAAATCTCACCTAGAACTGGCTATTGACCCTGACACCTGGACAAACACCCGTTAGGGGATTAAGGTCCTGATTCATGCAGCATCTTGTTTGAAAAGTGGAGTCTGGCAAGGACGTGAAGCCAGAGAGAGCGAGTCGGTCTGGTGTTTGATACTCCAGAAGCAAAACAAAGCAGCAGCGGCTTTTTGGGTTGCAAGGAAGAAATAGGAAAAGAAAACTGTGACAGGTTGAATCTCTCTCATTTGGCAACGTCTGTAATCTGGCAAGATTTTATTTGGCCACTTAACATGGGTACAGCCAAGCTTCCCGAGGTCCCATAAAGGTTGTTTCCAGCCGCCACTCCAGGCTTTCTGTGTTCTGTGCAGTTATTTAGCTGTAATTTACCCCTGAAGGTCTTCTCAGAGCCCGGTAAGCAGTGGAAGTGTTGATAAAGTGCTAGACGATATTGACCTCCCATGGTCTGACAAATTCTCTTGTTTGGCACCGGCCAGACCCCAAGTGTGCTGGACTAGAAAGGTTCAATCTGTATGTTACAGAAGTTCTGATCAGTCATGAAAGTCAGAGACAGGAAATGCCTTCTGGTTTCGCTCACTACCAGGACTGCCCAGGACTAGCAGGAGTTCACAACAAACCTGCCCAGCCAGGGAGAAACAGGGAAGAACTAAGTAGAGCTCTCTTTCTATCTCAGGGGTTTCTGTAATTGTCTGGTACTTAGACCCAGGGACTGGCAAAGAGCCTTGGCTAGAGGATCCTTTTCCTGCCTCTGCCTCAGACTTCTGGGTTGACCCAACACTTCACTGCAAATCACTGGACTTCTCCTCCCCTCCGCCTGCCCATCTGCTGAGCAAAAACGCAGGGGAGGAGTTCTGGGCGTTGGAGTTCATTCATGCCTGTACTGCACTGGGGTGAAAGCAGCTGTCTAGATAGCTGCAAAGTTGTAACTGCATAAGAATTTCTCAAGCTCCATTCACCCAGGCAACACCTATGCCCTCTGCACAAGGCTTATATGGTGCTTAGTCCTTGTTAGAGCTGTGGTGACAGCCATGGGCCAATGCCTAAAGAATTTACACAGACAGGATCCGCTGGGGAGGGGGGAGCGGTGATGGATGTGGCCCTGGTTGTGGCTGTAGTTAGAGCTCCTCTTTGCACACCAAGTCCCATCTTTTGTAGGCTGCTTGTAGCACTGTGACAATGTAGGGAAATTCCTGCTGGAGGTTCTGGCCTCTGTTTTCACAAACAGCACCGGCAGTTGCAGGCCTAATGTGAATGGGTCCATAATACATGCGCAAAACTGACCAATGATTTCCATTTGTGGGCCGTAACTCTCCTTCTCTCTCAGCTTCTCCCAGGCACAATCCATTGGGATCAGATCCTTGTAATCTGCACTGACAGCCCAGATCAGGTCAAAAAGGAAATTTGTAGGAACTTCAGATTCATCATGTTGGATTATGTCATGTTCCGGTGGCTGGCCGCATCCTCTAAGCTGATGTGACATGACATGGAGTTGTGTAATACAGTGACCACGTGTCAGAACGAGGGGAAAAACATCCTTTTGGGCCAGAAAAGCACAGGGGCGTGGAACGTCTTCAGCTCTGTGTTCCACAGAGCTCCATCTCTACCCGGGAAAAGGAAGCCCAGTGTGGGGTGCAGGGAATCCCACGGCTGACAGAGGGACTGCAGGGGACTCAGCTTAACTAGCACAAGTTCTAAGAGGTGGAGCTGATCACAAGGGATCATGTGATGGGTGTTAAATCCTCAGCATGGCTTTGTGGGTCTTCCAGCCCGTGTCCAGAGGTAGGTTTGATAAACACCTGCATTTAGAGATCAAAAATGTGCTCCCCATCCACTTGTAACCCAGCAAAATGGCAAGGCCGAGTCAGTCGCCTCTTGGCACTTAAAGCTTAGGTTGAACAAACAGATCCCTGTCTGTCTGTGCGGGTGGGGGTTTGTGTCTGGGTTTAGACTTGCTTTGGGTCCAGCGCCCTCGGGTGGCTGCACTCTGCCGGCGGGAGCTAATGTGAACCAGTGCACCCAGGTGCCGGGGGAAACAGGGGGGGCCTCTCTTTGAAATCGAAATCCACAGGGGCTTTCACATTCCCTTTCTTGAGGCCAAGATTTGACCCACCACCTGTGGTGGAGGTGGACTTGCCTTGAAAGAGGTGGGTGGTTCCTTCGGGGTTCCTAACTGGCAGCTGCTTTTATCAAATCTACTTTGAGTGCACAGTCTCTTGGGCTAGGAGCTGGTCATGTCAATTAACAAGCGCATCCGAACTTGCTAAGTCTGAAGGTACTTGAGTTTCCTTCAGATTTCATAAACTTCACAGACTTCTGCTGCTCACCTGGCACCACTCTGGGGAAAGCATCAGAGAATCCTAGGGCTGGAAGAGACCTCAGCAGGTCATTGAGTCTAGCTCCCTGCCCAAAGCAGGATCAACCCCATCTAAATCATCCCAGCCAGGACTTTGTCAAGACAGGACTTAAAACCCTGTAGGGGTAGAGATTCCACCACCTCTCTCAGTAACACATTCCAGTGCCTTGCCCCTCTCCTGGTGAAACAGTTTTTCCTGATATCCAACCTACGCTTCCCCCCACAGCAACCTGAGACCATTGCTCCTTGTTCTGCCATCCGTCACTACTGAGAACAGCCTCGCTCCATCCTCTTTACAAGCCCCCTTCAGGAAGTTGAAGGCGACTATCAAATCACCTCTCACTCTTTTCTTCGACAGACTAAACAAGCCCTGTCCCTCAGCCTCTCCTCAAAGGTCATGTGCTCCAGCCCCTTAATAATTTTTGTTGCCCTCTGCTGAACCCTCTCCAATGTGTTCACCTCCTTTCTACGCTGGGGGACCCAGAACTGGATGCAGTACTTTAGATGTGGCCTCAGCAGTGCTGAATAGAGGGGAATAATAACTTCTCTAGCTCTGCTGGAAAGGCTCCTCCTAACGCACCCCAATATACCGTTAGCCTTCTTGGCTACAAGGGCACACTGTTGACTCCTATCCAGCCTCTCGTCCACTATAACCCCCGGGTCCTTTTCTGCTGCACTGTTACTTTGCCAGTCCATCCCCAAGAACACAAGGCAGGGGCTAGCACTGGTTCTGGTATCCTTTTGATGCTGAAATCTTTGCTGGGCCTCCAATGCTGTCAGCATGAACAAAATGACAGACAGGGGCTGTTCCATTTCATAGGAATACGGCGGAGAAGACAAATCAGTGGGGAACAGTACAACATGACTGGCCAAGGCCTTAGTTTGCCAGGGATCAAGACTGGGGAAGCAGCTCATGAACTGTCCCTGGGAGCAGCATTCAGCTGCATTGTCAGAGTTTTGGAGCTGGCCAGTGGCGGATATAGCAGGGCGGTGCTGGAGGGGAGACAACAGATCTGCATGGGGAACCCAGGGCTGGGACTGGACTAGGAAGGAGGCAGCAGAGAAGAGCAGAGCACTATCGGCAGAGCAGAGGGGCTCTCTCTTGGTCACGATTGCCTAAGCCAGGCTCACAACGTTGGAACATTTTGTTTAAAGTGACTTGCAGCGGAGAGGGAAGCTCAGCGCAGCTGGCGCCTGTGGTGTTTTGGGCCATTTTGCTTTCATGCCTTCCCTTTCTGCGGCCTGGCCGGCTTTCTCCTCTGGAGCTTCAGAGCAGTGGAACATCTCCTGGGAAAGAGCATCCTTTCTCTGTTGGGCGTCTCAGTTAGCAAGCAACCCCCCAGCCTGTCTGCAGCACCACCAGACTCTGGGCAGGCTGCAGAAAGCCTGGGAATGACAGAAAGAATTCTGATAACTTCAGCGTACAAATCAGTAACCAACATTGGCAGGTCTGGGGGGAAGAATTCACATTTGGGTGCAGAAACTGTGCCAGGCAGCTGTTTTGGACAAGAAGCTCTGAAAGCAGAGAGGAAAAGGAAATGCCATCAGCCTTCGGCTTCCTGCCGTTGGTGCAATTCTGATTTGGAATCAGAATTAATTTTTAAGATGGCAAAGCGCTAACCTCTGGTAATTACACCCAACCTGGGCTTGACTCTACTTCACGCGTCACCTCTACAGGGCCAGTCCCAGCCCTATTAGCTTAAATTGGTACAATTATTCTTCTCACCGTGTAATATATTTTTTGTTCTCTGGAGCTCACTAGACCTTACAGCAGAACAAATGCTTTAATAAAATTGGGATATTGCTTCCTTGAAGCTAGAATGTTGTATTATTAGGAATTGTAGCACATGGACCCGGTTTGGGGAATCTTCAATAAATTATTGTCTAATAATTCTTTTTCATAACATACATATGATTAGTAAGTGCCTGTTCACTGATTAACTTTGTTTATTTCTTAATTAGGTTTAGCATCCTCTGTCTGGTGGCTATGAAATAATTGTGTGATTAATGTGTTTGCATTTACATTTTCATTAAGCTGCTGAATAAGTTCTGTACCAATTAGCAGTGATGTAACATGCAGATCTGGGACATTAAAATTACAATTTTCGCCCATTAAGTGATAACTGTTATATTGATTGGTGATAATGGGGCACCGATAGTAAATACACATGAGGTGGAGGTAAAATTATGGAGTAACCGGTCGTTTTGTTTGTAAATGGAGCTGAGTAGACGCAGGCCTTCGTGTGGAGTGGTGAGTCCCAGAGACAGGTGTGTGGCTAACGTGTCTGAACACAAGCCTGGAAGCCAGGAACTCCTGGAGCCTTGTTGTGTTGTCAGTTGTATGTACACAACAGCGGAAACAACCGGATCCTGTGTTTGAAGACTGGCTCTGAGGCAGCTTCCTTTCAGTCTCCTCGAGACAGTCGCTTGCCAGGTCTGCGCCTCGCTGTCTCGGGGAATAAAACGGGGGTCATCAGGCCTACCCCCTTTGTGGTGGTGTGGAGGTTACTTAGCACCAGGGCCAATTTCGGAGCTGTCTGAGGAGCGGTAGCTGGGGAAAGTCAGCATTCAGCTTAGCCTGGCAGCAGTTTTCTGGGGTTTGTCGTGAACTCCTTGGGGGGTGCAGCCAGACCTGCAGAGGCACTGCAGGATACTGCCCCCCTCTTCTTGTTGCCAGCCTCCATCCCTTGTGGGAAGGCAGCAGAAGCTGGAGACCTGGAGCCTCCATCTTACCCCCGGCCTGCCAGAGCTGCGACCGTACCTGTCTTGCTAAGGCCTTGAGCCTCTCCAACAGCAGCTCACAGCCGAGGGGCCCTCGGCGAAGGCTGCAGGCTTAACGCCCTCTCAGTGGCCTCAGTGGCCCACAGGTGAGTGGATGGACTCCTTGCTTCAGCCTCACCCAGGGGTGACATCGGGGGGTGCACTGGGGTCACGTGCACCCCACAGCTGCTGCTGGCCTGGCACTTCCCGCCAGCCCTGTGCCACTCTGGGGCTCCTGCGCTCACTGGAAATGGTGCTGCGATTCCAGAGGAAAAAGGGGGGGGTGGAGATGGGAGGGTGCAGGGCACGGGCAGAGCAGTGGGGAGGGGGAGGGTGTGGGGGGGAGGGGCGGAGTATGGGGGTTGAGGGGGCAGGGCAAGGACACGTGGCTGGTGCACACGCCTTCCTACCCAGAACTTTGCACCAGTCATATTGTTCTCACCCATTGCACCACTGCCCAGGCTGGGTGTGGCTGAGGCCTTAGGTAGCAGGCGAGGGCATTGCCCGAGTGGTCACATCCCAAAGGCTGCAAGAAGGGTGGAGTAAGAACTCCAGTGGCCAGAATACGGCCGCAAAGCGTGACGGACCAGGCCAGGGGGCTGCTGCACTAACCGGAGACAGGGCTGAGGGAGCGTTTTAAAGAGTCAGAGGCGCTAAAATGTGGCATCCCAGGTGCGGGGGTGGGCGTCAGAGCCCCTCAGCACTTGGAGAGGCAGCTAGGACCCCAGGAGCTCGGTCGGGAGGCTGGGGGTGCGTCAGCAAGCCAGTGCCCACACTTCCCGCGCCGACGGTTGGGGACTCATAATGTAGGAAGTCAGCACAGAGGGAGGGGCAGAAGCAGCTTGGCCACTGAAGAGCTACGTTCCAAAGAGGCCTGTTCCGTCACGGGGCCGAAAGCAGCTGCTCTGCTGGAGACAAGCTCGTGGCACCAAAGGAGAAGACCTTCCCGCACATGGCACCAGAGCCGTATTGAACCAACCGCGATTCAGCCAGGTGGAGCAGAAAGGAAGGTTGCAGCAACTGGCTGTTTTCCAGCACGGCCTTGGGACCCTGAATTACTCCAGCTTTATTCTAGCTAGCTTGTTCGCTTTAGTTTGGTGTATTGACTGCATTTTTCTTATAAGCTCCTATGAGCGTGTAGGAAAAACAAACCCCCGGTGTCAATAAATTATTCACTTCTCCTAAAGGAGAATGGGAGGCCAAACGTAAAGGCATGGGGAGAAGCAAGAGGAGAATCAGGCATCTGATGCGGACCAGCTGTAATGCCTCATTAGAGGAAATCAAACAAATAAACAAACAAATCCTGCAATAGGGGAAAAAAACCCAAGACACCGGAATTGTGTATGGGGTAAACAGAGCATCTCAAAGCCTCTCTGCTGAAGAATCGTTAATTTGCAGCTTATTAGCCAGCGCTGTCTGCCTTTCCGAAGCCAGACTCGCTTTCGTCAGCCGATCGTAAGTAAGTGACTTTATCTGATGGTTTCAGATTTGGAGGTACCCCATGAGGCTGTTCCCTGGGGCATGTTTTCAGACCCATCTGTATGCTTTCTGAGGCATAGGTGAGCGAGCCAGTTCAGACAGGTGAAGCACCCAGGTAGCCTGCCTTTTTAAGGGGAGTGACTAGGTGCCATTTTGTTTCTGGGAGACATCAGGATCTGTCCAGATCGTCTGTGGGTTCCTGGAGGGAGAGACGCAGTCGACGTGCCTGCATTAGGCCTGCTGGGCCAGGGTAGGAGCTGATATGCTGAGGCAGCTTTGAGGGAGGGGACTCCAGTGCCGTGATCGGGATGGCACTGACTGCCCTACGCCCTGCTTTTCCGGGGTGCAGCACTGGGTCCCACCATGCCCTGGGGCCCACAGCAGCTGTCAGCTCCATTGGTCTGCGTCACAGGGATGTGACTGACCCTGGGCTGCTGTTGGCCTGGTCTGGAGCAGCTCAGTGCTGTTATCAGTCAGGCCCTTGTCGAATGAGCAGACACGGAACAGCCTCCAGAACCGGAGGACTCGTGAGCAGGCGGTTACAGAGGTCTGGCCCGCAGACTGCAGGCCTGAGCAATCTGCCCCCGGGCCAGGCGTTCTGGAACATGAGCCCTGAAGCCCCACGGGCAGAAAAACTGCCTGCAGGCCTCACAACAGGTCTCAGGGTTCCTGCAGAGGGGCGATCGCGCACATCTATCCACAGAAGGGAGCGACACGAGCGCCTCCCTCATTTCAGAGCTGCAGCTGGGCGGCCGACGCTGGCTGCTGGTGGCCGATCCTCCCACCCAGAGAGCCATTTCGGGGGCGCAGTGGGGAAGCAGCGGCCATGCCTACTCGGATGCAGCTTGCTCTTCTTTGCTTTCTGCTGACCTCCAGGGAGCAAGGGGAGAGTGCACAGCTTGTGCGAAGTACTCCTTTCCCTCCTCCCCTCCCCAGGTGGAACGAGAGGCATGCACACAAAGTGTGCACTTTCCCCTCATTCCCTGACAGTCAGGGGAACGGCATGAGGAGCAGCAGCACCCCGGTGCACCTGGCCCCCCCCACAATGGAGTTAAACCCACCAGACAAGCAGCTGACATAAAGAAGCAGTGGAGCGGTTAGACGGAACGGGAAGCAGTGCTGCGGAATTCGGTTGTGCTCAGTGCTGTCCGGGACACAGCGAGAGGCATTCCAGGCTGTAATGCCAGAGACTCATAGAATACCGAACTGGAAGGGACCTCAAGAGGTCATCAAATCCAGGGCAGGACCAAGCAATGTCTGGACCTGACAGATGTTTGTCTAACCTGCTCTGAAATATCTCTAGCGATGGAGATTCCACAACCTCCCTCGGCAATTTAGTCCAGTGTTTAACCACCCTGACAGTTAGGAAACTGGACACAATACTCCAGCTGAGGCCTAATCAGCATTTCAGATCTCTTTCTATAACCATTTTGCTCGCTGCTCATAGACTGTCCATGGAAAGTGAATGTGAATAGGCCATGAACGGAGTTCTAAACGGCCACCATTAATCAGAGATACAGGTTTTGAGGAATCCACTTGACTCTTTTGAGAACTCTGCAGAGGATTACCTACCCTGAAATCCTAATGGCTCCAGAGATGTTTGTGTTGGTTATATTTGCTTAGTTTAAAACCTTAACTTTATTGGAAACTAACGTTCAGCATCTTAAATGTATCACAAAGAGAAACTAGAGATGAGCAATTTGGGAACTATTTCTATGTGGGTGGGAATGGTGCCTGTGCAGCTCACTATGCTGTGTGGTTTCATCCATGGGATGCATGTCTCCAAAGGCCTTAGGCAAACTGGGAAATTAGGTTCAAAGAGACTGTAGAAAAATGACACAACCCTCTCTCCACCTGCTGGGTTTGGTGTTGATGAGTGAGCCCTGACAATTGAAAGGTTCAGTTTTGGACCTGAAAGGTTGCAGGATGATACCAGAATTAGCCAGACATCCTGGGACTGCAAATCTCAGGAGAACAGCTTTTCTTTCCAATTCCGAGGGCGGCGTCCTAATAGCTGAGCCACTAACACTGTGGACGACAAACTTGAAGGCCACAGGTGTTGCAGAAAATGCTGGCACATGGCTCCAGCGAAAAGAACACCAGTCACCAATACTTCGAGCCTGTTTCCTGAAGCACCCAGGCCCTCGCCTTCCAGGGGTTGCCCACTGGTCTACCAAACTGTTCAGGATAGTCAAAACCAAAGCAGACTGTGAAGAACTTCAAAAAGATCTCAGCAAACTGAGTGATTTGGCAGCAAAATGGCAAGTGAAATTTAATGTGGGTAAGTGTAAGGTAATGCACATTGGGAAAAATAACCCCAGTTATACATATAGTATGATGGAGGCAAATTTAGCTACAACAGATCAGGAAAGGGACCTTAGAATTATAGTGGACAGTTCTCTGAAAACATCCACGCAGTGTGCAGCGGCAGTTAGTAAAGCAAATAGGATATTAGGAATAATTAAAAAAGGGATAGAAAATAAAACAAAGAATATCTTACTTCCCCTATATAAAACTATGGTATCCCACATCTTGAGTACTGCGTGCAGATGTGGTCTCCTCACCTCAAAAAAGATATACTGGCGTTAGAAAAAGTTCAGAAAAGGGCAACTAAAATGATTAAGGGTTTGGAAAGGGTCCCATATGAGGAGAGGCTAGAGAGACTGGGACTTTTCAGTCTAGAAAAGAGGAGACTGAGGGGCGATATGATAGAGCTATATAAAATCATGAATGGTGTGGAGAAAGTGAATACAGAAAAGTTATTTACTTGTTCCCATAATATAAGAACTCGAGGACACCAAATGAAATTAATGGGTAGCAGGTTCAAAACTAATAAAAGAAAGTTTTTCTTCACACAGCGCACAGTCAACTTGGGGAACTCCTTGCCAGAGGATGCTGTGAAGGCCAGGACTCTAACAGAGTTTAAAAAAGAGCTCAATAAATATTTGGAGGTTAGGTCCATAGATGGCTATTAGCAAGGGGTAAGGTACGGTGACTAGCCTTTTGTCAAAGGTGGGAGATGGATGGCAGGAGACAAATCACTTGATCATTGTCTTCGGTTCACCTCCTCTGGGGCACCTGGCATTGGCTACTGTCGGCAGACAGGATACTGGGCTAGATGGACCTTTGGTCTGACCCAGTATGGCCGTTCTTATTTGAGCACAGACTCATCCATCAGGCTGCTTAGATCTGGCAGGACAACAGCGCTGTGGCACAGCAGCAGGATTATGGGGGTGCTGCTCTCCCTTCTAGCACTCTGCAGAGGTGGGACTTAATATTTCACAGTAAGAGCCCCTTCATGCAGGCCGGGCTGGTTTTGAGGAGGACAGCCGACTGTAGCAGGGCCATTCATCACTACCGGCTCCAGCTGAACTCCAGAGGCCTTTGAGGGGTAACAGAGAGACATCCAACCAAGCAGCAAATTTCAATATGATGCTCTGCTGGACCCTGGAACTGGCATATTGTGCATGTCTCGTGTGCCACCTAATACCCACTGCTACTGACCAGTGACAAAGCTACTACATCAGCTTTGTTCAAAGACGGGGGAGTCACGCCTTGCACAAAATCCCCCTGCCCGTATGCCCTCATGCTCTGTCGGGCAGCTGCAATGTCTGCCATCCTTTGTCAAAGGCACATGGCTAAACCGATGATCCCAACTGAGGACTTTTAGACACGTAAATAAATGATGCTGGTGTCCAAAGGGGACCCAGGTAGCGCTTGAGACTTTTTGAACTGTTGCTTGGATGGACATGAACGATAGAGCTTTCACCTGTCACTTGGCTTGTTCTCGTGGCACCGTTTCCCCGGTGCTGGAGAAAGGAGAAGTGAATAAAGCTGTGTCAATAGCTTCAGTTTCACTAGGAAGGAGAAAGGGAAAGCCAACAGCAAAGGCTGCCCTAACGGACTTCTGGGACAGGTGCAAAGCTTGGTATAATGGCCCTCCAAATTCAATGCAGAACCAAATTAGACCCTTACGAACACTCCAGCAAGCCACCTCGGATGCTTGAAAAAATCCTGTGGGTGTCCTGGAAGGAGGTCTGTCTATTTCACAGGAACTCAGTATTATTCCTTGGTCCTGATTCAATCAGAGGAGACCCGACTATGTCCCATCCCAGACCGAGAAGGAAACAAATATCTTTGCAGGAGCCAGTCCATTTGTATTTGGTTCAGTTTAGTTTTCAGGCTGTTGTGCAGCTCTGGAGGTGGGTGGGAAGTGGATGCACTGAGAATTCCATGCTCTTGAAGGAAAGCTGGCCTGATGTCCCAGTTAAAGAAGCTTGGATGATTTTCAGTTACCCTCCCACCCCTAATTTGGGTGTTTATCTCCAGCGCTTTGGTGGATTGTCCTTCATTGCTCAACAGTTGTCCCCAGGGGGCTTAACTGAGCCCACTGCCAATACAGCCTGTGCTGGGGACTACCCTCAGCCCTGACGCATTGAAATGAAGGGGAGTTTTGCACACCGAGGAACATGAGAATGGCCACACTGGGTCAGACCAATGGTCCATCCAGAAGAGTATCTGATCTCTGGCAGGGGCCAGGGGAAGATGCTTCCGGCAGCTGGAGGTTTAGGACACCCGGATCACGGGGATGCATCCCTGACTATCTTAGCTACTGGCCATTGATGGACCAACCATCCCTAAGCTTGTCTAATTTTGTTGTTGCTGTTGTTGTTGACCCCAGCTATATTTTTGGCCTTCTCCTGGCAATGGATTCCACAGGCTGCCTGCACAGCGTGAGTTCCTCCAAATGCCTGCGCCGCGTGAGTTCCTCTGACGGTGCAGCGTGAGTTCCACTCTTAGGCTGAAAACAACACAGAGATCAGCCCCCAGGCCCAAGTCCTTCCAGCTCTAGCCAGGAAAGTTTGGGGGGCCCCTTGGGCAGAAGGGCTGGTCTGTTTGCTGGATCAGAAAGCAGGTCCTGAGGCAGTTGACACTCAGGCAATTTATCCACAAGTCCTTTGCTGACTGGTGTTGGAAGAGTCCCATTTGAGCCAGTAGATGCAGCTTCTCCAGTGCTCTCCTGAGTGATTTCACCTTATTGACCCTCTTCCCCCCTTGGAATTCCCCCTGGCCTTAATACAGGAAGGTCTCCCAATGCTAGGGCAGGACATTTCCACCCCTGTTTATGATCCCACCAGGAGAGACCGAGGCTTAAAAACAACTTGACTTCATAGGCTTGCACACAGGCCAGGGCAGAGCCTGTACCAGGAGGATTTCAGCTGAGGGATTCCCAGGATCAGGGCAAACAAAGCTGTGAGCCTTAAGGCTATAATTGGGTTCATTTTTTGCAGTACCTCTCACAGCTGCTTGTTTTGCCGAAAAGATGAATCAAAGGCACAAAGGATGATGGATGAGGCTGATTTCCAACACTCTGGAAAACGGTGTTGGCCTAAGCGTGGATACAGATCTGGTGGATAAAAGATACATTGCCAGTAAACTAGTATCCATCTTCATCCACTTGCCAGCTCTCTCTCACGGCAGGTGCCATCTATCCTCTCGCTCACACCCGAGACTCCTGCCTGAGAGCTACTTCCACTGTAATCACAACACCAGGCCAGGGGAAAATTGGAGCCTTGACTGCCACACACAGCCAGGCAGTTGTGTACAAAACGCTTCTTCTCATCCCCTCGTTGTTCCTCCAAATATCTCTCCAGTCTGTGATTGCAACTTCCCGGCAATCTTCCCGACTTCACTTGCTGTTTCAGGCGAATCATAAACCCGAGGTCCTGACTGAGCTGTACAGGAGGCCAAGGTAGATTTGTGAGTGTGAAGCTGATCAGTGTTCCCCAAAAGCTGAGCGCTTGGGCAGCCATCCAGGAGAGATTCAGGTGCTGCCTCGCTGGTTAGCAGAGTGCCGACAGCTGCCCGCAGCCGGCAGCGTGTGTTTCTAGGGTGGTGCACACCCGTGTATGCGTTGGTGCACTTAACAAAATTTATTTCACCCACGGATGGAAAAAAATTCATGGGAACCCTGATGGGGGTGACATGTAAATGTAATCATTAGGCTTCAGAATTAACAGCATGTTGGGCAATGTTCGCTCGAATCGTTCCCAGCCATGTGCGGATTTTTCTATCCACATGTGGAATGCATTTTTTTTGATGTGCTCCAAGTCTTGTGTGAATGGGCACCACCAGCAGGAACACAAAACCTAGCTGTGGGTGCTCTGCCAATCAGCTGGGCAGCACTTGCCTCTCCTGCCTCCCCGCACAAGTGCTGAGCTGACAGGGCACACTGATGTTGGGGGTGAACTGACCAGGTTCATACTGCTCTTCCCGCTGTTGTTTTCAGCCTTCCCACAATGCTCTGGGGGTGTTTAGAACGCCACACCCGGCCCCTTTGAATCACACCCTTTCATTGGCGCAGTGGAATCATGCTGTTTCCGCCACAGCAGTGACCGCAGATTCCCCAGAAATAGGGGGCACGGGGGCGGGGGGGGCTGTGTTTGCCCATTGCAGATTTAAAACAGAGTTTCTTGAATGAAGCTCTGTACTGCACCCTCTGCATTGGCCAGGATCCTTTAGCTCCATTACAAACAGCAGCATTCCAAAAAGAATAAAAGATCCTGCGCAGAGAGAAGCCTGTGCCCTGACGGTCAAATCCACCAGGATCTGATTAACCACAAGAAGCAGCTCTAGGGGGCCACGTGCTGTGTTCTGTGTCAGCTGAGCTCCTGGATGGCTGCCCAGGAGAAATTCAGGTGCCACCAGCTGACTGGCAGAGCATCCACAGCCACTCACAGCAGGCAGTGTGTGTTTCTATGAGTGGTGCACCCCTGCACGTGCTTCAGTGCGCATAACAAAATTTATTCTGCCCCGGGATGTTTAAAATTAGAAGGAGCACTGGGGGCATGGGCGTTTTACCCAGAATGCCCTGCTTCCAGCGCATCAGTCACTGGAAGCAGGACGGGGCATGCTTTTGAAATTAACCATTGTTTTCATGTGTTGGGAAAAGCCTGGAAAAGTGGTGCTCTTAAATTGAAGATTTCCCCCGCCATCCCCAGTTGATTTTGTTTTGTTTTTATTTTGGTTGACACCAGTGGCTAATTTCCTGTTACCAGAGGGGACAAGCCGGTACAGCTGATGCTGTGCTCGCAGCTCATCTGTAATACACAAATGAGGGAATGTAAACAGCCGAAAGAAATAATGCCCCCAGATTATGAAGGCGTTGGACGCCGAGGCAGAAATGGACACTGAAATATGAGCGTCCCTGCCCAGTAAAAATGGTTAGATGAGCTGCTTTGAGCAATTGCCTTATTAAACTGTATCTAAGTGTAGCCGTAGGTTATTTGGAGGCTTTATCGACGGGCTCCATATTGATCGCCCCGGCCCGCCTGAGCAATGCATTGTTGTTGAGGGAAGTAAAGCACCGGGTCACCAGAAACACCACTCTGCTGACAGAAACAAATTAATTGAGTCTCCTGGGCCAGCCAGTGGAGAAGCGATAAATCACCCACTAATCAATGGGTTTGCAAAGGGACAGCGCGGGGCTGGGGAGGGGGCAGGTTTCGGCTGGGCATTCAGCGGTCGCTGCTTCTCCAGGGAAAGCCAGGCATGGGGCAGCAGGCTTTTTTCTCTAGTTCTGCCAGGCCACACCTGCGAAAGTGCCTCACCTGCCTGATGAGCAGCCCGATAGTCCACCAACAGGCGGGAGCTGGAAGCCGTGCTGAGGTCTGCGTGGTGTGTCTGCAGTGGAATCGGCAGCCACCGTATGCCCCAGGGCAATGTGGGAGAGGGACCTGGTTCCATGGTCCTGGAAGGGGCGTGGCCAAGGGCAGAAGGGGTGGGGCCATGGGCAGAATGGGAGGAGCCCTGGGCAGAAGGGGTGGAGACAAGGTCAGACAGTCCTTTGAATTGAGGCAGTTATCTGCTGAGGGGGTTTTTCTTTTGTCTGGCCAGGGGAGAAGGACAAAGGTGTTTTAGTTCTGAGCAGGGCTCAACAAATTTCATAAACATTCAGGCCCCAATAGGACCTGGCTACACTGATATGTAAGAAGAAAGGAAATGTTTAGGTAGACGCGATCAGGTTATTTTTCTTGTTGGGTTTGGTGTGGGACGTCGCGTGCGGGCTGAGGTACACCCCCCCCCCGCCCCCCTGCCTGTGACTTCTAAACTGAATCCCAGGGACAAGTAATTCTCTGTGCTTTAATCTACCTTTCTCCAGTTGCTCTGTAACACCTAGCAACCAAGTGCGCTTTATCACTTAAATCTTTGGTTTTTGTTAATAAACCGCCTTTTTAAGGCAATGATTGGATTCCTGCGTCCGAGAGAAGGGTCTGGGCACATATGTGCCTAAGTCTGAAAGGTCAGCGATCAGACTGCAGCCTATTTCTTCCTTTTCGTTTTCAAACTCTCTCCTAAGGAAGGGTTGAGAGCTTGGGGTTAACCCGCAGGCAGACATCCCAAGTGCATCTGCCTGGGCTCTCTCACTTGGGCAGTGGCAGCTGCCTCCCAGAGTCAGGGAATCTGTGACCTTGGGAAGCTTTTTAGCTGAAGCCTACAGAGGCTAGGTATTTTAAGGTTTCTTATGGACCCCCACCTTCTACACTCAGCGTGTCAGAGAGGGAATCAGCCTGGACGCCCTTTTACCATGAATGAACCCACTGTGTACCCAGCCCCGGGGTGGCTTT
Organism: Carettochelys insculpta; assembly: GCF_033958435.1. Lineage (NCBI taxonomy): Eukaryota > Metazoa > Chordata > Testudines > Carettochelyidae > Carettochelys > Carettochelys insculpta. The sequence continues at coordinate 28,216,739 of NC_134154.1, forward strand.
TTGTAATTTGGTGCCAGAGAAAAGTAATGCTTTGACAGCCCTGGAGGTTATCAGACACAGAGCAGTAAGGCAAGCTCCTCCCTGTCCCACTTTCCTCGCCTCCTGGCAGCCCACTGTGGCAGGACCTGCTGTGTGTGCATAGGGACGGCTCTTCTCTACGTGCCATTCAGCCCCCCTGTTGCCCAGCGAGCCTGTCAATGGAACCAGTCTGAGCTCTGACCAACTCATTGCACACAGGCATCCAACTGTTGTGCTGGCCAAGCCCAGAATCTCAGCTAGCACCGATAAAGCCCATCGCAATGCCCAGATGTTTACTGCCCAGCTGTGGGACTGGAAATGCAGATGCTTGAGAACAAGCTCCTTGTAGGGCAGCACAGAGTCAGATGGCTCTGAATGCACACCGTTGCCACCTACTGGATATAAACAGAACTGCTGAACTGCGTGTCATACACCTTATTCTGCTAACACTGAGGGATGATTCTCCTTCAGCTCAAGGAACAGCAACCTGTGCTTTTAGAGACATATTAGCTGCAATCCAGCCAGGTGGGGTTCAGGACATTCTAAATAGCTCCCGCACACAGCACCAGCGATCGGGAAGTCCTAGGCAGCCATAAACTTGTTACACTCAATGTGACTGTTCTGCAGGCGGCTGGGAGATAAGATCATGGACCAGCGTTCCTCGCCCACAGCTGCAGTGTTTTATCTCTGCCCTGGGAAGAGTTGCCCCCATTCGGCACTGAGTTTCCCTGTGATTGTCTGTGAAACTCCGGGGCGGCTGGATATAGGGAACAAAGAAGCCACATAAAGAAGAAGAAGTGGCTGTTTCTGAACCCAGTAAACGTAGAGAGGAGGAGAAAAATCCATCCCCCAGGCTGAGGAATTAGAGGTTACTTAGGGCGAAGAGCGGATACCTTATGGTGGGGGAACGTCACCAGGTGTTTCAGTTACCAATCAATCCCTGGATTTTGTAAGCAGCATGGGAATTCTTCATTCCTTGGCCTTTTGCAGTGAGGCACCTGGCACCGTTCTGGCAAATGTCAGTGACACACACAGCAGGCAAGGGAAAAAAAAAACCCAGCAACTTGCAATGGCGCATGGGTGTAATGCCTCAGAAGCCACAAAGAGATGTCTGCCTCTGGAGGATGGCTAGGCACTTGTGTTGTGCCAGTCATCATAACACTGACCACTTTTTGGGGTCATGGGGGAGGTCCCCGGCGGAAAGTTCAGTACAGGAAAAGCATGTTCTGATTTCAATTGAGCTAAAATAACCCCATGTTTAAATACTACTAGATTCACCTGGGCTGCTTGGGTTCTGCCCAGCTGGCAGCTCTCCGGGAGTGGCCATGGTGAGGCCTTCACTGGGCAGGTGGTGGCTCCCCAAGGTTGGTCGTGGTGGTGACCGTGATGCTCCGGTGGCGGACACTCAGCGCTGGCTGCAGTGAGGGCTGTGCAGGTCAGGCGGTGGCTCCCAGGGTTGTCCACAATGAGGGGGCTGGCTGTGGCAGTGACCTTGCTGCCCCATATCTGTCCCCGTCCCCTTTCCTGTCCCCATCTCTAGCGCACTGCTGCTCTCCTGTCGTCATAACTTTTCCTGCCAGCAGCCTCCTCCCTTTCTGTGTTGTGAAGAACAATCCCATTCCAGGTCCATCCCCTTGTCCTGGCACACCCAAACTCTTACCGGGCTTTAAGCTACGGTAAGAAGCCACATACCAAATCTGGTGGTCCTAGCTCTTCCTGTTTAGGAGGAATTCTTGAACAAACCCAAAAAGATGGACAAACCCTTCCACTGGGGGGACTTGGCATCCAAATCCATGGATTTCAGTGGAGCTAGGTGGCTTTATACCAGCAAGGCCCTCAGCCCCCTGTTCTTGTGCCCGGTTCAGTTCCTTCCCTGTGCTTATCATCAAGGATCACACGGTCATGGAAGAGGTCTTTCAGGGCTGCTTTTGCCTAGCATGCTCTCCCTCTCCACACTATTGATCCTGCGGGGACATTTCCACACTAGACAAACCGAAACACATTGATTTCATTCATCTGCTCTTCTCCGGAGCTAGCACAGTGATCGGTAATGCATTATTGATCATGCACCAGGAGCTGAGATACGCAATTGTAGGCTCTTAGGATTAATAAAAATGTACCTCCTGTGGAGATGTAATTCCTTGTGTCTTCATGTAGTTGCACATCTAAGTTTTATCCCGCTACTGTCTGCAAGGCCTGCACTGATTCCCAAGGTGGCTGATTCCAAGGCCAACAGAAATTTAACGAGCTGGTGAATTCGTCTCCCATCCTTGGGCGCAGGTACAGAATGTGCTGGCGTTATTCTGCCAGTCTGGGCCTGTTTTGCAGGGATACTGAGCAAGCAAGGGGCACAGACTAGATCTGTGAAAGCATACTGTGAAAACATCTTGGAGTCAAAATTCCTCTTCTTATTTTCCACCTCTGCAAAGGGTGAGAGAAATGGGCTGATGGGAATTAGGAACAAGCCTGTCTCTTCTCACCTTACGCCTCTTCCTTTTCACAGGTGTCATCCAGCAGTTAGAGGGAATCAGTGGCCCTTTCTGGGGTAATAGACTCTTCTGGCCAAAGGCCAACCGAAGCATGAAAGTAGGGCATCTTTGGCCCAGCTGGGCTCAGCACGTACAGGGAGGTCCTGACACCAACAGCCTGTGTAGCCAAACCTCAGCGAGCACCTGGACTATGGTCATCCCAACAGCAGAGGCTCACCCCACCCCTGAGCAAGCTCTCCGGCCAGCTACATCCCCAGACAGCTCCTGCCCCTCATCCAGGCTTCTTCCCCCAAGCAGGAGCAGGCCCTTTGTTCACCTCCCCAGGCAGCCCAGCAACTGCCAGACCTGCCTCTTTTTAAATCCCTGTTCAGGGGTGCTGGGTGGGGCTAATCGAACTGGGATGAGTGACCCCCAAAGCCTTCTGGCCCAATAAGGAAAATAAACAGAACACCCCCTGAAGCCCCTGCAGCGCATGGTCACGGATCTATAACCTATCCTGGAAGATGATCCCTCGCTCTCACAGACCTTGCAGGCAGGCCCATCCTCGCTTACAGACAGGCCCCCAGCCTGAGGCAAATACCGACAACTACGCGCTGCACAACAGAAACACGAACCCAGTCCTTGCAATGAACCCAGTAGTCATCTCTGGCTACACACGGACGCCAGCATAGGCCCTAACCACATCAGCCACACCTCCCGGGGCTTGTTGACCTGCCCATCTGCTAATGTGATATATGCCTTCACGTGCCAGCAATCTGTCCGCCAAAGGACAAGCGGACGCAAATCAGACGTCAAGAATGGTAACGTTTGAAAACCGGTAGGATGGCTCTTCAGTCTCCCTGGACATGCAGGAACAGACTTGAACGTCACCATTCTTCAGCAAAAGAGCTTCAAAACCAGCTGGCAGCATGGAACTGCAGGGCTGCAATTCATAGGCAAAGGTGACTTGACCACACTGGGTCTGAATAGAGACCTGGGAATGGTTAGCTCAGGAGCAACGTAATTTCCCCTCTTGCACCTTCTCATCATCTGTTGGGAGTGGGCCCATCCACCCCTCCTGATTAAACTGGCCTTGTTAGCATGGATCCTCCACATTGTAATGCAATGAGCCTCTCTTTGTGTACGTATACATCCGACAAACTGAAGTTTCCACTTCATGCATCTTATAAAGTGGGTTCCAGCCCACGAAAGCTTGTCCCCACATTAATTTGTTAGTCTTTAAGGTGTCACAGGACTCCTCGTTGTTGTCCAGAAAATACTCAGAGGTCCAGGGATTTGGCATAGATGGGGATATGGAACAAGAGAGGAAAAGATATTTGATGCGGGATATTGGCAGTAGCTTGCAGTGAAGATACATACAGTAATATTCCCAGAGACTTCGCTCATTTTAATTACGTTAGCATGGTGTACTGCCAGAAGGATATTTCCTGATGTGATTCAGCGCTGAAGCTGTAGGAGCTGGTGGCAATAATGCTCTTCTTAAGGGATTAAATTCTGGCTCCGCTGAATTCAACTCCCTTTGACCTCAGAGGGATCCTTCCTTCAGAGTGAACATAAAGCTCTTCTGTTCTTACCACCCTGAAGGCCTTACACCGGCAGACACTGAACTGAGTTTAGTGGGAATTTTGCCTAAATAAAAACTGGAAAAAAACCCAACCAACCAACCAGTTCTCTGTTCTGGTCTGGCTATGGTCTGAAGAAGTGGGTCTGTCCCACGAAAGCTCATCATCTAATAAATTATTTTGTTATCTTTAAAGTGCTACTTTACTGCTTTTTTGTTTTGACAGTGAGGATCTCAGGCTTTGGGCCAGTGCACATGAAGGAAACATTTCCCCCATCACTTCCATGGGGCTGCTTCTGGGGTGGAAATGAACAGCCGTTCACAGCTCACATGTTCATTAACTCGCATGTCCCCATTTAAGCCGAGGCAGGTTTGGATTTTAGGGAGGGAAAGAGGCTGGGAGTTTTCCCCTGCTCTTCCCTCTCAGAACTGCATTGCTTCCACCAGCGACAGCTCCCAGCCACGTCAATCCCAGCACTCCGCAGACCTTCACCGGATTAGTTTTACTTTGCCGTCAGAGGAAATATTGCCATCGCTACCCTTGCCGAGGGGCACAGGCTGGGACAATGTGGCACGCGGACTGGCCAACCGATCACGCCGAACTTGAGTTAATGGTAGGGTATTGATTTTTGGCATGGACAGCTCCAGTCGTGTGACCCTGGGTGTGCTCCACACCTAAAATGCAGCAAAGGAGAGAAATGTCCTTGAGCACAGACAGCTCTGGACGTCTCGGGCTGCAGCAGGCAGGTTTGCAGGGAGCAAAGAGGTCAGTCATAGCTGCAATTCAAGTGTGGCGCATCGGGAGGGACCTGGCTGACGCACACTACTGCCTTCTTCATAGGTGGCAGCAGCCTCAGGGTTTTCTGTGGCGGAGCAGGTCTCTGAGGGCTCCTTTCAGCTTCAGAACAAGGCGAAAGACCTGCGAAGGGTGTCGCCGAGTTAAGGCAAGAGGTTTGGCTCGCGAGCCTCCCGGCCGGTTGGCTGCTTTCAAAGCAGGGCGACGTTTGAGGTAGATCGCTGCGATTGAAATAAGTGGGATAAAGCTGAACTCTCATCTAGCGTGGCTTTCAAAGCGCTGGGTGGGGAAACTGAGGTGCAGACAAGTATCAGAGAGGTCGCCGTGTTAGTCTGCAGCTTCGGGAACAACAAGAAGTCTTGTGGCACCTTATATCTGTTAGTCTATGAGGTGCAGAGTGGGGCCATGACTTGCCAAAGACGTCTGGCAGCCCCAGGAATGAGATCCAGACTTCCTTGCTCCTTGTCTAGGACCCTGCCCACTGCACCGCTCTGCCTCATTTGTAACTTAGGCAATGAACTCCCACCTTGCAATAAACAGGACATGCTGCCCTGCGGCATAATGCTGTCAGTGTAACCCACATGCTTTCTGCGCCCCTTTGAAACTCCGCAGCAGGGCTACGTCGCCGCTCTGCACGCGGCTATGAGAGACTGGAGGTGAGGGGGGCAGGGCTGACTGCCCTAAGTCCACCCTTTCTCCCCTTGGCTCTTCCCCTCCCACCTTGCCTCCTTGCTGCAGTGGCTGTCAGTCTGGCTGGGTGCAGTTCCTGCTAGTGGCACTGAGACCTCTTACAGAGAGAATAATAAGTCTGCCTTTACAGGCTGGGCTGATTGGGTGCTGGCTCTGGGCTCCCCTGGCGGTCCCAGGTTCAATTCCCCCAGCAGTTGACGAGCATCTGTCAGCAGGGTATCATGAAGGTGTAAGGGGAAATGTTTCCCAGGATTACATTTGATCAAAGAGAAATTTGTGGATGCAAAAAAGGGAATAAATCTTATTAGCTGGACAATGAGCAGCCTGGTTGGAGAGAAGGACTGAAGACCTGGCTGGCACCATGGGACTCTTGGCATTTACTGTCTTAGCCCTGCCTTCCCAGCAAGCTCTCTTCGTTGTGCAAATGACGTAGGTGTTGACATGCAGCAGTTCTGGCGCCGTTTTGCAATGCCTATTGGAAATGGCGGCTTCATTGATTAACCCAGTAAACTTTTCCTGTTTGTATCACAGAGGTGGCCGTGTTAGTCTGTAGCTTTGAGAACAAGAAGTCTTGTGGCACCTTGTAGACTAACATATTTTGGAGCATAAGCTTTCGTGGGCAAAGACCCGTTTCATCAGATGCATGAGTGCGGGGGTGGTTTCAGAGGGGTATTTAAAGAGTGGGGTCCCAGTAAAAGGGAGGACCAGAGCTGACAAGGTCTATTCAGCAAGGTGGAAATGGCCCATTATCAATAGTACATATGAAAAGAGGGAAAAAACAAGTCAGATCAGACAGGTGGACACGAGCCATTGTCAGAGTCTAATGGGGAGATATTAACACCCAGGGCAGAGAAGCTGCCTTTGTAAGATGTGAGTCACTCCCAGTCTCTCTTTAATCCGTGGTTAATGGAGTCAAATTTGCAAATAAATTGCAGCTCAGAGATTTCTCTCTCCGTTTGATTTTTGAAATTTTTTTGTTTCAGGACTGTCACCTTTAAATCTGCCACTGGGTGTCCAGGGAGATTGAAGTGTTCAACCCACAGGCTTCTGTACATCACCGTTCCTGATGTCTGATTTATGTCCATTTATTCTTTTACGGAGACACTGTCCAGTTTGGCCAATGTAAATTGCAGTGAGGCATTGCTGGCACATGATGGCATATATTATATTGGTAGCTGTGCAGGTAAAAGAGCCCCGATGGTATAATTGGTGTTAGGTCCTGTGATGATGACATTGGTGTAGATATGTGAGCAGAGTTGTCAGCGAGGACAGTTGCAGGGGCTGGTTTCAGGCCTAGAATCGCTGGTTTGTGATTTGTAGTGGCTGGTGAGGATTTGTTTAAGGTTGGTGGGCTGTCTGTAGGCGAGGAGAGGCCTGCCTCCCAAGGTCTGTGAGAGTGAAAGATCATTGTTCAGGAACAAGGCGAAAGGCCTGCAAAGGGTGTCCTGTTAACTTGTCCTGTTAATTTTCCTGCCTGTTAATTTGTGATGGGCCATAGGCTTTTCTCAGGTGGGCAAATGGCTGACATATTCATTTTTTAAAAGATGGGAATAAACGGCCCTAGACTGGACAGGCTTTAATGGGTGTTACCTGTGTAACTCTCCCAGGCATACCATTGTGGTGGAAATCCATGGCTCATTTCCAAGTGACTGATGATAATAAACACACACACCACCCACTGTTTGGAGAAACGTAAAGAGCCCTGTTTACTCTCGGGCTGAACTGCACCCAATGTGTCGCTCGAGTGGGAAAAGGGACCCTTTAAAAGTTACATTCTGGGTCCTCTCTTTAAGCTCCCTCTGTGACTTTCCAGAATCATGTTTAAGTTCAGCTGACAAGGAGGAGTGTAGTTTGGTGAGCAGAGCACAGAAGAGGTGCATAAGCCTCGTCTTGACTGTTACGCCTGCTCCCAGCACTGTGTGACTTCAGAAAACCCTTTCAGCAGATACCCCTGTTTGTAAAACGGGGGTAATAACACAGGACTTGGTGGATGTTGAGGGTCTGTTCATTTATAAGTCTGAGACCCTCTAATGTAAAGTTACGTCATACCTACACACAGCTCAGTGCTCTTGTTTTTCTAATTCTCCCGGGAGTAGCTTTTTTGGGCTCCTACATCAGCCTTCCTCAGGCCTGTGGCCATGGTCAGTGTTCCCTGTAAGCTGAGTGCTTGGGCAGCTGCCCAGGAGAGATGCAGGTGCTGCCCAGCTGATTATCAGAGCACCCACATCTGCCCACAGCTGGCAGCATGTGTTTCTAATGGTGCTGCACAGCTGCTCATGCCTTGGTGCATATAACAACATTTATTCTGCCCATGGATGGAAAAAATTAGAGGGAACCCTGGCCATGGTTATCAGATGTAAATTACAGATTCCTTACACTTACAGAAAGTGGGCAAGAACCTGGCTAGAAATCACTGTCTCTTTGTATCTGGAGGATCATTAAATGTAACTCTCTTAGCTCATCTAATGGAAACCATTGTTCTCCACAAGATGAGCTTCTCTCTTGACTTTCTTTTAGTGCAACAAGCTTATCGGACTACCATAACTAGGGTGTCGCTAGCAGTTTTCTGTTTCCAGTCCTCCTTTTCAGGTGCTTGCAGCTCCGTTGTCTGGGCTGAACCTTTGCATGCAAATTCTCCATTCCAGCCAAGATGTATTACTGCCATTCATTCTGGTTTACGTTGCTTTAACCGTCCATTTGTGCGTGTTTTTCAGAACCTGAAAAGAGGAAAATGTCAGGGTTTAGCTGCTAGATTCATCAATACTGTATTCTGCTGTTTTAGTGTCAACTAAGAACCTTCGGGTTGTTTGGGTTTTATACTGACTAGGGTAGAAGAATGGTACCTATTTTCCTCCTGAGGATCTGAGTTTGTATAATTAAAATACCTGGGCCCTGCAGCCATGCAGATTGTACTGTGTGTTTTCCTTTAAGCACACCGGCTCACACAGAGCGCCCATTGACTCAAAGAGCCATAATTATTATTTATTGTGTTCATTATCCATGGCCGGAAGCTCCTTAAGTAGGTCTTGACAGAGCAGAAAGTAACAGTGGAGAAAGAGGCAGGTGAGGGACAAATGGAAGCCTTAAATCTGGATGTCCTTGTTTTATTATTGTTAAAGTGGACTCGACTTGCCCAAATATAGACCAGGTATTAATACGCATGAGGTCTTCTCCTTCCACAGCAACAGCCAAGGTGCCTGAGTGCTTAGCATTTGTTATCATTTCAGCCTGGCTAAGAACACCCTCGGCGAGCAAGTGGGTACCTGGAGAATGATGGATTCAGCCCCAGAATAGGTCGCTCTTTGGTGGTGACAAGCCGATTTGTTGATGGAGATGTAGAGTATATTCAGCTTTGGAGATCACTGAAGGAAAATACAGGAGCAGCTGTGCTCTGTGAACGGGGAGCAAGTTTATGCAATCCATGATGTGAAATACTGTCCCCCTGGACCTTCCGCGATATGAAACACCCAATTGCTTGACAAGTACCTACTAAAAGCACATTAAGGGATTCTGAGGCATCGCATTGTCTGCTACCTTCGCGTCTCCTCAAACAGACGTACCGTGTGCGACGCACAGTCCGTTAATGCAAACGACAGAACAAGGTGTTGAGGAATCTCACAGCTAAACCCTGACATTTTCCTCTTTTCTGGTTCTAAAAAGCACGCACAAACAGACGGTTAAAGCCATGTAAACCGGAACGAACGGTGGTAAATGGGGGAGTTTGCCTGCCACTGCGTGTTTCCGGTTAACCTAGCAAAGAGATAGGCATCAACCAGAAAGAAGGCCACACGTGTCTACAGTTGGTGTTTCCATTAGGGATGCAACTTCGGCATATGGTCCTATCATCTCCACCTAATTTCACTCTGGTATGAATCAGGAGTAAGTTACCCTGATATAAAGTTAGACATGAAGCTAGAATCAGGCCAATCCATTGAGTGAATGGGATTTCTGGTGTGGGTGAAGCAGCTTCTCACGTGAATAAAGGTTCATAGATCAGGCCTGTGGGAAAAGAACCAGAGTATATCCCACCTAACCCAGAGCTACGTGGCGCTGGGAGCCGGCCAAGATTCTTGCTGCATGTTATACCGGTGCCAGCATTTTTATATTTGCACCAAAGATCTCTAGTGAAAAAAAATAAGCCTAGAAACTCTGCGTAATTCACAGTGCTGTAAGGCACCTCTGTTGCTGATACAGAGAGTGTCTGAATACTAGGAAGAAACAAACACGGCTTTAGAGCATGCTGACGCAGCTCGGCCTGGCAGTGAGTGGTCACAGTATGCACAAAGGAAAGAAACCAACCCGTTCAAGGTGATGCACTGAAAGCTGCAAAGCGACGTGTGATTATTCGGAAAATGAAAAGCACTTAAGCTGCTAACTTTATTGCACGGTACGGGGGGGACAGAAAGCTCAGTGCTCTTTTGTAATGCCCAGCTCCCCCACTGGCTGATGCGCGAAGGGCCCTAGAACGACAAGCACAAGCTGTTCTTGCTTGAGTTAAAGAGACAAGGCTCCGTCACTTGGGTCTGTACCAAGCCCTAACCCTTGTGAAGCCGCACAGAGGGGGATGCTGCAACGCGTGCCTGCCAGTGGGCTATGCTTTCTCGCTGGCTTTTTGTTGTGTGGGCTGAAAGCAGAAGAAAACAGCTTTTATCTCCTTAGCTCTTAAGCTGCCTGCACTGGGGACGTCACCGGAAAGGCCAGAGGGAAATTCTGGAACCGCGCTCAAGTGTCAGGGTGTGGGGATTTCTGAAGTTTTTCATGCGAGTCTCTCGGCTTGATCTATGAATGGGATTAAGCCTTAATGGAAGCTGATCCCATCAACTCTGAAAATACACAATTCAGCGGATGAGCTTGATCTGGGCAGCGCTGCGGAGCAATAGGCGTCTCTTAAATTCGTGGCTGGGTAAGCCTGTTGCTTATAATGAGCGATGGGCCAGCCAGCGCATAAATCTCAGCCTGCTGTACACAAGTGCCTGCGTTGGATGTGGAAACAGAGCTGAACGCAGCCCCGCACGGGAAAGGTCTTTGGAAAGCGTACCTATGCTGTGCATTGCATTCCTGGGAGTAATGCCGCGGGTGTCACTTTGCACCACGTTCCTTTGGATAAACGAACAATTTACATTGATTAGTGGGTGATCAGTGAGTGTCTACTTAATTAATCAGAAAATGCTAAATGGAGATGTTGGAATCAGGAAATGAAATAGAGTTAAATTATTTAACCTTTAAATTTGCTTCTTAATTTACACAACACTATAAACATGATTACAAGGTCTGCGGTTCTGGCTTCAGCTAAATGCCCTATGCCAGACAAGAACCATCCCAGACCCCCTGGATCTGGGTGGGGTAACAAGCCAATGACCTCAAAGCATTAGCAGAGCCTTGCAGAGTAGCTTCAGCTCCTGCTCGCAGGTCTGCGGAGACGGATGTTTCAGGCAAGTGCTGCCAGGTGGTTAGGCTCTCATTGGAGTCGGAGGGAACTGTGCTCGAGGGAGGACCGCAGGCCGTGTCCTGCTGATGTCGGTCTGTAAGAACACAACAGCTGCAAGCTGGGACAGACCAACAATCCGTCTAAGCCAAGATCCCCTCTGGCATTGGCCTACACCAGGAGTGTGCAGACTCTGGCAGCCCTCTGGTTTAAAGCTGTCCCAGGCGTGGGGTTGTGTCCCTGACCTTCCTAATAGGCTTTGATGGACCTATCGCCATGAACACAGTTATTTTCTGCCCCTCACCACATCCTCTGGCAATGAGTTCCCCAGGTGAGGTGTGTGCCGTGTGAAAAAGCACATCCTCCGGCTTGAATCAAGCCCACCGCCTGTGGCGTCCACTGCTTCACCGACTGGCTCTTCCCTCCAGTCCTCCTCTTAGCCCCTTCCCTCCACTTCACGCCAGCCTCTCTTGCCCTTTTCTCTCCTGCCCTGTCCCCCCTCAGCATCTCCTTCCCCTGCCTTTCTCCCATTGAGCTGGCACCCTCTCAAATAACCCCCACAATTAACAAATCAATGCAAGCCAAGGCGCTCTCATAACATCTGCCCCTGTGCCGGTGGTGGGATCTACCTGTGCTCTCACCCTCAGCCTGGAAGCCCGTAGGGGCAGAGGCTGCTCTTCCAGGGCTCCACACCCTGCCAGGCGCCATTCGTGCCCGCTCCTTAGGGACGACAAAGTCGTGTCCTGCATCTGGGGTTTGTTAGGCAGTCTGTGTACAGCTCCGCTGCTCAGCACCAGCCAGCCAGCCAGCAGGGAGGAGAATTAACAAAAAGCAGCAGCTTGTTGTAAATATGCCACTGCTCCACCTGTATCGCCTCGCCCGAGAGACCCCAACTGGCTGGGCTTGCCTACTTCCGAGCGGGCAACACATCCGTCGCCCGTAGCAGGCAAATGATTCCGGCATGTTTATAACACTGTCATATGCTCCAGCCATCTGTGATTTACCATCTGTGAAACTACCCTGTGCTTAAAGTCTGGGCTGAGGCCTGTCACCGGGGACCGACTCCACTTTGCATTCCTTTCAGGAGCCCTTCCTCAATATAGATCATTGCCTAACAAATATTTAATCATGCGTGACCTGGCGGTGGATAAAATATGCAGTGCCTGAGGACTCGCCGAGTCTCGGCTCAATGCTGGTGATTTATTCCCCTGCGTAGCTGCTGCTCCTGCCGGTGTTGTGATTGTCAGACCCTTTGCTTGAGAGATTAGAGGCAGAGGCAGCTTCCAGATGTAATTTTGCAGCTCTCTGAATGAGCCTCTGTCTATTCCTCTACGGACCCCTCTTTCTCTCACCCTTGTGACAGCGGGCGGACGAGGATGTTTGCTTGCTCCCTTGAACAGCACTGCTCTGATGCCTGAAGTTCCCAGGCCGGGAAGAAATTCCCCCCGTGAAGAAATTGTTCAGTGGATCTGGGGACAAAGCCTTTAAATCAAGATGGCAATTCTTGGCCTCCCGCCATCTTGTGGAAAGACCAGCTCCTTCGTGACACTGACAATGTGGGAGCCGGGAAAAAAATGAACTAGCCTCTCTCCTGCCTCGTTATTAACCTACTGATGATAATAAAACACATCCTCTCTGTTTGCACCATCAACAATTTGTTGTAATATTAAAAGTTCGAATAGCACCTCTCAGACAATTCACAACGCACTCGCAGGAAGGTAACGGACGGGGGTTATTTCAATATCCAGCTTCTGGGGGACAGATTCTGCTGTTCTGTTCCCTTGAACGCCCTGTGGATGGGGCTCATGTGCTGGTATCCAGGGGCAGTTCTGGCCTCTCTGAAAACACACTCCTCCTCTCCAACTTTGCAGCCTCTTAACCTTATGGCCATGAGTGGCCTGTGCCCAGCGGTTGGGATTGGGCCTCCACGTGGGATGAGAAGCTCTCGCTCAGTTCTTTGGGCTCTGGGGCTTCACCGCTGTCACGAATGAATGCCTGTAAAGGGTCAAACCCAGAGCAGCCAGGTGAGCCAACAGGGAGAGAGGGGGATTTTTTGAACCAAAGAAGTTGCCTGCTGAGGGGATCATAGAATCATAGAATTATAGGGCTGGAAGGGACCTCAGGAGGTCATCTAGTCCAGCCCCCTGCTTCAAGCAGGATCAGCCCCAACTAAATCATCCCAGCCAGGACCTTGTCAAGCTGTTGGTCTTTTCTTTTGTCTGGCTGGAGCAGAAGGACCAAGATGTTTTTTCCTGAGCAGGTTTAATGAACCCAGGACATACTCAGACCACAACACAACCTGGTGAGTAGAAAGGAAATGTTCAGTGTATTTTTGATTTTGGGTTTGGTGCGGGACTTCTGTGGCTAGCTGATGCAGCCCATTGTAAACTGCAATTTCTAAAAGGAATCCCAGGGAAGAGATTCTCTGTGCTCTGTCACTTTCTTGGTAAACGTCATCTCTTGTTTTGGTAATAGATCACATTTTTAAGGCAATGAGTTGATTCCTGTGTCTGAGAGAAGAGTTTGTGCCTATGTATGCCTAAGCTTGAAAGGTCAGCTATCAGATTGCTTCTTCCTTTTAGTTTTTGATTTCAAGCTGTCTGCTATGGGAGGGTCACGAGCTTGGGGTTACCCGACAGGGAGACATCTCAAGGGTGTCCCCCTGGGGTTTAAAGGGTTTTTTTCTTACTTGAGTGGCGGCAGCTGCCTCCAGGGTCAGGGAATCTGTGACCTTGGGAAGCTTTTTAAGCAGAATCTATAAAGGCCAGGTATTTTTAAGGTCTCTTACAGGCCCTCCACTTTCTTCACTCAGAGTGGGGATCAGCCCTGACAGCTGCCATGATACCCGGTAGCCTGGAGAAAGGGGCAACCTGCCCACAGGAGGGAGCTGTGCAGGGAGGGTTTCAGGGATTTAGGGGAGGTAGCTAATTTGACACCCCTATCCCTGCCTTTTAGGAAGGAGCCACCCCCCAGGCTACTGGAAGTAGCAGCCCTTTGCCACAGTCACAAGACACTGCCTGGATTCCCCTTCTCTTGCTGGCACAGTTCTAATAAGGAAGTTGCTCCAGCTGTGTCCGACAACCTGAAACCTTGACTTGTCTTCCCACGGCCCCTCACATTTACCAACCCTACAGGACAATGCAGTTGAAGGCCTGGATCCTGAGAGATGCTGAGCAGCTCCTGAGCCCCTGTAGGCACGAGGAACACGGCGACAGGGACACTTTGAGAGACTAGGCAAGTCACTGAGACTATGTCTACATGAGAAGCATCTGTCGACAGAAGTTACCGTCGACAGGGAAATCTCGACAGAACCTCTGTCACAGATGCATCTACACACAATGTGCTCTGTTGACAGAAAACTGCCGGACTGCACCGTCCTCTGGTGCCAGAAAACGGAATGGCAGCTCTGCAAAGAGGGCTGCCCGGCACCCGGAAGCCCTCTCTGTCGACAGATGTGGCGACACTGTACTTCTGCCGACAGTACTCTGGGAGCGTGTACGCTTGAAGCATTCTGTCAACAAAGTCTCGACAGAACTCTGCATTTTCCTTGACAGGATTCATTCATTCATTCATTCATGACATGCTGCTTAGCGTAGGCGATCATGGCCCTCCGCCCCATCTATTACGAGTATGCTGGAGCATCTCCACAGTACTGTGGCAATGCAACCATGAAGTGATACCATCCAATATTTTCTCATGGTGTCTACCTCGTCCTCGCTTTCCGTTGTACTTTCCTGTTGTCACTAAATTTTCAAGTGCAGACTTTCTAATTATATGGCCTATAAATTTTGCCTGCCTTGTTCTTATCCTATTTAACAGTGTTCTTTTTGCTGATGGCTTCATTTAAGACAGACTCATTCCTCCTTTTGGTCGTCCATGAGATGCACAACAGCCTTCTTAAAAACCACATTTCTGTGGCTTCGATGTGCTTCTTAACTTGTTTACTGATCGTCCATGATTTGCATCCATACATGAGGACTGATTCTACATAACTGGTTCAACAGTATTATCCCACAAACGTCTGAGGCATAGCAATTGCTGGATATAGTACTGTCGACAAAAGCAATGTCTGTCGACAGAGCAAGTTGTGTGTAGATGCAATCTATTGACAGAGGTTCTCTCCAGATTACCCTGTCGACAATAACTGCTTTTAGATGCTTCTAGTGTCTACATAGCCTTGAGGGATAATACTGTCAAGGCAAATGAAGAGTTCTGTTGAGGATCTGTGGATAGAATGCTTTAAGTGTGTAGATGCTCCCTGAGTTATGTTGACAGAAGGCCCCTTCTGTTGACAAAATTCTCTGATGTAGACCCAGACATGGAACACTCATGCTGGAAGCCAACCAGAGAGATACCACGAGATCCCTTGTTCAAACACGGTTATGCAGCAATCAACCTCTGAGACCTAGATTAGCTAACAGGACAAAGCCACCACGGATGGCTTGACGAATGTCAGACGAGGGGTATATCTACACAGCAGCCTTATTTCGAAATAAGCTGCTTCAGAAGAGCTGATTTCAAAATAACGGTGCTACACATAAAAATGCATTTTGAAATAGCGCTTAGGTACTTCCAAATACAGCATCTAAACCCACTGAGACGATTTCAAAATAGAGTCACTGGATGAAATAGCTATTTTGAAATAGGTGCTATTCCAAGCGCGATGAGATGTACCAATTTCATAATAAGCCAACGGCTATTTCAAATTTATTTCGAAATAGTGGTTGCCTTGGGTGGATGCTAGGTTGGTTATTTCAAAATGATGGCTGTTATTTTGAAATCACTTTGCTGCGTAGACCTACCCTTGGACAGTGGGAGAGAAAGGTGCTAGTTTCTTGTAAGGAAAGGGATTACACAGCAGGGAGAAGTTACACTGGATAAGTGCCATGAAAGTTTATATGAGTACACGGTTGGATTATTCCAAGGAGGAATCTGGCCCATTATATGAAGCAAACAGCACAGGCAGGGGACTAAAGCCCACCTCTAATCAGAAAGGAAAGAGCACCTTAAAGCCAAGTGCTACTCCAAAACCAGCAACCTGAAATTACCCTTTTATCAGAAAATACAGTAATTAGGTTCAAATAACACTGTGGCAAAGCACAGAACCAGGGAGTCACAGTTTCTCCCAAAGGAAAGAACATGGGGCTTATTATTTCCAGCTGTTGATGAGTAATAGAGCCATTAATGCTCCCCATAAGAGCTATGCCTGAGTCAGGGGTCTGCTATCTGCAGCTCCGGAGCTGCATGCAGCTCTTTAAGGACTTCTTTGTGGCTCCCAATGCTATAATTGCTAAGTGAAAAAAAAAAAAACCCAAAAAACCCTCCTGATTATTTGATAAACGGTGAACATCGAAAAGCCCAATAATGAACAACTCATATCTAAATAGCAAACGATATGTGATCTCAAAATATTGAATAACTCCATTTTGTGCAGTGCATTGTGGGCTATGTTACTGTATCTGTATTTTGGTTGTGTTGCTGATAAAGTCTTGATTTTGAGAAGGAACAGGAAACTTGAGGCCTTCCTGCTGTGAAGGGCAACACACATTTTAAGAAAGAAAACTGATGTTAAATGTAAGTAAAATTGGCATCATTAAAATAGGCTCAGGAGTGAAAGTCAGGAAGATACAAACACACATGTAAAGTGCAAGGAGATAGAATATGTAAAAAGCTTGTGAACATCTTGCAGTAAACATGTATCGCATTACAAATCATTCTGCCTGCGCTATTCTTAAAACAGGAGTTACAAAAAAGCACAGTTTAACATTATTTATTAGGGACCATGTCATATTCCCACGCATTACTGCTCTTGAATTGTTGAGTTTTTTACTGAATTTTTTTAAAAAAATGTCTCTTTTTGCTATTTTGATTGCCGCCCCCCTGGCCTAGATGGAGGCGTATTTGTACCAGCCATATGCAAGCAGCTGCCGTAAAGGCGTTTTGTATTTGTAGACATTAGCAGGTAATGCCCTATTAATATATTGTAAAGGAAACTATTACACTTCAGAGTATATATTGATCAGCAGAGAACTGATGAATAGTTAGAGAAGCCCAGAACAGCAACTAATTTTTATGCAAAGAAAATAATTCAAAGAGAGAGGAAGTGTCACACGATGAAAAATCAATGTGTAAAATAGGATCGTGATATCTATCTTTGAGATGATACGATAGTATAAAATATACTCAAACTATGTGCAGCTAGAGCATCTTCATAGACGGAGCAGAAGACGTGATTTTTTTTTTAAATTTTTTGCTGTGTGGGTAATTAATCATGGGATCAGTTTGCCAAACACTCATCCAAGACTGGATTATTTTTTTTAGGTTCTAATTCAAACAGGAATTATTTCAGGGAAATTCTATGGCCTGTTTATGCAGGTCAGACTAAATGATCACAGTGATCCCTTCTGGCCTGAAACCACTAAACCTTTCATCCAAGGAACTCAGAACATTTTACCACCATTAAGTAAGCCTCTGAATGCCCAGGTGATGTAAGTATTTCTCTATAGATGTAGCAAAGAAAGGTTAAGGGGCTTGCCCAAGGCCACATGCTGAGTTAGTGGCAGAATAATCAGTCTGTGTACCAAGTTACTTCTGTGCTTCCTCCCACCACACTATTTAAGGCCCCAGTAGTCTTGGCTTCTAGTCAGTATTCTGTGGAAGCTGAATGCTTGGGCTGAGGATTAGTTCAGGTGATGCCCAGCTGATTAGCAGAGCACCCACAGCTGGTGCACAGAATAAAATTTACTCTGCCCATGGAGGGAAAGAAATTAGGAGGAACCATGCTTCTAGTCCTCCACGTACGCCTGTGACATCCCCCAACACGTGCCATGGGCGTTTAGTCCAGGCAAGGCGCCCGAGACCATTTTGCTGTTCTTTGTGGTACCTCTGGCAACTGGCTGATGTTTTGTGGCTGCACTCGTGGTGTTGTGCAGCAGATATGGGTGGGAAGGGGATTTACCTTGCAGAGCAATTACGTGGCACTGGCAGAGTTCTGAAATTGTCGTCCACACGCACAGCACCGAGCAACACAAGGGGAGCACAGTCTTGACTCGTAACATAAGTCCATTCCAAGTTCTGTGGGTACCTATGCGGGAGGTGGGAAAGGGCTGGGTTATTATGGTGACCAGGTTCATAAATTTAACCAAGCTCTAGTTAAAAGAGCTGTAATCACTGCTGGAGCACTTCTGACCGGAGTCGGCGAGGCAGAATAAAAACAAGGCAATTTGAGGCAAATCGTCTTTCGGAGTGGAGCTGTGGTGCAGGCCAAACAAATGGCATTTCCGTGGTTTGGTTTTATTTTTCTATTCAGAAACAAACTCCGGGTTTGAATTGCCTACACTAGGCTGAGGCAGGGACCCTTGCTCAGAAAAGTGAGAAAAATGTTCTGGCTCAGAAAAGCGAACGGGTCAGGGCATCTCCTGGTGTCAACCATCAAAATGCCTTTGAACTCATTGCAGCTGATTCTGTTTACGCTGGTGAAACACCAGAGAGGCCAATAGGGCCCGCTGGGCCCGTGGGCAGGATGCAGGGGCCAGATCCATGCCCCTAGAAGGGGCGGGGTCTCAGGCAGATGGGGCGGAGTCTCAGGCAGAAGGGGCAGGGCAGAGCGTAGCCCCTCTCAGCCAAGAGTTCAGTGCTGCAAGGATCATGCCACTTGGGGCGCCGGTGGAGATTTAAAGGGCCAATGGCTCTGCTCCTCACTACTGTCACAGTGGCAGCAGCAGTGGCAGAGACAATGAGCTGCGGGCCCTTTTAAATCACTGCGCCCTGGCAGCCACCTCTCCTGTCTCCTGTTAAAATGTTATCTCAATGTTTTCTTCTCACCCTTCAACTTTAAAAAAGTTCCACAAGTTTTCTACCCTGGTGGAAGCCAAGAAGTCGGGAGACTTTTTCCCTCTCTGTTTAATGAGGCCTAAAGCTGTGGAGGGGCTGGCTTTTTTGGATGGAATATGGTGAAGTTTTATAATGCATTGGTCCAGACTATATGACTTGAGCTGGCTCCCTTAGGCTGGGTTGAGAAACAAAAGGCTGTATTTCAGGTGTTTATCCTGGGGAACAAATAAATAAGCAGAGAAACAGAAACCTCCTGCATTTTTCAAAGAGCTTATCAACATCTTTAAAAAAAATAAAAGAGGGAGATATCCATCAGGTCTGCATTCTCTGCATCCTCCCTTTAATCTTTTAATCCTCTTGTTTCCCACTTTAATCGGCACAGCCCACTCCAAATAATCACAAAAACAATATCAATATGCAGAAGAAAGCAACAATCATTCTAAGAGCTGCCTTAGTCCAAGTCGGGCAGCTGGTTCCCGCAACACACACCTTCTAATACCTAAAGCAAACCAATGTTCTTTTTCAATCTCTCCTTGTCTATGTGCAATTTATCAAGTAAACATTTATTGTAGGCAACGTCTCAGAATTACAATAGTTGCTCACTTTTTTGTTTGCAGGATGCATTTCTTCCTGGACTAGGAAAAGGTCCCTTTGTGGCATTACGCCCTAGATACGGATTCTGCCCCAAGTGCAGACAGACAGATCTTTGTTTCTGTGCAGGGCCACGTTGCCTCTAACGGGTGCTGAGGGACACAGTGGCACGCCTATGGACCAGATGGCAGGAAGCACTGAACTAAACTTCCTTGTGTAATATATTACCTGGAAAGGGGTATGAGGGGAGATTAAAAAGACTGGGATATTTTGGCTTAGAAAAGAGGAGGTATGATAAGGGATAGTTTAGAAAAGGGAGGTGATAAGGGTCTATATAATCATGACTGGTGCAAAGAAAATAAATAAGGAAAAGTTATTTAGTTGCAAGAAAAGAACAAGTCCATCACTGCCGAAGAGGGGAGCCCAAACTGATACGGGAAGTGGTGCGTTAGCGAGAAGCAGAACAATGGCACATGAGCAAGTGTTGGATGATTTATTCAATGGTCACTACGCCTAACAAACTGGAAGTCAATTGTCCATTCAGATGCAAAAGACCTATTGACAACTGGCTCCCAACTTGCCCCTCTGAACCTGGAGAGATGTGCATTTGACAGTGTGTGAACTATACTTAACAAAGGATCAATTTATTTACTCTTAGAGCAAATCACAGAGGTTCCTCCTCCAATGCTTGTTTCCTATTCCAGGGCAAATAACCAAATAGCACAAATTGGCCACTGGCCATGGAAATCCCAGCTGGCCAGCGTATTCCATTTTCCTCCCTTCTCTGACATTTTTAACGGCCAGCCGCCAAGAGCAGGCAGACTACTTGCTTAATTAAACTCTGCAGCAGAGCGTGTGTGTTTGTACAACAGGGTTGCAAAGCCAGGTGCAAAAGCAGAGGTTTTGCAGAGGCAGTGGCTATTGCTGAGTTAAAGCTACACATAAACCCATCCCAGCTTTTGTTGTGCTGACCACAGACTGGACTCAGGTGCGAAATTCAGAACCCCCTGCTGTTCCTCTTAACTGGCTCTCTGCCCATCTGTGCTGATGTGTGGATGCTTAATGGGAGCTGAAGTCCAAGCAAGAGGTGCTGTGCTTCCTTCTTCTTGCCAGACTTAAGATGCCCTGGGGACAGCCTCGACTGGGAGATTTTCTGAGAGCTTAGCTGAGCGTGAATGAACCTGCGCCCCAGCTGCGTGGGTGAGGTTGGCCCCTGCATAAAGACGATGGAAGGAGAATGTCGCCAGGGACATTCCTGCACCTTAGCAACACGCATCAGAGGTTTGGGGTGGGGAGGTGCCAGCCCAAGCTCTGTAAGTGATGGCAGGTTTGTAGAATTGTTGGTGGTGCCTGGAATGGCTCCGTGTGTCCAGTCCCGCCCAGGGCTAAGGCTCTGGGAAGGAGTTTGGGTGCTGGGTGATGGTGCTGAGGGCTGTAGCAAGGGATTGGGGTGAGAAGGAGGTAAGGGCTCTGGGAGAGAGTTTGGCTGTGGGGGGAGGATTCAGCTCTGGGCTGGGCTTGGGGAGGTGTGTTACCTATAATGCTGGTGTCATGACCACACTGCTGCATCAAAGCACGGCCACAGCAGCCCTTTAAACCAAAGCCTCACTAATGCACGCAAGGCCCTAGTTCCTGCTCCAATTTAAGTCAATGGGAGAGAATATCTGGTGGGACTTGAAAGCCCCCATTATTCAGCAAGAATAGAAGGGCTGGCCTGCCCATTCAGGTCAGTCTGGGGAGCTGCATCTGGCCAGATGTTTAAAACAGCTCAATACCCATCCCACTAGCTTTGGAGCTCCTGAAAGTCTGGCCACACATTTCAGTGCCGAGATGGAAGCTGAGCTCCTCCAAAAAAGGAAATCATGGTGCCTGCTGCTGATTTAACCTCCCGAGTAAGAATCCCAGCTCCCTCCTGTCTGCATGTTACATGTGTCCATTTGCAAGGGGGCTTGTCTTGTGGATAACCTGCTATTTAGATGCTTTTGTTATGACATTTCTCCTTGGGAGGGTAGTCATTTTTGAGACGCTCCCTATGGACTCCTAATCAACTCTGCTGGAAAGAAGCAGCACTTTAGATACAGTCAAGTGGGCATAGGGAGAGGGGATTTATGTCTGGTGTGCTGGGTAAGGACTCCAGGCATGTGAAACTCAACTGTCTATTTATTTGAACTCTTTAAAGAAGTACTGAAACACCAGGTTCAGCATAGCTATGTACCCACAGACAGATTTTCTGGTGCTTTGCTCAAACTCTTCCTACCTGCAACCTGTGCTCCTCCTTACAGGTTCCACGTTCCTCTAAGTTTTATTCAGATTGCTATAGAGAGGCTTACTACACAGGCTTTCTCCCTTCTTGCAATTAGGGAGAGATTCAAGGACACAATTCAAATAAATCTACAGGCATTTCAATCTATCCCCTTGGGGATTTGTAGAAATCTGCATTATGAGATGGGATTTGTCTGTGAGTCGTGGAACTAAGTGACTTCTGGCTTATTCTGTAAACAGCTCCATTTGTTAAAAAATGTTTCGGACAAAGTCTTATTGAACCTTTTAAAAATTCTGCAAAGTTGCATCCATTAGGGAGCATTTGGCAGGGTCAAAAAGTAGGTAAATTTCTTTGGATTAAAAAATCATTCGTGATGAACAACTAATCTAGATCCCGCCTTGACAGAGCAGGAACGGGGGACCCCTTCATACCTGTTTGCACTGAACCCCTCTTTGCTGCAGGCCCTCGACCGTATGGGCCACCTTAACCGTTAAAGAATCAGCCAGAGCCAGAGAGCTGCGGCATCAAAAGGGGTGCGGCTGGGAAAAGGAGGGAAATATTTCGTGATCCAGAGGAACGCTAAGAAGTGTAATGTTAAGCCAGCTTTGCCGCAGGAAAACAAGAACAAGGGAAGGGGCAGCTGCCAGTGAAACACACAGTTCTCCAGGAAAGGTTCACCACAAAGACCTTGCCCTGGAGAGATCCAGGGCCATTTCAGATGCTTTAATTAGTTAATTAAGAAAAATTAGGGCGAGTGTGGTATGAGCCCTGCGGGAAAGTTCATCTACGATGTGGTCTGCAGGAGAGACGCTGGTTTGCCTCGTGTGGCCAGGGGCAACACATTTACTTCCTGCGGCATCAGATGATGAACAGGGGAGCCAATCAAAATATGCAAACGAGATGCAAGATTCCCTGCTTCGAACTGCCTGTGAGTGGCTGGGCTCCTCCTTTGTCTTGGCATCTGGTGCTGACTTAATAGCCTACTGCTGTCAGCACGTCTGTGGTGGGCCCGGCTGGATGGAAGAGGGAACGACTCAAGGTCTGTTAGGGGCAGATGAAGTCCCTGAGGCTCTGCTCCTGCAGGGTCGTGATGTATCTGAGGGGACATGGGCCTAGCTGCTGAGCTCTTAGCTATGCACTTTTTCCTTAACTTCCCCTCCTGCTACTAGCAGCCTGAGGGGTCCTCCCAGCTCCTCCCTGCCCCACCTGTCTTCTCCACACATGCCTCACGTCAGCTGCAGAGCCTGGCTGAAACCACCCAGGCCTGCTCACCTTGGTCCTCCTGGCTCGGCCCGGCTGGGACAGAGCTGGAGTGAGGCTGTCACGCTGCTCCCCAGGGGACAGCTGTCCAGGTCGTTGGCAGGACAGCGAGTGAAGCTGCAGCCTTGCATTAGCAGTGAGCAGGATGTGTCCCATAACGAGTGTACATGTAACCCACACACCTCCCGGGCATGAGTCACTGTCTCACGGGGTGGCACCTTACTGACCAAGCCTCCTCTAGAGCCTTAGCTGGGAGGCAACTGGCTTGTAGATCAGTCCTGGAGAGGATCCTGCACTGCGCTCCAGAGGACCCCGGCGCGAGTTCACCTAGAGGTGGTTACATGCGCAGAGAGAGCAGCAACACCTTGCTGGAGAGCAGGGAGATGGAACAAAGAATTGGCAGGTGCGTTGGCAAGTGGATTCAGTGGGAGGCAAAGCCTGTAAGGACGGGAAACAAATCTGAAAGGTCAGAACTTCTAAGGTCTGTCCCAGAAGACTGCAGCCCTCCAGGGCTCAGACAGCTGCACCTCCCTCATCACCCCGACCTTCTGCCACTGTAACGGTGGACTCTACGGAACTGGCACCAGCAAGAGGCGGCTGGAAAGCGATCCGCATTTCAGTGAGGCTGGGGGGAAAGCTCAGCGGTGGATAACGGAGCCAGCCGCGCTGCCCTCTTAGCTCCACCTTTGGCCTGCGTAAGGAATTCATCAGGCCGGGGAAGGAAGAGGAACTCGCCCGTGCTTAGCCAAAGGCGATTTTAAAAATATCCCTGGAAACCAGCCCCGAGATGAGCCTTCTTTGCACTTGTGGCTGCCTCGGTGAACTGGAGAAGGCAGACTTAAGGGATTTTGGCACATGCTGGCTTGTTGCGCCGACACGAGACGTAACCACCCCCTGTCATCTTGAGGTGAACTGCCACGACCTGGATTTCTGAGTCATTGGACTCCATTTAATTGAGTGGCTACCTATAGCTCAGGCTATAAACAGGATCCTGCTTTAATCAGCTATAGGGAGACGCGTCCTTCCGGAGTCACTGATTATTCAACTGAATAATTCATTAACCCTCTGGCCTTTCCCTGCTCATTTTGCCAGAGCTCCTCCAAGAGCTCAACCCATGTTAATTAATTAAGCTTCAAATCAAGCCTTGAATTATCTCCATTTTACAGCTGGGAAAACTGCAGCACAGGGAGGTTAAATGAAATGCCCAAGTTCGAGCAGGAAATCAGAGGCAGAGCCAGGAATAGCAGCCACATCTCGGCCCTCTCACCTCTGTAGTTACACTGCAAGCGCCACCCGCAGATATCACTTACCAAGGAAGAGCACTTCTGAGTTAGGGACCGAGCGCTGGGCAAAGCTGCCTCCCAGTCGCTTGAGCTAATGAGCCGGGACAGCGTTGGGACTTGGAGAACTGCTAAGGGGAAAACAGTTGTCTGTGTTCAGATAAAATTGCCCTCTATGGGGGGAGACTTTAAACCAAACTTATCTGGGATCCATTTACAGGCGATGATCCTCCAGAGCAGACAAAGGGATGTTTCATTTAGTCACCTGTTTGTATTTATGAAAAGGACACTTACTCATCTGCAGGGCCCCTAGAATAATGACTCACCCAGGAATAGCTGCCCTGCAGGGGAACAGAACCCAGACACTGCTGCAGTAAAACCACTTAGGCAGCCAGTCAGAGCTGGGCCCCTGGGCAAAGAGAGGGGGGGCTTCATGCCCTGGAAAGGGCAGGGCATCTGAGAGAAGGGTCGGAGCTGGGCTTGGAGCATGGGGCTCTGGTGGTGATTTAAAGGGCCTGAGGCTGTGGCTGCTGCTGCTACAGTTATGGTGTATGCCGGGAGAGGGGAGAGACATGGTCCCTTTGAAATGGCCGAGCCCCAGGGTAGTTGCTTATGTGTCTATGGTTATGTGTTGTTCTGGACCACAAGGGCACTTACTGGGAAAGGCCAAACCAGCTGATCCCTCTCTTCCTCAAGGAAGGGATTTTACTCTAACCTCTTCTGTAGACCCCGTCGTAGCCGAATCACCTGGTGAGAGACGGACTATCCGAGTGGAAATCAGTGGTCGGTTTTTACTGGCAAGTGATTGATTGGAACAATGCCTCAAGGGTGGCGGTGGAGTTTCCATCCCTGGCAATTTTAAAATCAAAATTGGATGTTGTTCTTCAAGTGCAGCTCTGGGAGTTACTTTGGGGAAGGCCTCCAGCTTGCACGGTGACTCGATGGTCACAATGATCCTTTCTGGCCTGGGAATCCAAGACTCAATGAATTTAAGTCTGCGTAAATCAAAAGCAACATTCTACCCAGGAACCGATGGGCAGAACCTTCACATCCCAGAGCATCAGCTTTATGTCATGGTGCCATGATTCGCTGCTTAATAAACAAGTTGTTTCATGCTGCAGCTGTGTCAGTCCCCAGGTTCATTTTAGGTTGACATGCATCACTGCCATCCTTTCTACACCAAGGAGACATAGGCATGGATGCAAATTGCAAGCTCCCTATCCAAGGGGACAGGGCATGGCCTTCTAAGCAGACATAGGTAGAATACTGCTGTCTGCCTGGCTGCTACTACAGTTTGACAGTGCGTAAGTAACCTTAGGCTACCTCATCTGCGAACCTGGGTGAACAAAGGCACGTGAAACTCCACAGCGTGAGGGCTGATACAGTCTTGGTCACCTTCCTTCAACTCAGTTGGATCCGGGTTGAAAAGAAAATATAAGACCCGGGATCCAAAGCCGAAAATCAATTGACCTAAAGTCACAGTCTGAAGTCCCTCACGAAGGCCCATGAAGGGATAGAACGGCTTGGAAAGGTAAGCCGGTTTGTTCCAGCCGAAGGGGCATGCACCCACGTGGAATCCACCGTGGGCATCGCTCAGCAAGCGCTACTTCCACTTCAGCGCAAAAGGGGAGAGACTAAAAGCTTGAGCCGGCTGAAGCGCTGAATGCGTGAATCTTGCTCAGCATCTGATAGGGCATTCGTCTGCTTCGCTGGCCCTGGACCCCAAAACAGCTGGAGCGGTGTGTTCGGAAAACTCCAGTCACCCCATGCCTTTCGAGCTGCTGCACTGGGAAATATCAGCGTGGGCACATCTAGGAGGCCTGGGAACGTCCTCGTGCTTCACTGGCGGGCTGAGTTCAGGACAGCGAAGTCTGTAGTGATGTCAGGTGCAGGGCTTTTTAAAGGAGCAGCTCCCTTCGTGGGCTTGTGTCCCTGACGGCCCCTCCTCTGCTACCTTTTCGATTTAACACATTGGAAGAAAGCTAATTGTACCTCAGTGAAATAGGCAGGGGGTAGGGCCAGGCGCTCGCCTCCCGCAGGCGCCTAAGCACCATGCGGAAAGTGCTGGGCAGGGCTCCAGCAGAAAGCTGAAGGGCCCGGAGCGCCCAGCCGTCGGGAGCCCTGGGCCCTTTTGAGTCACCAGGCCTGGGGCAGTTACCCGCGTCAGTGGGCCTGAGCAAAGGCGAATATTTAAAGAGCTGCTGGCTCAGAAAGACTCCCTCCAAGGCTGGCATCCTCCCGGTTCGCCCTCGACTCTCCCTGGCCATCTACCAGCCCTTAGGGCAGTAAATTTGTAAGCAATAGAAGCAGGAGAGGCCCATTTTAATGGAGTCACCGGGGCTGGCTTAGACTTAATGAGGCCCAGGACTGAAGCCAACAGCTGAGCCCCAGGCTGAAGCCTGAGGGTTTCCCCTGTGTGTCAGGTTACAGGCCCTCACCAGGCTTCAGCTTGGGCCTCCCCCCACCTCCCGCCTGGGGCCCTGGTTCAGGCTCCTGTCTCCCTCCTGGGCCATGCAGTAATGTGGATTGTCAGAAGGGGTCGCAGTGCAATGCAGTCTGGAAACCCCTGGCCTCCAGGGTCATTCCACAGAATCAGAGAGTCATGGAATCCTAGGGCTGGAAGGGACCCCAGGAGGTCATCTAGTCCAGCCCCCTGCTTCAAGCAGGATCAACCCCCACTAAGTCATCCCAGCCAGGACCTTGTCCAGCTGGGACTTAAAAACCTCAAGGGATGGAGAATCCACCACCTCTCTAGGTAACGCATTCCAGGGGTTCACCACCTTCCTGGTGAAGTAGTTTTTGCTAACACCCAACCTACTCCTCTCCTTCTGTAACTTCAGACCGTTGCTTCTTGTTCTGCCATCTGTCACCACTGAGAACAGTTTCTCTCCATCCTGTTTAGAGCTCCCCTTCAGGAAGTTGACGGCTGCTATTAAATCACCCCTAAGTCTTCTCTTCTGTAAACTAAACAAGACCAAATCCCTCAGCCTATCCTCATAGGTCACGTGCTCAGCCCCTTAATCATTTTTGTTGCCCTCTGCTGAACCTACTCCAGCACATCCACATCCTTTTTATACTGGGGGGCCCAAAATGGGCCACAATATTCTAGATGTGGCCTCACCAGTGCCGAATAGAGGGGAACAACCACTTCTCTAGATCTGCTCACAATGCTCCTCCTAATGCACCCCAATACGCCATTAGTCTTCTTGGCTACAAGGGCACACTGGGTCTGGCTTCACCGCTGAGCTAACCTGCGCGATGTGCGCTCTCATTGGCTGCACTCAGGTGTACGATAACCCTTGAGCTGCTGCATACCCCCCCCCAGCACGCTGCTCACCTGCATGTATCCCTGCCACCCTGGTCTTTTGACCAGGGAACTCTTTCCCCGTGCCTTGTGGGAGAATTTGTCTGTCCTTACGGGGCACATGTGAGGTATGGTGGGAAGGTGTTGCAAGACTGGCAGCCCTTGACGAGAGCTAGTGTTAGCAGCTGATGAGTTGTGCTAGAGCCTACGTCCCTGAAGGGGCAGCCATCTTGAATTTAAAGCATCACCAGGTTCCAGGGAAGGTGTGTGTACATGGCTGGGATTCTAATGAAGGATGACACTGTGGTTCACTTTGCAATGAGGACAAAGTCTCTGAAATGCAGTGGGCTATCCCATGTAATGAGGGACATTCAATGCAGGTGAGGAACCGCCACTTAAAACCCATCCCTCTCTGCTAAACCCCAGGGAATGCAAAGAACGTCGTCCCTGACGAGTGATTACAAACTGCCGGTACCAGCTTGCACTGCTCACTTTCCAGCGAGGTCTACTCATCCCTGCCAATGCCGAAACAATGGAAAATGGAAATTTGAAATGTCGTCTGCATTGCTGACAAAGGCTCATTAGCTTGCCAGGTTTGTTATATCTGGTTGGATCAATTCTTCCCACCCACGCAAATCCTCTTGACCAAAGTAAAGTCAAGTGCCTACGGCAGCAAGATTGGTTGAAAATTGACTTTGCGTCTGCTGCTCCTCCAAAGACCCCAAATCTATGAATACTCCTTTTACAAGGCACATGTCTGTTTTCAAGGAGGATATTTATCAGGATGGGAGAGCTGGGAAATCTGTGGCTAAGGGTTGCTACTCGGTGCTTCAAAGTCCTTGAGCGCTGAAGAGCCTGAGAAAGTATTTTTGTCTGTGTATGAGACACATGCGTTTCTGGAACGTCTGAAATAAGAAAAGATTTGGAAGCCAGGTGCAGTGAATAGGGACGAGGCAAAGGCTTACTCACTGCAGGAGCACCTCCTTGTGGCCAGGCATGGGGTAGCAGCTATGACCCACCCCACAAATGGTCTCTCAACCCACAACTTGGCCTTGTGGCCCCGCCACACTTCAGACCACCCTTCTCATGGTATCAGAATACATCCTATAGTCCAGTGACTTTTGTCCCTGGGTTCTTTGGTCCTTACAACCGTGATCCAAGGCCATTTCACCCCACTCCTCAGAGGCTAGTCGGGGAAGCCAGACCCACCATCTGTGCTGGGCTGCAGCCGAAGGACCATGAAGCGGGCAGCTGAGGTCTCCTGCCTCACACTCTTTGCTTCCACAAGTCTCTTGAATCATGTAGTGCCCCAGTTCAGGAGTTGCCCAGCCCAAGCGGGAAGGACCGAAAAGGTGCAGGTAAGGTCCAGAGAAACATCCATTCAGAACACACGGAACATCTGAGCCTTCCAAGGATGGCCCACCTTGGATAAACCCAAGAGGGTGCTCTACTGACATCTCTGGATACCTTCCCAGGAATGGAGGTTCATTCTGTCCCTCTGGGATTGTCTCTCTACTCCAGCTCATCACCTCTGGCTTCCTCTTTGCCGGCAAGAGATCTTATTGTGAGAGTCTTCCTGGTGTTGGAAGGCATTTGGAGCTCCCCCGGGATACTCAGGGCTGCGAGGCACTTCACCACCACCTGCCCTTCGCATGAGGAAGTCATTTCAGCGCTTGTTGTGAAGTTAGTCCTTGAATCCACCAGCCTCTGGTAACACAAGCACCACCTCCCAGGCCTCTACAGGCCTGGATCTCCATGTACAGCTAGCAATAGACACACACCAAACCCTGCATACATATTGTGTTCAGACCCTTATCCACAGAACGCTCCCAGAATTAGCTGGCCAGCTGTCCCGCAAAGAACAAAACCCAACTCACGAACAGCGGCCTGCCACACACCGCAGCACCGAGAGATGTTGACGGAGCAAACAAGGGTATGGGGATTATCAGAGTCAAGAGACATCAGGTGAGAATGCTGGCGTACAGTATTGCCCAGACTGTGGTACGTGTACCACCGGTGGTACGCGAGAGCATTGCAAGGGGTACGCAGCAGAAAATAAATGACTAGAAATCAGGAGATAAGCACTGGGACGGCACGGGGAGAGGCGGTACGCCGATAAGGCCCGAAAGGGGTATGCAAATGTGTCAAGTTTGGGAAACACGGCTGGAAGGTAAACAGGGTCAACTCGCTGCTGCGGTGCCTCCTGCTGGTCACACCAGGAATGAGTTCTGTCTGTCGGAGCGTGCCACCTTCTGGCCAGTCTCTCACCAGTCGTGGCTCTGCAGACCTGTGTTGCTCCCTGGACTGCAGCATCCTCTTGAGGGCGTTGTCCCCCGACAGGGCCTGCTGCTCTGTTCTCACCCCATTCCAGGGGTCCCAAAGTCCAGCTCTCGGCCTCAGGGCAAGCCACAATCTGCATGGGCCCTTCTCCAGTGTAGCTAGGTGCAATGTAAGGGGCCTGGAGGAAGGTGGGGCGGGGGGCAGGATTTTCCTCTATCCTGGGTCCTTATCCAGGACTCTGAAACAGACTTGTCTTGCCGTCCTTCACTCCCCTTGACTGCTCCCATTCCCTGGGTTACTTACTGGTGACCTTTGCACCTTCTCGGCCTTTGCATCAGGGCCCTCAGCTTGGGAGGTGTCCAGCAGGTGCTGCTCTTTGGCTGTCCTGAGTCTGCCCGGCACCGATCTGTCCCAGGTGCTTCCTCTCCACAGGGAGCTAGTCCTTTGCTCTTGCTAGCCGGGGAAAGTGAGTTCTTCTCTGCCCTGCAGCTGCTTTATAGGGCCCAGCCTGGCCCTGATTGGCTATCTCTTGCTGTGCCCTGATTGGCTGGGTTTGTGCACGCTCCCTCTGGCCTGCTCTTCACCCTTTCCCCTTCGGTCTACACTGGAAATTAAAGTTGCCTTTAGATACACAGTTCTAGCCATGGTAATTGTTTAGCTAGAATCGGCTTATCTACAATCGACTTGCCGGGCTGTCCTCTCCTGTTGATCTCCCTTACGTCTTGTGACATTGAGTACGGGAGTCAACTGCTGACCTGCCAGGAGCATGAACTCGAACCCTGGGAGGTGGACTCTACGTAATGTAGGCACATCCTCAGTTACACTCGCTTTGGCTCCAGTGGGTCCAGGTGTGTAACCATGGGGCAGGAGCTCACCATCTGCCCCAGGATTTGCTCTCTCTTGCCCATGCCTGGTGGCCAGACTTATGCATCTCTGTTCCTCTACAGCCCATGTCTCTACCCCAGGGCGCTCACCCCTTCCTGTCCCTCGTACCCCCTCCCCCAAAGCGTCAATTGTTTTTCCTCTCCTTTCGAGGGTGACCATCCACCCTCTCATGGCCGGGACAGCTCCGTACTTCAGGCACCAGGAAGACGTCCTGATTTATTTTAACAAGGGCTAATTGCCCCGTATTTGCACGGTGGAGTGGCTGCCGCCCAGTCTGTGGCTCCCTGCTGCGTGGGAAATCTGGCAGCAGGACCGGTGCAGCTGTCACCTGGCTCCCGAGCGCTCACAGGAGTTGGGAGCCAGACTGGTGTGGCTGCTGCCCAGCTTCCCACAGCTCGGAGGAGCCAAGTGCTGGACCAGCGTGGCTGCTGCCTGGCTTCTGGCTCCCCACCACTTAGGGGAGCTGGGAGCCGGACTGACACAGCTGTGCCTGGCTCCCGACTCTCTGCCACTTGCGGGGGGGGGGCACCGGTGCAGGGAGGTCCCCCACCAGGGCTGCAGCTCCATCCCCAGTGCCCCAAGGCATGGGGCAGCCAGAAGCTGCAGCTGCTCCCCTGCAGCCCGGGAGCACCCGCTGCCTGAGTAGGGCATCCATCCTGTTTGGCTGGGAGAGTCCCCTGTTTTGGGCGCCAGGAAGGCGTCATCCCCCACCCCCATCGGGTGTCCCGTATTTCACTTCGGGAAACATGGTCACCCTCCTCCTTTCCTTCTCTGCTCCAGGCTTCCACCCCCTTGCCAAGCTCCTCCCAGTCATCCTCCCTTTGCAATGCTCCTTTCAGATGCTGCTGCCCCCCAGTGCTGGTTACCGTCCTGCCCGTAATGTCCTCCCACGCTATTAATCCGTCAGCCATAGGGAGTTTTTTCTGCTCCGGTGTGTTGCGCCAAGCTGATGGAAACAAAATGACAGCCAAGTGCGTGGCCCCATTCAGCGAGGAGCGAATGTCAAAGCCACAGGGTTCAGGTTGGGTTTGGAATGTTTTCGCACAGGCTCACCCCCTCCTGGCTTCACAGGCTGCTCTCCTGAGCCCCAGCTGCCCTGGCTGCGAGACAATCAGATGATTGAGAAGCCAGCAGGGTAGAAGCACTGTAAGCTGCCCACACCCCCTCGCCACACACTCAGGGTAAAAAAATCTGCTTATAAAATGCTGACATTTCGACTCACAAAAAGTCCCAATGTTGCTTCGGAAACAAATTTATTTTCCTACACCCGAGCTCATTAGTGGCACATAACAAGAAAGCAAAACGCGACCCATTTAAATTGTAGATTATGACCTTTCCGCCTCAGATCTTTTCAGACATCCTGTTTACGGCTTTTTTATACTGGCACTTCATAATCCTCAGAATGAGATTTTATAAACCCTTTTTATTATTAGAAGGCAGTCTCTTCAGTTTCACCCCTTCCTGTTCTCGTGTACTGCAGAGACAACCTTGGCAATTAGAAGTTTTGGCAAATTCCCATAAATGAATGCTACAACTAGACTATATTGTGGACGGACAGCGTGGGTTCTGTTAGCCTCTCTTCTGCAGTATCATGCCCCTCTGAAAGGAACATGCTCAAAGACTTTGGGTCTGGGAATGTGTGAGAAGAGGGAGTCTTTTCCTGAGCCAGAAGTCCATGCATTTCAGGGTTGATTCACGAAGACCATTCATGCAACGAAAGTCACCTCTGCAAGGATGCCAATTAATCACGTGGGTTTTGTTTGCTCGATAGGTTTGTTTCAACAGCCCCCGGTAAGTAGTTTTTGACCAGAGATTTAGAATTTTAGAAAAATCAGATATAACTTGGATGGATGTTCATGACCTTGTAAAAAGTTTGATGAAAACAGGTGTTTTTTTTTTTAATTTGTTTCTAAACAGGAGCATTCTCTGTGCTGAGAAGCAGCAAGTGAAACTAATTCTAAGCAGCCAGGGTAACTTCCTGGCTTTGCCCGAATAAATGAAGTGCAACCAGTAAACAAACCTCATGAATGGTGCAATATGAATGAGCGTTACACATTCACCTGACAGGGAGAGTTTGCTAATTGTTTTGTGCAGTAGAGGGAGGGGATTCCACATGCTCTGTACAACTCAAAAGTGGGCAGGTTATGCCGTGATACTGGTCCTCTGTCTTTGAGCAACTTTCCCACAAGGAAACTGAGGATGGATAGGGTGGAGGCAGAGCCATGTTCTGGCTTGTGAGGGTGCTGTGTCAAAAATTACATCTCCACCCAGCAAGAAGTGTCTCGGCACGGCCCCCCCAGTAGGCGATTGTGTATCGGGACCCTGAGTCCACAGTGGTCTCAAATACATGCTTAACTTAATGCATGTGCTTGAAGTCCACCCCTACTCTGCACAGCACTCAGGCAGGAGCTTAAGTTAAGACCCGGAAACGTCAATAGCTACAGCTAAGCTAACAATGCAGTGCTTTGCTGAACTGGGCCTTTCTGCACAACTTAGTAGGGGATTGAAGAAGTTATTTTCTCCTGACTGAGACCTTGAATTTTGTTTTGAATGAGGGAAAGGCTCACATGGGAACATAGGAACGGCTGTAGTGGGTCAGACCAAAGGTCCATCTAGCTCAGTGTGTTGTCTTCCCACAGTGGCCAAAGCCTGATGTCCCAGAAGAAGTGAACAGAACAGGGAAGCATCAAGTGATCCCTCTCCTGTCATCCATTTCCAGCCTCTGACAAACAGAGGTGAGAGACACCATCCCTGCCCATCCTGGTTATCTAGTTCTTTTTAAAATCCTATTAAAGTCCTGGTTTCTCAACATCCTCTGGCAAGGAGTTCCATAGGCCCGCTGTGAGCTTAGAGAAGAAGAACTTCCTTTTGCTTGTTTTAAACCTTTACCCTGTGAATTTCATTGGGTGACCCCTACCTCTTCTGTTATGAGAGCAATTAAAAATCTTTTCCTTATTCCCATTTTCCCCATCCATCATGATTTTATAGAGCTCTCCCATATCGCCCCTTAGTCTCCTCTCCTCTAAGATGGAAAGTCCCCGTCTTTTTAATCTCTCCTCATATTGCACTTTCCAAACCCCTCATCTTTTCTATTGCATTTCTCAGACCCTTTTCCAATGACAATGTATCTTTTTTTTTTTAGATGAGGTGACCACATCTGCACGCAGTATTCAAGATGTGGGAGTACCGTGGATTTACACAGAGGCACTAAGATATCCTCTGTCTTATCCTCTATCCATTTTTTGATGATTCCTAACATTCTGTGGCTCATTGGAGTGCTACTGCACATTGAGCGGATGTTTTCAGAGAACTATCGACAACGGCTCCCAGATCTCTCCCTTGAATGGTTATAGCTAAATTAGTCCCCAGTGTTTTGGATGTAGAGTTGGGAGGGTTTTTTTCCTATGTGCATTGCTTTGCATTTATCAACATTAAAATTTATTTGCCATTTTGTTGCTGAATCACATAGTTTTGTGAGATCTTTTTGAATCTCTTCCCAGTCTGTTTTGTTCTTAGCTATCTTGAGCAATTTAGTATCATCTGCAAATTTTGCCACTCCACTGTTTACCCCTTTCCCAGATCATTTATAAATAGGTGAAAAGGATTGGTCCCAGTACGGACTTTAGGGGGACACTATTAGATGCCAGTCTCTGTTCTGAAAACTTACTAATTATTCCTACCCTTTGTTTCCTGTCTTTTAACCAGGTATCAATCCATGAGAGGACCTTCCCTCTTATCCCATGACAGCTTACTTTACTGAAGAGGCTTTGGTGAAGGACTTTGTCAAAGACTTTCTGGAAATCTAAGTACAGCATAGCCACTGGATTCTCCTTGTCCACATGCTTATTGACCTTCTCCAAGAACTCTACAGATTAGTAACACATGATTTCCCTTTTACAGAAATCATGTTGACTTCTCCCAACAAATTATGTTCACCTATATGTCTGATCATTTTATTTTTTTATTATAGTTTCAACTAATTCATCCAGTACTGTCATTAGACTTACTGATCTGTAACTGCCAGGATCACCTACAGAGCCCTTTTAAAATATTGGCATCACATTAGCTATCTTCTGGTCCTTAGTTACAGAAGCTGATTTCAAGGATAGGGTACAAACGACAGTTCATTGGTCTACAATTTCACATTTGAGTTCTTTCAGAACTTTTGGGTGAATGCCATCTGGTTCTCGTAACTTGTTACTGTTAAGTTTATCAATTTGTTCCAAAACTTTCTCTACTGACACCTCAGCCTGGGACAATTCCTCAGATTTGTCACCGAAGAAGAATGGCTCAGGTTTGGGAATCTCCCTAACGTTCTCAGCCATGAAGACTGAAGCAAAGCATTTACTGACCTTTCTGAGTGCTCCTTGAGCACGTTCATTGTCCAGTGGCCCCACTGGTTGTTTAGCAAGCTTCCTGCTTCTGAGGTACTTAAAAACATTTTTACCATTACATTCTGAGTCTTTGGCTGACTGTTCTTCAAGATCCTTTTTGGCTTTTCTTATTACGTTTTTACACTTGAGTTAATGCTCCTTTCTCTTTTCCTCACGGGGATTTAACTTCCACTTTTTAAACGATGCCTTGTTATCACTCACTGCTTCTTTTACCTGGTTGTTAAGCCATGGTGACAGGTTTTTGGTACTCCCACTGTGGTTTTTAATTGGGGGTATACATTTAAGTTGGGCCTCTAAGGCTGCGTCTACACGTGCACGCTACTTCGAAGTAGCGGCACCAACTTCGAAATAGCGCCCGTCACGTCTACACGTGTTGGGCGCTATTTCGAAGTTGAAATCGACGTTAGGCGGCGAGACGTCGAAGTCGCTAACCCCATGAGCGGATGGGAATAGCGCCCTACTTCGACGTTCAACATCGAAGTAGGGACGTGTAGACGATCCGCGTCCCGCAACATCGAAATAGCGGGGTCCTCCATGGCGGCCATCAGCTGGGGGGTTGAGAGATACTCTCTCTCCAGCCCTTGCGGGGCTCTGTGGTCACCGTGGGCAGCAGCCCTTAGCCCAGGGCTTCTGGCTGCTGCTGCTGCAGCTGGGGGTCCGTGCTGCATATACAGGGTCTGCAACTAGTTGTTGGCTCTGTGTATCTTGCACTGTTTAATGAAAGTGTGTCTGGGAGGGGCCCTTTAAGGGAGCGACTTGCTGTTGAGTCCGCCCCGTGACCCTGTCTGCAGCTGTGCCTGGCTCCCTTATTTCGATGTGTGCTACTTTGCCGTGTAGACGTTCCCTCGCTGTGCCTATTTCGATGTTGGGCTGAGCAACGTCGAAGTTGAACATCGATGTTGCCAGCCCTGGAGGACGTGTAGACGTTATTCATCGAAATAGCCTATTTCGATGTCGCAACATCGAAATAAGCTATTTCGAAGTTGGGTGCACGTGTAGACGTAGCCTAAGATGGTGTCTTCGAAAAGTTTCCATGCATCTTCCAAGAATTTCACCTTTTAATTTCTAGAAGTCTATGGCACATCATAGACTAACAGATTTTTGGAGCACAAGCGTTCGTGGGCACAGACTCCCTTTGTCACTACATGCACCTGATGAAGTGGGTCTTTGCCCACGAAAGCTTATGCTCCAAAAAATCTGTTAGTCTGTACGTTGCCACAGACTTGTTTTTGCGGCTACAGACTAACACAGCTACCCCGCTGATACTTTTAATTTCTGTTTTCTAACCTCCTCATTTTTGTGTAATCCCCCTTTCTGAAATTCAGCGCCACAGTGTTGGGCTGCCGAGATGTTTATCCCACCAAAGGGAGGTTAAATATTATTACATTATTATGGTCACTATTTCCAAGTGGGCTAATTAGATTTACATATTGCACCAGATCCTGTGCTCCACTTCGGACCCAATCAAGAAATACCTCTCCCCTTGTGGGTTCCAGAACTAGCTGCTCCAAGAAGCAGTCGTTTCAGGTATGAAGATGTGCAAGTGCTGTTCGGTTTGTCTCAGGATGTTGTATAACTGTGATGAGATCACAGCTAGTAACATTATGTTAGCCTTGAAAGTTAAGACAACTTCTTAGAGCTTCAAGTGCTTTCAGTATTTCTGCATGTGAACGCAATTGACTAAAGCCTGCTGATCCATCCGAGGTGGACCAGACACTGGGCCAAATGCTTGTTACTATAGCTGAGTGAACACTACAAAAGCCTACAGCATGAGTGTGAGTTCTGAAGCTGATTTCCCTTCCCTTGGCTCAGGCCCCCTTCTAGGAATGCTCTCATCTCGCCGGTCACTGAGTTTGCTTGTGGGGATGTTTGCATAAAGAGGATTTAACATAGCGAGTTAACAGAGCGTACCCTGAACATAACGAAACCTTGAAGCTATCAGTGCACTAGCAGATCCATGCAGTTTTATGATGTGCAATTTGTTTGCACAAGATAGTCGTCAGAAAATGCCTGAACATACATTCCTAACAAACGGACACAGAGAAATGCTTTAGCAGAAGGATACTCCTGTGTCTGGGCACTAGAGGCAGGGAGTACGCTGCTCTGTGCTGGGTTTCCTATAGTTAAGTCAATAGGGGTTCGATACCTCTTGGTGTGCGCATGGGGCAATTAGATCGCAACACTTTGGTAGACTTGGCAAGTTGCCACCTTTTTGGCTGCACTGTGACGTAGCCCATAGCCAGTTACAAACAGCCTAAATCCTTTAAAAACCTGGGCCTTAGTTTCTCTGTGTCTCGTTTCCCCTTATGCACATGGAGATCACAGCCCTGCCCTGCCTCGCAGGTGCATTGAGAGGATAAATACAGTAAAGACTGAGCGATGCTCTGAGGCAGAGGTAATGGAGGCCATAACAGAGTCTGGGTAGCCAGACAATGAGCTAAATTCCCCACGTAAAGGAGGACAGTGGAAATGGCTGGCTGAGCTCTGCTCCAGAGACATCAGGAAAGGGAACAAGGTACATCCCTGTGGCCATTAACTATTGCAATAATAATCCAAGCCTGCTGTGAATAGCGGAGCATCTTGTTGGAAAGTCACTGGAAGAAGAAAAGTGCATGACTGGGAAAAAGTTCCCCTCCCCAGCCTGTCTCACAGCTTCATTTCCTCCCAAGTGCCCTGAGCATCATCCCAACCAATGCCCCATTTAATGCACCGTGATGTTCCTGGCAGGCGGGGGACATGCATGGGCCCCCTTTGGACGCAGAGCCAGTCTTGCTGTGTTAGCTCCAAGGGGTCGGATGTTGGAAGTAGGCTGCGTCTTAGCCTGACGAAGGCCATGGGTAAGGGCCGGCGCTGAACAGCCATGGCGGGGCAGCTGGGAGCTTGTCTCCTGCCCTTCGGCAGCTAGGCAGGGGCCCATGGTGGCAAGAGCCTGTGCATTGCTGTCTCCTTGCATAGGCAGCAGGAATAGGGAGGGTGGGGGGCCTTGGCCCCATAGTCCATGGACTGCATCCCAGAGTGGAGCCAGGTTGTCATGATACTGCCTAGTGGCTTATCCAAAATCTGCTGCCCCGCTGCCCAGGGAGCAGCCCAGGTCTAACTGAGTTACAAGTAGGGCTTCCACTCTCCAAGGCAAAGACAGTATCTTCCAAAACAGCTCTCTGCTCCATGACTTCCCCAGGCCCGGTGCTGTCATTGTGCACCGTGCACAGACAAGCAGGTGCCGTCCCCTCCCCCTCCCCCTCCCCCCGCTCCCATGCAGACGTCACTATCAGGCCATGCAGGGATGCATTTTTCACAGCCCCTCCCAAATTCATCCCCAGCCTTTCTGTACCCATGCAGCTTTTGTACATGCAAGGCCCTGGCATTGTACAGACCCCGGGGCACTCTTCCAGGTACTTCTCTTGCTTGCATATACATGTGGGTTTTTTTTTTGGCATCCAAACACATGTGGCTGCAAATTCCGAGAGCGCCATTTAGAAAGTTCCTTTGGACATTTGGCTCTTAAGTGGCTCAATGAAGTAAATACAGATCTATGGCTGAATGCTGGTCTCCCTGAACACCCATTGGTCCCACCGAATTCCCAGTTGGCTCTTTGCCGGGTTTTAAAAAATTGCAAAGGAGGTAAGTATGGAACCGGTGCAGGGAAGCAAGAAAAGTAGGTTGGATTGCAGTGAAACTTTGTGAATGCATCTGTTTGGGCTTCTCTTTCTGATCGCAAAGCTCTTTAGGGCAGGGACTTCATTTATTATCTGGATATGCAGCTGCATTGTAGGGTGGATCCTCAACTGGCTGGTCTGGTAGCTGTAAGTCAAGATAAATATTAAATACCAATCCATCATAGAAATAACCCAAAGCCTTAACTGCATATGCCACAGCGGTCTATCTGGAGACACAAAATCCACTGAGCAAAGGTTTGCTTTCTTTTTCTTCACTGCCTCCGCAAAAGACTTTGTTTCCAGCTTACCTTTGGTACAATAAGCCACTCTGGCAAATGGGGACTGCAAACCTGAGGAGTCTGGCTGAGGAACTGTTCTGAACCAGTTCTCCTGCTGAGGATCCCCAAAGACTTGCAGGACAGGTGCTGCACCCCAATTGTTTTTAGACAAAGTCAAATAAGCATCAAGCCTGTAGTTGTACCTACAACAGGCACTTGGTATTGTCTTTTATATGTGTGAGACTGGTGCTTCCAGGCTCCGGCGAAGATCCCTGAGTTATTGTGCTAGGAGCTGTACATACATGTAATGAAGGTACTGCCCATCTCCATTTATTCATGCCCCACATACACACACAAATCCTCAGCATGCGTGTCCATAAGCACAAGTACGTGCTCAGCTTTGAAAGTCTGGCCTGTTATGTTGCCATGAAACGAGCTCCTGTAGTGGTGTCTAGAAATAAGGACACTGACCAATGTGTGCTTTCCTTGCACAGCCTGTCTTTCCCACATGAAGTGGGGAGCGAGGAAATATTGCCATTGGAACCTTATTTGCTTTTATCTCCCGGGGGTTCTGTCCACCTACACAGGTGCTCATCTGCTGCTTGGCATTCAGCTGTCAGCGTACCTACATGTTCAGATGTGCAATCCCGAATGCTACGTGGCCATACCGGTTTGAGGGTTTTTTTTTGGTGTTTTAAGGTCAGAAATCCAGACAGCTCATCTTGCCACTGCAAAGCTTGCTTATCCAACTTGGATAAGTCTCTGGGCCAAATGGCATCTGACCTGTTATATTAGGGATGATTTTGGCCTGATGTGGTCAAACAGCAGCACTCTGTCGATGACGAAAGCGTCTAGCAGTAGGGATTCTGGGCTGAAGCAGCCAGTAACATAATTAAAATCCAGCCTGGCTCGGTTAATAGCTTGCAAATAAAAGAAAAATTCATTGTTTTTTAAACTCGCAAAGGAATCGATGTTTTAAAGCTGATGGCGAGTTTATTTTTTTCCCCACTAGTGTCACTCAGGTGGGGCTGGTGGATGTAAATCAAATTTCACTTAACAAAATAAATATATCTGAGTCTTCTACAACAACGAGAAGTCCCGTGGCACCTTATAAACAAACAGATATTTTGGAGCATGAGCTTTTGTGGGCAAAGCCCACGAAAGTTCATGCTCCAAAATATCTGTTAGTCTATAAGCTGCCACAGGACTTGTTGTTTTTTTTGAAGATACAGACTAACTCGGCTACCTCGCTGAGAAATATGCTTTTACGATGTCTGAAATGTTTCTATAAAGTAATAAATAAATAAACAAAAATAAAGTCACAGTTGGGAATGAATACAAACACCCTTTGAGGAATAATATAGGCAGCGGTATTACGTGTACGGAAAATGTGCATTTACCGTGAAAGCTTTGTTATCTGGCACGTCAATATCTGGAAAAACTCGGTTAATTAGCCTCTGCCGTAGGCAATACAATTCTCCCTTCGGTTAACTGGAAAAAAGCTGGTAGCTAGCCAGCATAGTTTTTCAACCATTTCCGAAGGCATGTTTGTTTGATGGTCCGGAGCCAACAGAGGTGCAGAAAATTCCAGCACTGTACACAGGCACCATGTTAAAAGGTGGAGTGTTAGGTGAGGTTATTTCATTTCTTAAACATTTTTTCATTTGGTGAAAAAGCACGAGTAACCAGCCCAACTGATGAACCAGCAACTCCCGTTTCCCAGGTGTGCTGGATAACACCGCTTGTACCGTTGTGGAATCTGACAAAATTGCACATAATATTGGGCATGATGGTGCGAAAATTTGATGGTAGTGCCTTACGCTTTGAGGGGGCAGGCACCATTCTTTGTGCTGCATTTGTACAGCTCCGAGCACCATGAGTTCCTGTCATCGGAGCCCGCCAGCCTTATAATAATACAAACCATCATCATTGCAGGTTGCTGCTGCTAACTCCAACCCATTTTTGGTTCCCTTGAGCCGTACCCGCTCCACGCTGGCTGGCTGTTTCCCTTGCTCGGCTCTAGGGAGCATTTTCCCCCTGTGACTGAGCATTCCGAGTGACCTTTTTAACGCTGGCTGCCTGGCAGTGCTTTTTCCTTGGGGGGGCGGAGGAGCGTGAATAAACAGGGCTGGGGAGGGCGGGAATCTAGAAGCACCAGCCACCCCAGGAAAAAAGGTGGAATGATGGCAATTAAGGAGTTAAGCAGTAGGCAGTGCTGTAGGCCTGTGAATAGCAGCGTGCGGCTGAGTGGAGCTGCAGCAAGGAGAGCAAGATAGAGATGTTAAGTAACGGGGCTCACAAAGCCTCAACCGCATCAGTAGCTGGAATCCTAGCTCCAGGGCTAGGCTGCCCCTCTTCCTCCCCGCAGCCAGTGACATTACAGACAGCGGCTGGCATGCAAAGCAGCCTGGGCGGAAAGCAGGAGTCGCAGGCTGGACCGAGATTGTGGGTAGCCTCGGTCTAGGTTGTACTAGGGGGAATTGCAGTGACTTCAGCTCTGCCATCCTCCCTGGAGAGGACTTGGAGACACACACGCTGAGGCTGGAGCTGCTGCATTTGGGGGTCTGTTCTCCCCCGCTACCCACGCTTACTTTGCTGGCACCTGGCCGGTTAGGAAAGGCAGATACTGGACTCTGCTGTTGGCAGGACCGCGGGAGCACACAAACCAGCCGCGGGCTTCACCTGGAGGGGAAGAAGCTGGCGCCCTGACCCTGACCTCTGTCGAGTTTTGAAGTGGCTGCACATTGCTCAGGTAAGGAGAGAGCCAAGTGAGCAGTGCTGGGGGCTGGAGAGGCTGGGGCTGCTGGAGAGGTGGCTTGTTTCATTTGTCTGAGGTTGGAAGCAGTAACAGCAGATTCTTGACAAAAATAATTGTGTCTATATGACTCTGGGGGGAAGCAGGAGAGCATGGGAGACAGTCATTACCAGAGGGTTATTGACAAAGTTTCACTTTGCCAATAAACTGCTCCTTGGAATGGGAATCTGCTCTGTTATCTTCGCCTATTTGTATTTCGCTGTACGGGAGATGCTTTCAGGACCTTCCTAAAAATGCCGAGTGTGACAAATGATGGACAGAGAATTGCATTTCCATTCACCATCGTCCCCATTTAGAAAGCCAGAGCTGAACGCCACCCTGGATGTGCCTCAAGAGTCTGTTTCTGTGTCTCAAAGCAGGGCGTGGGGAAAGGCAAGCAGACAAATCTTTCGATAATTGATAACGAGTGTTTCATGCTGTCTGTGTAATGAACTTTCAAAACAATATGGGAGAGCTTCCCGGCTCAGCAGAGATTAAAGATCCCTTGCAAGTGATTTCTCACCATAGTCTGCTGGTTTAAAAAGGGGCCCTAGACTTGGAGAAGGAAAAATAACATCTCTCCTAGACTTTGTGCAGGAACGTTCGCAGTCTAGGAAATTGGAAAGAGCTGGTCATCCTTCCAAATGAACTTTCGGATTCATTCTGCATGCAGGCTGACTACTTCTTAGCGTATTTTTTAATATCTACAGGGAGAAAAAGAGTGAGAATGAGCAGATAACAACATGAAGGCTACCTTGAGCCGAAGATTGAAAAATAAATAAAAGGAAGTCACGGCGAGGCATGATTTAATAAAGTTTCCCTGCAAATGCAGTAAGCACATTAGGGCTTTGAACCGAATCATTGGAATGGGAAAACTTTGGAGAAGGGACAAGATGGAGGGGAGGGGAGAGGCTGATTAGGGCAGAGAGCGGAGGTGTTTAAAAGGCTGGTGGAAACCCCTGGATGCCTGCGATGTCTCATACACTCCACTGACTCTCCCAGTACAGAGTGCTCCTTATTGCATCACTATCAGCTGTAAACCAGGGACTCGCCACTTGCTAGTTTACTCAGAGCAGATTATTTTAACCAATCACGAACGGGGATCTAAAGGACCCACCTGTCCAGAAGCGTCACCCAAGGGTGACCCCTTTTCGCACACGGACGAGCCTTTCCCTCGGAGGTCCATTGGAGTTTTGCCCAGCTGTTTTTAACATAGGCCGCCCTGCTTGTGGGATTAGTGTGACTGGCGAATGAATGAATGACCGGCTGACCTCCATTCTCCTGCCATCCCTCAGCATTTCCCTCTTCCCCTCTGGCTTTTCATCGATGGGTATGATTATTTACGGCAGATGCAGTTCAGTGCACAGGAGCTGTGTTGGGATGGAACGTTCTTACCCCAAGTTCTAGGTGAAGCCACATGAGGCTGGGCCAATGCCTCAGGTTAGTGCGCTGCGGCTGGGTGAGCCTAGGGAGCCCAACCACAGAGTCTCATAGAGAAGTGAGGAAGAAGAGCATCTAGGTCACCCCTTGCAAATTGCTGGGTTGTCTCTATGTGTCTCCAGCACAGTTTTAAAGGTCTCCACCACTTGTCTCGGCTCTTGCCCTCTGCATTAAATGTCCCCAGGAAATCCCACGTGAACCCTTGTCTTCGTTGCTCCCAGCAACGACATGAGATGTGGGTCACCGTCTCCCTAAACTCTGGAATAAATTGCTGAGGGAGGTTGTGGAATCTCCATCACTGTCGATATTCAAGAGCAGGTTAAATAACCATCTACCAGGGATGGTCTAGATGGTGCCTGCTTGTACCATGAGGGCAGAGGACTGGACTTGATGGCCTCTCGAGGTCCCTTCCAGTTCTGGTGTTCTATGCTTCTGTAAAGGCAAAGTGCTGCTGTTTTCACTCCAGCCTTATCCAGGCAAATTTCCCACTGACGTCAGGAGGAGATTTGCCTACGTAAGGATGGCAGGAGTTGGCCCTGTAGCCATAGCTGGTCCAAGGTGTGACAGTCTGTGCTGCATGTTCTGAGGCCAATTCTGTGATGTTACAGTTGCTCTCCCCAGAGCGAATGGGTTTCAGGTCCCACATGTATAGTCCACCTGGGCTTTTTAAGCCTTAATCAATTACTGCCAAATAGGAATCCAGGGGTTTCCACGTTCTCTGTCATTTGCCATCACCACTTCAGCACAAGCCCCGCTATTTACCCCATGGCTACAGCCAGGGGTGTTACCCTAGCTCTCATCACTCAGCAGACAGGAGATGGGGAGCTAGAATAACACCTCCAGAAGCACTGGTGCCAGTCTGTGACATGGGCAGGGGTAGGGCACGAGGGCAAGGATGTGCCCTTTCCCTTTGCATGGAAGCGAACAAGCCTTTTTAATGTCTGGTCTTTATCAGGCCTCGTCTGAATATGCCAAAGGCCCGATTCTGGTCTCAGAATGTTCATGAGTC
This sequence comes from Carettochelys insculpta, assembly GCF_033958435.1. Taxonomy (NCBI): domain Eukaryota; kingdom Metazoa; phylum Chordata; order Testudines; family Carettochelyidae; genus Carettochelys; species Carettochelys insculpta. Next base: position 28,260,985 of record NC_134154.1, read on the forward strand.
TGGAGTAACGCCTCTGAAATGAGTGGAAAGCTGGTGCAAGTGAGAAATCAGAATCACTCCTGGACTAGGCTTACCATGTATGAAATTTCAAAGAAGAGGACACCCTGAGAGGGAGGGAAGCCGTCTCAGTATCTACCAACTCCCGTTGTATGCCATAGTATACATAGTGTCCTCTTTTCTGAAAGTTCAAATATGGTAACCCTACCTCTGAACTCGCCTTTAACAACCAGCAGCTGCTGTGTTAATGACCAGGGAGGGTGTATTAACATGTCACCTGGTGAGGGGCTAGATTGGCTGGTGCGTGCATACCTTTTGTTTTGCTAGATACAGCCTTGTATCACAGGCTTTGAGGTTGCTTCCAGAGCAGCTTAGGGCCTGGCCACCCATCCAGCTGTTCACGCTGGCTTATTAAAGTTGTAGGCACTTCCCAACAAGGAGAGAAAACTTCTGGCACAGTTTGGATAGTGCTGAAACCTGGAAGTGAGCTTGAGTGACTCTGTTTGAATCCAGAGCTGTCCCCCACAAGATTTTCGGCTGGGGTTGGTTCTGGTTTGCCCCACTGTTGAGGCAGAGGCAGGAAGCTCACTCCTGCTCATGTTGCATCACATTTCTCACAGCCTGGAGGCAAACTTCACCAGGAGGTATCAGAGCTCAGGTGGTGCTTTAGACGGGTCCCTGTTATATTTTTTGATAAGCTCAGTGAAACTCCTGCATAGATTGATACGGGACTACACCCGTGTGATACATACAATCTACTGCCTGGCAGACGTGTGTGTCATGCCAAGCAGTCAACTGATAACTGGTCAAACCTTGTGAATTAGCATTCCCAGACATACTCATTTTCCAGAGTGAATAATCCATGCAGCCTGGGCTTTACCTGCTCCCCTCTGTAACTGACAAACGCCCGAAAGTGTTGGGTTTTTTTCAGCTAGTTAATTTTGGACAGTGCTCCACAGTCGCTACTCACAGTGGTCCTCTAATGCAGCGTGCTCTCTCCCAGTCCGTTCTCCCGGCGCCTCTTTGCAAGAAGCCCCAAATTAATGGGACTTGCTGAATAAACTCAAAGCTGCTAAAAGCTCAGGTATAATTTGATTAAGTGCATTGGAGGAAAACAGGCAGCCCGAGATGCAGTGCAACACCTTAGCATAAAGATGTCTAATTAGAATGAATTTGTTTTGCCTAAATAAACAAATCAGGAGAAGAAACTGTCAGTTGCTAAGCGCCCCGCTAGGTCTCATCCTGCCAGTACAGCACACGACTCTGCAAAGGGTTCACCGCAACTCTCAGGTGGTTCAGACCGGCAAGCAGGCCGCCTCCAGCAACCGACAAAGGGGACGAGCGGCTCTTCCTTCTGCTGGGGCAGAGCAGCTCTCAGCTCCAGGGGGACTCATCTGATGGAGGCTGCTGAGGAGATGCAGTGGTATAGCTGCACGCTTGGCTATTTTGTGTGTTGCGTATGTAACCCCAGAGGCACCGAGAGCCAGATTCTCAACAGGAGGAAACGAACCTGCAGCCTTTGGATAAAGACAAGTGCTCTACAGCATGAGCGAAAGGCCAGCTGGCCCTCACTTAAAGCCATGGAACTGACCCGTCCCTGTTATACAACTCTCCCTTGTTGGTGGTCTCATCATCTTTTGGGGGGTGACATATAAATCAGCTCAGAACTCCCACAAAACAGGGTTTACTCTGGCTTCCTTCCAAATACAGTCCCCCTCCTGGAAGTCTTCAGCCACGATGGAACCCGGACGGTGAATCTGGCCTTGTCTTAGATCCAATAGCACAATGATTGCATGTACATTAGGGGCAGCCTGCGGAGCTACGATGCTGTCTCGCCACTGTGAGTCGGAAATACCCCACCTGACTCTGCAGGGAAAGGTGGCACGCAAATTCTGCTGCCTCAGCACTGGAATCTTGATTCTCGTCACATCTTCTTGGCTAAGTAAGGGTGGCCCAGGTTAATGCTTGGCTAGGTGAGAGACCTCTAGGAGAAGCCATTCATTATCAAAGATATGGCTGAGTTAGCACTAGACATGGATTGGCAGCCACTCTGCTTTCAGAGGTGTTGTATTTAAGAGGAGATGAAAATCCAAACTTAGCAGATGTCATAGGTAGCCATACAAGATACAAATTTCCTCCAAACCCAGAGCTCTTTCTCGCCCTTGGTTGCTGTGCGTTAGCAAAAGGGCCCGATCCTGTATAGTGCAACAGTCTGCGCCCTTTTGGCGCAAGAAAAGGAGCCAAATTAAAAGTGGGGGCAGATCTTTTGGAATGGCGCGAGAGGAGATTTTATTTCCAGTGGATTTCAGGGACTTTGTGAAGCACTGCTCGCCGAGGTCCATCTTATCTCAGATGGCAAGGCTGGGTACTTTGGCAGGAGTTCTAGTCCTGGTGTGAATCACAGGGACTAATAAAAGCCTCTGTGTTTGCCCCAGATTTGCTACAATATATTTTTGAAAGAATTTCTATTTTTTTGGTGCCGCAATTGGTCCCTCTTTGTCTTCATGTTGCATCTCAGTCAAATACATTTTAAATTAGACTTTCGTTAACAAAAGAACTCAATTAGACCACTCATCAATATGTCATTGTGAGCGATGGCTGCTTCTTTCAAGTTCATGAACCATCAAATCTTCTACTTCACCACTATCATGAATCTCTGATAATAACAATAATATTGGGCATAAACTAGATTCTCCCAAGTGCCCTTCGACTGATGGAAGCTTGACCCTGTGTTATGTCTGATATGGTCTGTGTTGTAGCCAAAATACTTTTCTTTTAAAAGAAAAAACTTATTCTGCAAGACACTCTTCTTCTGATTAATTTAGTTTTAAATGCACTGGTACAGATAACACCGCATGCTTGAAATGGTATATTTGCTTGCTCAGTTCTCTGTGTCATCCTAGATTACCGAATTCTGGGGGAAGACTCTGCACTTCTGAGAACTAGAGAAGTGTGGTTTTATAGATCAGATTCGTTTGGGCTCCTTTTACATTTGGCGATGCTTGGGGAGTAGAGCTCAGTTGACCTTCCCACGCAACCTCAAGGAGGAACATTTCAATGATTACTGAACGGGATTTATCCTCTACCTGTTAGGAAGCTGAATCAATCAGTCTTCTACTGAAGCGTCCATTGAACAGCGTACTCCCCTCCCTTAGGAATAAAATCCGGTTCTCCAGCTTGCCCAAGGTCTGCCCAAGAAAACAACACTACACATTAGTGGCTTGATTTAAAACGCTGACTAAGACCAGCACTGAGTCTTAAAGGAAGCACCACAAATGAGAACAGTATTTTGTCGCCGGCTTCTTATCGGGGGGCTGCTCCTTGATACCCGGTCTCTCTGAAGCATGTGTCTGAGCCGTGGGTGGAAAACATGGTGACCGCTGACACCAGCTGAGGATCCAGAAGCATGAGTGTTCTCCAGATCACCTCCATAATATAGAACCCAGTTTTCAGGCCCGCTGGCGGGGATGGGGACAGGGAAGCTGACCCCTTTGCTCACGGGCCGGCCATTTCAAGTAGCAGCAGTGGCCAGTCTGAAATACCTCCGAGCACTGTGCTGCCACTCCATGCACCGCTCTGAGGGAATAGCTGCCCTAAGCCCTGCCCCGTCCATCCTTGGTCCCTCGCCTTCTGGGGGCAGGGAGCTGGGCCCTTGTCCCCAGGCCTGCGGCGGCTCTCATGCGCTGTGGGAATCCAGGTGTATTTTATAAGAATCTGTGCTTGCCTTTGCCATATTTTTCATCACTAAGGCAACTGCCCATGTTTTGTGTTTACCGGCCAGGAGCGTTAAGGGGGTTCATGTGCCCTGTGGGGTAAATTGCATCAAATAACACTGAGGCCCTGCTCAAAAACTTCCCATTCGCTTCCTTCCAGCAAGCGGGGAGAGCTTTTTAAGGTGCCAGAACTCTGTCTGGATATGTCCAGTCGGAAGGCAAGAGGTTTGCAGGGAACGGTGCAGCGGCTCAGAAGCCATTAACCCAGAAAAAGGCCCAGGAAGCCAGGCCCCAACAGCCTCCATTTTTCAGCTCAATTTGCCTGTATTTCTGCATTCGCTAACCTCCGTTAAAGGGCTCAGCCAAACTCACTCTCTTCTGCAACATCCTAACCACAAGGAGGCTGCTGGCCTGGAGGGGAAGTGTGGAAAGCCTTGGGCGCAAAAGGGCCTGGTTCCCAGTCGAAAGGCAAAGCTGTTTCCTCCACCTGTGGTGATGCTAGTGGTACATCTTTGTACTCAACTTGCTTGTTATAACCAGCTGTCATTTCCACTTTGAGAGCCAGATTCTCTCCTCCGCTTGGGGCCCTTCGAGCCAGTCTGATGATGCCAGCAAGGGGATCAGCAAACTGACAGATTTTCCTTGATGGAGATTCCTTTGGTGTCCTGTCATAAGAGCGGCCATGCTAGGTCGGACCAATGGTCCATTTAGCCCAGTATCCTGTCTTCCAACAGAGCCAATGCCCCAGAGGGAGTAAACAGAACAGGTAATTACCAAAGCGATCCCTCTCCTGTCACCCATTTCCAGTCTCTGACAAACAGCGGTGGGGAACACCATCCCTGCCTGTCCTGGTTAATAGCCAGTGATGGACCTGTCTTCCGTGAATTTATCAAGCTCCTTCCTGAACCCTGTTAAAGTCCTGGTCTTCACAACCTCCTCTGGCGAGGAGTTCCCCAAGCTGACTGTGCATTGCATGAGGAAACACTTCCTTTGGTTTGTTTTAAACCGGCGACCCATTAATTTCATTTGGTGACCCCCTAGTTCTTATGTTAAAGGGAACAAGCAAATAACTTTTCCTTATTCACTATTTTCCATGCCTGTCATGACTTTATAGACCTCTGTCCCCTTCGTCTCCCCTCTTTTCGTTGTGGAAAAGTCCCAGCCTTTTAAATCTTTCCTTCCAGCGCCTGGCACGAGAGCGGCGTCGGGGCTGCAGGGTTAGGTTCACTGGGCTCCACAGTTCCCAGATGGCAAACAGCCTCTTCTGGGCCATGGCCAGTTGGTGTACAGAGCAGTCGTGAGATGCAGACCTGGTCCACTTGTCTGAGAACTACACCCAGCTGCTTTGGCAGCTCAATCACTCCACGAGAATGGACGGAACCTTGTTCAGAAAAGTCCCGGGGGCTCTCCCTCACCCCAGCTGGTCAGACCGACCCAGGGCAAGGCAAGTAATAGCTCTTCAGCCTAGGTTAAGAACAGCCAGCTCGTGTCACTCCCACCTAGCCGGGTCAGTCTTGAAATAACGAACCTAATGGGAGAGTTGGTCCGACCTGCCTTGGGCAAACTTCACACCGACGGTAATCATTGCAGCCTGGTTATTACACAGCACGCTAGAGATTTAGCACAGCTGAAGGGGCGAGTTCAAGGTGAATTTTTTAAGTTTTTTTTTTTTTCCAAATTGTCAAGAGAAGATGAGTCCAGAGCTTGAATTTATTTGTGATTTGGAAACACCGGCTGGGTAACAGATTGGGTCGGCTGTTTGCTGTGAAGCTGCGTGGCATAGAACCATAGAACAGTAGAACTGGAAGGGACCTCAAGAGGTCATCAAGTCCAGTCCTCAGGGCAGGACCAAGCACCACCTAAATCATCCCTGATAGATGTCTGTCTAACCTGCTCTTAAACATCTCCTGTGATGGAGAATCCACAACCTCCCTAGGCAATTTATTCCAAGGCTTAAACCACTCTGACAGTCAGGAGATTTTTCCTACCTTCCCTCCGTTGTTGCAGTTTCGGCCAAGTTTAAATCTAGAGGTGAGGGCAGAAAACTTCTGGGTTCTACTGCTAGCCTGCTGCATGGCCTTGGACAAGTCATGCCTCAGTCGCCCCATCTATACCATGATACTGACCTCCGTGAGAAAGTGCTTTGAGATCTAGGTCTAGGCAAGAGCTCGGTATTATTATTTGGAGTATTCAATAATCTGATAGTCCAGCTCCAGACTATTCTGAGAGGACCCCATCACTCCAGTGTTGCCAACTCCAGGTCTTAAACATCATGAGTCAGGCCTCCAAAAATCATGAAATTGGCCTAAAAATGATTATTTAAAAAAAATTGGAGTTGCTTTATTCATTTTCTTATTTCTCAGCCGTCAGGATGTGCCTGAGTCACATGTTTAACTTCTCTGGGCTAGAAATGGCCTTTATTTAAAATGGCAGCTGACAGGCTTGCCTAGTCACATGACTGTAGGCACTGGGAGTTTCCAAAAAATCTCCCCTGGCGTGAGACTTGCAATAGAACAGCAAAAGTTGGCAACACCGATGGACAGGTCACACGACTCATTGCAGAGACACAGTTCCCAATACAAAAGTGGTTTTCCCTCCCTGGTCAGCTTTGTCACAGATTAGTGTGGTTTGACAGGCTAGCGGGCGGTTAGCGCATTGGCCTTGTAAACCCAGGGTTGTGATTATCTTTGAAGTTTAATCTTTGAAGGGCCTTTCAAGGTTCTGGGGCAGGTTTGATTTAAAATAAAATTTTGTGAGGGATGGCGATAGGTCCTTCCATGAGCGCAGGGCACTGGACTTGCATTAACAGGTGTGTCGTGAACAAGACACGAGAAGTCATTCTTCCTCTCTACTCTGTGCTTGTTAGGCCTCAGCTGGACTATTGTGTCCATTTCTGGGCACCGCAGTTCAAGAAGGATGTGGAGAAATTAGAGAGGGTCCAGAAAAGAACAACAAGAATGATTAAAGGTCGAGAGGATGTGACCTATGAGGAAAGGCTGAAAGAATTGGGCTTGTTTAGTTTGGAAAAGAGAAGATTGAGGGGCGACATGATAGCGATTTTCAGGTATCTAAAAGGGTGTCATAAGGAGGAGGGAGAAAACTTGTTCTCCTTGGCCTCTGAGAATAGAACAAGAGGCAATGGACTTAAACTGCAGCAAGGGAGGTTTAGGTTGGGCATTAGGAAAAAGTTCCCAACTGTCAGGGTGGTCAAACACTTGAATAAATTTCCAAGGGAGGTTGTGGAATCTCCATCTCTGGAGATATTTAAGAACAGGTTAGATAGATGTCTGTCAGGGATGGTTTAGACAGTACTTGGTCCTGCCATGAGGGCAGGGGGCTGGACTCGATGGCCCCTCGAGGCCCCTTCCAGTCCTAGTATTCTACGATTCTGTGATTCTACGACCTCTCAAGGCCCCATCTAGATCCATGAGATAGGTGGTGCCCCATGTTTCAGAAATACCTTTTTGTGACAGCTCAGCCATCTGACATTGGAACTGAGCATGGCCGAGCGTTCTCTAGAAGCGCTGCCATCCCTTCCTGGGAAAACGGGTCCTGGGGAGATTGCAGTAATGGCAGTGACAGTTCCCTTCTAACTAGCTAGCTGCCTGACTCACCCAGCTGCTTCTGCAGCTTGGTTAGTATCGTTCCATTTCTGTCTTTCCGCTGCTGTAACTCATCGAGCCAAAGGCCATGCCTGTGCTACAACTCGGCGAGCAGCCTGATGTCAGCTGCATTTGCAGCATGTCTCCTGGCAGCGCCAGCCTAGCGATCAACTCGTCCCTCTCAAGCTGTAGAGATAAGCCTTGAAAACCTCAAAGTGTCTGGAACGGACGAGTAACCCTTTGGTGGGTCCTGCAGCCGTTCAGATCTGGATGGCCTGCCAGTGGCATTCGTTGAAGCATAGTATCACAGAACTAGAAGGGACTTCGAGAGGTCATGGATTCCAACCCCCTGCCCTCACGGCAGGACCGAGCACCGTCTAGACCATCCCTGATAGGTGTCTGTCTAACCTGCTCTGAAATAGCTTCAGTGATGGAGATTCCACAACCTCCCAAGGCAATTTATTCCACTGTTGGACCACCCTGACAGCCAAGAAGTTTTTCCTAATGTCCAACCTAAACCTCTCTTGCTGCAATTTAAGCTTCTTGTCCTATTTTTAGAGGCCAAGGAGAATAATTTTTCTCCTTCCTCCTTGCAACACCCTTTTAGGTGCTCGAAAGGAGCTATCAGAGTGAAGGCCCTGAGGCCCAGGCCCTCCAGCTGTTTTCAATGGGCAATGGGAGCTTAAATACCTTCGAGGGCCTGGTCTGTATGTCTATGGCTGCCTTCCCTTTCAGGCTGAGGAGACACAGTAAGGTGACTCTTTGCCAAAGGCGTGTACCCCATCCTCGTGCGGATCCCACAAGGGGATCCTGTGTGTGCCAATCTCCGTCCCAGGCATGGCACAAAGGACTGACGTGTAAAGCCCTCCAGAAAGCACTGTCGTGCTAATCCCAGACTGCAGGGAAGCCAGGGCTCACTTCTCCCACACGCTAAGCCAAACCACAGTGCGAGAGGCTGGATAGCAGAGACATGACCAGCCAGTGCTGCAGTGAGTGCAGAGGTGGGGGTGCCGCCCCCTGCTGCTGCCTTCAACGAAGCCCCCCAAGTAACCCCCCAGGTCATCCTGGGTCCCATCCATTGGAGTGCTGAGGCAGTTCCTGTAGGGAGCTCAAAGCGCAGGGTCTGGGGCAGGCACCCTGACAGGAAGTCCCCAGCTGGAGCCTCCTGATTGCTCCCAGCCGGTGCTTGTTGCGCACCCAAAGCTGGCTAGCCCCAGCCCCCACCCTTACAGGGCGAGTCCCTTTTATAGGTCCGATTCCACATTGCAGAGAAAGGTCCTAGAGGCTGTTTTCACAGCCAACAGTTACAGGGTATGCAGATCTATGGCTCAGATCCCGCCCCACTGAGTTCCCATGGCCTTGGCTGGGCCCAGGATTTCACGGGTGTCAAGGAAGCCGTTTCTGACAAGAGGAAGCTAACGACACACGAGGGGCAACTCCACAAATGCGGCTTTCGTCTCCAGCAACAGGCTCCACCAACTGAGACCCAGGCAGGCTAATGGTACCGGCTCTGCAGAGCAGACACCACAGCAACCACAGCTCCCGTACAGACGCAGACAGAGCGCCCGTCCGACGCAACAGCCGCCTCGTGGGGGCGAGCTCCCATTTGGGATCTAAGCCCGGGCGCGCAGCCTGGGGAGCAGGCCCTCATGGCGGGCGTGAAATTCCCTTGGGGTGGGCAGCACAATTGGCTGCTGGGTCTCAGGCTCACCCAGCTCATTCAAATGTTGAAATACGCGACTGTTTTTGTGTATCTGGGCTCCCATTTACATACCCTTTAACAAAGCTCCTACTTTCTCCGCACTTATTTGCTGCGAGGTACCGAAAGGGTTTGGTGTTTTTTTTCACGTGAACAGAGACAAAATTTCTGTCAGTTTGGATTAGATTAGGCGGGTTGGAGGGACCCTGCTCGTTGAAGGCACAAAAAAGTGCTGCCCCACGTAAAGCGTTTGTTTACCCCGATCCAAGAGCCCCCTTGCTGGGAAGCAGATGCTGTCTCACACCTGAGGCGGGCTCTCTGTCGGACAGCTGATGCAGCTCATGACACACATAAAATGAGGGGGTCTAAATTAGCAATGACCCACCACCCAAGAAAGAGATCAAGGCGTCAATGCTGCTACTTCCCTGAAAACACCTGCTCATTGGGCTGTGGCGGTTGAAAAAGCAGATTTCTGGAGATAGAGAAAAAGACCAAAATGGCTGACTGCCTCTGTATAAATCTATGGCAGGCCCACTGCTTGAGGACTGCATGTAGACGTGGTCACTTCACTTCATAAAGATATCATGGCATTGGAAAAAGTTCAGAAAGGGGCAACAGAATGATTAGGGGCCTGGAACGGCTGCTGTCTCAGGAGAAATTAATAGAATTGGGACTTTTCAAAGTGGAAAAGAGACAACTAAGTGGGAGAGGAGAGAGGGTTATAATGCAAGGCTGGTGTGGAGAAAGTAAATAAGGAAAAGTTACTTATGCCAAGTGGAATTAATCGGCAGCAGGCTTTAAACAAAGCAAAGGAAGTATTTCTTCAACAACGCGCAGTCAACCTGTGGAACTCCTTGCCAGAAGATGTTGTGAAGACCAGGACTTTAACAGGGCTCAAAAAAGAACTAGGTACATCCATGCAGGTTAGGTCCATCAATGGCCGGTAGCTAGGATGTGGAGGGCTGATGTCCCTAGCCTCTGTCAAGGCTGGGAATGGGCAAAAGGTGAGGGATCGCTTGACAATTCCCAGTTCTGTTCATTCCCTCTGTGGCTTCTGGCTTTGGCCCTTGTCAGAAGAAAGAACACTGGTCTAGATGGACCTTTGGTCTGCCCCCAGTATGGCCATTCTCATGTTCTTACTAGCAGGTGTACCTGGTATTGCTTGGCTCTTTGACTGAAGTAATTTTTGAAAATAAATGAAAAGTGTACATGCTGTTTTCCCCCCAGTAATACTATTTTTCTAAAAAGAAGACAAATGAAGTCTGGCGAGAGGGTTTGGGGGTGAGGAGGGGCAGGTGTAGGTGGCTTAGGGCAGAAGGTTGGTGCAAGTTCTAGGCGAGGGCGGCTCAAGGCAAGGGTGCAGGTGCAGTGGGTGGAGGTGCAGAAATTAGACCGGGGGTCTCAGGACAAGGGGCTGGGAGGGGAGTTACTAGGGCCACCTCTGGTGGTGAGGGTGACGCTGCTAGGGCAGTGGCTCCTGCTGAGGGGCTGGGGCTGTGCTCACCGTCCAGTGACTACTCTTGAGAGTGGGGGCTCTGGAGCTGTGTACTTGTCGGGTGGGGACTGGGGCACTGCAGGCTGGCCCCCGCCTCCAGCTGTTCCCGGCCTGCGGGGATCACTCTGGGGGCTGACCTTGGCCTCCAGTTACCCCCCAATCCTGCACTGCTGTGGAGGGTGGTGCTTTGGGGATACTCCCAGCTTCTAGTGGCCTCCTCCATCCTGCAGCCTGGTGGGTGGGGTGCTCCAGGGGTTGGCCAGGCTTCAGGGACTGCCCTCCACCTCTAGTACCCCCTGCAACTTCCATGTTGTCTGGTGGGGCCAGGCTCTGGGGGCTGCCTCCAGTGGCCCCCATATTTGACCAGCAGGCTATGAGAACTACCTCCATCAGGCTCCTCCTCCCCCACAGCCTTCAGGCTATCCAGGGGGCTGCCCCTCTCTCCAGCTGTCCTCCCCTCCAGCAGCCCCTTCCTTCTCCTTTTGCTCCCTCCCTTTCCACATTCTGGGAAACCCTGGGATTTCAGGCATTTCCAACTTTCCAGGCACAACCGAACCCTGACTGTGATTTAAGTGAGGGCAAGAGGAAGCTGCGTACCAGCAACTGTGGTCCTAGCTCTTATGGTTGAAGAGGAGTTCTTGAACAAACATAGCATTGACATGCAAACTCTGAAATATATCGATGACATGCACACACCGTCCTCTCCAATAGGGAAGAATGGGCACATGTTCTGCTGCTGTGAAGATCTCTTCTGCTGTTTGCCGGAGATAGCAGGAAGGCTGCTTTTCAATTACTATCATGGAGAGACTGCCCTATTTGCAAATTCATATTCCCGTATGCTAATATTATATTAGCATTACGGTTCTTCATTTACATTAGAGAAAACAAACACTGATGTAGCACGTTGTTGGCTGTGGCACAATGGAAGGTTGCTAGTTTAACGCAGTTAGCCCTGCTCAGAAAAAGATAGCGCAGCTTTGCTCTTTCCAAAAACATTTGCAGGCCCTGTGAAAGGAAACCCAAGCACAGTAAGCTAAGATAACACTAATGGAAAGAGTCAGATAACACCAGCTTGTGGTGGTGACTGGGTAGTTAAAAGAGTAATGCAGTAATATATTGGAACATCTACTGTTACCCGTCGCCCTGGCTCGAATTGCAAATGAATGCATTAGTTTTTTGTGCTATTTCGGTGATTTCAGTGTCTCTGTTACCCTGGCTGTCTGGAACCAGCCGAGCTGCATGTGTAAAATTCTGGAAACAAGCGGCTATTTTCTGGTTCCCTCGCGAGTTGCCTTTGCCCTCGCGGGGTGCATTCATGGTAGGGCAGGATGCAGTGGGCATGCAACAGAAGAGAATGCAGCAGAAACTCAGACCTTTGGGTGTGTTGCTCGTTTGAGGAAACACAGCCCGTTGCAGAGCAAATTAGGACACAAAGAAAAGCAGGGCATTGAGAAGGGTTGGCCTAGTCGCTACATCAGCCTTCCACCCCCGGGGAAATCCAGCTGCAGGACTCCCTGTCATTGGTCCAGTGGCACTGATCAGCTGCAGCAGCATGGAGAAACCAGCCCTTGAGATTTCAATTTCCTTCCTCCGACCGGATACGTAGGTCAGTAGGGAGATTTTTCTAACTAGGGCCGCACATCTGAGGCGTTTTCGTGAATCTGTCATAGATGAACTTCAATCCTTCGTGGAGCCCCTGGAGCTGACAGTGCTGGTTGTCCTGAGAACAAATCTGGTCAGCACCTCTCCTCCGTTCCCAGCCCAAGCTAGAGAGCCGGGGGTGAGGTTGGCACAAAACGTTCTGTAACAACTGCACAACACAGTTACCTGGAAGCTTTTGAAGCAGATGCTGCTTTTGTGTCATTCCCGCCCCTATCAGCCGGGGCAAGCCAACCTCTCCTGCTGCGGCCCGAGCGAATGAGTAAGAGCGCAAATTCTGCTGTCCTGGGCCTGTGCTGGGGCACGTTGCTTGGTCTGCACTGCACAGCGAGTCAGGGTGCAAGGCACCTGAGTTTGTCCATCCCAGGTAGGAGCCTCCCTGTGCCCTGCCACAGCAAGGTCCTTCTTATGCTTACTGTGTCCACAAGGTTTCTGTGCTTCCCCTTGTAGGTCTGGAGTTGGGGACATATCCCAGAGTTCTTGCTTTGGAGACGCCCTAGGCTACTTTCCCAGGCAGTTGTGGGAAATCTTGTCTGTCCTTGGAGGGCACCACAGCAAGGCAATGGAAGACCATCAGCATTTGGGTGATTTATCGGTCACCTCAATGCAAAGAGAGCCCGGTCCAGCCCAAGCCAAAGGGGAGCTGAGCTTTGACCCATACTCCCAGCCAGTTCAGCCATCCAGCACCTCTCAACCCAGTGCAGAGGTTTGTCTGATGGATGGTAGGGGAGTTGGGCTACAACTGAGGCAGGAGCCCAGGTTAACTGTGCCATGAAGACAAACCCTCAGCCAGTGTCTAGTGCTGTGTGCGAGAGGGGCATTGGATTACTGGAGCAATTCACTAGCATGGGACTGATTAAAATAGAAGGGTTCCTTCAGCTGTGTTGAATTTCACCAGCTGTTTACTAACCATGCCTTGCATGTCATGACATATTTCGATGGCCAGGCCACGTGTCCCTGCTACGCTGAGCTCAGAACTGAAATGCCACCACTGTGGAAAGCACAGGCTCAGAAAAGTACCTAAGGGTTGGGGTGAACCTGGAACCTTTGGAGGGTTGGCACCTTGTGAACAAAGCTCTCCTGTAGCTCCAGGCTTGGATTCGCTCTGGGGCTATTTAAGGGCAGAGCTTCCTTTGAAGCGAGTGCAAGTTGAACCTCTCTAATCCGGCACTCTCCTGCCTGACAACATCCGTAATCCAGCATGAATTTAGTTGGCCAGATGCCCACTTATCACGGGTGTGGACAAGTTTCTCATGGTCCTATAACGTTTGTTTACAGCCAGACCTCAAGGGTGTTTCTTTTCATGTCAGTGATTCTGAGCCCTGCTTGGCTGGGTTAGCAGTGGTGTCTGTCTTTGCTTGTTGTTTTTGGGGGATGTTGCTCAGCAGCACATGAGTGAGCACTACAGCCAAACAGCGAATGCTGCAAGTAGCGGAATGAAATAGAGGGGCTAGTTCAGTGACATAAAAAAAAAACAAAAAAAAAAAACGGTTCTCTCTCCCCTAAGGTTACTTCCTGACTGCTGCTGTGCAGGATTTGGTTCATTATGCATTGGTTGTGCCTGACTGTGGACTTTGCTTGCCTGCTAAATTAAGCAGCCCCGTTAGGTTTCAAGTTGCCATCGTGGGTGTAGGAATGTAATAGCATCCTACTAGCAAACACCGTTGCATTCTTTGCATTGCAAGCTGATATTCTAGAGGCAGAACACGACAAGTGAAAAAGCACAAAGAGCCTTTATGGTACAAGTTGTATGAAGCGAGTCACCTGGCGTTACCCACCTGTGTATTCATTTATGGATAGGAAAGATGGGCCATTTCTTTCCTGAATGCCATTTTTGACGGAAGTATGTGTAGGCGCATGTGTTTTCCCCGTGCGTACTGTCTGCCAGGAATATTCTACTGCACAAAACCTGTCCCTGGGAGACGCTGGAAAATGCAGAAGATATGACTCATTCCCTTCTCTCCTGCGAGAAGGGGAGAGTTGATTTGGTACAGATACTGTTTAATTCAATGTACTCTACCCCTGCAGGACAGGAGTGGCTTCAGGATGCTGGGACTGTACGTATCTGCTGGGAAATGCTGTGGGAATAGATCTTTTGGCATGTAGCAGCCCATTGGCTAAGGTGCGCTAAACCAATGGTCCCGGAATGTGTTATGTCAGGCCCCCGTATCCATGTCCAGGCACCCCTCCCTCCAGTGGTGGAGCCCCAGGAATGGAGCTGGCAGCTGGGGTCAGTTGTGTGTTTCTTCTGTTGTGTGTCTGTCCAGCACCCAGCTCCCTAGAGGTTTCCAAGCCTTGAATGCACTGCAAACCTGTCGTGAAAAATTCAGGTTGTGACATCGTTTTCGCCTTCTTTCAGGTCCAAAATCCTCTTGGTATCTAATGCACGTAAGAATATCTTGGGACTACATTCTATGCCGTGACACTTACAAGCTCTTCCTTTGCGGTGCCGAGTAACCTGCATTGACTTCCACCATTCCAACAGGGAACCCCATAGAAATCCTCTTTGGTGCATTTGCTTTCCACAGGCGATGGCAGAAATTCATACCTGCTGCTACAATTTGGTTGCATCCACTTCATACTGAGCCATTATCATCGTCGTTATTTTGGCAGCAGAGTTTGTGCTCCTATTTCCATGTCTGACATTCCAAAGCCATGAGTATCTTCTTTTTTTTTTTTCACATGGCGAACGCGATGACCCAGCCTGGCACTGGAGTTTCTCGACAGCCGCTTGAATTTTTAATCTGTTACCACTGAACTCTGAACGTCAGTTACATTTACAACTTAAGACATCAGCTCAGTTAAATAGAATAACTCCCCTCGATTCGCTACAGATCATGTCACTGTGATTTCAGCCGTGCACTAAAATATTGCCTGGCCAGCTGTCAGAGGACTTATGCTGACACAGGCTGGTGTGTACAGTAGAGTACGCCTGTTTCCAGCAGGTATCCATCTGTGGAACTAATCAGTGTAGACGGGCAGCGGAAAATCATCTCTAGGTTGCTCTGTGCAGTAATCTCTGGTTAGTTGCACAGCTGGTGGAACCTGGCATAATGCCCCTGGAGCTGCACTGAGTGATATCAGCTGAGGACCTGGTTTGGCCTTTTGCAGTTTATTTATAACTGACTTGTAAAGCCAGGCCTGTGTACGCACAGCCTCCAGGCACCGTGGAAGTGAGAGAAACAGAGGAAGCGGTATGCATGGGAATAAAATCCCAATAATTAGCGACAACAGTACAGCGTGCTGTTTGTTATCCAGAAACGCTGGGAGAAGTAGGATTCTGGTGAATCAAGTTTTCTGGTTAGCAGAGAGGTATCGGTCAGAAATTTTCACACATCATATGTGGTTGGCAGTTTGAACAAACCACAGAGCACTAAATGTTCATGTACTATACAAAGACAACGTTCATTACACATGTATTACACTAGAATTTAATACTTTTTTTAAGGCATTATATATACTTATATCCACAACAAACTATTTATCTAATTGCTGAGCAATCATCAACACAGTTTGCTTTTGCTTTAGTCCATTATATTTTTGTGTACCAGCAGATGCCATAATTGCAGGACGGACAAGATAAATCACAACCCAAATCACACAAATTAAATGGGCATCGCAAACATAACAGCAGTGGCTCTGAGAAGCTTTTGTAACGTGTGAACCTGAACACGTGGGATCCTTAACACTAACTACATGTACCTGTAACTTTATTCTGCTTTCACACACACAGCATCAATGACCCATCCCAGCTGTACAAAGATTCCTTTGAGCTCCTTACTCTGACCTCTGTATGAACTGTACATGACATTCTCTCTTGCTGCTAGTTAAAGGTGCCCTATACCATCCCGTAAGTTAACCTTTACACACTAAACGCTACAACTGGAATTGTGCTCTGGATAATTTTCATATTTTTTCCGGTTTGTAACAAAAAAAAAAAGTATACTGCCATTCATGAAATGTTCTGGTTACCTGGGAATTCCAGTTAAGTAAAGATCCAGATAACGAAGGGTATACTGTACTCTGCATTTAACACAGTGCCTTTTATCCGCGGATCTCAAAGCACTCGATGGAAGTGAGTTGAGGTAGCCTTGTACCAGCCTCACCCGCGTTATCCAGGAAGGTTCAGCTGAACCACCGAACTATTGTGAGGCACACCTCTTTTCGGTTCCTTCATCACCCAGTGGCTGGCACTAGAGCTATACCCAGAGCGGAGAAGCCAGGCTCCTATATTGTATTCATAAGCTATCCAGATCGTCAGTAAATCTTATAAAGAATATTTAAGAATCCTTCCCACCCCCATCCCTGTAAACGTTGGTGGCTGCTGTCTCATTTAAATCCGAAGCCTGCCATCGATTTATGGCAAGGAAATAGATTTATAACCCTTAAAATAATTTGGAAATCCTGCAACAATCTATGACCAGATGGACAAATTCTCCTCGGGATTTACAAATCAAGCCAATAAATCCCAAATAAGAAGGTTCGCCATTGCAAATCTTTTTGCTCTTGGGCCAGAGAAGGGACTTAACTATTAACCAGGGACTTCAGAGCCCAAGCCACTAGATTTACAGTTTCTGTGAAAACAGCTGGATGAGCAAATTTTCTTTCTGACTTTTCTTTGGAGTTTGGAAAAGCGTGGGAACTTGGGGAACCCTCGTGCTGCAGTGTAACCAGACACACTGAACTGAAGATAACCTGCTTGCCCTTCTTTCTATGTACAGATCTTAATATTCTGACTGTTCTCTCACCAGTAAAACTCCACCACCCGCTGGCTGTACTCGGGGACCCAGCTCCTCAGCTGGCGTCCGTGGCTTAGTTCTGACACCGCAATCCGTGGTGTTCTCTGTTCCGCACCAGCGGCAGATCCGGCCAGCGTTTCGGCTGACCTGCTTCCCAGCTAACAACCCCTTTGTAGCTGTACTTGTCTCACACTAACCCTGCCCTTCGTGCACTTCCATGGTGTGATTCTTCCCGCAGACGGTCAGGTGAGATATTGATAGCTGTCTACCTGGAATGCAGGTTGTTTCAACCTCTCTGTGCCTTAATGTCTTCCCAGCCATCCCATGATGCTCTCAATGCACATGCCCAACATCCTCTGAGGTTGATGGGAGCCTCATGTATGCATCTAGCAGCAGGACTTGGAGACTAAGCATTTGACTTCAGTCTCTTTTAAGCCAGTAAAAGGCTCCCATTGTCTTCAGTGGGCTTTGATTCAGGCCCCATCTCAAGTCAACATGCAACTTTTCCATCTTCAATGAGCTCTCTCTGTTACTCTCCACCTCAGTGCCTTAGAATTAGAGGCCCAGGGGCTTCCCTGTCTCATTCTGAAACTAATTGGTCTTGTGCTATGAGGGGGAGGCAGCCTGGGCTTTCTGCTTGGCTCCCACTTGTGTTGATACAGGGATCAGCTAAGAAGCCCCATCAGGCATTCCTGAGTCACTGATCTGGGCACTCTGCTTGGGAGAACGGGAGCTTCTGAAGGAGACCGAGTGTGGGTGGCAATCCAGAGGGTGACAGCCCCTGTCTCGTTGGAAGCAGAACATAAGAACACAAGAACGGCCACACTGGGTCAGGCCAAAGGTCCATCCAGCCCAGTCTCCTGTTTGCCAACAGTGGCCAATGCCAAGTGCTCCAGAGGGAGTGAACTGAACAGATGATGATCAAGCGCTCTCTCTCCTGCCATCCATCTCCAGCCTCTGACATCCTGGATAATGGCCATTCATGGACCTAACTGCCATGAATTTATCTAGCTCTTTTTTAAACCCTGCTATCATCCTACAAGATCCGAGTCTGTGGAGAACTCTTCCATCTTGGAAGATCAGCAGAAGAGGGCTCAGCAATCACACTGCTCCTGAGAACCTGGTCCAAGACAGCTGTTGAAGGCCACCTCTCTTTCGCCCTGGTGTTCAGCTGCTCTGGCACCTCTTCAGGAGGAGCAGCTGTGCAGTGGTAGAGAGAAAGAGATAGGAATACTAAGCGGTGTGCAATTACTTCCCAGATAAAGCGGTTCAAAGATACAGCAGAGGATACAAGCTGTGGCCTTCTCCTAATATATAAAGCGGGGAAATTGTGCTCACTCTGAGGGCTTGATGCAACCCCAAGAATTCAGGGGCTTTTACATTTGTTTTGTATTCCACTAGACAACAAAAATGGCCTTTTGAATTTTTGGTGTGAAGAACATTGCAGTGAGAGAGACTTCCCTCTTCTGTAACAGCCAGTAGCCAGTGAGGGGGTGCTCACCGGCTAGTGGGAGACCAAGATTTCACTGCCTGCTTCACATCAGGGCTTGAACCTGGGGTTTTGCACATCCCAAGAGGGTACTGTAGCTGCTGGGCTTTTGGCATTTCTTGGGGAGGGGGGATCTCTCTCACTCTGGTTTGAAGCAGAAAACCCTAAAACCTTCCTGATGAACCTTTTGATTATGGCCCACAAGAAGGCAAAGTCAGAGGCCCCATTTATAAGTCCCAACAGTCCCATGATGCTCTTGAAGGCACATGCCTGACATCTCCTGGGGTTGATCTCATTGGTCCCATTCTCTGTCTGGGAAAACCCCCCTTATTCCTGTCGTGAGCTGAACGGAAAATCTCCGTGGTTTAATCAGGAAGGGGTTACCATTCAGATGTGCTGACAGGACTTATTCGCACCTCCATTTGTGCAAGCCGTTGCCTATGGATTTTTAGGAAGCTTGGGTAGCTAGACACCAACAGCTGATGAAGAATAGGAGAGGTGCTGAAGGGATGCCATGCTTCCTCTCAGAGGACAGGATATACCTGGGTAGAACATGCTCTACGGGAACTGCAAGGAATAGGGTTTGCTGTGAGAGCTAAAACTTTAATTTTTGAAACTTTTTTTTTTTTTTTTACACAGTTGAGAAGTTTCAGCCTAGAACTACACTTTGGATCTGATCCCAGTTAGTAATGGAATGAACCAACCCACCAGATCTAAACACTGAGGAAGTTTTGGTGTGGGTCTAGAACTCAGCTTACGGCTCAGGCTCGTCGGGGGTAATGAAAGACAGATGGCACCGCCTGTAGGGAATGGACGGACTTATACCAAAGGTCAACCCCTTTTAGAGTGCACACCAGAAATGGAAACCGGAGAGAGACCTGAAGTAGGAACTAGGAGATGAACCAAGTTATACCAAAAAACCTCAGACAAATGGAAAACAGAAACTGCCACCGCCTAGCAGAAAATAACGCTATTTTGGGCCAAGGGTGTTGCCAACAGATTCTGAAACTAAGCCAAGCCAAATACAAGAGTTAAAAAAATGAAGTGAGATTTGTTTTAACTGCCTCTAAAATTTCAGGGGGTGCATTTAGCCTGGCAGCATCCCCGGAATGGATATGTGGAGTGTGTGTTCTGGTTTGGGCTGACGTCTCTTTGTGGTGTGGATGAGACCAATGTGCTTTCTCGTTACAACGTCTCCCCTCTGAGCCTCAGGCCCTACGTGCAAAATGGGCTACTTGTCCAGCCCGAGAAAGGATGGCAAAAAAATGCCGGGCTTGACAGCTACAAATCTGCCCACATATAATCGCTATATTGTTTCTGTCTATATCTACAGTCATTCCTCGTGCAACATCTACAGCGATAGAAACTACTCTCTTGCCACTATGACTATATGGAGCTAGGGCCAAATCCACAGTGGGGGTAAATGGCCATTGCTCCACTGAAGTCAATGATGCCCCATCATTAGGTCAGTTGAGGACTTGCCTAGGTAGCGTAAATTTTCGAATGTGACTAATGATTTCGGGTGCCCAACTACTATTAGGTATTATCAGCATGACCACTGGAGCCCTAGTCATGGCCCATGCCCCCAGTGTGAAAGGCGCTGTACAGATGGAGACCAAAATGAACTGATAACCCAAGTACTTTGGTTCGTCAGCACGTGATCCGCACTTCCTCTCTGAGAAATGACCACACTTGGAAGTGCCCCTTTTGCAAACCTATGAAATAGATCCACACGCACACATCAGCACTCCCCCGCCACTCCTTGCAGCTCTGAGGGAAGGGAGGGGCGAGGCTCAGCACCACGATGTGAGTGGTGCTAAGGGCAGGCTGCCCTAGGACCTGCCCCTTACACCCTTGGCTCCACCTCCCACCTTGCCCCAGGGCTCATGGTGGCTGATGGCCCTTCTAGGTCATACAATCACAGAATCATAGAACAATAGAGCTGGAAGAGACCTAAAAAAGCCACCGAGTCCAGCCCCCTGCTCTAAGCAGGACCAAACCCATCAGATCAGCCCTGCCAGGGCTTTGTTGAGGTGAGACTTAAACGCCTCTAGGGATGGAGACTCCACTGCTTCCCTGGGTAGACCATTCCAATGCTTCACCACCCTCCTAGTGAAAAAGTTTTTCCTAATGTTCAACCTGGACCTTCCCAAACGCAACTTGAGACCATTGTTCCGTGTTCTGCCATCCGTGACCACTGTGAACAGCCTCTCTCCAGCTTCTTTGCAGCCTCCCTTCAGTAAGTTGAAGGCTGTTATCAAGTCTCCCCTCAGTCTTCTCTTCTGCAGACTAAACAGTCCCAATTCCCTCAACCTTTCTTCCTAGGTCATATGTTCCAGCCCCTTAATTATTTTGGTCGCCCTCCACTGGACCCTCTCCAGCATGTCCACATCCTTCCTATAAATGGGGGCCCAGAACTGGACACAGCACTCCAGCTGCGGCCTCACCAAAGCCAACTAAAGAGGAGCAATCACTTCTCTGGATCTACTGGCAACGTGCCTCTTGATGCAACCTAATATGCCATTAGCCTTCTTGGCTTCAGCGGCACACTATTGACTCACATCCAGCTTCTCGTCCACTGCAACTCCCAGGTCCTTTTCTGCAAAACTACCGAGCCAGTCTTGGAATCTGTGAATTGCAGCCAATGAACCGACTTTGCGATGCTAACTAATTGCAGGGCATGAGTCTAATCATATGGTTTTTCAGCTCAAATCCCTCCTCCATCCCAATTAAAAACAACAGCAGAGACTTAGAACTACGACAGAACTCATGGTCCATCCAACCCCCTAGACTCATCAGCAGCAAATCCAGCAATGGATGCAGGGGCGGCTCTGGTGAGAGGCCAGCATTAAATTAGAATCGGGGACATGGGAGAGCCTGGCTCTGGGAGGAGGGGCAGGGCATTTAATGGGGTGGGGGGGGGCACTGTGGCGAATATGGAAGGACAGCAACCACAAGTGAATTGAGTTGCTACTGGACACCCCGGTAGTAGTGTGGGCCACTGAGTTCTCTTGCAATGTCGTTGCCTTGGCCGTTCTGCCAAGCTGCGAGCCAGCCCGGCAGCCATCGTCAAGCCTGTTTGCACCATGATACAAGTGTCCCAGTGCTGTGGACAAAGATGGTGCTATCAGAGCAGCAGTAGTAGGTCTGGAAAAAATGCTCTGGGTCTATACAAAACTCAAGTGTTTAGACGGGCGCAGTGGGAAACCTGAACGTCTCAAGCACCCTGAGAGCATGCAGGGAATCAGATGGAAACCTGGGTCTATCCCTGTAAAACCAGGATGTACTGTTTTTGCTTCACCCATGCACAGACCTCCTGCTGGCATCTGAAAGGGCAGACTTTCCCCATCATAAACGACTTCTTTTCTGTGTCTCCATCAAACAAAACAATTTCAGTTAACATCAAGCCCCGTTGGATAAGTTTCTCCAAGTGTCTGCAGACTGGAGGATTTCTCGCACTCCTCTGGTTCGTTTTAGCTTTGAAACTGCATGGTTAACACACGCAGATGGTGAAAGGTGCCTTAGAAACAGACCAGTTAAATAAATAACGTTCTTGTTAATCAAATCATTCTGTTAAAGGCCCAGCCCTTTCAAAGGAGATTTCATTCATCTCCCGGAAATTGTTACTCCAGTAACAATTGCCACCAAACACTAATAGAATTTACAGGGGACAACATGTGAAAACAAAACACTTTTTAAAATGTGTTTTTATGTAAACCCAGAATGAGGCAGGGCTGCCTGCAGAGAGGAAATCTTAGATAAGAGGGCAGATCTTGTGCAGGGAAGAAAAGAAAACACCCTGGCAAAACAGTGCCTGGTTTTCCTGGTGTAAATCAGGAATAGTGGCCTGCAATCACTAGTGAGCCAGTGGAGACAGCATGAAGGATGTAAGCTCCAGAATCTGAAACTAACCAAGGAAATTCCCTATTGTTTGGGCTGGCACAAATCTTTACACTATTGTAGTTCCTCTACTCTTACTATTAATCCGAACATTAATCAGCACAGCCAGGCAAGACGTCTTTTCAAAACGTCCCTGTGAAATTAGCGGTGTTCTTGTGAAAACCCTGAACAATCAGTGTCAAGGCACATCTCTGCCTGCTGCCAGAGGAAAAAAGATGCCATCTCTCCCAAATCCTTCCTCTAAACAACAATGCAACTAACAGGCATTTCTTCAAGAGAAGGCACGGCGCTCATTCCTGCTGTCATTTATTCTGCAGGCGATGGCGTTTTTCTGAACTCACTCTAGGATAAGGGCTTGATCCTCCTTCACATTGACTCGCAAGGCAGCAAGACCAAGTCCTATGGGAGCCAGCGTGTGCAGTTTTCCTTGGGTGGGGAAAAAAAAACATGTTCCACCCATGGATACACAAAATCCATCACTTCATGTGTATATGGCCTTCATTGTGGTTTCCCTTCAAACTCCCGCCCCTGCCTCAACTTGCTTTCCAACAAAAGAAGGTCTTAAACAAGCTCAGCAACAAAGCCCGGCTGAATGGATAGAATTTTAGCTCATGAGTTAAAAGTGGAAACGCCTGTGGCATGTTCTTCTCACCTCCCGTGGCATTCACTACCCCGTGTGTGAGTACTTCAAGGGAGCGAGAATCAGTCCTTAGCTTGCACTGCTGAGCTTGGCTGAAGGATCAAATGGGGCAAGAGGATAGGTGAGGCTTCGAGGCCTCATGGCTGAGTTTGCTCACCAAGGCCAGATGTGGACGTGGTTCAGAAGGCTGGTGCTTGTCTACTGGAAGATGGACTGAGACACATCAGAAAGGTAGCTGAGTTTGTAGCTTCAAAAACAACAAGAAATCTTGTGGCACCTTATAGACTAACAGATCATAGAATCATAGAATACTAGGACAGGAAGGGACCTCGAGAGGCCATTAAGTCCAGCCCCCTGCCCCAATGGCAGGACCAAGTACTGTCTAAACCATCCCTGATAGACATCTATCTAACCTCTTCTTAAATATCTCCAGTGACGGAGATTCCACAACTTCCCTTGGCAATTTATTCCACTGTTTGACCACCCTGACAGTTAGGAACTTTTTCCTGATGTCCAACCTAAAGATGCATGAGTGGGTCTTTGCTCATGAAAGCTTATGCCCCAAAATATCTGTTAGTCTATAAGGTGCCACAGGACTTCTTGTTGTTCTCCAAGATACAGACTACCATGGCTACCTCTCTGATACTTGTCACCATGCAAAGCTTTGCACAGTTTCTCTCCCAGACGTAATGTTACTTAAATCTACTTGGGTGCACCTCATCTCCCGGTTCTGTTTTGGTTTTGTATGCTTGAGGGGAAGAGGAGAGGGTTGGGGGAGCAGAGGGAGACAGAGAAATTCAGAGGATTTACATGACTTCAGAGGGATGATTGAAAGTATTGGGTTTGTTTAGTTTGGAAAAGAGAAGACTGGGCGGAAACAGCAGAACAGTTTTCAAGTACCTAAAAAGAGTGTTACACAGAGGAGGGAGAAAAATTATTCTCCTTAACCTCTGAGGGTAAGACAAGAAGCAATGCATTGACATTGCAGCAAGGGAGGTTTAGGGTGGATATTAGGAAAAACTTCCTAACGCTCAGGGTGGTTAAGTACCGGAATAAATTGCCTAGGGAGGTTGTGAAATCTCCATCCTTGGAGATATATAAAAGCAGATTAGACAAACATCTGTCAGGGATGATCTGGACGGTGCTTGGTCCTGCCATAAGCGCAGGGAGCTGGACTTGATGACCTCTCACGGTCCTTTCCAGTTCTTGCATTCTATGATTTTTAGTGAAAATGCTGCGGATGAATGATTTACCCCAAAATCTGTCCTGATGTTAGCGGAAAGAAGTCCGCATTTCATGTCTCCACAGAGACAGGCCTAAAACTCACGTCTCGTTTGATAACCAGGTATGTCTACATTACACGAAAGATAGACCTGGTCAGGATCTTCCGGGGTTGCATCTCACATGCGAAATCGAGCTCTCTGGGATCATCAGTCGACTCCTGTACGCCTCAATACCAGGAGGCGTAAGGAAGGTCGATGGGAGAATTGTGAGAATGGCAAGGTTAGTCGTTTGTAGATAAGTCAGTTCTAGCCATGCAATTGCCATAGCTGGAATTGCCTATCCACAATCGACTTTAATGTCTAGCATAGACCTGGCCTCTTATTTGCAGAAAGTGTTCATGGGAGCGAAGGGCTCCTGGCACGGACTAGAGCTAGGCCAGATGATTTGCAAGTTAACAAACACAACCTATGCGCCTCTCTCGCTTTCTCCCTTTATCTACTATGATCTCTATTGCACACCCGGGCCTCTCTGACTCCAATGCTTGGAGCAGAAGCTGGGAGTCAGGGATTCTGGGTAGCGTTGAGAGTTTGGACAACCACCCAGGACAAATACAGGTGCCAACCAGCTGATTAGCAGCGCGCCCACAGCACATGTTTCTATTGGTGGTGCATGCCCACATGTGTCTGAGTGCACAGAACAAAATTTATTCTGCCAATGGGTGGAAAGAATTAGAAGGAACCCGGCTCCTGGGTTACCCAAGAATTGCAACGCTTATTCACAGGAACAACTCAATGGAAGCATCTGCCAGTGGCGCTCCACATCTCTTGTGTAGGTGAGAAGCTAGGAAAGCTGTAGAAGACATTCGTAAGACAGCGTGTGTTTGCGGATCATTCAACATCAAGAATTTTTGGACTGCTGTATTACTAGGCAGCAATCATGATGGTTAAGCAGCATCTGATTTAAAATCTGGGGGTTGGTTTTTTTTTTTTTGAGAGAGGAGACCAGCTCAAAAACGCATGCTGTCAGATCGATTACACGCCAGAGCTTTCAGCAATTTAGGCGTCTGGTTAAACTGAGCATGGACGAACCAGACCTGACTGTTGCGGAGGTAAGCTCTGCAACCATGTTCTTCCTCTTATAAGCACCAGACGAATTCTTCATTCACACAGATAGTGCCAGGAACTAAGTGAGAGCAGAGTTTGTTTCTTCATTGGTGCTATAGCATCTTCCGTGTGATGATCTCACTGTGTTTTTCTGGCCTTGCAACACTCATGGGAAGTAGGAAAGGGATATCTCTGTCATTATCTATGACTTCACAATTATCACAATGTTTCACATCTCAACTACTTGGTAGCAGGGGAGGGAGAGGGCCTAAATGCTCCTTCTTCTGCCGCGCAGCTCTGGGGGATGTCTCCTTAGTAGACCCCTCTAAATCCCCAGATACCCACTTTACATTCAAGGGTATCCATTGGTGTTCTCTGTAAGCTGAGTGCTAGGGTGGCCACCCAGAAGAGATTCAGCCAGCTGATCGGCAGAGTGACAACATCTGTCCACAGCCGGCAGCCTGTTTCTCTATTGGTGGTGCACATCCACACATGCCTTGGTGCGCATAACAAAATGTGTTCCATCTGTGGATGGGAAAAAACCTAGAGGGAACACTGGTAACTACATCCACAGCTACAGATAAGGATACGCTGGCTCATTTTTGTGCATATGGAGACAAGTTTAGTCTCTCCAACCCTGAAAATCTGCAGATATCTGCTTTATCTCCGCGGATCATTTTTGCAGACGCGACTGCAGATGTGGCTACCGATTTCGTATACGTGCAGCTCTCTAGCATTTTTGGATAGTCCAACTCCTTCCAGGAGGGGACAGTCAGAAGGACACAGATATAGGACAGAGCAAGATCAGGTTCCTATTTGGCATTTAAGGTAACTGAGAGCTAATGTTTGTACCAAGCAGAGCCAGAGTTTGTTCCTGAGCCGAGAGCCTCTTTCCCCATTTGAAACACTGGACTACTGTCTGTCTGTTTCTCTTTTTAAAGGCCCATTCTCTTGCCCAGGCCTTGGCCTTGGATAAGATATGCTCGTGATATGATTCAATGGGATAGTTGAATTGACATTCTTCTCCTAATGGAACTCTTGTGTTCACCCCGTTGCTGTTTTTAATGGTCTGATTGTTCTGCACCTCTCAGGGAAGCCATGTGAGCACTTCAGCGGGTTTAGCAGCGGTCACGTGCAAGGTGGTGCTTGAAGGCAGCTGAACCTTGTTGCTCAATAATTGGAAAGCAATTTGGAGACATGACTCAAATGTATAATTTATGGACGCTTCATTCATCCTTGTCGCAGGCAGTTACTGAGACAATTTCTGTAGCACAAATAAAGGACAAAAAAATTGCAGCCAGGACGCATGGCCAGGAGATGTGGCTGGCTACCTGCCTTTGGAAAGGGTAGAAATCAGAGTTGTAGGATTGGAAGGGACCTCCAGAGGTCGTCCAGTTCAGTCCCCTGCACTAAATCACTCCAAACTTTCTGCTGAAGTTTTCTTCATCAGTGGAAATGAGCAAAAGACCCTAGAAGGAAAAGAGTCCAGGCGCATCTGCTCTGCACAGGGTGAGGTGCCGTGGAAAATGCTACCAAACCAGAATTCCGACCCACACCTTCAGGAGAACATTTCCCCCATGCTTTGCACACGTGTGAATGACCAGAAAAGAAACCAGGCAACGGGCAACTGGCCCCTCTCCATTCTGATTTGCCAGCCTTTCACACCTATTTGCACAGGGGTAATAGGCAGGCCAGTGAGAAAAAGAGAACTTGGGCACTTATCCTGTCACGCTGTACAGTGCCTCTGCCAAGACCTGCCTTTGCTTCTTGGATAGAACCACCTCACCATGGGGGAAGGCAGCTGCTTTCACCACTGCCAACACCATGTCTCTGCACAGTCTGCCTTGAAGATCAATTATTCTCATTAGCCAGGGGAGAATTAACAAGCATTAGGCTTAATTAAGCTGCAGGAGGGAGAGGTTATGTTGAGCATTAGGAGGGAGATAAATCATATATGGGCCAAATTTGGCAGATTGCCGCCTGTATCAACCCATTAAAGTCTGTAGAGGTGGGAACCTGCAGGCCCTAACCCTAAGAGGGAACCACACGTCAAACGAAGGCACTGCAGAGACTCCAGGTTAGACAATAAACAAGGGATGGCTTGGACACAAAGCAAATCAGTTATGATTCCTCTGCAATGCAGGGAGATGGGCGAGACCAGCTACTGCTACAGGTGGCCTCCAAGCATCCTACTCGGGGAATTCTGAGCTTTGAATAAGGGCCTTTGTGGAGCACAGCCCAGAACAAAAGACGAAAGCCACTGCTCTAAAATGTGACTTTCCAGCCCTGCCCCACTGTACCGAAACGTCTGATTAATTGCTCTTGCGTTTAGCTTCATTACTTTGACTGGGAAAACATGTCACACGCCGTCCTCCAGTTGAAATGCTGATCTGGCTGGTACTTATTAACTCGGCTTCCAAATAAGGCAGGCTTGGGCAGCCGTGTGTTCAGAAGCTGCTTTCCCTGTGCCTTGAAGATAAAGCTATCCTCAGCATGTCAATTCCCTGCCTCCCCTGGGATTTCTCACATAGTTCTTCAGAGGAGCATTTATCTCCAACACAGAGGCCTGCCTTCCACCTCAGGGGTGTGGCAAAGTGGCAGTTGTGGGGATTATACTCCCCTTGTTAGGTTGCATGTGTTTCCCGCCATGCTGTAGTAATGCCATGTGAGTGCCTCAGTTTCCCTAGGCACAGCATCAATGCATAGATGGAGATGGGAGTTTTGCAATGATGACTTCTCACATGCAGGCAATGGCCCTCCATAGCCTTTGTGTCCGAGGCAACCAGGTGACACCTTGTCTCTCTGGGAAACAGGACAAAGGCCGGAGGAGGGGGCTGGCTGGTTTGCATTTGAACCGGGCAGTTGAGTGAGGCCGTCTGGTCTGGCTGGAGAGGGAGGAAGGAAGGCCAGGGCCCCATTTCGGGGACCCCCTCTGAGAACCTGTTTCCACAAGATGGATTGTACTGATGGCTTCTGGTTTCTGTGCTGACAAGTCTGTTTCACTCTGTTTCCCTGGCTCTTCATAAACCTTCTGTTCTATCTGCTGAATGAGAGTCACTCCCCGCTGCAGGTGTGTGCAGGGCCCCACGCTCTGCGACAACTGGTGGTTGTCTGGTCAAGACCTGTAAGCTCATCTTTCTGATGACATAATGCATAACGGCAAGCACATGTGCGCACCAACACTCCTTCTCTTATCGCAGGCTGAGAGAAGTGGAGATGCCAGAGGGGAGCCAGTGGATACCTGGGTGCAGAGTAACAGTGACCGTGTGCGTCGTCTTTGACATCAGTAGTAGGGATCTAGGCGAGCCAAGGATCCTGACATCTAAAAGTGCTCATGCTTCCTACACAATGAAAAACTGCATCAGTTTGGTGACTCTAGGGCATCATTCATCCACTGACAAGCCCAATGGGGCCTTCCTGGCCTTCCTGTTTTGGGGCAAGCGGATAAGTGAAGCTTTGAGGCCTCATGGCTGAGTTTGCTCACCAAGGCCAGATGCAGACATGGTTCAGGAGGCTGGTGCTTCTCTACTGGAAGATGGACTGAGACGATAAGTATCAGAGAGGTCGCTGAGTTAGTCTGTAGCTTCAAAAACAACAAGAAATCTTGTGGCCCCTGGTAGACTAACATATTTTGAAGCATAAGCTTTCATGGGCAAAGACTTTCGAAAGGTCTTTGCCCACGAAAGCTTATGCTCCAAAATATCTCATATTCTATAAAGGGGCCTCAGGACTTCTTGAGACTAGAAGACGAGTCTAGAGAAATGTTTCTTAAACTATGTTCTGCCGAACCCTGGTGTTTCATGAACAACCCGCAGGTGTGCCACCAGCATTTGGAAAAACGCACGGATGGTGTATGTTTTCTGTTATTAAAAGTAGATACACTGTTACTTCTTCATTGTTTTGATACCCGATTACATGACTTCATTTTGTTTTTGCTGCATGTTACTGTTTGTTTGGGGGTTCTTTTCTTTGTGGTGTTTTTTGGTCTGACAACAATTGTTTTGAAGAAAATTTTCATCGGTGTTCCACATTAAAAATATTATTGTTTGGTGTTCTGTGGTCTCAAAAAGTTTAAGAAACACTGATTTAGAGGTGTCAGAGAGGTCCCCGTGTTAGTCTGTGGCTTCGAGAACAACAAGAAGTCTTGTGGCACCTTATAGAGTGACAGATATTTTGGAGCATAAGCTTTCGTGGGCAAAGACCCACTTCTCGACTGGAAGATGGTGCCTCCAGATGTTCAACACACTCAAAGCTCTCCAACACTTTGTGGAGCACACAAGACAAAGCTCAACATTGAGATCACTTTGGGTTGAACAGGGAATTTCTTGGAAAGCCAAAGTCAAAACTGCCTACAATCTTGCTGATAAACCTACCAGCCTAAGTCAATCTCTCTCCTACGGCCTTGGACATTCCACAGCAGGTTACGTGGGACAACTTGTTGGGCATGACAGGATGCATTGCGTCATCTGCCACCACTGCACGTGTGTAACACTGACAGGCCCAGGTTGTCAGCAGGAGAGTGTGAACCTGAAACCACAGGGGCTCAAATGCTGGGCTCTACCACCTGAGCTAAAGGCCAGCTGGCTCTCAGCTAAGGCTGTAGAGCAGACACTTCACTCTCCCTAGTACGTGGTCGCAGTGCCGCTGGGGTTACAGGTCGCAGGACAAAGATCTGGAAGAGGACTTTGGCTGGGTTATTAGTTCCAGCCTTGATGAGACTGTGACCTGTAACAGCAGCATTAGAAGGAAGAACCCCAGGGCAGCATATTGAAAGCCAAGCAGAGCGGAAGAGTCCAAATATGAGTTTCTTTCTCCCTGACGGTACTTGGCGTTTCTGGCTAAGGACGGAGAGCCGACGCTCTCCTGCAGAGATTATTTACCCTCCCCAGCGTTAACTTGCATTTTGTGCTTCTGATATCTTTTTCTTTTCATTCTGACTGAAAATCAGCATTGCAGAGTGCTTTTAATGAGGGTTATAGGTGCTGTCAGCCCTTCCCGCTGGGGACTGCCTCCTTCAGCTGGAGTGAAGCATTGCATTGGCAGGACAGTTGCCAGCACACCCAGGGAAGTGATTAGTCCCCTTTATGTGACACTGCTGAGGCCACATCTGGAAGATCATGTCCAGTTCCGGGCCCACCATTACAAAAAAGAGGTGGATACACTGGAGAGAGTCCAGTGGAGGGCAACAAAAATGATTTGGGGGCTGGAGCACATGACTTGTGAGTTGAGGCTGAGGGATTTAGGCTTGTTTAGTCTACGGCAGAAACGAGTGAGGGGTGATTTGATAGCAGCCTTCGACTACCTGAAGCGGGATTGCAAAGGGGTTGGAGCGAGGCTGTTCTCAGTGGTGACAGGTGGCAGAACAAGGAGCAACGGTCTGATGTTGCGGTGGGAGAGGTGTAGGGCGGGTGTTAGGAAAA
The DNA here is from genome assembly GCF_033958435.1 of Carettochelys insculpta. Lineage (NCBI taxonomy): Eukaryota > Metazoa > Chordata > Testudines > Carettochelyidae > Carettochelys > Carettochelys insculpta. The sequence continues at coordinate 28,291,665 of NC_134154.1, forward strand.
ACCATTTCACCGGGAGGGTGGTGAAGCACTGGAATGTGTTACCTAGAGAGGTGGTGGAACCTCCATCCCTAGAGGCTTTTAAGTCCTGGCATGACAAAGCCCTGGCTGGGATGATTTGGTTGGACTGGTCCTGCTTTGAGCAGGGGGTTGCACTAGTTGACCTCCTGAGGTCCCTTCCAGCCCTGTGAGTCTTTGTGAGATTTTGGTGCTACCAGAGTGTCCTCTCCCCCCATCTCTGCTCTCGTCCTGTTCAGCCTGAGCTGGAGCAGGGAAAGGGCGGAGTTACCATTGGACTGATCTTGTTGTGACTCCCGGTATTACTGCTGCAGACAGAGAGCCGGTTGGAGGGCTGTGGCGCGTTAGGCTTCGCCACTGGACAGGCTGAGGGCTCGGCAGGAATTCAGTGATGCTGTTGTGGTGTTTACGACAATACTGTGGTTTGGTGACATTTTGCATGACCCCTTGTTAAACCAGCCCTCTGTCTGGCTTCCTTCAACGTGAGACTAGGGCAGTGACCCTGAACCTGTTTGCTACTGTGAGCCGCATATGCTGCTCTCCCTGTGTTATGCGGGATGCATCTGTACAACATATAGATGCCTGTCTGGCCCTAAGGAAGTCACTTGGGCCACCGCCGTGTGCTGATTGGGCCGGGGGCTGAGAACCGCTTGGCTGCGGGATGGGCAGTCGAGTTGGCTGGCTAACTATTCAGATGCTGTTCAATTCTTACCCGCTAATGACTGGAGGCTGATTTCAACAGGGCCTTCTCAGGCGCTTAAGATTAAACTTGTGCTGAAACACTTTGCTCGAGCTGGGCCTCAGAGTCAGTTCCCGGCTTAGCCTTATGGCAGCTTAGCAGCGGTGGAGGAAGAGAATCAAGAATTCTTTCGCAAGAGCCCGGCTCTGGCTCTATTCCTGATTCTTGAGAGCTTTGCCCCTCGTGTGGGCCAGTGGACTTCTCCAGGGACAGCCGGAACTTTTTCTGCAGCTGACTCAGGCCTTGTTGGAACGAAGATATGCCCAGGAGTCGCACCCCAAGATGCAAGGAGGACCTCACCTCAAGCCATTTGTGGAGTAGTGGGATCGGGGTTCACCACGGTTTCGTTCCAAAAGAAAGAACTCTGCCTACGCTCGCTTCTAGGCTACACTTTCCCGCATCCTCCCTGCAGATAATTACAGCTCTGCAAGGAGTGACCTACTGCACACAGGCCTGATTCAGCACTTGTTTTACATTTCTGTCAATTTTTCACACTTTACTGGGTGCTCGGTGGCAGGAATCAAAGTTGAAAGGTGCCCTGGTTACCCCTGGCAACCGCACAGAGCAGCGCTCCTGCCTTGTGAACATGTCACTGCAGTCACCAGGGCTATTTTGTGCATGCAGGCTGTGGGCAAGGGGAGACCAGCCAGGGGGTTAACTCTTCTCTGTCCCCCCCAACACTGCAAAGGACCCAGGCAGTACAGCACTGCCTCCCTCTCAGACTGTTTGTAAACCTCTCTCTGGCTAGGGAACAATACAAGGCGGCCATGACAATTAGCAGAAGTATTAATGGAATCTATGCAAATGTGCAGTAATTGACCTGAGACTCAGCAGTTCACAGTGGAGAAGGATGAGCTCCAGATGGCTTAATGAGACTGATTTAAGACCCCATTTTAGACTGTCAGAGCCCAAAAAGAAGAAAACCCTGTGAGGAGTGCAGCTGGAGACCATCGTGACACACGGCTGCTGGTTGTTTTGGGGCTACAGAAGGAATAGACCCTAGATCCTCCTGCTCCAAGCAGCTGAAGCCCTGTCACCTGAATGGAAGATGAGCGACCTTCTGTTGTTTTTGGTAGTATATGGTGTTTGATGCACAGTTAATTCTAACTCCACAGCAGTATAGGGGCTATGACCCACAGTTAATTCTAATTCCATCCAGCAGAGGGCTGTGGTGTGCTTGTGTAGACTGTGAGAGTGAGACCAAGGGAGCAACTTGCAAGAGAAACACAGCTCTGGCAATCAGGCTCAGTAGGAACAGCTGGGGAAGAGGCTGGCCCCTCTTAAGTCTGCCTTTAAAAACTTCCCACACGGTCGGGCTGGGGGACAGAGTGCAGGAGGAGGCTGGAGATTCGAACAAGCAAAGGAGGGCATTAGCAAGTGATTCAGACATCAGATATTCACCTTAGAGGCAGCGGAGACAGGGAGGTAACCTGAGGGCTCAGCCAAAGGCCGAGGAGACTGAGGACCGAGCCTGCTCACACCAGGCTGCTCTTACCTGCTGCACTTTGGGACCTGGAACCAAAGCCTGGCCCTCTGGCAGGGGAAACCGGGCCCCACGCTGTGGGACTGTGGCCTGAACGGAGGACTGGGGCCCAGGAGTTACACAGACCCTGCCACAAGGTGTACAAGTCATGGTGTTGCTTGAGAAGATACCATCTATTTTATTTACACTGCCCATTTACCTTTTGCTCTCACCCTGGGAGATTGGTTCAGTGCCAGAGTCAAATGTGTGTGCATGTGGGGGGGAGGAGGATTTGGAATAAGGTCTTTGGAAAAGCCTCCTGTTGGTGGCTGCCTCTGCACTTGTATTTCCTGTCGAGTCCTTTAATCTTGTGAACATTTGTCTTGCAAAGCCCACCTCCAAAGTCAAGACAGTTGGGGGCGGAGGACAGAGCTTGTGGCAGACTTCAGAGGGCCACGGGCAAGGGGGAGGGCTTGGTCTCAGCTCCAGACCCCTCCAGAAGGGATGGGGCCTTGCCAGTGTTTCCTGAGCACTTAGGTGGCCACCCAGAAGAGAAGCAGGGGCCACCCAGCTGAGGTCAGTGTGCGTTTCTACAGGTGGTGCACATGTGCACATGCCTTCATGCATTTAACAAAACTTATTCTGCCCCTGGATTGGAAAAACCAGAGGGAACCCTGCCTTGGATGGACGTTTTGGGGCTGGGGGCAGCTAGGTCTCAGAGCTGCCCACACCGCACTACACACAGCTCCACCAGCAACTGAGAAGGCCTGGGGCTCTGGCCCCTTTCAAACTGTCAGGCCTCAGGGCAGCCATCACCTTTGCCCTACGCTGGTTGCGGGGAAGCGCATGGGCACGTCCCCAGGCATTACCTGGCTGATGTGCCCGGTGGGGCAAACAGCCACCGTGGGTCCCAGAGCTAGATGTGTGTTTCCCCCTGTCCATGCTTTGCACCCTGGGAAGAGGAATTGCTCTGGCCTGTAGCCGACAGGAAAGCTGCCTCCTCGAGAGAGGAGCGTGCCAGTCAGGCAGGGTGCAGGCATGACAGGAGACAGCACACGCTGCCCCAGGAGGGAGCACACATGTGCTGGGTCCTGCCCTAGCTTACCCAGCGTAGGGTAGAGGCCATCCAGAGTCAACAGCATTGACCCTTCTTGATTGGGTTGAAAGAGAACAGCCACCCCAACAGGGGCTTAAGCTGGTTTTCCTGGACCCTCTTTAGTGACCGTTGTAAGACACCATCAATGAATTACACTTATGCAAAAACCAGAGACATCAAGAAATGGAAACAAGACAATTACCTGCCCTGGGGACAAGGCAACTCTTTTCAAACCCCTGGTCGCTGCTGCTTCGCCTCATCTCCCCCTGCTGCTTGCACAGGCCACAAGTTTTACAGCTGCGGCCCACAAACCTGTTGCCTGCTTTTCCCTTCCCTGAAGCTGTTTCAGCTAAGTTCTGAAATGCTGCATTAGTAGAGAGACACACAAAAGCAACACCTCCTTTATAGCCTCTTATAATACACCCTGCACTATTCTTTTTTCATGCAGCTATGGATGCAGCAATACGGACCCCTTCTGTCTGCAACAGGACACGACTCACTGCTGCCTGCTGGTTCCTTGGGTATTAGCTCAATCCCACCTCCAGATCACCCTCTTCCAGCTGGGCTCGTGCTCATTGTTACCTGCCCATTTGCTCCCCACCACCTTTTACCAGGACCTGCATCCCTCTCAGCCCACGGCAGCCATCCCTCAGGGCACTGCCCCGCCACAGTGCCCCCACTCCCTGGGGTACTCTTCTTCCAGGGAACCCCAAATTACCTGGCCTCAGTGACCCACTGTCAGTTGCCATGTGGCCTGTTGCCTCTGGAGGAAACCATAGTCTGAAATGGCCCTTTATCATTGGAAAGAGGTTGGACCTCCTGCCTGTCTACAGCCTCCAGCCTTGTCTCAGGCCCCACAGTCTGGGGCTTGCCTGGCCAGAGCTCTGCCAGCATTTTCCCCCTGCCCTGCCCTGCCCTGCCCTGCCAAGCCCCTGTAGCTTCTTTAGCAGCCAGACTCCTCCTGCTCCACAGCTGGAGCAAGAGTCTCCCCTCCAGGAGCCTCTATTTATACAGCCCTCAGCTGGGCCCTAATTGGCTGCTGGGTGCTGCTGGCTCCCCAGCTTTCTCCCAGGGCTGCGATTTAACCCCTTCTCTGCAGGAGTGGTGCTGTCGTCCCACTACAATGACTAACAATGCATCACATACAGGTTGAACCTCTCTTGTCTGGCACGCTCATCCGGCAACAGCTGGCATGGTTTTAGTTACCTGGACGACCACTTATTACGGGTGTGGCCGAGTTTCCCCTGATCCCATAAAGTTTGTTTCCAGCCACCGGGCCTGGCTGTCTGTCTTCTGTGGTGTTATTTAGCTGTAATTCACCTCAAAATGTCTTCTAAGAGCCCAGTAAGCAGGGGAAGGGTTGGTAATGCTGATAGACAGTACTGACCTCCCATTGTTCGGCAAGTTGCTGTGTTTGGCACTGGTCAAGTCCCAAGGATGCCCAGTTAGAGAGGTAAAACTAACAGGGTGATTTTTTAAGAAAATATATGGAGATACACCCATCTCATAGAGCTGGAAGGGACCTCGGGAGGTCATTGAGTCCAGTTTCCTGCCCTCACAGCAGGACCTATCACCATCCCTGGCAGGTTTTTTTAAAAATAAAACCTATTTGCCCCAGGTCCCCAGAGAGCCACCACCAGGATTGAGCTCCCAACCCAGGGCCTAACAGGCAAATACTCAAGGCACCTAACTAGCCCTCACCCTTCAGGCTGATATGGGGTCCTGTGATAGGTAGGGGGGCAGGGTGAGGCTGATGAGCTAAGTTCTGGACCATCTCTTGAAGTCTTTTCTCAGGGTTTACTCAGTCCTTCCTTCTGAGCCCTGGAGAATTTGCTCATTTAATGACTTCAGGATATGTCTCGCCGACAGTTGCTTGTCACCTGCCACTCATTAAATCCAGTGTGAACAATTTTAAGGAACCTATTCAGTCTTCACTCAGCTGAATAAAGGACAGTGTACACGCCAAATAAGGAGCTTGGGATCAGGTCCATGATGAAGTCTCTGAACCAGCGTCAGGCCAATTCTTCAACTTACGCTCCTCCCTCATTTGCTGCCTGGTACTAATTGCAATAAAGTCCACACTTCTAGAGCAAAAGGTGTTTGAATAATGACTCCAGGAAGCAGAATTAAAATATTTATTTATAATGTGTGCCATATGTTCTGCCAGTATTTTGTATTTAATCAGCTAAAGACAGATGGTGGACCATTAAGGCCGTTAAACTAATGGCACATAGTTTTTCCATTTATTTTCTTCTCCTTTGGAAAAAAATAACTTAGATGGATAGATGAAATTGAGTGGCAGCCCCAGCCTCTGATCTGAAAGGCCAAGTGAGTGGACTGGGGAAAGGAGTGATATGTTTTGTCTGAAGTTAATTGAGCTGGATTCCTGCCTTGCTGACACCAGTTTCACTTGGGTGTGACCCCACTGATTTCAGAAGACTTACTGCTGATTTAAACCAGTGTGACTGAATCAGAAGGAGGGCCTTAGTCAGTCATTAGCAAAAGTCAGTGAATGACTCTGGGATCAGTAATGTTCTCTGAAGACACCAATCACCAGTCCCTGTCAGATGAAGTTCACATTACCAGCCATTTATTATCCTCCAGGAAACACTGGTGCCCCAAGTTGAGTCCCTAGCGACCACAAATGAGACTTCAGCATCAACAAAAAGATGGGGTAGCAACTGGAACTCTCTACTGGGCTGAGAGGAAATCAGGACAGGACAGGACTGTGGCACCTTGGAGGGGCTTTGCTGTGGAAACTTATTGGAAACCGTATTAAGCCACACGTGCCATGGTGGTGCAGGTGTGATGTAATATTCCCGTGCGACTTAGACAAAAATAACTTTAATACTGCGTACTCTCTCATTCTCCAGTAACGCTGCAGAACTCTTGCAGGTGTGGGGAAACGAATGGGACTGCATCATGGATATCATGTAGCTTTTTAGCAAAGGACCTGAATTATTGTCCAGCATTTGAATGATATTGAATGATTTCTCTAATTTTGGCCATTTGGGGACACCGGACCGGGAGACAAAAACAGGGTTTCCAAGTGCAGGCTGCACCATAAAGATTCCATTTAGCCCCAAGCTCTGGTGGACTTCTGGACCTCTCGTTAGGATAATTCTGGGAAGGAATTGATTTTCTCTTCCCACAAGAGTTTTCAAGATTTTTTTCAAACTTTTGTCCTATTCCAAACTGGAAGGGAAGGTTGATTTCTCAAAATTGAGCAGCCAGAAAAAAAAATCAACACAAACATGTTGGTTTCTCTGCATTTTCTGATGAAAAGTGTCTCTTTGGAAAATGCTGGAAGGCTTTAGTCAGGCCTAGTGCCTTTATGATAAAAAAGAAAAAAAAAGGAGGAGCTGGTCGCTACTCAGCTGGCTCTCTGCCCCCACATCCCAGCCAATCCCATGGCTGGGACTGCCGAGGTGTTGGTACTCAGTTCCGGCAGGTACCGGGGAAAAAAAGGCACTCATTAGGCTAATGGTTTCAAACTTGAGTGCCGGAGGTCAGCTTGAAGGGTACCAGCTTCAAAACACCAAAGGCCTAGACCATTTAATGTATTTGGGTGCCTAAGACCAAAGGAACGGCCATACTGAGTGAGACCAAAGGTCTATCTATCCCAGTATCCTGTCTTCCAACAGTGGCCAAAGCCAGATGCTCCAGAGGGAGTGACCAGAACATGGAATCATCACGTGAGCCCTCTCCTGTCATCCTTTTCCAGCCTCTGACAAATGGAGGCGAGGGACGCCATCCCTACCCATCCTGTCTGGTAGCCATCGGTGGACCTGTCCTCCATGAACTTATCTAGCTCTTTTTTTGAGCCTAGTTACAGTCCTGGTCTTCCCAACCTCCTCCAGCGAGGAGTTCCACAGGTTGACTGTGCGTTTCATGAAGAACTATTTCCTTTTATTTGTTCTAAACCTGCTGCTCATTAATTTCTTTTGGTGACCTTTAGCTCTTGTATTAAGGGCCCAAGTAAATAACTTTTCCTAATATACTTACTTTCTCCACGTGCCTAACGCCCACTGAACTCAACATTCCTCCTCTGAGGACCTGGTGGAGTCGGGAGTCATGTTCTGGGGAAGGTCAACTGGCCGGTTTGTAAGCAGTGAGTGCTGTTGTGCTGCCCCGCTCAGAGTCATGGGCTTCTAAATCACTTGGGCTTTTTTGAATGTTGCCCCCGAGACTGAAATAAGGCACCTCGGTGACTGATTGGCACCTCACTCCCACCTTCCAACTCCCCTACCCAGAGACACAACCCACTAAGCCGATGGTAGGTAGCAGCTGCTGCACAAACATTGACCCAGCTTATTTAAGGGCTGGCGTTTCAGAATTTGGCGCCGCCAAGAGACAATGAAGACAGCACCTGCCACTTCCCCACTGTCTAGGCTTCTTTCTTGCTCCCGGGATCCAGAAGGGCAAACTCCTCAGCCTGGCATTGTTGCTGTCTGCTCTGTGCCTGCAAAGCCGGCTTCGCTCTCCAGGGCTGTCAATCTGGCCTAGTTCAGTGACACCAAAATTGACTGGAAAAGGTGGAGGGAGGGGGAGAAAAGTGGCGTCATAAAAAGAAAATGGGAAGAGAAGCAGCCATCAGACCAGCTTCTTTATTGCTCCTGTTGTGTTCTGATAACCCCTCCCCCCGGCCCCTGCTCTGTTTGTACACATTCAGGAGGAAAATGATTCACAGTTGGACAAACAGCTGTCGGGGGTGTTAAGATTTGCAGTCCTCTATCGCTGTTCTTCAAGCAGAAATTAAAACGGTCGCTGCCGCTCCCAGACCGCAGCATCTGGTCTGGGGTGTGTTGGGAGCAGGAAGCTTGGGGTGTAATTCCCTTGTACATCAGCAGAGTAACAGAGCCCCAGTGTCTGTGGCTGCCCGCATTTCATGGCCTGTGCTGACAACCCCCTGAGGCTGGAACTGCTGAGGCAGAGCTGTGTTAGCTCTCCTGGTTTCAGTGAGGTTACTTCTGGTTGGATTTCAGAGGCAAATCAGGCACATTACACTCCCCCTGCTCACCCACTACCCACACAGCTTACAAAGGACTCAGTTACATGCTGCCAGGTCGGAGCGGGAAGGACTGACCCCACCTGCCAGGCTGGGGAGCAAGGGAGAATCAGCCCTTCCAAGTTTGAAGGACGTCTTCTCTCTGGCTGAGCCACCCAGACAGACAGACTCTTTGATAGACAGACTCTGAGCTCTGCACCTTTGGGACAGATTCTGCTCTCACTTCCTTGGTGGCTGGGCTGGAGTTGCTCCACGGAAGTCCAGGGAGTCCCTCTGGTGCAGAAATGGGATGAGATCAGAGCCAGAGAAACGATTATGCTGTTAGGCAGATTCCCCAGCTGCTCCGTGGCGGGTTGGTGCAATCAGATACAGCACCAGGATAACGGGGCAGTCCCACGGCCCGTGATCCGAAGCTCAGGCTCTTTATCCCTGAAAGGGGCTGTCACCAAGCAACTGCTCCTTCGTCCAGTGGCGAGAAGACAGAGGAACTTCCTGAGGTGGAGGAACATTCCCGCACCTTCCCAGGGATGTCAGTCTGTGGGCCCAGGAAACGCCGCATGGCCAGCCAGGGCAGGGACTCAGCTACATACTCCTGAAGCAGCAGGGCCAACAGCCACCACAGGTCTGGGCGCAAGGTCAGAGGTGGGGCCAGCTCTGTGCTCTGGAAGGGGTGGGCAGGCCTGCTGATGGGGGGAGCAAAGGCAAGAGTTGCCCGCAGGCCCAGTGTTGCAAAGGGGCCTGGAGGTCCGGCCCCTTTCAATTGCTGCAACTTTGAGGGAAGGAGGGTAATGGGGGGCCTGCACACAGTCTGGGTGGCGCTGAGGGCTGAATGCCCTAGGCCCCGCCCCTTCCCCCAGGCCCCGCCCCTTCTGAGGCAAAGAGCCCGGCCACTCACCCGCCTTGTCCGGGGACCTGCAGCAGCTGTCGGTGCCACTGGGGGCGGGACCAAGGGTGGAAGGGGTGGGGCCTAAGGCAGTTAGCCCTTAGTGCAGACGCAGCTCCCCTCAGCCCCATGGAGTGATGCTGCCACTGCAGTTCAAAGCCGCCAGGAGCGCAAGCGGGTACTGAAGTAGTAGTGGTGGTGGCTGGAGCCCTGGGTCTCTAGCAACTGCCCTTTTGCCCTACTCCCCAGTCAGGAAAACATGACCTATGAAAAGGACTGAAAATTTGGGCTTGTTTATTCTGGAGAAGACCAGGAAGGTGTGTGGTAACAGTTTTCATGTACATAAGAGGCTGTTACAAGGAGGAGGGAGAAGAATCGTTTTCCTTGATCTCTGATGCTGATGAGGAGAAACAGTCTTAAACGTCATCAAGGGAGGTTTAGGCTGGACATGAGGAAAAACGTCCTAACAGTCAGGGAGGCCAAACACTGGAATAAATTACCTAGGGGGGTTGTGGAATCCCCCCATCCCCCTCTAACTCCCCATTCCTCGAGTGCTCAGAATCACAGAATCATCGGTCTGGAAGGCACCTCAACAGGTCATCTTGGTCAGACCCTTGCATTCAAGGCAGGACTATGTACTAACTAGACCATCGCTGATGGTTGATTGCCTCCTTGGATGGGTGCTCTGCGTCTGTCAGGATTGGGCTTTACCAGCCCTTCTCAGTTCTTTGGTTGGTGTCACCAACAGCCCCCTCTTGCAGCACAGGACTCAACATGACGTTCACCATGCTGAGCACCTGGTACCAAAACCAGTGGCAGGCCAATGCTGCCTGTGTGCAAGAGCTCGCAGCCATACTGGTGGCCGGGAAGGGAGCCTTGAATGGGACAGCATCAGTGGGGCTAAAACGAGATGGTTTTGTAATACATTCATACCTGGCAGTGGGAACATTGTCTCACACCTGTGAGGTGTAAAGGCCACTTGCTGTGAGACAAAACTTGCTGGTCTCCAGACAAAAATCAGTCAGCCCTCAGCAGAGTCTGGGGGCCTATTGGAACAATCCCCTTTCCATCAGCCACTGGGCTGAGACCAGCAGCTCCAGCGCAGAGGCCATCAAACAGCTGTAAGGTGCCACTGGATCTTGGTTGGGTTGGGCTGGTTTCAAAGCAGCAGCTTAGCAGCAGAGTTCTCCTAGGCCAGTATCAATCCCCCGTAGCCAGCCAGCCTCTACTGGAAGGCTGGCTTCATACACTGGTGCTGCAGCTATATAAAGCTGATCACCAAGGCTGAGCCAATCCTGGGAAGTTACAGGCCTTCAGACATGTGATACTTAGAGGTCCTCAAGCCATGAAAGAGAGGTGCCAACTGATTTATCACTTGGGTCTTTTGTGGGGGAAGGCTAACACATTTCTGAGCTTTCAGGAGCCACGGTTATTTGTGCTGCCTTTCAAAGCGGAGGCTAGGGAATGTCCCGTGGGCTGGAGAGACATTTGAGTGATAGAGAATCTGGAAAATATTTACAGTGTGTTTTTTCAGAAGTAATAACTCAGCTTGTCTGCTTGAATTTAGGAAGGAAGAGGGAAAAGCCAGGCGAGAGCTGCCGACAGTGTGTGATGTGTTTTCTGAAAGCTCAGATTGACTAAAAATTACCCAGCGATGGAAAATGAGCCAGTCTGTATGCAGAAAGGGGCTGTGTGCTTGTCAGCCAGCCGGGATGGAGGGTGTGCTGACATAGAGGGCTCTGCAGATTAAATCATTTGGAATGTTTCAGCAGCAAACGCGCCGTGGTAATGCACTCTGGGCCGTCCTGACATTCTGTCGACATCACGTGATGCCCCAGAGCTGCCTCTCTTATGAGGTGTTAGGAGGACCCCGACAGGGAGATCGGCTTGCCATGGCGCCATGGTGGGCAGCTGGTACCCGGCTCCAAAATCAGAGTCACACCAAGGGCAAACCCAGCAGAGAACTGCCCATTGGGTTCTGGGGAAAGAGGGTGTGGTGACATTCTGCCCTGTGTCCCCAGAGAGCTGTGCTCGATAGTCATCCCACGGTTGCAGAAATATCAGAAGAACTCGAAGCCTAGGTGGACCAAGAGATGCTCTCAAGCAAAGAAGGTCCAGTAGCAGGGATGGGTCATCAGTGATGTATCTTTCTGGTCAGGTGCTAACAGGAGAGCCCAGCAGGTACGCTGACTGTGCAGCGGGGGCATACAAGCAATGCTGTGCTTTCCAGTCCGAGCCTCGCATGAGGGCTGGGGTGGAGACGGGACCAAACGGCCGGTATTTTGGTCTGTGTCAGGCAGTGGCTCAACTTAGGAACGAAGCTGAGCATCTCGAAAACGTGTGTTGTAAAAGTAAAAAAGGTTGAAAAGCAGCATGTTGTATGGATGTGAGACCTGGCTGATACTGAAAGAGTTGAAGAGAAGGATATTGGCATTCGACAGGAGTTGTTATGGAAATATTCTGAGAATAGGGTGGGTGTAGAAGGTCACCAGTGAGGAATTATATCGGAAGATACAGCCAACAGAGAACCTACCGCAGAAGGTTGTACAACGCAAGTTACAGCTATTCGGGAATGTCTGCAGAATGAACGATAAATGAAAAACCAAGACCCTGGTATTTGGCGTAATGGACGGTTCGAACAGGAGAGGCAGACCCCACAGAGAGTGGGTAGATGATGGAGTAGATTGGTGCGGAGCTAGTCTGCAGAAACTAAGCCACTCTGCACCAGACAGGGAAAGATGGAAGGAAATAGTGAGGGAGGCATCAGACACCAACGGGTGCTGAGCCCATGATGATGATGATGAGGCAGCAGGGGACGGCCAACTGGCATCAGTGGGAGACATCCTTTTCCAGGCTGGGAGGAGCAGGGCTCAGTCACACAACAAGGAGAAGGGTCTTACCAGAGAGGGACCTCTGAACCAGAGCCAGTCAGAATGCAGTCAGCAAAATACATTTTCTTCTGGAAGCCAAAGTGTCTGCAGAGACTCATCAGCTTCTGGGTCTCATGAGGGCTGAGTGGGAGCCCGAGGCAGATTCTTGCTCTCTGGGTTTGGGGTGAGAGGGCAGATGGGGACTAGGGACCAAGGTTTGAGTCCTTGGGGCAGAGTCATCTAGAATTAGCCAAGGAAGCAATTTACTGAGGTGAATTTTCCATCTCTGGCAATTGGCTGCCAGGCAGAGGAAACAGCTGGATGTTTTTTGGAAAGCTCTGCTCAAGGAACCGCAGTGGGGCATGTCTGTGGCCCGTGTCCCCCAGGTAGGCCGGGGAGGTGGGCCACCAAGGCTGTATCTCTTGCCTTTGAGAGCTGGAGCTGGGTTCACCACACCCGGCGCTGCGTCGCAGCCGTTTGTTGAGAAGGAAGCTCCTTCAGGAGAGGGCTCTGCTCTCCCGCTTCCTCACAAATGCCTCCGCAATAAGGAGCTCTGCTGCCTCTGGTCTACCAACTGGGGGGTCAATCAAAGTAGCTCCTGCCCATTTTAGCTGCACAGTTAATTTAGAAAGGGCATTAAAAGCCCTAATCTAACTAACGAGGCTAAGACATGGAAGGTGATTACACATCTGCCTCTATGCTCAAGGGGCGCATCCAGCAGTAGGTACGTAGATTTGGACAAAGTTCAGCAAAGCAGGCAGCCACGAACGCTTCGCTGGTATCTGCAGACACCAGCGAGGAAGAGCTCTGCAGAGTGCTCTTGCCAGCAGAAGACATAGTCCCTTGCCTGCCTTAAGTAGAACAGGTGGAGAAGGGTGGTCCTGAGTTCTAATCTCAGCTCTCCTTCTCCATGGTCTTGGCTACTGAGTCACCTGTCTGTGCCTAAGGCTCCCAACTTTGGTGTGGGCTTTGATATAGTAGTTCCTGCCAGGAATATTGTGAAACCTGATGGGTCCAGACATGATTGTGGTCTAGACGTTGAGGAAGGATAGGTTAGCAGGCGGTAGCGGTATCGCTAAATCTTCAGTTTTCTCCCACTAACCCCACCGTGTCTGTCTCTCCCTCGCACATGCATAGGGATGGTTTGCTTTCTCTCTGCCTCCTGGGGTATCACAGAGTACCCCCCTACCTCCAGGGCCAATCAGAGAGGGGCCAAGAGAGCCATTTGGCATTGGCCACAAGCTCAGAGGGGGGCCTCAGATTTAGACCTTTGTTAATTTGTTAGGATTCGTTAGGTTGTACAACTAGTTTTTAACGCACATCCCTCAATCCTGAGTGCATTTGCCCAGTAAAAGCTAGAAAAGCATTTGTTAAATAAAAAAACAATTCAAGTTATGTCTCAGTTCTTCCTTTTGCACCTGATTTTGTTTTCATGCGTCATCCTTTTTAATTTTTATTATGGTGAAGGGCCTCAAAGGCTAGTAGAGATCCAGGCCTCCCCCAGCCTCTGAGGAGACTTTTTGTTCCTAGGCTTTTGTTCCTGCAGCCCCTGATGGAGACAAGGGTAGATGAAATAAAGCCAGAGCCACCCTGCCTCTCTCGGTGGGGGCCTGGAGCCACCCTTATCTCTCCCCCACATCTGCTCATTGAAATATTTGTTTGTCCACTTCTGAGCCTCCCAGCAGCCTGTTGACAGCAGCACAGAAATTAACTGAGTCTCGTGGTTCAAGCCTTCCAATTTGCTTTAGGTTCTGACGGAATCTGGGAGTCCCCAGCTGCTTTTTACGTCCCACCTCCCCGTCCACCATCTCCCACGTGCACCCACCACTTTCCTTCTGATGGCCCGTAGTCCTCCCCTCTGCCCACCGAGGTCCTTCTGCATCTCTTCCACCGGCAGCTTCTCTCTTCCCCAGCTGGGTGGTCATTGCTGCCTCTTCTCACGCCCATCCCAGGCAGCATTTGCTCTCCTCGGCTCTTTCCCGCCAGTGGGAGATTTCAGTGTTTATGTTGTTTTCCTTTGCTGTGGTTTGTGTCCTGGAGCCCTGGGGATATTTTGTGGAGGGACCGTTGACGTTTTACTTGGAATTTTGCTTCTTTAGGCCACAAGTAGATTTCTTTTCTTTGTTGGTATCTCCCGCCACCCCGTCCATTTCCCCACAGCCGCACGTTCCCCTGCTGTTTCTAACTTTCCACTCTGAGTTAACCATAAAAGATGCCCTGCTGCATTGGATATGGCATTGCTATTACACTAACAATTTAAGCTAGAGATGGGATTTCCCCCCTCCACTTCCCATATCAAAATAAGAGGGAATCCAAGCAGCTGGCTTGATAAAATTGATTTCTAGCACCTCTTCTAAGTACCTTGTGCAGCTACGCAGCAGTTTCTATGGGGAAAAGATGCTTGTAATAAGGGAAAGCAAAGTGCTCCACTTACACAGCATTCATAAATGTGAACGACACAACAAGAACATGTCCTGTGAAATCTCCTTCCTGGGGGAGCACCAGTTACACCCATCTAATGAAGGAGGGGGTGTTTGCCAGAGGGTCAGCTGTGCTCAGTCGGTGAAAGACGGGCAGCAGCTTTTGTAAACAAAGGTAGTACTAAGAGAGGAATGTCGCTATTAATACTGAGTGTTTCGAAATAGTAGCTGCAATGTTGGAGGTTTGTCCGAGCACAGCTGAGAGGGCTAAATCAAGGCAAATTACTTAAAATACGGTGATTTACAGCCCAAGACTGGAGGTCTTCACATTGGCTAGCAAGAAATAAACACAAGCAATTCCGTCAGATGCTCCAGCTTCCCATGTGACACAACCAGTCCCCTCACACAGGTGAGAGTTTATGAAACCAATCTGGCGAAATCTGAGCAAGTACTTCTAGTCCCAAAGGACCAGCCACATTCCTAGGTCAGTAGTAACAGAGAGGGAGCCGTGTTAGTCTGTATTCTAAGAAAACAAACCAGCAGTCATGTTGCACTTTAAAGACTAATAAAATAATTTATTAGGTGATGAGCTTTCGTGGGCAGACCCACTTCTTCTTGTTTGTTTTTCCCCAGGTCAATGTACACTGCAGGTCTTATCCAAAATCACATGCTGGCTCAGTCCTCTAAAATCTAAAATCGAAAGGTTTATTAATAAAAAGAAAGACAGACTAGGGTGAGTGTCAAATTGTTAAAGCAATCAAACTACATACACCAGTCACAAAGTTCTTGATGCAGGCTTGCAGCAGATGGACTAGGCTGCTAACTTCAGAGTTTCCGGAACACATCCTCTGTCAGGATGGGTTATCAGTCTGTCTGGGCTCAGTTCATAGCAGAGATGCTCCTGAAGTGATGAGCTGGAGTGAAGACAAAGATGGGAGAACCTCAGGGCCCTTGCCCATGAGAAGGGAATTCCATTGTTCTCCCTATGTGGAAGCACATCCAAGATGGAGCCTGTCCCATGGGCAGGTCACCTCTCCATGTCCTTCTGGGGCAACTGGCCATTGCCTCTCTGCCGGGTTGCATCTTACAGCCAGATTCCTCAGAGGCTGATTGGAATCTGACAAGGGCCTTTCCCTGTCAAGTACGGCTTCACTTGGCTGGAGACCCTTTCACAATAGGTTGCCACGCCTCCTATTGCGGTCCCCCAGAAACTGAAATAGCAAATACTGGCAAGAGTGGATACTTGTAACTCCACACGTAAAAGTGATACAAACATACCAGCAGCATAACCAGACTCAGCCCGTCACCGGTTTTCAATCGACACCTCACATGGCCCACTTGGTGCAAAATTTGGTGCAAACCTAGGACAGTGGTCACAACAATGTTTTGCACATTCATCTTAAAAACCCAGTGTCACAGTGGCATTGAGAGGCCATTTAGTCTAATAGAGGTGCTGTTCCCAGCTCTGCCACTGACCCATTCTGTGACCTTGGGCACATTACTTCGTCTCCCATCTCTGTTGCCCTGGTCTATTTACCCTGCAAGTTCTTGAGGGCAGAAGACCTTCTTATATATCTGCGCAGCACCTTGCATGCAGGGGTCTGATTTTAACTGGGCCCTCTAGGGGCTACTGTGAGAAGACCCACAATAATATTAATTTTCCCTAGGCCTCTCTGCTATCAGCACGTGACAACCAGTTTGTTACCAACTGGCTTTTCACAGATGGTGGCTCTTGCATTCCTGTAATGTGCCCATGAGGTGCATCTGATACTTGCTGTTGGAATTGGCGCTCGCTGGACCAGCGACCCTGGGCGTTGTCAATGAAATATATCTGCTGCTTATCAACGGCATACAGGGAAAGCTACCAAGCATCTCGGCATGTGGTCATTTCATTCGGAATTGTCTTTGCTGTGCGAGTGGTCGGTAGCAGAGCTTGACCTGGTGACCTTAGGGCACAAGCCCACCCTTTAAGATGAGACCCGTCGGTAGCTCTCCCTGCTTGAGGAGCACAGATTGCCTGCAGAATTTAGCTTTGCTCTGCTCCCCAAAGCCCTGAGCTGCGTCATCCTGTGAAGTTCCCTCAGGCTTCGGTCTGCACTTGGAGGAACCAGCCCCAGTGGTGACGGACTGTGGCTGTGTGGGCCTCTCCAGTCTCTGACGTGCCTGCGAACACGGGGGCCTAGCAACAGCCGTAACGATGCAGACGCTTTGCCTTCAAGAAGTGACCGGCTTGATGCCACCTCGTGAGGCGCATGGTATAAACACCGCCCGCCAGCGAGCGCTGAACAGCTGTCAGGTGGGAGTCACCCTGGGGCTGGATCTGATCTCTCTCTCCACCCTCCGGCGTTAGTCTCTTTGCCTGTCTGGAGGCATCTGAGAAATTGCCAGCCTCCCACAGCGTAAAAATGTGCCATATGCACACAAAGGCAACTGAAACTAGGTCTCTGCAGTGCTGCCAGAGCCACAGGCCTGGGTGTTTTGCCCAGGAGGCAGGAATATGGCTTAGCAGCAGAGCACTGCACTGAGACGACCAAGTTCCCTGCCCTGCCATGCACCCCTCACGGACATGCCGCTTGTTCCACCCTGCGCCTCGGCCACCCTCTGCAAAACCCTCGAATTCGGTGGGCCCTTTGGTTTCTCCCCCTTTAAATTTTATGGATGGTGTTTTTGCTGCAGGACAGTGGCTGAATTCTAAATATTCGATTTCTGGCCTCCCGGAAGTTGGGCCCCGAGGATCCCCCTTGCACGAGAACGGCTGCCTGCCACTCCGGTGGCGAATATGGATTCACCTGCTCCCGATGTTGTCTCTGGCAATGCATGAAGGAGAATTCACACACCATTCAAGGTAGCCTAACGGCACGCACCAAGCAGGTCTCTCTTCTGCCTGTCCATTAGGCAGGCTGCGAGGAGGAAGATGCTGGGGTGCTTCGCGGTGGAGGGGTGACTGCTTGCTTCTCATCGGTCATGCAGAACAGCCTGGAACGTGCAAGAGAATGACTGCATTTAAAGAGAGCTTCCTGGGTCCCTGCAGCCTGGGGTGGTTTTTGGTCTGGACAGAAGATATTTCTGGGTTGCACCGGGTTAGAAACAACAGGAGAAGGGCTGAACCAGCTTCATTTTGGTCCCAAATACTTTCCATCCTCCCTGAAGCTGTCACAAGAACCAAAACTACCTTATATGACATTTCCCCTGTTATCTTGCCAATCAGAGCGAGTGCTCTACTTGCATAAACCACTTGACCAGAGGTTTCTTTTCACTACTGCAGACCCCACAATCACCTCCCGGGCCTTTCGCAGACACCCATCAAAGCTGATTCCAGCTGCTAAGTCACCTCATTAAATGAAAAAGGAAACCACACCATAGAATTTCAGCCAGCCAGTGATAACCTTAGTGGAAGTTATTTAATTTAAAAATAATTGATTGTGACTTTGCAATTTATGTAAAACTTATTTTCTATGAGCATGTTTATTCCTCTTTTATTTTTTTCATGGACTCCCATTTGTTTTAACACGGCCACGATTACTACTGACATTTCCCTGCAGCATCTTTGTGACTGAACAGCTGCCGGCTCGTTACATATGACTCTGAATTAACAGCCAATCAGAAGATTCTGCCTGTGGTGGCTGCTGGGGAATTACCGAAGCAGCTTTGATGACTTAGCGATAAATGTGCCTTTCATTAGTTTGTGGGAGTCTGGACTGCAGCACAACAGTCACAAGGGCTGGGATTCACAGGATGGGGCAAAGGGCTGCCCTGGGGATCAGCCTCATTGCCTGCACAGAAGTGCTCTCACGGCCTTCTGCAGCCGGCAGGAGGAGTTTCTCTAGGTGGTGCACATCAGCACATGCCTCAGTGCACAGAATAAAATTTATTCCTCACACTGATGGAAAAAATTAGCAGGAACATGGGTCACCCTGGGACCTGCTGGGAGCTGAGCCACTTTGTAAGTCTGGCCTTTTCTTGTTTGGGAGCTGAGCTCATTTGAAAATATGCCCTCCCCTGAGAGAAAGGAGCTGGGAAAGGTGCGGGGGCATAGAAGGAGCTCACACTGCTATCTTTGCACAGCAGAGCAGTAGACACATGGATAGAGCAGTCGGAGAGGCAGATGAAGAACCAGTGAAAGGGAAAGGAAGGCTGGTTTTGTGGCTGCAACACAGGAGCAGCAATCAGGAGAACCAGAATCTGGCATGCTTGGTGCCTCAGTTTCCCCATCTAGTAACACCAACCTCTCTGTCAGGGGCTCACGAGGCTTGCACATGTAAAGCCCATTGCGATCCTCAGCTAGCAGGGAGCACGGAAGTGCAAATTGTCTACTGCTTCACTTTACTTTGATTACGGAGGGAACCAGGACTGCAATAACCATCCTTTTTTCTAAGTGCCCCTAAGCAAGGACCAGCTGTCTGCCAGAGAGCATTAACTGGAGACAGCGACCATGACCAAACCTCCCATCGCACTCAGATATGTGTTCCATTAGGCAGGCTGCGAAGAGGAAGATGCTGGGGCGCTTCGCGGTGGAGGGGTGACTGCTCGCGTCTCATCGGTCGCGCAGAACGGCCTGGAACATGCAAGAGAATGACTGCATTTAAAGAGAGCTTCCCGGGTCCCTCCAGCCTGGTGTGGTTTTTGGTCTGGACAGTAGATATTTCTGGGTTGCACTGGGTTAGAAACACCAGAAGAAGGGCTGAACCAGCTACAGTTTGGTCCCAAATACTTTCCATCCTCCCCTGAAGCTAGGGACAAAGAGACCCATGCAATAGAGAAATTGTGGGAGGAAAGTTATCAGAACTGCATCAAATCTCCCCACAGCTTTGGATTCAGGGAAAGCTTTAGGCAACAGGTTGGGTCACTTCATCCCTACATAGGGCCAGAGTTCTGGTTGGTGTACATTGCTGTAGCTCTGCTGGAGCCAATGTTCCTCAATGTGATGCCGTACCTACAGCTCTGGCTTCCCTCATTCACCAGTGAAGACGCAGGAAGCATAGGGAGCTTTGCAGATTTACCCCAGCTTTACCCCAGCTTTACCCCAGATTTACCCCAGGTCTGGCCTGGGGGCACTTGCCCATGGTGTCAGAGCGTCCTGGGTAGAGCCCAGAAGTGAGTATGGCATATGCACAAGGAGAGGAAAACGGGTTGATCAGGTTTCACGCTTTGCTTGTGGTCCAACCCTCACTCTTCTGGGCTTACGCACGTTGTGCTTCATTTGCTGTCTCCTCATATGAGCTTCATGGCACCAATGTTCCCTCCGATCTTTTCCAGCCAGGTGTGGAATATTTCTTCCTCTGCACCCAGGCAGGTGAGAATGTGCACCACCAAGAGAAACAAAAAGCCCTAACTGTGGCCGCTCCGCTGATTAACTGGGCGGGATTTGCATCTCCCCCAAAGAAGCTGGGAATGGGTGACAGGGGTGGGATCACTGGATGATTCCCTGTTCTGCTCATTCCCTCTGGGCCGCCCGGCGTTGACCACTGTTGGAAGACAGGACACTGGGCTAGATGTACCTTTCCTCTGACCCAGTGTGGCTGTTTTTTTAATGTTCTTACGTGTGTGCAAAGAGCCTAGGGCAGGTGCTCTGCTCTGCCAGGAATTTCACCTGTTGTTTCTCCTGTCTTCACCTACAGTGGCCCAGCTGCTCCAGCGAGAGTTCTCAGCAGAGCCAGCCATTAGGTCCTGCTCCCTGGCTCTGCCAACACCCCTCAGTTTTGCCAGCGCCCCCCCCCACCCCGCACCCAGAACACTCATCTGCCATTCTCCTTTGACTCTCTGGTGCAGAAACTGCCAGGGGTGCCTGGAAATGCACTACGCTATCCAGAGCCCCACACTGTTGAGCCGCGACCGCCCCTTCTCCTCAGAACGAGCACAGTGTAAGGGGGTTTAGCTGTCCCTTTGACAAGGCGGTGTTGGTGAATCATTCCTCCATGTGGAACCGTATGCCAGAGGACCAAGGCGTTCGTGGGAACAGTCAGACACGTGTGGGTTGATCCCGGTCTCACCGACCGGTTGGCTGGGTGTTCTCAGAGAAGTCTGCTTTGCTCAGACTGAGCCGGGCAGGCACGCCGGCAGTTGTGTGGGGAGGTGCGCACACTGGGGTAGGAAAGCGAAGCACAACAGTGCACTCTGTACGACGTGCTGCAATCCTCTGCCGGCTGAGTGAAAGACTGAGCATCTGTAGAGGCTTTGGAGCGGAGAGAAAGGTAATTAAAACATAACGCAATGCGAAAAAGGCTGATCAACAGGCTGGAAACATGAGAAATCCCTTTCCCAATACTTCCACAGGAAAGCGTCAAATAGGCTGAGATGAGTCGAAGGATGCAAATTATTTCGGGCAATTCACCTGTGAATCTGCAGACAACTTAGTGTCTTAGTGTTATCCATGTAATAGTGTGATGGACTGGGTAGCTGGGGTGAGAAAGCGAGAGAGAGAAAAAGACTGTGTCTATCACTATGCTCCCCTTGATGACATCATAACTCATCTGTATGACATAGCCCCTATACTGCTGATAGCTAATAGGGATTCTCCCGTAGCTGGTAGGCTCCTGCGCTGTTGGAGCAAGCACTTCTGAGTTCTATCCTGGCAGACTCCATAATGGATGACGGAGCGACAACTGTGAAGCGCCTGGCCAGCCTTGGGGTTTGTAGAACAGCTTAATTTGCAAATGTCCCAGACAGCTAAGCCTCACCAGGCAAAAAGAAGAGTATTTGTGTTTTATCTTGACTGGGATCTGAGTGTCAGGGAAGGGGGAGGGTGAGGGCACACAGCTGTAACCCTCCACTGTTCTAATGACTGTCATTCCCTTTGACTTGCAGGTGGAGATGTCTCATTCTGAGAGCACACTGAATGGAGAGTCATTACACAAAGGCTTCCACTAATCCCGTGTTCCGCACCTGGAGACGCAGCCAGGACCTTTCGTCCTGTTGCTGAGAGGGAGGCAGTGCCACTTCCATTAGCAAAATGCCTGCGAGAACCAGTGCCAAGGAGCTGAAAGCAGACAAAGCCAGTGAGGGGAGCCGCGTCAGCTGATCAGCTTTCAAATCGCCTTCAAACACTCCCCTTTCTTAACATGATCCACCATCCAGGGAGTCTCCAGGGCACCCCTTCGGCACATGAGCAGGAGCAGAATGAAATAGAGCCAAAGGGGAGTGACAGCTTTTCATTTTGAGAAATACCTCGTTTTCTTAGCCCGAAACGGGAACTGAAAAATATACTCACCAGTCCCTACCCCGGCCCTCGGGGACTATAAAATATTTTTGTGTCCGTTCAGCATGCAGTCCCAGTCTGCTTTCATGATGATTTATTCATCCCAAATGAACACCCGGGGGAATACGTTAGCATTTGAGCCAGTGGAGTGGGACTGCTGATAAACAGCTATTGTTCTTCCCTTCCCACTTAGCTTATAGCAGCCGGTTTTGACCCAATCATGTGTGGTTGAAGGTCGAGTTGCAAGACCTCCGCAGCTGACTCTGTGCTGCAACTTCTCACCCAACACCGGGGGAGTAATGAAGGCGCTATGGCCAAATTACTGGTAAAGTTCCAGCGTTATTTTAGGCGGAAACCTGTGCGCTTCTTCACTCTGATTGCGCTGTACCTGACGGCCGGGAGCCTGGTCTTCCTCCACTCTGGGTTTGCTGGGGAGCCCACCATCTCGGAGAATGAACTCAACCCTTTGGATGGCGCCAGTGAAGGGACAGAGTTTCAGTACCTCGGAGCGGTTCAGCTCGGCAAGGGATTCAAGGAGACACCAGAAGCTTGGAACTCAGTCCGGAGGTATGGGCCTTGGTTCAAAGGTGTTTCCAAGGATATTCCGGAGAGGAACAAAATGGGGACCTGGAGCAGAGCTCTCAAAGGGCGGAAGGTCCGTGAGAAAGAGGAGGACAGAGGTAAGATTCTCATGGGGCTGTGGGGAGAGATTTTGAATAGCTGCATATATTCATGCCAGGGAAAAGGCACAAACAGACAGCAAACCTCTCGGGCCAAATCCAGGCCCCTCAGGAGTCAAGGGGAGTTTTGTCACTGATATTAGTTGATCCGTCCCCGAGAAGGATGTTTGCCAGGGCTTTATTGATTCTGGTTTTCAATGTTCACTCAACCCAGCTCCTCGCCACGGCCTTTGGGAGACGATACCGCCAGCCAGTAGGACTGTGTTTCTCAGCTATTCAGCCTGAATTATCCTTTGCTCATTTTCATCTCGGAATAAGTCTTGGTCCAGGGCCCTCAGACCAAACCAATCTGCCTCTCTCTAGGGTATTGGGAAGTGGTGCCTGAAAGCATCCAGCTGTCTCTTAGGGAATCTGAAAGCTGATAACTGCCAGGCGAAGCAAACACAAGTTAAATCTTAGGGCCAATTTATGCCCCATTGACCCTATGGATTTAAATACACGCTTGTGTTTCCTGCATTGAGTGAGTCACATTTGCTAGGTGCCTCTTGAACCAAATTCTGATCTCAGTTACACTATATCACGTCTCTGGGGGGTGACTCTGAATTTGCAAAGTTGTAACTGAGAATAGCCTGGATCTCCGTTGTGCCTTGTGTGTTTACCAGTGCCCCCCTGGAGCGACAGTAACCTGAAAGCAATCTCAGCTTTTCCCATGGGGGGTGCATTGAACGCCGCTCATTTTTAATGCTCCCGCTGGACGCCTCATGGGAAGGCAGAGAAGGACTGAAATCCAAACAGTCGAGTGAGTTTCTGCTTCCGAAGCTTCCTGCGCATTGGAGCTGATCAGGCCGCACTGCAGAGGATCAGTAGTGTTTCTAAGCCAGCCAAAATCAGCGTCCTTGATTGCTTGGTGCCTCTATGAACCGTACAGCCCTGAGCCGCTCAGCTTTGGCAGCCTGAAGGGGGACGGGCAGGCACGGGAGACAGACAAACGACCGTCAGTTCCTCCTCAGCCCCTTTTAAACATAGCTCATCTCCGTTTGAAACGAAACCTGCTACTGATTTTCCCTCAGCTGGCGGTATCTTTTGTGTGGTGACTTATTGCCCTGCTTCCGACGTGCTTATCATCCCTGAGAACCTAATTTACAGTCCCTGACAGGGCAGTTATTTTACGAGGCACGCAGAGCAATCATGGGTCCTGTTTCTTTACCAAGCCGGATGGCTTAGCCAGCTTTGTCTAGTCCCAGTCATTATTCCCAGAGAGGCTGCACGTCATCTGTTCCGTTAGCACGAAAAGGCATCCGGCCTCTCTGCGCTTCACACGGTCCTGCGTGGGTGCTGGCAGCACGCAGCCGACAGTGAAGGCCAAAGAAATGCAAAACTGATTTCAGGAGCCCCCCCCACCCCCCACGTTCTTAGCATTCATGCTGTTCCAGAAGGAGTTTCTGCCCCCCCAGGCCTCTCTCACTGCACCAGCATGTGCCCGCTGCAGCCAGACTGGAAGTTATATTGGCATTGGAAAAGGTACAGAAAAGGGCCACAAAAACGATGAGCGGTTGGGAAGGGCGCTATAGGAAGCGAGATTAAAAAGACGGGGACTTTTCAGCTTGGGAAAGAGGAGGCTAAGGTATGACAAAGCTCTATAAAATCATGACTGGTGGGGAAAAAGCGAATAAGGAAAAGTTATTTACTCATTCCCATAATATAAGAACGAGGGTCTCCCAATGAAATTAATGGGGAGCAGGTTTAAAAGTAACAAAAGGAAGTTTTTCTTCACACAGCGCCTGGTGGGCTGGTGGAACTTCTGGCCAGAGGAGGCTGTGAACACCAGAACTTGAACAGGGTTCATAAAGGAGCTTGATAAGTTCGTGGAGGTTAGGCCCTTCAGTGGCTGTCAGCCAGGATGGGTAGGACTGGGGCCGGTCCAGGTTCATCTGCTCCCCTGCAGTTCTCATCCAGAGTTGGGAACTCAGCAAACTGCGCGCTTTCCCCTCGCTCTCTGAAAAAAGGGGAACAGCCAACCATGTTCCTGTATGAACTGCTGGGGGAGCTTCAGCCTCCCCCTCCCGAAAGGGAGCCTGGGGCAGGGTGGCAAGCTTGGGGCTCAGGCAGTATCAGATGGGCTGGGGTACCCCCCAGCCAGCCCCTTTCACCTGCCTGGTGGGTCTGTCTCTTTTCTCAGGGGGTTTATGGGAAGCAGTTCCATTCCAGGCACGTTCCATTTTCCGAGTGCAACCAAACCACGACGTTGCCTTAAGCTACGACCAGAGGAAGCTGTGTACCAAATTTGGTGGACCTAGCTCTTATCGTTTGGGAGGACAGACAGATAGACAAACTCTCTGAAATATGCAGTAGGTTGCTAATACTTCTGGTACGCCTCATCTTTGGGTGAATGGTTGGGGGCAAATTTCCTCTAAAGTAACAGGAAGTTAAACTACGGGCAGGAAGCTCTCAGCTGGTAGGTCTACATGTTCTCAGATACCAACTGTTCCCCCTGTGGAGAGAAAAAACATGTGCTGGAGATTGGCTCAAATGCTGTGACTGAGCCAGAGTAGGCTAACGGAGGTGCTCTCATTGGTTTATAAAAGGTCACTTATTTACCCTTTGGATAAGTATATGCAGACAGACATGCACATTGACCAAGGTGATCTAAGCTTGCATGTGTGTGGTTACAATTTCCAAAGTGCTCTCTGCGGCTGGCTCTCTCCCTTTTGGGGCCGAGCCCAGGTGAGTGGAGGATGCTCTGTACCTTGGAAAATCAGGCCTCAAATGGCTAATACCAGACCACTTTGGAAAGTCCAGACCCAGTAGGAAAGGCTTCGTGCTTCCTCCCCAGGAGAGTCCTGCCCCTGGAGAGAATTATCCTGCCTTTGCCAATAGAGTGAAGTATCAGACGCCCGCCGCAGAACGAGGTGCCAGTGATGACATGAAATTACCTGCAATCAGCGCTCCCTGATTCAAAGAGAAACAGGACCGCTACATTTACAAAGCAGTTAGACTCTGCGAATACACTGTGCCTTGAGTTCTCAACCTACTAGTCCGCCCCCGCCCCCCGTGAAGCACTTACTTGCATTTTTGGTTGAGTGTGAATGCTGTTACAATTTGTTGTCATTAATAAAGTGGGCTGGTGAGAAGAAGCAATACAGCCTATTGCTACAGTACAGTGCACCTGTGACAGCAGCATAATGTATTGCCTTGGTATTTAGGGAAATAGCTGCAGCATTATCCATTATGGGAAGCCAAAGGGAAATAAGAAGGAGCAGCAGGAACTACTGATGATTTCCCTTGCAGTAGATTCAAGCCCTGCTATCATTTTTGTCTGCGATTTCTTTCCATAGCTTGTCCCAGGGAAGGCTTAAGTGAACCTTAAACAATAGGAAAGGCCATAGTGCCGGCACCATTAGTTGTTCATTGCCGCACTTGTTTCTGTTGTGAAACGCGCAGCTAAAAATGTGGCCCAACCGCAGGAAAGGTGAGCCGTCCCGCCAAACCAGATGAGCCTGCAGGAAACCACTAGAAAGCAGTAGCATTCGCACGTCCCCTTCTCGTGAACTAATTCAGTGTCCCTCGGTCTCAGCGATGGGCAACCACTTGTGAGTAGGTTGCATGAGTGGCCCTCCTTCGCATTTGTGAGCCACAAGCGCCTGCAGCCCCATGGCCCCTGCTCCTTCTCCTGTATGCACCCTGGCACCAGAGCCCTGCACTTACCTACTCCTTCCCTACTGCCCAGAGCTGGAACACTGCGAACAGCTGATTCCCAGCACCGAAAGAACATAAGAACGGCCATACTGGGTCAGACCAAAGGTCCATCCAGCCCAGTAGCCTGTTTGCTGACAGTGGCCAGTGCCAGGTGCCCCAGAGAGGGTGGACCGAAGACAATGATCAAGTGGTTTGTCTCCTGACATCCATCTCCAGCCTCTGACAATCAGAGGCCACGGACACCGTTCCTACCCTTGGCTAATAGCCTTTTATGGACCTAACCTCCATGAATTTATCTCACTCTTTCTTAAATTCTGTTACAGTCCTAGCCTTCACGGTCTCCTCTGGCAAGGAGTTCCACAAGTTAACTATGCACTGAGTGAAGAAGAACTTTCTTTTATTAGTTTTAAACCTGCTACCCATTAAGTTCATTTGGTGTCCTCTAGTTCTTTTATTATGGGCACAAGTAAATAACTTCAACTGTCATAATTTTATATACCTCTATGATGTCCCCCCTCAGCCTCCTCTTTTCTAAACTGAAAAGTCCCAATCTTTTTAGCCTCTCCTCATACGGGACCTGTTCCAAGCCACTAATCATTTTAGTTGCCCTTTTCGGAACCTTTTCCAGTGCCAGGATATCTTTTTTTAGGTGAGGAGACCACATCTGTACAGAGCATTCAAGATATGGGCGTACCGTAGATTTATACAGGGGCAGTAAGATACTCCTTGTCTTACTTTCTATCCCTTTTTTAATAATACCTAACATCCTACCTGACTTTTTGACAGCCTCTGCTCCAAGAGGAAGAGATAAGAATGGGGACAGAACAGGAATCAGATGATTTGTGGCTCTTTTGAAAGTGCTGGGAGGTAACGAGAGGCACGTAGGGGAGGAGTCAGCCAGGGGGCCATGGGCCGCAGGTTGCCCCCCACGGTTCTCTCTGTTCCTCAGATGGTTCTGTGAGAACCCGGCTCCACAGAGCACTACCGGGCAAGTACCCTGCCATTAGCAAAGCTTTCCTTACCCGTTGGGAAAGTAGCTCAGCTTCCTCAGTAGGTTGGTTACGAGACGGTAACTGCTTTTCCCCCCTTGGACATAAGCAGAAAAGGCTCAGCTACAACCGGCAAAGGGACGAAAGGATTTAATTCGTCCGCCATGAACGTTTCGACCGGTCTGGTTGTTGGGATCGATGTTTGTGGTCCTGGACTCTGGGGCCGCGAAGGAGTATTGGACAGACAGAAAGGCAGTGGGATGCACTTGGCACACGAGAAGCGATGGCTTTTCGTAATCATTGCTCAGTGCATGATCCCTGTGTATTTGCTTTATAGCTGCATCCCAGGGCTTTCTGCTGCGTCAGCCCCTGGGTGAGGAATCCGAGCTCGGAGGGGCGGGAGCGTTCAAGGATTTACCCGCCAGTTCCACTCTGAGCTCCCAGTGGCATGCATGGGGGTTTTGGTGCACAGCACCCCCTCAACAAATGTCCCACAGCAAAGCGAATTAGGCACAAAATAATATTCTGAGGTGCTGCAAGCTGTGTGTTTGAACGGCTGCAGCATTGCAGCCAGGGACTCGCTTCAGCACTGGGGGTGCATAAAGGGGTGGTAAGTGGCTGATTTTGGGGTTCCGTTTGGAATTCCCCTCCATTTGAATAGCAGCTGTCACTCTCGCCACAAGAAGCTTGTGTAAAATGTCAGCACACACAAGCCCCAGCAAAGAGATGACAAACACATATAACTCCCTCCAGCTGGTGACTGTCCCGCTGCCATCCACTGAGCAGACAACCTCTGCTACCTTTCCTCTTACCAGGTGTGCACGTCTCTCCAATGCGCATAGGAATTTGCATGGATAACTCGCAGGGCACAGAGACTGTAGGAATGACAACACACCCCAGTTAGTCAGGCTTTCACATTAATATGCCAGATGAGTAACCAGTGAAACATTTAATTATGCACAGAAGTAACCTTCCATGGAACTGTTCTACCGAGAAGCTGAATATGTATTTCTCTGGGGGTGGGGGAGAGGATGGCTGTAATAAATCTGTGGCAAGCTAAAAATTTCACAGCTGTCACTATGGTCTGCGCCTCTAGTAGGATCACCATTGGCTATTAGCAGTAAAAGGCTTATGAATCGCAGCTGAATGGTTCTTATTTCATCTGGTAGATAACAGTGAAGCAAATGTGTTTTACACAGTTCATTGCAATGCTCTGTAGTCGCAGCTGAGTCATACAATCATAGAGTATTAGAACTGGAAGGGACCTC
This sequence comes from Carettochelys insculpta, assembly GCF_033958435.1. Taxonomy (NCBI): domain Eukaryota; kingdom Metazoa; phylum Chordata; order Testudines; family Carettochelyidae; genus Carettochelys; species Carettochelys insculpta. Next base: position 28,319,986 of record NC_134154.1, read on the forward strand.
GAGAGGACATCCAGTCCAGCTCCCTGCACTCATGGCAGGACCAAGGACTGTCTAGATCATCCCTGGCTGATGTTTATCTAACCTATTCTTAAATATCTCCTACAATGGAGATTCCGCAACCTCCCTAAGCAATTTATACCAGTGCTCAACCAGCCTGACAGTTCGGAAGTGTTTCCTGATTTCCAACCTAAAGCTCCCTTGCTGCAATTTAAGCCCATTGCTTCTCGCCCTGTCATCAGAGGAAAAGGAGAATAATTTTTCTCCCTCTTCCTTGTAACACCTTTTGGTACTTGAAAGCTGCTGTCCTGTCCCCTCTCAGTCGTCTCTTTGCCAAACTAAACAAACCCAGTTTGGTCAATCAGCCCTCGTAGCTCATTCTTCTAGACTTTTATCACTTCTGTTGCTCTTCTTTGGACCTTCTCCGATTTCTCCACGCAATACTTGAGTTTAGGCCTAGTCAGAATGATTTCTCGTGGCTTGCTTGCAGCACTCCCACTAATGCATCCCATGATTGTGTTTGCTTTTTTCTACAACAGTGTCAAACTGTTGACTCATATTTCGCTTGTTGTTCACTATGGCCCCTAGATTCCTTTCTGTTTTGTCTGTGTGAAACTGATTGTTCCTCCCTAAGTGAAGTACTTTGCATTTGTCCTTATTGAACTTCATCCTGTTTATCATAGAATCATAGAATCCTAGGGCTGGAAGGGACCTCAGGAGGTCACCAAGCCCAGCCCCCTGCTTCAAGCAGGATCAGCCCCAACAAAGTCATCCCAGCCAGGATCTTGTCAAGCCGGGACTTAAAAACCTCTAGGGATGGAGAATCCACCACCTCTCTAGGCAACGCATTCCAGTGCTTCACCATGCTCCCAGTGAAGCAGTTTTTCCTAATATCCAACCTACTCCTCTCCCTCTGTAACTTCAGACCATTGCTCCTTGTTCTGCTATCCTCCAGTTTGTCCAGACCATCCTGAATTATGACTCTATTCTCCAATGCACTTGCAACCCGTTCCAACTTGGTATCTTCCACAAACTTTATAAGTGTACTCTCTAGGACATTATTTAAATCACCGACAAAGATATTGAAAAAAACTGGTCCCAAAACTGACCTCTGTGGAACTCCACTCGTGATGCCCTTCCAGCATGACTGTGAACCATTAATAACTACTCTGTGAGTACAGTTATCCAACCAGTTTTGGACCCACCTTAGAGTAGCCCCATCTACGTTGTATTTCCCTAGTTTATTGATAAGATGGTCATTACAAGTCGCTAGAGACCTGGTGTGATGGATGCTCCAATTCCCAACTGAAGAGGCTTTTCCAAAACTGAAAAGAAGGAACCTCCCCCACCCGGAGGTTTTCCTCTCATACATCCGGAGCCAGGAAATCTCATACCCCAATAAATCATCTTCCCTCCAGCCTTGTGGGGTTCTTCCACTTACCAGAGAGCAATCAGTGGGTTATTTGGTCGTGCTCATTAGACTAATTTGGATCGACACGCAGCAAATCGCCACCAGATGGTTAGCAAGAATAGACTGTCTGTCACCATAAAAACCATACAGCATTCCCCTTCCTGGCCATATGTAATGTATCCGCTGCAATTAACCACTAATAATGCCGCTTCTGATTCCTAATGACAGAACTGGGGATCAGAGGAACCCTTGGTTCTGTAAAGCCCCTGTCCACCCGTAAGAAACCTCTGCCGGCTTCTGCAAAACCACCAGGAGCAGGAGCAGGAGCAGGAGCAGGAGCAGGAGCAGGAGCAGGAGCAGCCCTACCAGAGAAGTGGCTGCAAGTGAGGCAGAGGGAGCATTTGGGGCTGCATTCCCTGCATTTCGGCAAAAGTTTCCCTGCAGTGGAAGGGCGGATATTGTTCACGCTGTTTTATTTATTAGCAGTTTCAATCGTGTTATAACAGCACTAGGCGAGTGGGTAACTCAGGAGTCTGGACAATCAATCAGACCGTGCGGGGCTCAGTCCTTGGGCCGTACAAACAGTGACGGCTGTAATTAGTAAGGGTCAGTGAAAGCCAGCCAGGCCCGCTTGCAATGCTTGTGAACAAAGGAAGCCAGCACGAAATCCGTGCGGCGCAAATAGAGACAATGGAGCAGGTTCACCAGTGCGGGCTGGCAGTAACCACACGCTACCCACAGTATGAAACTGGAGGGGAGACAGAGCTGGCCCAGTGCCGGCCATTGCTCCCTTCTTAATGGAAGCCCTCCTGCCTCAGCTGCAGGTGCTCCTCCTTCCCGGGGATGTGTAATTTCCAGCTGGGGTAGCTGTGCCTGTGCTAGATTTAAATGGGGCAATGTGCTAAAAATAGCAGTGTCACCCAAATGCTCACCCGAGGTCTTGCCTGGGATGACCCTCGCCCCGCCGGCCCGTGCTGCTGGTTTTAGCGGGCTAGCTTGGTCGAAGCTGGCCGGTGCGTGTCTGTGCGTTGGGCCCTGCGTGGATACAAAATTGGTATCTCTAGCTGCAAAAATGAGCCTGGCTGTAGAGCAGGTATCCACGGATTTGCAGGGCTCTGTGTATCTGAGTGGGATGGTACACCTCCTGGGGCAGTGTGGTCACCCCCTCTGGAGCCTGACCTGATGGTGTAACATGGGCAAGTAGAGGGTTTGAAACTGGGCCTCTCCTGCGTGACAGCGGCGGCTCCATCATTTGCGCTAGTGGAGTCAATCCACACGCTGGCAGCAGTAGTAGGCTTTTACGGGAACAGGAATTAGCTGTCGCATCAATTTACCAAGCAGCTTTGGGCAGTCTCCTTCACTTGAAACCTTTATGGTGAGATTGGATCCCAGGCACCCCTCTCTCTGCGAACTCAAAGATAAGTAAGGAAAAGTCATCCAGCGACACAGTTATCAGAGAGGTCGCCGTGTTAGTCTGTGGCTTTGAGAACAACAAGACGTCTTGTGGCACGTTATAGACTAACAGATATTTTGGAGCATAAGCTTGCATGGGCAAAGACCCGCTTCATCAGATGCATGAGTGGGGGGGTGGTTTCAGAGGGGTATTTAAAGAGTGGGGTCCCAGTAAGAGGGAGGGCCAGAGCTGACCAGGTCTATTCAGTGAGGTGGAAATGGCCCAGTATCAACAGTACTTATCAAAAGGGGAAAAAACAAGTCAGATCAGACAGGGGGATGTGAGCCTTTGTCAGAGTCTAATGGGGAGATATTAGCACCCAGAGCAGAGAAACTGCCTTTGTAAGCTGACAGCCGCTCCCAGTCTCTGTTTAATCCGTGGTTAATGGAGTCAAATACTTAAATACCCCTCTGAAACCACCCCCACCACTCATGCATCTGATGAAGCGGGTCTTTGCCCACGAAAGCTTATGCTCCAAAATATCTGTTCGTCTATAAGGTGCCACAAGACTTCTTGTTGTTCTTGAAGCTACAGACTAACACGGCGACCTCTCTGATAACTGCACGGTATGTCTTTTGAATGGGCCCAAGCAACTCGGTGTTAATTTGAATGTTTGTACCATCGATTGCCACTGAACTTGCTTGAAAACGAGTAATTTTGCCAAGTGTCCCATATTCAGCACAGGGAAATACAGTCACCCTTCTTACTCCAGGTTGTCTCTTTGTTAAGTGTCTGTTTGCCAGGGTGGGGAGGTGGCTGGGTGGGCGTGAGTGGTCTGTGATATTAGGGGTGACCTGGTGATCTCTCCTGGCCTTAGACTCTACGACTTTATACCACACTATTGGCAAAATTCACCCCTGGGCAGATGCGACAGCCCCAGGTCTAGGCCTCACCTCAGATCAATTCTGTGGGGCGCCTGGGCCTTCTGCAGACCTTCCCACATAGTGAATTTCCCCCACAGGGAATTGATAATGGCACTAACGATGATCTCAAGTAAAAGTGCCCCTAACGAGCTGGCAAAACGCCTCCCCTGGTGTACGCCCGCTGAGGGCGGGCGGGGAGCAGGAGGCTGTAACTCGGGGAAACTCCTGCTGCAATCACAAATACCAGTCCAGTCCATCCTGTGGTCACTTGGCGCTCTGTGGTGGAAAACACAGCACTCCAGCTGAACTCCTGCAAGTGCTGCTGGCCGGAGGCTTTCTGTTACCCGAGAGCCGCCAGGAGCAACGCTAATGGTCTGACTTACAGCAATTAGCCTGCAAACCCTTTAGAAGAGAACTTCATACCGACTGAAGAGACTGTGCGTACCAAATACGCAAGGCCTTTGATCAGCAGCCTCCAGGATAAGGGTAGCTAATTCTTTCACTACCACCCTAAAGCTAAGCCCTGAGAAATTCTTTCATCCTGCTTTTAACTAAGGCACCGACAGCTAATGCTCTGTAAGTCAGCAGAGAACGTGGAGGAGCCAGATGGAGAAGCTAGTGCAGCTGGGTGGTTTCTGTCAGATCCAAAAGAACTACTGGCAGTAGGCTCTTGCTGTGCCTTGCAGGGCCTGGTGGCATCCACACCTTGTCCGTCCCCAGCATTAGCTGGCTGGGGACCTCAAAGCACTTCAGAAACGTGAGTGAACTAGCCCCTCCCCAGAGGCAGCAGAATGCCGTTGACCCCCTTATACAGATAGGGAAAATGAGGCACTGAGTGGTTAATGGACCGATCCAGGGTCACGCTGCAAGTCAGCAGGGGAGCTGAGAGGAGAGCTCTTCTCGCAGCCTCACCATTACTCTCCTTCCTGGGCGTGGTTACAGAACCCGAGAGACCTGACTGCAGGTCCCCTGCTCTAACCACTAGGACTCTGCTCCCTTCCCAGGGCCAGGCTTCCTAGGCCACGTGAGCTGTCTGACTCAGTTGCAGTCAGTCTGTGTGTGTGCCTGCAAGGACATTGCGAGTTTGTTATAGCAAAGATGGTGTTGCGTGTTGTTCTGCCAAGTAGCTAGGCCTAGAGGCCCAGGTCCTCCCAGCTATTTAGGTGCCTCCTTCCCCTCTGAGAATCAGAGCTGAGATGCTCTGCCTGCCACAAGCCCTTCTTGGGAGCAGCAAGAAAGTCTCTGGGGGATGCTCCAAGCTAGGAAAGGCTTCGGGGTTGAAGTGGTAACCACTGCTCAGAGTCAAGTCCGCCTTCTGCTTTGAGGAGGTCACGGTAACGTATCCAAGCCTGAGTGAGACCCTGAGCCACAGCACAAAACGACTAGGCTGGCTATGGTGTGAGGGGAAGGCTGAGTGTGGTAAATCACAGGCTGCACTAAATCACCTCACCAGCCCATGCAGAGAGGCTCTCAAGATGGGTTCCTAGCCCCTGCCAGAACTGTCCTCTTCGGCTGATCCATGGCTCTCTGGGGCAGGGAGAGGAACAGCTTGTCGAGAGCAGACCGTTTCCACCTCCGCCTCTCCAGGTCCGTGTGTTATAGGGCCTAAGACATGGGGTGGCCTCAGGGGTGTTATTCCAGGCAGGTGGAAAGCACTGCCTGGGTACCGCTGTGTTCATCATAGTCACGTTTTCGGAGGGGCTGGAAGTGAACGAGAGGTTTGCCTTCCAATCCGCCCCCGTCCCCAAAACCACAGCGAGGCTCTACACGATCAGGCTTCCATACGTGCTAGGCTCCCACAGTTCCCACGGAAGCCACAAGAGCCTCAAGTCTCAGTTGGCCTAAGGCAGGTGTTTTCTGGGGAACGGCGCTAGCAGGGAATTTGATCCTCACATTTGACGCGCTCGGTCAATGGACGCACCCGTGGAAGTTGGATCGGCTTACGGACCATTCTTGTGACCTCCTCTCCTTCAGTCTTCCTAGCAAGGAATGCACCCCGGGAGACCGGAAGGCCTCTGCTCCTTTTGCAAGCTAGCTGCCGCGCGCCCGCTCGTAGCCGAGGAATGCACATCTCTAAGTCTGTGGCTTGCAGTGCAAGGCCCTGTGCCATTTTCCACGGGTGCTGGAGAGGCGTGGAAGTAGCAGCCAGGGTTTTGTGAAAGCTTTCAGATTGGCCAAGACCGTTGTTCCAGGTAAGGATCACTCAAAGTTCTGACCAATTAGCTGAGACGCTTTAACGACATCCTTGGCTGAAGAAAGGTGTATTCACAGCCAGTGTTGTCCACTGAAGGAGGGACTCCAAGCACCGGCAAGGCCAGCTCTTGTGTCTGGCCTCCTGCAAAAGGGACATTCACCCTGATTCTCTACGACATGCTGAGTTGCTATATTTCAGGGTAGACATGGCTGCATTTCAGTGGGAACAAAGCACGGTTGTGGCAGGGCCCTGTAAAGAGCTTTGTGTTTCTTTGGAACAAAAGGTGCAATCTACACAAAAAGGCATTTGCTATTAATATGGCCGCTGTAATTACAGTACTAATGTCACTTCCCTACTAAGGAAGCCATCAAAGGAGAATAAAGGAGAAGAAATGTGATTCACTGCATGTTTGCTGTATGGCCGTTCACCCACAATTTTCCAGCAAGTCAGCCTGGTCCAAATTCACTTCTGTTCCATAGATATTGGAGTGGATCCAGCAGAGGGCAACCAAAATGATTAGGTGGCTGGAGCACACAACCTATGAGGAGAGGTTTAGAGCTTTGGATTTATTTAGTTTGCAGAAGAGAAGAGTAAGTGGCAATTTGATAGCGGCCTTCAACTTCCTAAAGAGGGGCTCTAAAGAGGAGGGAGAGAGACCGTTCACAGGATGGCCGAACAAGGAGCAATGGTCTGAAGTTACAGTGGGAGAGGTGTAGGTTGGATATTAGAGAGGTGGTGGAATCTCCATCCCTAGAGGTTTTTAAGTCCTGGTTTGACAAAGTCCTGGCTGGGATGATTTAGTTGGGGTTGATCCTGCTTTGAGAAGGGGGCTGGACTTGATGTCCTTTGGAGGCCTCTTCCAGCCCTAGGATTCTATGATTCTATGATATGGGCAGAATTACACCAGGTCTGAATTCATCCGAGTGCGTTATATGTCAGGGTCATACCAGGGTAGCTGTGTTATTAGCGCTTATCTTCTGCTACTCCAGCTGGGCTGTGCTACGCTCATTATGCCCTCTTAGCCCCTTGTTAACTCATTATCCCTGCATTTCCCTAATTATTCAGTAGCTTTCCTAGTACGTTGCAGTTGACATATGTCAAGAGTGGCATTCTAAACTTAACACACATCAGTCACTGGCCTCGTAAAAATTACTGAAGTAATCCCCCACCAGTCAGCTTCATCATGAACAAAATTAGCTGACCTTCTGAAAACCGTTCAGCATTGTGGAAATGCCAAGTTATGCTGAAAATAATTGGAAGCAATGAGCTATGACTGTTCCGTGGTTAAAGTTATCAGGACACATTTCCCTCAATCTTGCTCCCATCTTCTCTTCACCCTCTACACATCTTTTAAGAGCTCCTAAGAGGATCTTCTGCAAGGTCTGAAGAGGATCCCTCAACCTGTACCTGTACAAGCTGAACCTGGTTCTATTTAAAAAACCAACAAACGCAGTCAGCATTGTCTGTGGGATGCGCTGTGGCCTGGATGGCATCCATGCAGTGGGTGTGGAGAATATGAATTTTGGCTTAGGGAACTGTGATGGTTGCAGACTCCAAAAATGTTCCGTCTGAGGAGCGTGGGACAGCTTGGTATTAGTCTCTCGTGAACATAAGTTCCCTTGCTGCTACATCAGATACCAAGGTGATGGATGCAGATGAGTTTCGCTTCTGACACCTTGTGCCGAACAGATGTGTATATGTAACTCACGCTCCACAGGGGTGTGGCTCACGGTCCCGCAGAGCAGCACTTAGGTCACTCGCACAGCAAGAAAGCTCAAAGTGTAGAGGCTCCTGCACCAAACTCCAGAGGTCCCAGGTTTGACTCCACCTGTTGGTGGTTACGTATGTACAGACGCTCTTGGCGGCTGGAGATGGGACTCCAAGCCCTGGCAAAGCCAGGTCTGGCCACATGCAAAAAGAACCGTTCACCCTCATTCTACACTACATCCCCAGCTGCTATATTTCACTGCAGATGTGGCGACATTTGGGGGGAACAGGCTGATCTAGATGTCGGTAGAGTTAGCCCAGGACTGAATTTGTCCAAATGTGTTATTTATCAGGGTTATAGGGTGGTAGCAATGTTATTAACTCTTCTCTACTGCTACTCCAGCTGGGCTGTACTAGGCTGGTTATGCCCTCTTAGCCTACAGATCTAGACAGATGAAGGAGGAGAGAGAGAATGAAAGGCCAAATAGGTGCATTGCAAGTGCAAATTGTTCTCCAAGCCAGAGTGAGCCCACAACACAACTGTTCTAAGGGATGGATCCACTGCCTGCTGAAGTCAATAAGAATACGTGCAGTGCTCTTGGAAATGGTGGGTCAAATCACCACGGAAGCAGCCGGGAATATAGGACTGCAAGCGACCTCAGGAATCATCAAGTCCTGGCAAAGAGGTCAAATAATTCTGTTCAGGAATGTGCCAACCACCATCTTCAGACTACGTCAGGGTGGAAGGATGCCTCCACTTCTCCCATTGGAGAAAAAGGTATCACAAGAACTGTTTCCCTTTCTGTGATTTAGCCCTCTTGTCCCCAGCCTTCTGTGGGCCAGATCCTGGGAGACCGTCTCGGTCAGGGGTCTGCAATCTGCAGCTCTGGAGCCATGTGGGGCTCTTTAAGGATTTCTTTGGGGCTCCTGATGCTATAATTGCAGAGTAAAAAAAAAAAGCCCTCCTGATTATTTTGGATATTTCGTTGAACATCTAAAAGCCCAATAATGCAAAAAACTCATATAAATAGCAAACAATATGTGATCTGGAAACCCTGGATAACGCCCCCTTTAATGCGTGCAGTGGATTGTGGGATATGTGTGTGCATTGTTCTTAAAATAGGGGTTACAAAATGTACGGTTTGCCCGTATTTATTCAGGACCGGCTCTTATTCACATGCATTGCAGCTCTTGAATTATTGAGTTTTCTACCAAACTGGGGGAAAAAAATGGGTCTTCTTGCTCATTTGGTTGCCGACCTCTGGTCTTGGTTATGACATTCTTGTGGCCCATTGAGATGAAGGAAGGTCACCCGTGTGACCCACCCATTACCCTGGCTTGCCTATTGCTGCTGTAGGACCAAGCCAGGGCACTGCCATTGTGCTATGAAAGTAAACAAACAGGCCCAGAGACTCTCATTCGCAAAAGGGACTTGACCCCTGTCGGATTCAAGAACAGATTTTAAAGAAACCACTTGACTTCTGCACATTCATGAGCAAATAGCAGAAACTCTCAGCATTGTGCACCTCGGGCAATTTCTGTCCTAATCAGTGAGCTGGACATCTCCTGTCAACGTAGATTAATAACCGTTATATTAACAGAGAGGTAGCCGTGTTAGTCTGTATCTTCACAAAACAAAAAAGCAGTCCTGTAGCACTTTCAAGACTAACCAAATGATTTATTAAGTGATGACCGGGTCTGTCCCACGAAAGCTCATCACCTAATAAATCATTTGGTTAGTCTCGAAAGTGCTGATGTTTTTGTTACATTAACAGATTACCAAATAGCCGACTACCCACCCAGCACTTGGAAAATTGCTTTTTTTCACTTCCTTCCTTCCTTTTCTTTTTTTTTTAAATCATCACAAGAAATGACCGTAGGTTCAGTTCACCGAACGAACATGTGACACAACTTTCCTCTGCGACATATCTTTTCAGCAGAGCATGTGCTTCGTATCTGATTAGAAAAGAAAAGGCGAAGGCAATGACAATTATGCTGGCTACACTGGTTAGTGGGGATACCCCAGAGACAGCACCTAGTGTGGATTCCTGCCTGCTTTCATTTTGATTGCCCAGGGTAAACGGTGCACAGTGTGTTATCCAAGTTTTAGTGCTAGGGAGTTTTCCCAATCTTTAACAATATTCTTATTCAGAATTAGATCTGGCTGAATGGTGAAATATATGTCCCTTGACTAGTCCGTTGAATGTTTAAATGAATCCACTCTAGCCACGTTCTCCTTCTTCAATATACTCTTTCCCTGTTGCACGGAGACTGAGGTGTGCTGGCATGAATGTGAGTGGGAAACAGGTGCCGAGTTTGCATGCGAGGCTGTTCGTAGAAACCTAATTTCTCAGCTGTGCAGGTTAGCATGCGTCTCGTCTAACCAGGGAACAGGAAAAATACATGTGGCCTTTCTGACCAGTCACAACTAAGAAGCATCTAGACATAGAATCATAGAATCCTAGGGCTGGAAGGGACCTCAGGAGGCCATCAAATCCAGCTCCCTGCCCAAAGCAGGATCAGTCCCAACTAAATCATCCCAGCCAGGACTTTGTCAAGCTGGGACTTAAAAATCCTCTAGGGATGGAGATTCCACCACCTCTCTTGGTAATGCATTCCAGTGCTTCACCACCCTCCTGGTGAAACAGGTTTTCCTAATACCCAACCTAGACCCCTCTCTCCTCTGTAACTTCAGACCGTTGCTCCTTGTTCGGCTGTCCGCCACCAGTGAGAACAGTCTCTCTCCATCCTCTTTAGAGCCCCCTTTAAGGAAGCTGCAGGCTGCCATCAAATCACCCCTCACTCTTCTCTTGTGCAAACTAAATAAGCCCAAGTCTCTCAGCATCTCCTCATAGGTCATGTGCTCCAGCTTCCTAAACATTTTTGTTACCCTTCACTGGACCTGCTCCAATGCATCCACATCCTTTCTATACTGGTGGACCCAGAACAGGACACAATACTCCAGATGTGGCCTCACCAGTGCAGAATAAAGTGGAATGATAACTTCTCTAGATCTGCTGGAAATGCTTCTCCTAATGTGTCCCAATATGCCATTAGCCTTCTTGGCTACAAGGGCACACTGTTGACTCATATTCAGCCTCTCATCCACCACAATCCCCAGGTCCTTTTCCGCTGCACTGCTAATTAACCTGTTGGCGCCCAGGCTGTAACAATGCTTGAGATTCTTCTGTCCCAAGTGCAGAACTCTGCACTTGTCCTTGTTGAAACTCATCAGATTTCTTTTGGCCCAATCCTTCAATGTAGCAATGTCACTATGGACCCTGTCCCTACCCTGACCCCCGAGCACAATGTCATCCATAAGTTTGCTGAGGGTGCAATCCATCCCGTCATCCAGGTCATCGATAAAGAAGATGAACAATACTGGCCCTAGAACCAGTCCTTGAGGCACCCCACTTGACACTGACTATCAACCAGACATGGAGCCACTGATCACTACCTGCTGGGCCTCTTTGTCAAGCCAGCTTTCTATCCATCTTACAGTCCATGTATCCCAACCCATACTTCCTTAACTTATGGGCAAGAATGTTGTGGGACACTGTATCAAAAGCTTTGCTGAAGTCAAGGTGTATCACATCCATTGACTTCCCGATGTACACAGAGCCAGTTACCTCATCATAGACACTAATCAGACTGGTCAGGCATGACTTGGCCTTGGTGAATCCATGTTGACTACTCTTGATCGCTTTCCCCTCTACCAAGTGCTTCAAAATGGATTCCTTGAGGATCCCTTCCATGGTATTTCTGGGGACTGAGGTAAAGCTGACCAGTCTATAGTTCCCTGGATTGTCCTTCTTTCCATTTTTAAAGAGGCACTACATTTGCCTTTTTCCAATTATCCAGGACTTCTCCCGATCTCCATGAGTTTTCGAAGATAATAGCCAAAGGCTCTGCAATGACATCCGCCAATTCCCTCAGTACCCTTGGAGGCATGAAATCCAGACCCATGGATTTGTGTTCATATAGCTTTTCTAAATAGCTCTTCACCTGTTCTTTCCCCACCGAGGGCTGCCCACCTCCTTCCCATACTGCATTGCCGAGCGTCGTAGTCTGGGAGCTGACCTTGTCCGTGAAGACTGAGGCGAAAAAAGGTTTGAGTCCTTCAGTCTTTCCCACCTCATCTGTCACCAGGTTACCTCCCTCACCCAGTAACAGCCCCACCCCTCCGATCACCCTCTTATTGTTAACATGTCTGTAAAAACTCTTCTTGTTGCCCTTCACGTTCCTTGCCAGCTGCAGTTCCAGCTGTGCTTTCGCTTTCCTGATTATTCCCCAGCATTCTCCAGCCATATATTTATACTCCTCCTTAGACATCTATCCGAGTTTCCACTTCTTGTACACATCCTTTTTGAGTTTAAGCTCACCAAGGATTTACCTGGTAAGCCAAGTTGGTTGCTTTTCTTACTGCGCTTCAGGGTCAGATCCCTCTCACCTAGCTGATGGAGTACTGGAAACTGACACACTTGAGTGCTATTTGTAGATTCCAAGGGCAGCACTGACCACTGTGATCATCTACTAGTTGCATCTCCTGCATAACACGGGCCAGAGACCTGCCTGAAAATTATTCCTAGAGCAGAACTTTCAGAAGAACATTCAATCTAGATTTAAAAATAGTCAGTGATGGAGACTCCACCCCGACCCTTGGTAAATTGTTTCAATGGTTAATTACTCTCAGTATTAAAAATTTATGCTGTACTGCAGCCTATTTTCTGCCCTAGATCATGCTTTGGACATGAAATGTGGTTTCTATCTATTCCATCTCAGAACATCTACCGCTATTAAAGTGACAAACAAATTTACATCTGGCCATTAAAACTTTTTTTTTTCCTCTTTCAAATAAAAATTTCTCTTGCTACTTAATTTAAGCTATGTAAATCCATCAGTTATTATTAGACAAAGATCTGCAGCAATTTGTGCATTTCCATAAAATAGATTAATTTGCCAGGCTTTGGAAAGTAAAGGGTTTGTGAAATATAGCCGTAGAATAAAAATAGCCTTCCTCAGAAGTATGTGGTCGGAGAGGCTGGGTAACATCACCACGATACCAAATGTCAGCTAGCAGGATCAAACTTGGCATCTCTGGAGCTTAACGCATGAGCTGAAAGGCACATATCCATGTGCTAAGACTTCTGAGACCATGGCATACCAAACAATAATATTTGTATGCGGAACACCTCTGAAAATTTTCTTCAAAAAATTAGACCAAAACCAAGCAAACTAAAATACATCAAAAAACAAAACAAACCAACAACATATACAGCAAAAGCAAAACGAAGTAATTTAACCAGGTATCCTAGCAATGACAAAGTAACATAGTATCTGATTTTAATAACAGAAAACATATATATGAGCTGCATGTCATTACGAGTTGCTAATGTGCCATAGCACTCCTGCAAGTTGCTCATGGAACACCAGCTTTCCACAGAACGTAGTTTAAGAAACGCTGGCCATGATCTCTTCTGCAGCAACTCCATGTGATGTTTTCCCCATGAAGTTTTTAAAGAGTTCCAGCAGTCCTGGAAACAGGACACGCTACCTGACTTCACCCATTATCCAGATGCAATCTGATGTTCACCCAGTGTCCTGTCTATGTGTCCAGAGCACTGCCGTTCATCTCAGAGGGAGCTGTCACATTGTGATAGCACCAGGTCTATCCCATTCTGCCTTTCGACAGCAGAGTTGATGTAACAATAGAAAACACACTTCTGGCAGGCCTGAGAAATCTCTTGTTGAGGATACACAAATCTGTGACCTGGTAGCTCCAGCAAAGTTGCATGAGCTCCCCAAAGCTGCAATGACTGTACAAAGGAACTGCATGTCATCCTATCAGCTGTTTTGAGTGGCTGTCCCCAAGACACTGAGCCATAAGCAAGCAGCTCACACTGAGGGGCTCAGTGAAACACTGCAGAGCTGCCACGGATACTAGACGGAAGAGGTAAAGGTACTGAGGTCTCTGCCGAACTCCAAACCAAATGGTAATTGCCCCCTTGGTGCAACCTCTTTTTATGTCCTGGTAAATTAGCTCGTTGTCATTTTTGTCCCTGCTTTGCAGACTTTTCCCCAGGGAACTGTCATTTCCTATGGATGGAACTGAAATTAGCTCCTGTTCAGGTCTTCAGCTGCTTAACAGATGCATGAGAAAAAGAAAGAAACATGGCTGGCGAGATAAAGGCGACCATACTGTGCCTGCACTAGCTGCCTTACCATGTTTCAAAGATAGCATATTTTGGGTGACTTCAATGCCTCGGCAGATCTGCATTGGCCTACAAAGTCCAGCCTCCAGACTGCTGGCTTGAACGTGGCCTCAGTCTGTCACAATCAGAAGCTATTACCCAGGCTGTTTTTATATTCACTGAGTTCCTCTTAGGCAGATGACCACAACAATTACCCCCTTGTCTGGTACAAAATGGGTCTCATCAGAGCACTCAAAGACTGAATAAGCCATTCAGACTGAAACCCACCCTTTCCCCATGGCCAGGAACGGTGAGGAGGACAGCTTGCTTTGCCAATGTACTTTTTCTGTGAGTAAACAGAGGGCTTTCTCCCTTTGGGCCCTTTCTCCAGGGGAACATGCACCAGATGAAGGAGAAAGCCACCCCTAAGCTTTTTACAATGGGATAATTGTGTTGACCTCACTGTAAAATAAACCTCATCTGCATGGGCCATTCATGGAGTCAGTTAGCGGTGTCAATTGTTTAAAGGGCGCAGATCCCTGGCCACCGCTGCTCTGCGGCAGGGCTGACAGCCAGCGCATGTCACAAGAGAGACACCTCTACCTTCTGCAGCCTCATTATTGGGAATCTGTGAGGCGTGCAGGCAAGTGTAATGGTGCTCACAATGCATTATTCGTGACCCATATAAATCCTGCGCTGGAAGTACCGACCTTTACACAGATGGAAGAGTAACTAGGACTTCCTGATTAAACTTTCCTAGCCTGGGGGCTTGATCAAAAGCCCTTGCACTTCCACTGAAGCATGCCTGTCTTGGTAAGGGCAGATGTTGCAGTCCATAGCTACCTTCACAAATGCACTATAGAATCATAGAATCTATATGGACTAGGACTGGAAGGGACCTCGAGAGGCCATCGAGTCCAGCCCCCTGCCCCAATGGCAGGACCAAGTACTATCTAAACCATCCCTGATAGACATCGATCTAACCTGTTCTTAAATATCTCCAGCGATGGAGATTCTACAACCTCCCTTGGCAATTTATTCCACTGTTTGACCACCCTGACAGTTAGGCACTTTTTCCTAATGTCCAACCTAAACCACCCTTGCTGCAGTTTAAGCCCATTGCCTCTTGTTCTATCCTCAGAGGCCAAGAAGGACAAGTTTTCTCCTTCCTTCTTATGACACCCTTTTAGATACCTGAAAACTGCTATCATGTCTCCCCTCAATCTTCTCTTTTCCAAACTAAACAAGCCCAATTCTTTCAACCTTTTTCCATAGGTCACATTCTCTAGACCTTTAATCATTCTTGTCACTCTTTTCTGGACCCTCTCTAGTTTCTCCACATCTTTTTTGAACTTCGGTGCCCAGAACTGGACACAATACTCCAGCTGAGGCCTAACCAGCGCAGAGTAGAGCGGAAGAATGACTTCTCGTGTCTTGTTCACAACGTCGCTTTTCAAAAAGGTGTCTGGGACAGTAACTGCGTTCCTTTGCTCACGCACGCAGTGACCTCTACGACTCCATTTGCAGGATAGCACGGGAAGAATTGCCTGTAAAAATAATTGTGAACAACAACAAAACCCCCTGGTTGTAGAATTAAAGGTTGGAATAACATCCCTTTGCAAATCTGTCCCCCGCTTCACACTAGGACAAATGTCCTACAAACCTGGAACATGTTGTCTTTGTACATCATCATTCCAGTCTCAAGCCTGTGCAACTCTACTCAGATGAGTCATCTATTGACTTCATTCGGGGGTAAAATTCTGCACTTGAATTCTTGCTTGCAGGAGCTGAGCCAAGATGATGCACTAGATACATAAAATATCTAGTGATTTTCTGCTTGCCAAAACTAAACCAATGTAAATATGTAAATAAAGTCTTGGAAGGGAAAATATTTGCTCATGAACAATGGTTTGTAGCACAGAGCAAACTCCCTTCGTTGTACATGACCAACCTGGCATTCCTTTAAGAGCAGCATAAGCCCTGGATTGTCCCTGCATGATACAGCAAGAACATGATGTGCATCTGATGTTTCTAGCACAGAGATCACTCTGCCTACTGCAGATTTTGTCCTCTTCTCATTTCTGTTTCTCCCTAGCTCAGTGTGTCTCCCTCTTCTTTTTGTATTGACCAATAATTCTGATCTGTGCTATCTGTCTGGGCCGGCTGCCTCCAGATTCCCCACCTGCCCAAGCTCTGTTTTTCTTTCAAAACAAATACAAGCAAATACATCTCCTGCAACAGGAGTCAGAAGCCGATGGCGTTGCTGTGTTTTAAGAAGGGCTAGGCGACGTTCTGTCCATTGATAGCATTTGTCCTTGTGCATGCTAAGGTAGGGGAAATTGGACCCCACATTTCAGGATATGGCTTGTAGATTATAGATTGCCATAGGAAGCATGACAACAGACAGAATTCCAGGCCTGACTTCCCCATGCTTTGGAAACTCCTGGGCCCTATCCCCACTTTCTGAAGAGCTCCATGCCGCAGCATGAAAGAAAGAATGGGCTTCCTCAGAGACCCACCCTTGTGCGTCTCTGGGCTTCTCTGCAGCCTGCAAGACGGACCGAGAGGTGTCTTGCCTTTCCCTGACTTCCTGTTCCCCACCCTCGCCTCACGCAACACACAAATGATTGTCTCCTGGACCACATGTTTGGAGGGTGTCCACCAACGTTCCCACTAATCTTTTCCATCCACATGCAGCATTTTTCCAGCCATGCGCTGAATATTTTTTTTTTTTTACTTGCACTGAAGCATATATGAAAGTGCACTACCCATAGAAATAGCTGCAGGTGCTCGGCTAATTGGCTGGGAGACATTTGAATTTCTCTGGAGCAGCCTCCCAAGCGTGCGGCTTCCACGGAACACGGCTCTCCACGCCTGCCTCTAACATGTAAACTGCCCTGCCTGATGCTGCAATCCGTTAAGTCAAGATAAAAGAGACTAGTAAAAAAATCCCCCCATACAATAAATGTCACCCATCAATCAGGTTAATTTTGTCCTTTGCCCAGTACACAGTGTCCTCCCGGGGAGGCTGTTGACAATCAAAAGGCGGTGATAAAAATAAAAAGCAAAGACGCGGAGGAGCCTTGGAATCTATTTGGAATCACCATCTCAGTCCTTAATGCGGAAAGCTGCTTTGCACCATCCAGCCAGGATCCTCAGTCGATACAGGACCCGCAGGCCTATGCTGATTTTCACCCTTGTTCAGAGTCTGCCCGTTTTCAGTATTTTAAAATTCATTACATTCACTGTTATGGTCTTTTCCCCATATTTGTCCTTGCTTCCCCTTACAGTGAGGATGTTTCCTACTCGTGAAACTTCCGTTCTACCGTAAGCTGCGGTTCTCGCCTAAACTTATGGAAAAAAGTTACTTGCCTGTAATTTTAAGAATTGCTGCTTTTCCCTCTGGGAAGGCATTTAATTTTGACAGGCAAACGCAGAAAAACAAACCCTGGGAGACAAATGGGCAGAGCTTTTGGTAGGTGCTAAACATCAGTGGCAGAGCACAGCCGTTCAAAACCAGCCTGCAGGGCCAAATGCTGAAGATCCTAGTGTGTTTTCACTCAGTCCTTCCCGAGGCAAAGACTTCCCTTCACTTTGAAGGGGTAAAATCTGGCTTTAAACCCAAGTCAGCTTTGCTCCACTAACTGGTCCTGCTAACGACTGGTAACTTCCTTTCGCTTCCCCTGCTTCACATTGTGACATATAAACCCTGGGCTCTGCTTTTCCACTCTGTTTTCATCCGAAGAAGTGGGTTTTATCCAGGAAAGCTCAAGACCTAATAATCACATCCGTCTCTCAGGCTGTTGTTACACTCTCTCTCCCTTTTGGAAGGGGCAGGTAAATTACAGCCATTTGAAAATGCAAACGAATATTCAGCACCTCATTTGCTGAATATTAGCAGCCACCCAGCCTACTGAAAGTGCTGATTTCGAACTAAAAATAGCCATGTAGCTGGGGTTCCTTCGCAAGGCTGCCTCTGATTTTAAAAGCACTCTTCTTCCCAAAAAAATTGGGTAACAGGGTGCTGTTGAAATCGGGGTTTCCTTAAGAAGGAATGCCGTTTACATGGCTAGTTTTCAATTCAAAAGCAGCACTTCCCACGCTCCAGGTGGCCTCCGTTGTGCAAATGAGGTGCTGAATATTCATCACAGTGCCTCATTAGCATTTCTGAGCCACGGCATTTACACACCCCTTCAGAAAAGGAGGGATCGTGGAGACACAGCCAGAATGAGGTTTACCACTTCTGAACTAAGCCAGCCGCTATTTCGAAACTATTTTGAAATAGCAGTTGCATCGTGCAGAGGCTCGCAAAGTGGTTTCGAAATAACTTTGCTGTGTAGACCTACCATAAGATGCCACAAACTTGCTCGTCTTTTCATTAGCCTGGATGGCTTTGTGCAAAGATTTCTTGGCCCACCCCACGGGGTGGCTGCCATCTTAGCAGGCAGGCTGCAAATTGACCCGGTGAATGCCAGAACTAATGGCTTGAGATAATAAAAGCTGCACTGGTACAGCCCTAGGGACAGAACAGCACATTTTTTCTGCAGTGCATCCCAGCAGGGGGACTCAGCAATCCTCTCACCTGTGGGGTACACCTGAACGCTGTGATTTACCGGCTGGAGCTCAGTGGTGCTGATGGAACTTGTGCCCAGTGGGTGGTGTACCAGCTCTAGCTCTGCCAGCTGATGCCACCTATTTGCCATGCCTGCTGGCACTAACTTCCTACACCTCACTGCTTCCTTGTCTCATTTCTCTCTCTCTACGTGCGAGTCATCCTGCCTCAATCTGCGGCGTGACAAGTCAACTCAGTGGTGCTAAACATGATGGATGAAGCCGTCTTCCTGACTTTGGCTGCAGTTTTTTTTTTATTTGTTTGTTTTTTTCAAATGTAAGACAAGTCCTTGAAAGGGCTGTTCTAATTATATAGTATATAGCCTATGGGTTTTATGAATTAAACCCTGAAACAACCTCCCGTGCTGCAAATACAGGAACCTTTGCAAGGAATGACCTGGGGATATTTTTTTCCTCCAAGTGATGGGTGAAAAAAGAATTCATCCCCTGCTCGCTAGCGGTATCAAACTGCTCGAGAAACTCGAGAGCAGACAGCACCAGAGACGAAGCACCCGCTGTTGGCTTGTGCCGGCAGATACTGAGCAAGGGACGTGCGAAACTCTCAGCATGAGAGCTGGAATCGAATCCTTTCCGCGCCCGGAGAGATGGGTGTCACTGGGGAGAGGGAAGAGAAAGAACGCAAATGCCCAAGCTTTGAGAAGTGAATGCAGCCCAAGGGCCTATTGAGATAAGCTTGGCAGAATTCAATTTTGAAAAAATAATTTCAACGTATAATACCCATGCTTATTTGTAAGCAATTTTTTCCCAATTTTTATCCATTAAAATACCCACAGTCGTGCAAAACTATGGATTCTGAGCACTTTAAAATTTTTGATCTATTTTAATTTTCATGGGAGATTACGCAAGGGGAGGTCCGACAATGATTGCTTCATGAGAGCAGATCTGGAGAGCCAAAAAGTTAAAGCTGGAACACTGTTAAAACACGGCTTGTCAACATCGCGTGTCAAAACTGTTCAAAGTAAATGGCTTGCTCACCTTGTCTCTTTATTATCAATGGACATTCTTCTTGTTGGTTTGCCTATCCATTGGGAAACCAGTGTTTACCAGTGTCAACAGATAAATACCAGTCCTTGCAAACTAGTGGCAGAATGTAACCGGATAGGAGTTGCTGAAGTTGAGTGTAATTTAGAGCAGCCTCACGGCTGCTGTAACTCATGCTGGGTGCCAAGCCATGAACCTAGGGAGATGCAACAATTCACAAAGCCACCTTTGCTGCCTCTCTGTTCTTGCACTGAGCACAGTTCAGCTGGAAATGGCCCTTCTGTGTTCATGCCGATTTGTGTACTACACCATGAGCTACAAATCCCAGGCTTTGAGTCCACCTGCCACTGCGACTATTTCTGTGGTTCATCCCGGGACACTGGCCTTAACCTGAGTCTTTTGTTATGTGCACCACTATGTTCATGGTCTGTAATAGAGCTACTCCTAATTTATGCCAGTAGACTGTGGGGGGGGAGGTGCATGAGGCCTGATGTTATCACACCCTTGGCTATTTCCAAGGTGTGTCTTAGACTGCTAAGACACCTTTGGCTTCGTCTGCCGGAGGCAACTTTGGCTGGCCAGCAAAGCACTTAGCTACACAGTCAGAGCAAGACAAACCCGCCATATGTTTTGGAGCTGGGCGCTCTTCTGCCATTAAACGCAGTGAGCCGGGTAATTCCTCGCCTGCAAGGCGAGGGGAAGTGGAGAGCACACCGAGGAGAACTTCCAAGCAAGGGAAAAGCTTGGGACACAATGTGGCTCACGTTGGCCGTCCTGCGACAACGTCCCATTCCTCAACGGCACTGAGCTGTTCGCTTCAGGGCACCCCCCGGTTGCTGTTTTGCCCACAGCAAAGCCTCAAAGAGACACAACACCCGTTGGGAAAGAGAAGCCAATGGGGGTGAAATGGCAGCACCCGGTCATTGTGTGTGCTGTGCGGCTGGGGCGGGCGTCTGGCGTCCTGTTAGCGCTGCAGTCATCTGTATTGAAACAAGCGGCTGGGCCCCAGAGAGGCGCGCACGGCACCTGTTCCCTAGGGGGAGGATGCACGGGTGTGTCGGGCAGCAATGGGCAAGTGGGTTGCATGAGCGGCTCTCCATCCCCTCAGCAGACTGCAGCAGCTCGAGGTCCGTCGGGATTCCACCTGCTGGCGTGTGCCCCTGCCACTGCCTCTCACTCACTGGAGCCCTGGAGCCCTGCGCTTCCCAGCTCCTCCCCTGCGCTCCCAGCACTTTTGGAGCAACCCTGGTTTTTTGCATTCCACCCCAGCTCCTCTGGCTGCCATCCAGAGCTGGAACGCTGCAGGTCGGCTGATTCACAGCTGCTCCGGCTCTGGGAGGGAGGGGAAGGAGTGAGGACAGACCGCGAATGAGATGATCCGCAGGCTCCGGAGGCGCTGGCCGGAAGAAGAGCAGCAAAGTAGTACAGAGCCCCAGTGCTCACCTGAACGAGAGGTGCATAGGAACTGCGGGGGGGAGCCAGCAGCCCCATGGGCTGCAGGTTGAACCCCAGTGGGCTGCAGGTTGCCCGCCATTGGTGTAGGCAGACAGAGAAGGAGTTGCCCTAAGGAGCAGCCACGGTCTCATTTCCTGCGCTCCCGGAGGCAGGGAGAAGGCCTGGGGAGCCCAGCTTGGCCATGGCTGCGGGGAGTGTTGTGGGTGCTCAAGGAGGACGCAGGGCTGCGCTCCCGACGCACACCGGGTTGTTTGCGGAATTATTCTGCCTCCTGGGGCGATCACAACTGGGTGCCCAGTCACGCTATGTCCTGGGAATGTGGCACCAGACCCGATCCAAACCCCACTAATGTGAAGGAAACCTTTCCACTGAATTCCCAGGCTTTGGCAGAGAGGGCCTGGCCTGTGGCCATGGTTGGGGGAAGATGGGGGTGGGATGGCCAGGAGAGGACGTGAAAGCTGTCAGCCACACTGGGCTTATGAGGTTTAGCCCCCAGTGCCCATCCTGGGACGCCCAGCGAGTAGCAGGACTTTGCCCGCACCAGAAGCTGGCTTGTGCACTTTGTGGGCATTCCTAGCAGACAGGTTGGGATTGCACAGCTGGGATTGCATGGCTTGCCCTGGACTTACAGCAGCATGGCACGGGAGTTACGCTGCAGCGAATCAGCCCTGGCTGGGACTCCGTTTCTATCCTGCCTTTGCAGCCTCTTAGCTCCCTAACTACTGACCGAGTCACAAATTCCCTCCTCCCTTCCTGTGCGGTGCTGAAATCTCACACTGAAATCTGGGCTATTTCTTGGGGGATGGTCCCTTCTAGATGTGCAGTGACTGGAGATAAACAAGGGCATGAGCTAAGCATTCTGCCCCGCAGGGCTCTGAGAAACTCATTTTGCTTCCCTTCCTGTCTGGAGCGTGCTTTCTTTGCCAGCGTATTCATTCCTTGCATCACCGTGGGTGCTTCACTGATGGATACCTTCCCCCACCCCATGACATGCATTTCTCAGGCCAGCTGAACAAACCGGTGTAGAAGGGCGAAAAATAATAGTCACCCAGAAGCTTGGGTTTGGCACGAGAGGGAGAGGCGGGTGACCCAGACATCGGGGGTCTCTTAAGAAGCTGAATTCTTCTTGTTTCTCCTTTCCCCAGCAAAATACATCGGCTGCTACGTGGACAACACTCACCGGCGGGCGCTGCGTGGCGTGTCCTTCTTCGACTACAAAAAGATGACGGTGTTCCGTTGCCAGGACAACTGTGCCGAACGGTAGGGTGGTAAATGAACACGGAGTCTTCGTTAATTTCCACACCTCAGCTGTGTTGCCTCCTTTGTGAGCTCAGGCTTGCCAGTGTGTTGGCCATTTTTCTGCAGTTCCTCCCCTCCAGTCCATCTCCCTGCCCTCCATGGATGCTTTGAAAGCTCTGGTTTTTCTCCCCAGGGAAAGGCTGGGGCAGCTGAGGGTCTCATTTGGGATGAAAATGCTGTCCTGACGAGAGGGGGCTCAGACCCTTTGCTGAATGCCACCCAAACAGTGGATCAAATTCATTGCTGGGGTAAACTGGAACAGTGCCCTTGAGGCCACCCCGCAGGGAATTTGGCCCATGGTGCAACCTGGAATAAATTGGAACATGGGTGCTTATTGCAGATGGGTTTGCACAACCAAAACTCCTTGCCAAGATTTCCCAGCCCCCGCCACCCGAACAGCCCTGGTTTCATGCCCGTTTGCTTTGTAGGGAATTGACACTGTCCTGAAGGCAATTCAACTCCAAATATGCCCAGTAAGCCCCTTATTTTTCCCCATCCATGTGCGGAATAATTTTATCATGTGCCCTGAAGCATGCGCGGCTGTTCCCCCCCCAGTAGAAACACACACTGCTGGCGGTGGCTGCTCTGTGAATCAGCTGGGCAGCATTTGAATTTCTCCTGGGTGGCTGCCCAAGAGCTCAGCTTTCAGCAAATACTGCATCCGCCCTCAGCCAGGACACTGTGCTACACGGGCTACTTGTCAGCCCTGTGCACTGGGGGTCCCCTTACACAGAACTGCAGGACAAGGACACCAATCTCTGGGCCTGGAGGATACCCGTTTCGGGCAACGACTGCACCGTGGACAAAGCACCAAGTCACAACTGTGACACAAAAAGGGATGTCGGCTAGTTACATGGTTACACATCAGACAGCTGGCAACTCCCCAGCTTTGTAATAGTGGTAATTGGCGCTCATCTCCAATCCTCTTTTGTATCAGGGAAATTATAGAGAAAATACGGTGATCTCCGGATGAAAGAGAGGCTGAAAACTTTTCTGGAAAAAAAAAAAAATCTTCTGCCCCGTGCATCAACCCAGACATGAGTGTTCCCTGTAAGCTGAGTGCTTGGATGGCCACCCAGAAAGCTTCAGGGGCCGCCCAGCTAATTAGCAGAGCACCCACAGCTGGCAACTGGTGTTTCGATTCACACTGGCATATAACAAACTTTATTCTGCCCATGGGTGGAAAAAAATTAGAGGGAAAACTGCCAGACATATACTGTAATTCTGTTGCCTCAATTACCATAGTGTCTGCACATCTCAGAGAGAGATTTATCCTCCCAGGTGAGGTAAGAAAGTACCACTAGCCCATTTTACAGATGGCACTTGAGGCCTGGAGATCTTAAGGAATTTTAGGAATTTAAAGATGAAGAGAGGAGTCTCCTAACTCTCACTGGAATCAGTTATTAACATCCCACAGCACCCCTGTCTGCAGCTTTAAATGTCTGAATTGAGTTAAAAATGTGGTCCCACGTGCCCCACCAATGTCAGCTAGGGAGTCTGTAATGGGGCAGGGACCAAACCCCCCTCACTCACATGCACCTGTTAGTAGACATGGTGGCTGCATGCGTGGGGCCATTGATCAGAACTTTAAGCTAAGTGCTGTCTAGGTTCCTGTCTGAAGCTGAGGGGATGAATTAACACAGGGAGAGAAAAGGAAGCTGGAAACAATATAGCAGTTCCAAACATGCCTGAGTGTTCCACATTGCCGCTTCTCCACTGCCAGGCGTTTGAAATGCACCGAACCGCGTCTGTGTATTGCCAGATAATCCCCCTCTCAGCTCTGTGGCAGAAACTATCGCAGCCACGGCTTCTGGCAAGTCAAGAGGTCAAAGCGGGGCCTACGTATGCTTGTGACATTCTTGAGCTTTTCCGTTAGCAGAGCCATTGACACAGCAGCAGAATCCCCCTCACTGGCCCTTGCTTCCTAGATGCAATTTTCCCTTGCAACAGCCACAGGTGGGGGGTGGGAGGTAGTGATCATCATTGGTCCAAACTGTACCGGACATGGAGGGGTGGATGCAGATTCTGAGACTGAAACCCTGGGAGCCATGAGACAATGAAGAATGATACATTGGTACGTGCACGGGTGTTTGCAGATGACAAATGCAACTGCAAGTTTGCACGCATGCCGTTTGGCACATGAATGATGCACCCATCTACTACTGGCTGAGTGCTGAGAACTGGGCTTCTTGCCGGACAAAACAGCCCGAGGTTGTGTTGACTATAAACTCTCAGGTGCAGAAATCTTCTCTGGGTCGTACACTGTGTCGAGTGCGCCGCTGCTAGCCAACGACTAATGGCGAAATAGTCGGAGAGCTGGCCTGTGGCTTTCTCTTCCTGAGAAGAATTGCACCTTCCCGGAGAACCATGTCACCGCTCAGGCTAGTCAATATTTTTGTTGCAAGGGCTGGCCCTTGGCTCTCACTGCAGGGGATTTGTTTCCACTTTCCCAGCCCACTCCTGGTTCAGGCAAGGGGGCTATCTTCTCTTTTCACATCCAATCTGTGTGAACTCGCAGAGCTTTTCAGAGCTGAACCCTGTAAAATCTGCATCGCTTTTTATTTCTCCTGCAACAGGCATACTGTCCTTTCTGCCTGTAAGTAATGTGGCTGTCTCTTGCTTTATGATCTATACAATGCACTAAGCACTTTTTCTTTTAAAGTAATGCTACTTCCAGCTCATGTCTAGTAAATCATCAGCAATGGACACACACATACAGAAAAGGAAAATTCAAACACCTTCTTGTTCGGAGAACTTTAGCTGTAACTGAATTGTTGTGGCAACCACAACTCTCAAACAGCTGGCAGCAAGCTGGTCTCAGAGTCATTCTGGAATAATTTATTCCAGAGTTACAGGTCCACAATAAGCTATTCTGGAATAACGCGTCCCCACTACAGTGAAGCCCCAAAATACAAAATTTATTCTGAAATAGCAGGTCCACACACAGTAAAGTCTATGTTGGATTAGAGCCCCTGGAAGTACACTAATCTGAAATAATAATGGCTGCGTCTACACAGCAGTATTATTTCAGAATAAACTATTCCGGAATAGCTTATTTCTAAATAACCCGTATTCCCTGTCTGTGAAGCCCCATTCCTCAAAGAATGAGGTTGACAGAATTCAAAAGAGCCATCCGCTTTCTAGAAATTATTTCCAAAGAGCGGTTTTGCTGTGTAGATGCACAAAGTTATTTCGGAATAGCAGCCGTTATTCCAAAATTGCTTTGCTGGGCAGACGCAACCCCCATGGGAGCAATGTCGATTGACTGGTGAGTTGCTGAACTCTTATGGAAATAGAGCAGAATCCAGGTAGTGCCACAAGCAGAGGGGATGAATCATTCGCAAATTGGCTTGCTGTGTTCATTCTCTCAGAAGCGCCTGCGGGGGCCACATTGGAAGACAGGCTCGCTGGAACATTGGTATGGCCCAGCGTGGCCTTTTTTGGGTTCTTAGTTTCTTAACCTGTGCACTGGCTTAACAAACACAGCAGCCAAGCCATGAGTTCCAGTCTGGCCCGATTCTGAGCCCGGGGGTTCGATGCCAATCTCACACCCAGTTTATACTGGTGTGGCCTGTTTCCTAAAGGAACGACTCCTGATTCGCTCTGGTGGAAATGAGACCAGACGCATGCCTGTCGTCACAAAGCGTTGTATGAATAGGGCACCAATCTGACTGCCTAAGTTAACAGATTTGATCTGGGGCTCCCTGGCAGACGTTATCCAATCTGTTTGTCTCAGCCCCTGATGAAGGGAGGGTCTGATCCAAGCCTCATTAAAATGGGAGAGGTAAGGGTCTGCACTCAGAGAAGTCAAACTGGCCTTACTTGAGGTTCTGGCCTCACTTCTTCTGAGTGCAGCTCCTCGTGGTTTGAAAAGCATCGTCCTGCCACGGCTGTGTGCTTCTCTGTGCCTCCGAGAATGGGATGTGCCTTTGAACGGTGCATTTCTCTTCCCCCTCTGGTCTGTGCAGGTAGCATAGCCTGCCGGGGTTAGCGCTCCAGAGCACTCGAGAGGAAAATCCACCAGCTCTTGAGCAAAATTCCCCTTGCGGAACTGCACGCCAGCCCCGTCGGACTCTGTGCTGGCCGCACACAACCAGGGCCGCTGCGGATAGTAGCGGGAAATTTGCACACGCAGGGCCAAATCTTGAGATTGTTGCTCATGCGAGTGGGAGAGCTCAGCCTTTGGCCGACAGCAAGAGCAGGAGATCGGATTTGCAACCACTCTGAGAGGAGTGGAGCCGGGAGGAGAATTTGTTTTCCGTAGTGTATACAGTAGGGATGTTTTCCATCATGTGTGTCTTCTGCAGCGGGTTTAGAGGAAGCTCAGCTCTTACTCGATTAAACATGTCCTGTGCTGGGGAACTCTGGCCCTCCTTCTACCGCTCACCAAGCACTCCCCTCGTTAGGGGGTGCATTTGTCCCCTCCTGCAGTGCTAGACCTCTCCAGCCAGGGTTCCCTCTAATTTTTTTCCATCCGTAGGTCGAATAAATTTTGTTATGTGCACCGAGGCATGTGTGGATGTGCACCACCAATGGAACCACGCACTGCCAGCTGTGGACACTGGTAACCAACGGGGCGGCAGCTGAATCTCTCCTGGGCAGCTGCCCAAGCACTCAGCTTACAGGGAACACTGTCTCCAGCTAGTGCAAGCTGCCCTAGCGCTAGTTTCACAGAGTGGGGCAGGGTTACCTTGGTCAGGCCCCTTTTCCCTCCTGCGTCTGTTGTTTTGCCATGTAAGGGAGGCTGCCCTGACTGCAGTTTCTATCTCCAGGGGCTATTTGTACGCCGGGTTGGAGTTCGGTGCAGAATGTTACTGCGGACACAAAATCCAGGCCTTAAACGTGAGCGAGTCTGAATGTAACATGGAGTGCAAGGGAGAGAAGACCAACATCTGCGGAGGTGTGAACCGTCTCTCCATTTACCGGCTGGAGCTGGCCCAGGAGTCGGCGAGGAGATGTAAGTAACAACCGCGCTGCAGTCGGCCACTGAGGTAGTAATGAAAACGGACTGGCAGGTGCAGAGTGGAAAGGGGGGAAGGCCAAGCTGGAGGCATTGGCATTTCCCAGGGTGATGCAGAGCTGGGGGGCAGCCCTTGGCAGAGGGGTGCATAGCTCAGTGGTTTGAGCATTGGCCTGTTAAACCCAGGGTTGAGAGCTCAAGCTTTGAGGAGACCATTTAGGGAGCTGTGGCAAATAGATTAAAAAAACAATCTGTCAAGGATGATAGGTCATGCTGAGGACTGGACTCTGTGACCTAGGCAGGTCCCTTCCAACTATAGGCATTGCTGGTGATCATACCAGCTGAAACACTGTGATCAAAAAGGGGAAATTTACTGTCCTGGACTCCCTGTGCTTTATGAAAATTGGTTTATGATTATGCATATCTTGAAGATGATTTAGGCAAAATGAATCATGTGACATCAGTTTTAAAGTTATGATTTGCTCAATGTATATAGCCTATTTCTATTCTTGTGTGTGAAGTTAAAAAGATGAAATGTAGATCTGACTATAAGGCTAAATATGCTAATGAGGGCCCTTACTGGTACCCTGGAAACAAAATGGCTTGGTACTCAAACCAACAATCTGTGAATGGCTTAGTTTTTCGTATAAGCGTGTACTGTGGCTGGTCCTAGAAAGACATATGACCATGCCACCTGGTACGGGAATCGATCTTGAACCTGATATTTTTCCATAGGTTAAACAAAGCGTTCCCACTTTAGGGGAAAATCTGTTTAAGTAATGGAAAGCCATCAGGGTTTTGTCTTCTGCTGGCTTTTGAAATTGCCTCCCACTTTAAGAGGATACACCTGAAGAAACCAGAAAACAAAGAACTCTGAAGACACAGGGAGCTATAGACACAGGCCAAAGGGGAAAATTAACTCTAACTAGAAGCATTTTACCCAAACCATGGACCGGGGCAAGGAATATATTTTGCATGTAACAGGTTTCTTAGTGTATTAGGATTAGCTGGTGAGTTTTATTTATTTTGGCTTAGCAACTCCATTTCATCTGTCTGCTTTCACTTGCAACCATTTAAATTCTATGTTTATATTTATTAAAACGCTGTCATTTATGATCAAATCCAGTGTAATTAATTGTTACCTGGAGGGGAACAACAGCTATGCCTCTCTCTCTTTCATTGATAAAAAGGATGAACTTGCAAGCCTTCCCTGTGTAAAACTTCTACGCAGAGTAAGGTGGATTTATTCGGGGTTTTGGTCTACTTTAGAGCTGTGTACCTGGGTGCTGTTAATAGCGGAGCTGGGTCAGGGTCTGTGTTGCTCTCCTGGGGGGCTGTTATCCCCACCTGTGGGAGACCAAAGCTTCTGGCCCAGCAGGACAGAGTAGTGGAGCACCCCAGCAAGCAGGTTGCTGGGCTCAGAGGTGTGGCTAGTCCACTGGGAGACACCCCAAAAGGACTTCTGTTATCAATCCCACCATATTTGCCTTCTTCTCGTCAGCT
The DNA here is from genome assembly GCF_033958435.1 of Carettochelys insculpta. Taxonomy (NCBI): domain Eukaryota; kingdom Metazoa; phylum Chordata; order Testudines; family Carettochelyidae; genus Carettochelys; species Carettochelys insculpta. The sequence continues at coordinate 28,348,632 of NC_134154.1, forward strand.
TTGCCTGGGGTCTTTTCCTTTTGCAAGCTTCTTCTCCCCTCGCGTTCCTTGAATGAGTGCTGCAGAGCTTTGAGTCTAAACAAGGGAACAGAGGAGAAGGGTGTGGTTATTTTCCGTAATGAACGGGATGAGCTCTGGACCCAGGCATTGTGTAACCACAGGCCTCCCTTGGTAAAAGCAGATGGCAAGGCCAGAGCCCATCATGATGCTGGGGGCTGCAGTAATTTATGAGGGGAATTATTCAGACAGAGGCTGAAACACAGTTCCTATAGCAAGACAGGAGAGGGAAAAATTCAGTCCTGAATCCATCACACTCAAATCTTCTTCCTGCCTTGAAAGGTGAATTCAGCTATCAGAAAACTCTTGTCTCTTCGCCGCACTGAGGTGAGTGGCTGTCTGACAGCCGAAGAGGAGACGAGGGAATTGTTCTCACGTTTTCCGAAGAGAGTCTCCACTTCCCATGGCCTTTTCTCCAGCCCCTCCTGAATCTTCTGGTCCAAGCACAGTGCACCAGGCTGGGAATAAGTGGGGAGCAGGCGGTGTCTGTTCTGTGGGGCAACCTTTGGCAAATCTCTTAATGTCTCTGGTCCCCGTCAGTAAGCTGGGGCTAAAGATGCCTTTGTAAAGTGCTTGGAGATCTAGAGCAGAAGAGCACTATGAAGGACGGAAGCGTCGCCATTATCCTGCCTCATTCAGGAGTCTGGAAAGGGCGATGGATTGAGCGCTTTGCCACTTGAGGTAAAATCATAGAACCACAGAACACTAGACCTGGAAGGGACCTGGAGAGATCCTCAAGTCCAGTCCCCTGTCCTCACCAAGCACCATCTAGATCATCCCTGTTAGATATTTTTCCAACATGTTCTTAAATGTCTCTAGTGACGGAGATTCCACAGCCTCCCTAGGCAATTTATTCCAGTGCTCGACCGCTCTGACAGCTAGGAAGTTTTTCCTAATGTCCAACCTAAACCTCCCTTGCTGCAGTTTAAACCCATTGCTCCTTGTCCTATCCTCAGAGGCCAGAAGAGAACAATTTTTCTCCCTCCTTCTTGTGACGCGCTTTTAGGTTCTTGAAAACTGTTGGCGTGCCCCCTCTCACTCTTCTCTTTTCTAAACTAAACAAGCCCAGTTCTTTCAGCCTTCCCCCATAGCTCATGTTCCCTAGACCTTTAATCATTCTTGTCGCACTTCCCTGGACCTTCTCCAATTTCTCCACCTCTTTCTTGCATTGTGGTGCCCAGAACTGGACACAATAGTCCAACTGAGGCCTAATCAGCACGGAGTAAAGCAGAAGAATGATTCTTGGTATCTTTCTCACCACACTCCTGGGAATGCAAATTCTGCCAGGGGAGCCAATCAATCCTTATTAAAATGATCATGGCAAGTCTCCAGTTGGAGTAATTTGATGGTTGAGTTGTCGCTGTTTGCGAGGAAAGATAAGGAGGGGCTCTTTGCTGGTGCCAGATGCTGAGCTCTGTTTACACTGGAGTGACCTGAGGGAAGTGGAACTGGATTTAACATGGCCGGAAGTCAAAATCTGGATAGAGACCCTTCAATTTCTCCTCATCCCACAAGGAAGGGAAAGCCCTTTGAGATAGGACGTCATGTTCCATTTGTCCTGCAGAGCTGGGGGTGGGCACTTGGTATTCTTCTAGGGGGTAAGAACACGCACAGCCTCCATGCAGGAGAGCGTGAGCGTCCATTCCACTCTCCACCTGACAAATGCGCACGCCGTCTCTCTTAGAGGGACTCCGTTGGCTCCCAGTTCAGCGACACGTTCATTACCTCCCCCCGTCCCATTCTAAGCCGTTTTTCTGACACTCTTTGGTGGAAACTGCCAAGAAAGGGGTCGTTGGGATGGTAAAGAGCCCAGCAGCTGTCAAATTACTCCGACTGGGGTCATGCCATAATCATTTTAATAAGGATTGATTGACTCCGCTGGCATAATTTAGCAACAAATAACGGAAAGAAGAAAACTCAGTGCCGGGCACTTCCTGTGATGAACTACATGCCAACTTTTTTTTTTTTCTCTTGAAATGAAACCTTTACAAAGATACAAGACAGTACACAGCTCAGATGCAGAGTTAGGCACTGGGGGTTGAATTACGGGTGAACAAGATGCTGTGTTAATAGCCAGTACGTTGGGGCAGTTGCAGAAGCTGGAATCTGAAGGTGGTGATATTTGGGTTTCATGTCAGGTGGTGGTGTTAACACTTGAGTGTTGGGGGGCGCGAGTTGGTGGCTTGTGATATAGGCAAGATTGGGTGAGATCGGCGGGTGATCCCTTTTGGTTCTGAGCTCTAGGATTCTCGGAGAGGAGGAAAAAGCCATGGTTTCAGCATGAGAGGATTTACAAGTGTGAATGCACCTTAGGCAAGACAGCCAAATGCTGCGAGACTTCAGAGCTGTCCTTACCCATATAGAGCTGCACAAGACAGCCAAACATTTGGGGCACTGCTGAGTCTTAAACATTCACCCATCCACCTCTTCCTGTTGCAGTTCCATGGCTCTGCTTCCTCGGGAGCAGTTTTAGTTAACCCGAAAGTGACAAAGCCTGCCAAACCAATTAGATGAAAGAGCCGTTCCAGTGGGAATTGTCAGTCATTTAACCGGCATTTGGTAACTCCAAGTATACCTTGCCAGTTTCTGAACTGACTGTGTTCATTGGCAGGACCTCAGTTTAAAAGTTGTTTTAAAAACATTTCATTAATGTGTTGATGAGGATTATAAAATCACATCTCTAAAAAATTACCCACCACCCCAGCTTCCATCGGGCATAAGGCCAGCTCTGCAATGCTAGACCTTAAAGTCAATTGTAGATATGCAGTTCCAGCTACAGCAATTGCAAAGCTGGAATCGACTTACCTGACTGGCCTCACTAAGACTGAGGAGTACAGGGGTCAACTGTTGACCCCTGATGATTCAATTTTGTGCATTCCCACTAGGTGCACGAAACTGAACCCCAGAAGATCGACCCTGACAGCACCAAGGTCAAAATAAATTAACTCGGAATAATTTATGCAATTCACATTGCGCGAATTGCATAAATTAGTTCAAGTTAGGGTGACAGTCTAGACGTGATTGGGTCATTCCTAGACCTGCCCTGTCTGAGACTAAATCAGTTGAGCTGCTCAAGTTTCTCGTTATCTGTCAGATTTTGCAATCCTTTAATCATTCTCGCAGCTCTTCTCTGAGTCATCTCCGTTTACCAATGTCCTTCTGGAATTGTGTGCGCCACAAATGGTACAGTATTCCAGCAGCAATTCTGCCCAATACAGGGGTAATACAATGGAAGGCGGGATATTCAGAGTTCCACTGATGAGCACGCTCAGTTAACTGGCACCTGTGATGCCGGTGGCCATTCAGTGAGCATATGAACATACAGAATTGCAGTTGCCACAGGGGCTGGGCATCTGAACATACAGAATTGTGGTTGCTGTGGGGAGAGATTCAGGTGCTGCCCAACAGATTAGCAGAGCACCCGCATTCACCCACATGAGGCAGCATGTGTTTCTATCGGTGGTGCACATCCACCAATTCCTCGGTGCACATAACAAAATTCATTCCATTCGCAGACTGAAAAAATTAGACGGACCATGCCAGTGACCCATCGCCCTCCTTGTGTATGGCTTCTCCCTATCACTGTGTCCTCTACCAACTTCATCAGCGATGCCTTTGTTTTTTTTCATGTCTTTGAGAACAACGTTAAATAGCCAGAGGTCAAGATCACAGGACCCCTGGCAACACACTTGCTCAATAGAACTACACTATCATTTAGCCAGTTTTTACTCCATTTGATGTGTGCCCTAATTTGCTTGCACAGTTTTAGTTTCTTAATTAAAACATCACACGGTACCAAGCCCAACATCTTTCAGAAGTCTAAGTATATTCCATCAACACCTTTATAGCCAAACATGTAAGCTCATCAGAAAAGATACTAAGTTGCCTCAATGAAAGATATTTTCCATAAACACACGTTGATTGGCATTAATTACTGTACTCTCCTTTCATTCTTTCTAAACAATCTCAGATCAGCCATTCCATTAGTTTGTCTGGGATCTACGGCAAACTGATAGGCCTATAATTACCCAGGTCAGCCTGTTTATCTTTTTAAGATATTGGCACAACGCTAGCTTGCCTCCAGGCATCTGGAACCTCCCCAGCATTTTAAGACATATCAAAACAACACTGACGATTCAAACAGCTCCTTGGCCATCTCTTCTAAAACTATTGGATGCCAGTCGGATATTTAATGTCAGTAGCTGCTGCTGAATGTTGTCTTTAGTTACTAGCAGAAGGCAAAGTATTTCATCACCATATGACGTGACTGAATCTTCTGCTGTTTTCCCAATTATGCAATAGAAATGTTTGTTGTACACTTTTGCCCTTTTCTGTACTACAGGTTGACCCTCTTTCGGCTGGCAACATCCAGGATCTGGTATGATTTTAGTTAGCAGGATGTCCGCTTATCATGGGTGTGAATGAGTTTCCTGGGGTCCCATAAAGTTTGTTTCCAGCCACCAGGCCTGACTCAGTGTTCTCGGTCTGGCAAATTTTCTGATTCGGCACCAGTCTGGCCCAGAGGGTGCCAAACTAGACAGGTTCAACCTGTATAACTTCTTGCCCATCCTCTGTCCAGCAAACTTGAATCTCCCAGAAGCTTTGGGAAAGTCTGTACCGACAGGTCTAAGGGTACTTCTACACCACCTGAGAGATCTTCTGGGGTTCGATTTTGCGGGCTAGTGGAAACACGCGAGACGGAGCGGTCAGGGGTCGACAGTTGACTCTGTACTTCTCAATCTCGTGAGGAGGAAGGGAGTTTGATGGGCAAGTTTCTGCTGTTGAACACCCTCAGTGAGGACGGCCAGGTTAGCTGATCATAGATAGGTCGATTCCAGCTATACAATTGCCGTAGCTGGAATTGCGTATCTAGGATCAGCTTTCTGCTCTAGCGTAAATCTGGCTAAAGACTGCGAGTCTGTAACACACAGAGCTGAGCTGACCAAGGCTGTGGGGGATGCTCAGACAGTGACTCCATCTGGTCTCCAGCTCTAAGGCTTCACCTCCGCAGGCTGCTCTCGTGAGCGTGTCACCTGCTGCTCCAAACTCTTTTGGGGGGTGTTTCTTGGTGAAACCTTTGCCATCTCCACCAGCCAGAGACCGTTCTGAGTCATCAGCTCCCTCCTGATATCCCTTTGCTCATGTGCCTTGGAGATCAAAGTACCTTCTCCTCTACTGCCCTGGAAAGTGGTGGCTAGTAGCCCCCGATCAGCTCCTGAGCCCTATAAACACCACTGGGGAGAATCACATGAGATGGGGACTGTCAGTTTGTGGGGAGCCCCGGAAATCTCTTTGCTCATTGTGCAACCAATTCCCCGCAAGCGAGTGCTGAAATTCGGATGGACGAGGACCGCCTGCCTCCATAATCAAAGGTCGGGGTATGTCCACAGGAAAAGACAGAATCTGAAGCCCTTCTTGCCTCACTGTCCTGGGCACAGCATGGTGGATATCCCAGGAAAGGCTAAAAATAGAGAGAGACTTTGCTCCTGGGCTTTCGCCCCTCCCTTGTCACAGCAGCAACCAGCAAAATGCAGCAACGTGAGGTGCCCCGGCAAGGCCTCACGTGGAAGGAGCGAAGCTCATTCCTGGCAAATTGCTTCTGCGGTTGTTTCCTCACTGCTCAAAATGACTCATTCAAATGCCATTAGCAAATCCGGCTTCGCAGCCGTTAGGCGACAGCAGATCGTTATCGTAATGGGACGCAGCAAATGCTTTCTGGGTGCACAGGGTGGGAGGTGTTGGTGGGGGAAGGGAAGGGAAGGGAAGGGAAGAGAAGCCGCTGGAAGAGGTTGCGTAGAATTGATCCCAGTCTGTGTGCTGCTGGGGAACGGTGAAGGAAACACCATGATACAACAAATCCTTCTGTGAAAATGGGACCCTGATACTTTCCTCTGCCTTGAGGTCCCCACCTTACATGGGGGCTAATTGAACAGCACACTATAGCTGTGTCTACACGTGCACGCTACTTCGAAGTAGCAGCACTAACTTCGAAATAGCACCCGTCACGGCTACACGTGTTGGGCACTATTTCGATGTTAACATCGATGTTAGGTGGCGAGACGTCGAAGCCGCTGACCCCATGAGGGGATGGGAATAGCGCCCTACTTCGACGTTCAACGTCGAAGTAGGGACCGTGTAGTCGTTGCGCGTCCCGCAACATCGAAATTGTGGGGTCCTCCATGGCGGCCATCAGCTGGGGGGTTGAGAGACGCTCTCTCTCCAGCCCGTGCGGGGCTCTATGGTCACCATGCGCAGCAGCCCTTAGCCCAGGGCTTCTGGCTGCTGCTGCTGCAGCGGGGGATTCATGCTGCATGCACAGGGTCTGCAACTCGTTGTCGGCTCTGTGGATCTTGTGCTGTTTAGTGCAAGTGTGTCTGGGAGGGGCCCTTTAAGGGAGCGGCTTGCTGTTGAGTCCGCCCTGTGACCCTGTCTGCAGCTGTGCCTGGCACCCCTATTTCGATGTGTGCTACTTTGGCTTGTAGACGTTCCCTCGCTGCGCCTATTTCGATGTGGTGCTGCGCAACGTCGATGTTGAACATCGACGTTGCCAGCCCTGGAGGACGTGTAGACGTTATTCATCGAAATAGCCTATTTCAATGTCTCCACATCGAAATAGGCTACTTCGAAGTAGGCTTCATGTGTAGACGTAGCCTATATGTTACTCGGAAAAGTCGGGGAATGTGGGATTCCAGTGAATCAAATTTTCTGGCTAACAGAGAGGCATGGGGCAGAAATTTTCACACATTACATGGAGCTGGCAATTTGAACAAACCAAAGAACATTAAATTTTCACTCACCGCGTAAAGACAACAATCACTATACACGCATTACACGAGAATTCAACACTTCATTTAAGGCATTAGATAGACTCATATCCACGATGAACACGTACACGTAAACTTCTGCTGCGCTCTGCTCCTGCTGCTCCTCAGCTTCTGAAGTCACCCTGTGCTCTGATGTGTCACCCAGTTCACTTCCACTTTAGTCCTTTATGTGTTTGTGTACTAGTGGATGCCATAACTGCAGGACGGACAAGGTAAATCACAACCCAAATCACACAAATTAAATGGTTGTTGCAAATGTAACAACAATGGCTCTGAGATGCTTTTGCAACATGGGAAACTGAACACATGGGATGCTTAACACTAAATGCACATAATTTTATTCTGCTTTCAGGCACAGCATCAATGACCAATCCCAGATGTGCAAAGATTCCTTTGATCTCCCTACTCTGACCTTTATATGAACTATACACAACAGTCTTGGTGCTAGATAAAGGCTCTGTATATCATGCCATACGCTAACCTTCATACACTAAACACTGCAACTGGAAATGTGTTCTGTTTAATTGTTGTATCTTCTTTCCATTTCATAAAGAAAAAAAAGGTACACTGCCATTCACGAAATTTTCCGGTTAGCTGACAATTCCGGTTTGTAAACATCCAGATAACAGATAGAATGGCATTCGTTTGCCTCGTTCACAGGGCTAAAAAGTGCTTTGAGGATGCTGGAGAGAGAAAGGATGGTTTTGTGCTTAAGAGACAACCCTGGACTCAGAAGATTTAGGTTTCAGAGTGGTAGCCGAGTCAGTCTGTATCTTCAAAAACAACAAGAAGTCCTGTGGTACCTTACAGACTAACAGATATTTTGGAGAATAAGCTTTCGTGGGCAAAGACCCGCTTTGCCAGATGCGTAAATGGAGGTTCCAGAGGAGGGTCTAAATATATAGGCTGATGAAACGGAGCCTGGGATTCCCACTTTTTCATGAGCCGAAATATTTAGACCCTCCTCTGGAACCCCCACATATGCATCTGACAAGGCGGGTCTTTGCCCACAAAAGCTCATGCTCCAAAATATCTGTTAAGTCTACAAGGTGCCACAGGACTTCTTGTTGTTTTTGAAGATTTAGGTTGTGTCCATGGCTCTGCCACAGAATCTCTGTGTGACCTTAGCCACATCGCTTCATCCTTGTATGTTCTAGTGCTTCTCTTGTAATGAGGGGACAATGGATCTTCCTTAATCTGTCCTGTCTGTTTGCCCTGTAAGTCCTCTGGGAGAAAGACCCTCTCTGTCTCACAATGGGTTTGTCTAGAGCCGAGCACACTGGGATCTCAACGGGCCCTGTAGAAGAACAGGAAGGACGAGGCTCTTCATTTCCCGGCCCTGCCTGGACAGTGGACACGAAGCTGTCTCTGAGAGAATGTTCAACAGGCTCCCCCGGATAAGGCCGCCCGTGCTCAGAAGGGAAGTGTTTATCAAGTGGCCATGCTTCAGTCGCTTGACTAATGAGTTTGGCCCGTGAGCTTCTGGAGGGATGTGCTAATAAGCCTTTACAGGACTGCCATCATCTTCTGTCTTCCTGTCTGGATGTAGCCAAGGGAGCTGAGAACCTGCGTGGGGCAGTAAGCAAGGTGTGGGGCAGCCCAGCAATCTGGCCTCACAAGGGGCGGGGCCCCAGGCAGACGGGGCGGAGCCAGTATCAACCAGTTTTCCACGCTTCCCAGAGTGCATTGCGCCTCCCCAGTCTCAGAGCTGCCCAAAGTGTGCCATGTGGCACTATGGCCGCAATGTAAAGGGTGCTGGCCATGGCCGCTGCCCCAGTAGAATGGGGACCAATTTTATACCTGAATAGGGTCCTAAATAACCCAGTTATCTGACCCAAGTTGCCCTGCAAATCAGTGGCAGAGGCTGGAAGTGGGAGTCCAAGTTCTGCTCGGACCACCAGACTTTGTCCAAGATACTGACAGTTCCTTGTGGGAGATCTCCCCGTCAATTTGCCAGTGCATGTTCTCAGTGCAAGGGGACGTCGGCAGATCCCTTCTGCTGCCTGGAAAACCCATAACCTCCCTCTGAGATAATAACAACCCACTTTGCGTAAATGGAGCCGGGGTTGTGAATGGAGGGAGTGTAACCTTATTAAGTTGTTTAAACAGGCAGATTAACTGTAACACAGCCAAAGAGGAAAAGAAGAGAGCCAGGGAGAGGCAGAGACACCTCTCCATGCAGAATGTTCCTTTAATGAGTCGGAAATAGGTTTTTGATCTCTTTCTGACTTTTAAGGCTTTTGTGAATCTTGCCTGCAATTTGGTATTCATTGTATTCAGCCTGCCTTCATCCATAAGGTCCCTAGAGTTGTGGGGCTCATTAGCAGGTACTGAAATGTCAAAGAGAGAGAGAGAATCTATCCAGTCAGGTGAAGGATCGTTTATAAGGATTCTTGGATGTGTGGGAAATCTCCTGCAGGAATGGCTCGGGGTTTTACCAGGTGGTCCCCCAGGAAAGCCAGCAGAAATCAAATGAGAAAAATACAAACGAACACACGCAAATTGATCCCGGCACTGGCATTTCTCTGAGAAGACCAGAAAGGAGAGGTGTTCTCCAAGTGGCTCTCTGCTGCTGCCCGCATACTCTGGGAAGCTAACACTCTTTGGCTACGTCTACATGTGCACGCTACATTGAAATAGCTTATTTCGATGTAGCGACATCTATTTCGATGAATAACGTCTACACGTCCTCCAGGGCTGGCAACGTCGACGTTCAACTTCGACGTTGGGCAGCACCACATCGAAATAGGCGCTGCGAGGAAACGTCTACACGCCAAAGTAGCACACATCGAAATAAGGGTGCCAGGAACAGCTGTAGACAGGGTCACAGGGCAGACTCAACAGCAAGCCACTCCCTTAGAGGGCCCCTCCCAGACACAGTTGCACTAAACAACATAAGATCCACAGAGCCGACAACTGGTTGCAGACCCTGTGCGTGCAGCATGGATCCCCAGCTGCGGCAGCAGCATCCAGAAGCCCTGGACTAAGGGCTGCTGCACACGATGACCATAGAGCCCCGCAGGGGCTGGAGAGAGAGCGTCTCTCAACCCCTCAGCTGATGGCTGCCATGGCGGACCCCGCTATTTCGATGGTGCAGGATGCAGATCATCTACACGTGCCCTACTTCGACGTTCAACTTCGAAGTAGGGCGCTATTCCCATCCCCTCATGGGGTTAGCGACTTCGACGTCTCGCCACCTAACGTCGATTTCAACTTCGAAATAGCGCCCAACACGTGTAGCCGTGATGGGCGCTATTTTGAAGTTGGCGCCGCTACTTCAAAGTAGCGTGCACGTGTAGACACACGGCCTTTGCTGCAAAGCCATTGTGGAAGCAGCCTCAGTCCTTTAAAAAGTCAATTGTAATCAACAGTTGCCTTCCTGCCATGTGGTGTATGCAGCCATGCACCCGGGTTGATTTCATTTTCCATGTACTGCTTCTTTACGTTCCAAAAAGTCAGCCATTTTGTTCCAGAGTTGCTGCAGCTTGTTACTGTGAGAGACACACAGTATGCTCGCTCCGTTTCTCTTGCTTGCTTTTGTTCACTCACTGAGCTTTTCCATCTAAACTAGGTACCATTTTAACTGGAAGTAAAATTGCCTGAGTAATGGATTTTTTCCCAGGGCGCTGAAAGAATTTGTACAGTGGAGTGCTGACAGCTATTGAACCAAACTCTAAATGCTGTATATGATGGAAACCACTCCAAGCCCAGGCATTCTGCCACAACCCTGGCACGGCTAAGGCCCACCACTTCTGATTTTTTGGTTCACTGGCAACTCCAAAAGTAGAAAAAAAATCACTTCAGGTCAAACCAAAATTGCATTTTTTTTCTTTTGGAAAATGAAAAAGCTGGGGAAAGGTCATTTAGAGTTGAACGAAATGCTTCGCCTCAACATTAGAAGATGTTTTAGAGTTCATTAAAATAAACAAAATGCCCCTTCAGATTGAAAAATCAGAATGTTCTACTTGGAAAATGTTGAAATAAAATGTTATGGTTTTTCCAGAATTTATTTTGGAAGGGTTTTGTCTGACTGAAACAATTCAGCGAAATTGACGTGAACTCACAAAATGTTTAATGGCACCAAGTCTGCGTTTCTCATTCAAGAAAGGTTTGCTCAAAAAAATTTTGCCCAGCTCTACTTTGAAGCTAGGTGGTTGGTTTTTATATGTGGAAATTTGTCACACACAATATATGAGACACCAGAGTATAAGTCCACACTGTGGGCTAATGTTGACTTTTCAGGGGTGACCACTGCAGATGTTTCTTCTAAAAGCACATCAAAATAAACAGAACACACAGGCAGATGGTCCCTTCCTTAGTAGCAGAACTGCCTGACCTTTCATACAGGGCACTACAAAATGTGCTTTGCTTCTTAAACCTGGGTTAAAAGGCTCTGCTGTTTTTCATAGATGAGTAAAGTGGATTCTCTTGTTGGGTTAGACTGTCATGATGCAGCAGATCTACCCAGAAAGTTAAAAGTGGGAGATGGGGGTCCATAGCAACCATTAGCTGCCCAATGCAGATTTTCCCAGAAGATGCTGGGCTCTATTCCATATTGAATCCAGCCCTATGCCCACAATCCAATGCAGCAGTACTTTCAGAGGTGTCCAAACAAAAAGCAGTCAAGTAGCACTTTAAAAACTAGCAAAATAATTTATTAGGTGAGCTTTCGTGGGACAGACCCACTTCTTCAGACCATAGCCAGACCAGAATGGACTGTCTGAAGAAGTGGGTCTGTCCCACGAAAGCCCACCTAATAAACCATTTTGCTAGTCTTTAAAGTGCTACTTGACTGCTTTTTGTTTTGATAGTGTAGAGACTAGCACGGCTTCCTCTCTGTTTCTTTTCAGAGGTCTGTGTAAGCATGAATATTGCTGTGGCAAGCAGCTCCCCCTTGCCCTCCTTCTTTTAATATTATAGATAATTGTAGGCATACATCTCCTAGAATTGCAATGGGAGCTGGTTCAGTCCCCTGCCCTCTTAGCAGGACTGAGCACCATCTCTGACATCTATTTGCCTCAGTCCCAAAATGGACCCCTTTAGGATCAAATTCATGACCCTGGGTTTAACACGCCAAGGCTCAAACTACTGAGCTATCCCTCCAGCTGTGTCCTAGAAAGCTGAGATTGCCTGAGGGATCGGACCCTTCTAGCACAGGTTCAGATCCTAAGGAACCAGCCACTTACAGCCTGTGATTATTCCTCCTCATCACTCTGAAGCCAATTTCTGGGGTAAAAGCTTTCTTGCCTCTGGACAAGCACCTGTGATGTCACTTTCAAAACCCAGCAACACCACACCATCATTTTCCTGATAGGGATCTTAAAAAGCCCCCAAAGAACCAGAGCGGGTTAAAAGTGGCCTGCAAATGATGGAGAACAAGAAGCGCAGCTCGTCAGAAGGAATGCCAACCAAATACACTGCAGACCTGTGGCGGGAGCAAGTCCCAGAGTGGAGGCGACGTGGGTGTATGGGGGAAAGGCAAGCCTCCCTACCTCTACCCATGATTTGTTGCTTGAGCGTGCTCAGTCCCACTGCTGAAGCCTGCTGCCCTCACTCAGCCCCCTCACGCCCACTATTGAGTGACATGAGCTGCCTCTGGCCTCAAGCAGAACAGGCCACAGGCCGTCCAAGATTGACCCTGCCTCGGTGAAATCACAGAAGCCCGACACAAAGTGTCAGGCCAGTGTGAGTCTGTATGCCACTCTGTGGGCTCAACCCATAATCCAGGCTCACAACAGCTTGGAGCCTTGGGAGATACAGCCTCCTCCTCCTCCAGAATGGTATTGCAACCGGCAGCCAAAGCAGCGCCCTTCCTAGGCTGTCTGGAAAAAAAGCACAGAGCGAAACTCGTGCCTGGAAGCTCCTTTATCAGGCTTCCCAATGCTTCCCTTGTACAGCAAGAGAAAATGAACAAGCTGCACCGACATACCGAGGATAAGGAATTAAACAGCAAAGAAAGTCTTCGGGAGCAGATCCTCGTTGGGCCGGTGCTGCTGTTTGTTTTCTGGCTAACCTCTCAGAACAACCACGGGCTGTATGCGTTTCAACTGGTGCACTTCTATTCTGGGTAGCAGCAAATATTTCTCCTGGTAAGTTTCTAGGCACGGCCTCAGAGTACAGTGAATGGCATTCATTCAGGGTTGGCTTGTCACTGTGCCAGCAGCTTGTTTAACTGAAAATGGTTGAGAAAGTCACCCCTGAGTCTCCTAAGAAGAAGGGGAAAGGCCTTTGCTAAATCCTCTGTCACAGAAGGCCGAGATTGCCTGAGGGATTGGACCCTTCCAGCATTGGTTCAGATCCTGAGGAACCAGCCAGTTGCAGCCTGTGACTATTCATCAGTCTATCAGCGATACAGAGGTCATTACAGACATGACCCTACTGGTCCACTCTCCATGGAACTAAGCCCAGGGGTTAGAGCACTGCACGCGATGGACATGCAAGGCAAGGGTGTAGGACTCATCTCGTGCCTTTGCGCGGAGAAAGATTTGAAGCTGAGGCTCTTTGCATCAGTCAGAAGGGCTTGCTCAGTTGGGAGGCGGGTCAGATTACTTGCCACTGAGGATAATGTTCGCAGGCAGAGGGAAGGATGGGGTTTGTGTGGCTTGCCCCTGTTTCCAGGCGAGATCATAGAATCCTGGGGCTGGAAGGGACCTCAGGAGGTCATCGAGTCCAGCCTCCTGCTTCAGGCAGGATCAACCCCAGCTAAGTCATCCCAGCCAGGACCTTGTCAAGCTGGGGCTTCAAAACCTCCAGGGATGGAGATTCCACCACCTCTCTAGGCCACGCACTCCAGTGGCAGCAGGTGGAGGAGACCGTGAAGGGCTCTCAGAGAGTCTTGAGCCTTATTCCCAATCAGCTGAGCCCTTGGGTGGCTGCCCAGCAGAGTCAGGTCCCACCCCGCTGATTAGCAGAGTGCCCACAGCCGGCAGCGTGTGTTTCTAGGGACGGTGCACAGCCTCACATGCCTGGGTGCACACAACAGAATTCATAACACCCAGGGATAGAAAAAATTAGAGGGAGCCCTGCTTTTGACCTGTCTCATTAGCGCTACTGTCATTATTGCCCCTGTACCAAACTTCTCGCGTCACGTGGACCTTTCCTGACCAGTTCTCTCTCCACTCCAGACGGCAGTGCAATATTCCGGGGATGCTTCCACCGGCCAGACAACATCTCTGTGGCTTTGCCTGTGAGTGAGGTGATGCTGAACATGTCTGTAGACAAGTGTGTGGACTTCTGCACTGAAAAGGTAAGTAGGAGGAGGATGGGCGTCCCACCAAACGAAGGCGGCTCAGAGCCAAGGATCTGACACACATCTCCAGTTTGCAGTAGTGTAAATCCCTTCTGGAACCAAGGGGATGACTAGAGTAACAAGGTGCAAGGCGGTGGGGAGAATCAAGCTAAGAGGCCTTCCCATGCTCTGCATTTGCTTCCGAAGGGTCCCGTTAAAAACCAGACTCAATATTTTCTAATCCAATGAAATGTAATAATTGCTGGTGTGCAAACTACAAGAGGTGAAATTTACAGTTTGTAGCTTGGCTGTATGAAAAGCAGGTTCTTAACAGCAGTAGGAAGCAGTGCTGGAGAATCACTAGCTTCCTCCTTTCACTTTAATCCATATCCTGGCAGAGTTTATCCCTGGGCAGAAGCTTTACCTCTACAAATCCTATATATAGACTTTAAGGAAGATATATATGTTGTTGGCCTGGATTTGACTCCACTGCTTCTGACTGCTTCCCATCCACTCAAGTGAATACAGTATGGCTAACATGTACCAGTGCCGGGTCTGAGTCAGGGTCAGCTCCAACCCAGGTTCTGGAGGTTTCTGGACAAGTTTCTCCTCACAGTAGAAGAAAAGTGTATCTTCCCAGCCCAGTCCCTTGGAAAAGTGGCAACGCCTCGACTGAGGCCCCCAAGGGGAAGAGAGCAGAGACAGTAATGATCCTGGGGGAGGCTGGGGTGGGATAGCGATGGGCCTGAGAAGTGGGGAAGAGCTTGTGGGAAGATGGAGGGGGAGATGCATGGCCAAGGGAAGGAAGATCTAGAAGGAAGAAAAGAAGGGACAAAGAAGAAAAAAGCGGGGCCTGGGGAGACAGGCCCCAAGAGCGGAGGATGGGACATAGTATCTTCCAGAGAACAAGAAGCAACTCAACCTCATCTTGGAGGGGGGATTGGTTATGAATAGTCCCAGAGCTTCACGAACTCACTGAAGAGTCATGTGGGACACAGCTCTCCATGGGGTGGGTGTGAGGCTGGGGTTGGTGATCCTGGATCCTCCATTCTCTTGGCAAGGAACCTTTTGGACATGCATTACCCAAGGGCTGCGAGGTGCCCATGAGCCAGCCGTGACCCATGAGGCATTAGGCACATGGCTTTGGTCAAATTGAGACTGGGGCCCCATTTCACCCTTGCTGAGTCTGATTTTGTTCCAACCAGTTGATTCTGTCAAGTGGCAGAGGGAGGGAGGGAGCTCACCCAGATGCTGCACAAGGTGAGCTGAGTACGGAGTACACCTCTGCTGTTGACTTTCAGCCTGGTGCTGCACCTCAGCTCTGCACAAAGGAAACCTCCTGGCTGTCCCCCGCCACTACCCCGTCTCTCAGGACATGCAGCAGTTGAGGAAGAAGGGAAAAAGGGGAGGGGCTGGAGAAAAGCTTTCTCCCAGTGTCCTGAAAACACGTTCAAGGGCTGCAGCCGCTCCCTGCCACACATCCAGGCCTTTTCCCAAGCTGTGCCGACACAGTTCTGACGTTGGAATTGCGGTTCCTGCCTCCTGCATGGGCAGAGTGGTTGGACTTGCACGTGTGGGATAAGTCCCATCTCTACTTCTGTGGGTGAGCACCAACTTCTATTTCAGTGGCCCTCCCTAGGTGTCAATGGGGCTGCACCCATTTACACCAGCTGAGATTTGGCCCCTGGGATGGGGTCTCTAGGATCCAGACTGCTGAGCCATGAACATCTGAGTGGGAAAGTAGCAGTGTTGTGCCAGCCAGTTACAAGGTTAACTACCTATCTCAATGCTTTAATCCAGATAGATGACTCCACCGGGACTTTTCCTTTATTCTCCTAGAGCGCGCTCATGTTAACATGTGTCCTGAGAGTTTTACCAGTGTTTAATCTATTCAGTTTGAATGCTAATTGAAAAAAATGCAAGAAATTAAACAAGCAAACAAACTTGCTGGTGGCTGTAGGACCAGAAATAGCAGATTAATGTTTCACCTCTCACAGGAAATTGGTGTCCAGGCATGTGACCCACCCCCCCCAACACTGGAATACGTATAACGCATAAGAGGAAACTGTAGATTCTGTATTGTAGGGGTGGGGGAAGGTAGTTTCCTTCTTGTCTGCAGCTCTGGCCACAATTTATGTCCTGAAGCATGAAGATTTGTCATTCTTAGGATGAAAGAATCCCTACAGCTTACAAGCATCACATAAAGCCACACGGCCGCCCCCCCTCCAAAAGAGTGAGCTGTGAAGGGGGAATAACTTCTAAAATGTTATGAACTCATGACCCTCCGTTGTCTGGCAATGACAGTCTGTCATTGGACTCAGTGTGAGCTGTAAAGATTCCCAGGTTTAATCTTAAATGGCCGTGAGCCTCCCATCCTACATCTGCCATCATTGGAAGTCTCCGGCTGTCACGTTTCAAGACCGTAGGTGGATGTGGTACAGATGCCTGGCAAACAGAAGGCTCAGAAAGGGATCTGAAAACAGTATAGCTCCATATATCTAGGCTCAGCAGCTTTGCCCGGTTGTGTCTCCAGCTATGTCCCACTGAACAAGCTCCCTCAGCCACTCGACAACCCTGCTAGCCCCACAAAAAGCCATCAGGTTCCCTGCCCGTCAGTTAAATCTGAGGAGCGGCTCCACACCTCAGCCTCGCTTTGTTCTTGCTCCCCTGGGAGCTTGGCTCTCGGAGGTGTAAATAAAACTCTGAGCACCGAGCCCCTTGATTAACCCAGCGTCGCCACAGCCCAGGGTGTTAAATTGCCTGTCAGTCTCTGAATGTTCCCTCATAACTCTGTGCTTTAAAACCCAAATGAGGTCGCAGAAGATGCAGTCTGGGGGCTTTTGGGAACCTTACGCTGAGTGACAAACTCACAAATTACGGGAGAAGCCGCCAGCCGTGATTCTAAGAGGAGCAGCACAGCTCCAGAGAGAGCACACGGTGCGGAAATCTCCAGCCCGGGGTTGGGAAAGGCAGGGCCACAGCTGGGCAAGGAGGCTGTGGAGACACTAGAAAGCCGGGGTTAGGGGAGCAGGAGCTGGGTTTTGTCGAAGGCGAGTGGCCATTGCTATGCAATACGCCTCGCCCCTTTCACAGCTGGACTCCAGCGGGAGGTACTGCAGTGGTACAGCTGACAAAGGAATCGGGCCTACGGAGGACGTTTCAGTTACAACGCGCTGTGGGCCCTGGACCGAATTAACTTTCCTGCGGTCCAGTGAAGTTTCTTTACAGCCACTCAGTCCTGGTTCTGCGCGTTCTGTGCTGCTCCAGTAAACTCTTTCATATCCAACAAGAAGTCCTGTGGCACCTTATAGACGGACAGATATTTTGGAGCATAAGCTTTCGTGGGCCAAGACCTGCTACAGCAGGTCTTGGCCCACGAAAGCTTATGCTCCAAAATATCTGTTCGTCTATAGAGTGCCACAGGACTTCTTGTTTTGAAGATACACGCTAACTCGCCTACCTCCCTGACACCTTGTCTTTCATGCCCAGCCTGCTACCATCCGGAGCTCTCAAACAATCCGCATTTTAGCCATAAGCACATTTTAGTTATGGAAATCATATCTAATCGTGTTTTTCTTTCGTGTTATGCATTGCTAGGTATCCCTCTCTATTACCCACAATATTTGAATATCTGGCAACCTCCCGGTCCCGGGGCTGCCGGATAGGAAAGAGTTTACTGTATTTAATTGCAATTTACACCTAAATGTTTCTAAGAGTCCAGTAAGCAGTGGAAGTGTTGGTAATGTCACTACGTCATGTTGACATACTGTCTCATTCAGCACCGGTCAGGGCCTGAGTGTGTCAGATGAGAGAAGTTCAACCTGTAGATAAGTAGAAGGGGGATGGGTCCATCAGTGGTTATTAGTCAGCCTGGGCAGTGATGGGGTCTCCAGTCTCTGTTGGAAGCTGGGCATGCGAGACAGGGGAGGGATCGCTTGATGATTCCCTGTTCGCTTCACTCCCTCTGGGGCACCCGGCCTCGGCCACTGTGGGTAGACAGGAAACTGGGCTGGATGGACCTCTCGTCTGACCCAGTCTGGCCATTCTCATGACCTCTGATGGAAACAGGAATGGGCCCTGTGGCTGGGGCTGAGCAGGTCCCAGTAGGAAGCAGGTGGGTGTGAGTGGCAGGCAGGCAGCAAGGGGGTCCACAGCCCCGTCTCCTGGCCTGCAGCAGGTGCTTAGGCTGTGCGGCTCTGTCCCTCGTTCCCTCCAGGAATTCCCGCTGGCAGCCCTGGCCGGGGCCTCCTGCCACTGCGGCTTCCCCACCCGGCTCTTTCCTCTGCACGAGCGCGAGGACGAGCAGCTGTGTGCCCAGAAATGCGGCGGCGAGGAGTTCGAG
Organism: Carettochelys insculpta; assembly: GCF_033958435.1. Lineage (NCBI taxonomy): Eukaryota > Metazoa > Chordata > Testudines > Carettochelyidae > Carettochelys > Carettochelys insculpta. The sequence continues at coordinate 28,367,083 of NC_134154.1, forward strand.
AGCTGCGGGACCGCCGAGTACTTCCTCGTGTACCAGACGCAAGTGCAAGGTATGGACGGCCATGCGGGCCGTGTGCCTCGTGGGCTCCGGCGGTGTGGCTGCCGGCAGGGCGGGGGCAGGAGCGTGGGAGGGCCCTACCTCCTCTCCTTCTGCAAGAGCAACGACTTGGGGAACTCAGCTGCTCAGCTGGAGTTCGGTTAATGCGGGAGAGTTATTGCCACCTCATGTCTTCCTCTCTGCAGGGGGCCTGGCGCTCTGGTGCACGCTGGGGTCAGCTGCTCGCTTGGTATTTGCCCGTTCAAGCTGCCTAGCAGCTGACCAGGGACACGCTACCCGTACCCTGCCACACGCCACCTCCAATGGAAACAGAGCCATGCCTGGTCTGATTCACAAAGATGTTGGCTCAGTAGTTTTTGAGCAGGATTCCAGGCTCCCCCCACACCCTGTCAAATGCTGATTCTCAGAGGCCTCCACTGCCCACCCCCTGTCCATCAGTGCTCCCTGGACTGAGGCAGGCTGGTTGGAAATGCAGCACAATGCAAGTTCACAGCAGCCTTTGTTATGAAGGGCCCATGTCTGGCACACAGCAAGCATGTTTGTTTCCTTTCCAAGGCAGCAAGAGGAATGATGCTTTGATTATAGGACTTTGGTGTGACCAGTTATGTGCTGATGTGCTGGGCCGGAAGCTCTGGGCTGCCCCAGTCAAGCACAGAGTTGGGGTAACGCAAATAAATCCACCTTACTCTATATAAGCGTTTTACACAGTGAACGCTCATACGTTTGCCTCCTTCCTGAATGAAAGGGAGAGATGCACAGGGGTGGCTCTCCCGCAGGTAACAGTTATTTACGCTGGATTTAATAACAAACAAAAGCGCTTTTATTAAGTATAAAATGTAGGATTTAAAGGGTGCAAGTCAGAGGTCAAAGTAAGTTTCCAAGCCAAAATAAAAATGCGAGCTCATCCTTATACACTAAGGCTATGATTACACTACAGCGATCTGCCAGCAGAAGTCACTTTCGGAAGAGAAGTTCCGACAAAACGTCTGTCCGCATATTGCGTCGACACGTAAAAGCTGATTGATCTCTTGAGCCGTCTTGTCGACCAAAGGGCCCCCAGAGTATCTACACAGCTTCTTTGCTGATGGTTTCTGTTGACAAAATGCATTTTGTGTGTAGATGCTCTGCCAGTTTTGTCGAAAACCTCAGTTTCGTCTACAAAACTTGCTAGTGTAACCGTAGCCTAAGAGAGATCATTACAGATCACAATTCTCGCCCTACTCCTTATCTCAGATGCAGTTCGTCACAGGCTAGAGTTGGTCTTTCTCTGGCTTGGATCTAACAGCCACTTCCATATCCTCTCTGGGTGGGAAGGCAGTTTCAAGGGCCAGCTGAAGACAACTGTTGATTGCTACACATCCCTTAAACAGAATTTCCTCAAGGCAGGAGTCCTTTGTTTTATCTTCCTCAAACCCAATGGGAGGGGGAAAAAAAAAAAAGAAACAGGTTCAAAATGGATTCCAGCATCAGGTGACATGGTCATATGTCCTTCTAGGACCAACCACTGTTTGAGCTTACAGGAAAAACAAAGCCAGTCACAGATTGTTGGTTTGAGTACTGAGCTATTATGTTTCCTGAGTAGCATGTACGGCCCTCATTAGTGCATTTAGAGTGATAAAGAGATTTACACTTTCTATTTCTAACTTTGCATACACTGACACATGCACCAAAATAGAATCTACACATTCAGTAGATTTTAATTTTTAAAATGCTGTTACATGATGCCTTTGCCTAAAGCATCTGCAAGTTATGTATATTCATAAGCCATTTTTTTATAAAGCATGAGTGGGGGCTTGTGGCATCTGACTCTCCTGCAAAGGACAACAAGCATCATTAAACTGGAGCTGATAGCAGACACAGGTGCCCCAAACTCTTGGGAAGCACTGCTCTGGGACAATGGTTCCCCAGCATCTCAGGCTGCTGATTCCTTCAGGATGGGAAGGTTGCCTGATGTTGGTCTTACTGATATCCCAGGACTTTGTGCATTTACATTCAGCCCAGTAAGCTGAAGCCCCCAAATCACAAGCTACAGACATTCATAAACAGATGCCTGAGGTACATCCTTTGCCTCAAATGGCAAGACTTGGTCAAATGGGGAACTTTGGAACAAAGCGGGACAAGAGCCACTTGACGTTCAACTCAAGAGAAGAAAGTGGGAATGATGAGGCCACACTCTCAGATAACCATCATCCAGCAGAGGCCTTTAAGGTCTCGCATGGAACCGGCAAGGAAAATGCAAAAAAAGACGACCTCGGACAACAAGGAGAAGATAAACTGAGACTGAGGGACAGCAACTGGGGTACTCCTGGGGTCAGCTAGAAGTTGTGTACCAAGACAGAGCGAAGTGGAGGAGACTCGTAGATGACCTGTGCTCCACCTGGCGTACAAAAGTTTAAGTCAAATAAGTCCAGTAAGCGGGCTCTATAGAACTAGACTAATGCCCTCCTCCCAACTCGCCCACCACTCACCTCTAATGGGCTCTTGGGGGAATTCTGTGGAAGCAAACTCTATTTCCATTTGGCAATAGTCCTGATCTGGGGCACAGAGTGAAGTTGCTCCAGACATTACACTGAGAGCCGGTTCCTCTGCCCCAGCTGTATTTCCTGGTTCGTTTTATCTTCCCTTCTTATCTGGGTATTGGCATAAGGGCCGGGAGTAAGGACACACTAATTAATCAGATGCTCGCGTCTCTGCTGCAGACTTCATCTTTCCCACCCATGTCCCAACTTGCCTTAGAGTACGTGGAGTGCTGAGCATTCTGTCCCCCTGGATAAAACAACACACGTTTGCAAATCTCCATTCGGCTTTCATTAAAAGTTACCATTTATTTCAACTTCCCAGGAAATAAATCTGCCTTTGAACGTGCAACTTTAATTACTGCTTAGATCAGACACAGGAAATAACAGTTTGCCATCTGCCTTCAGCACGCTTCTTTTTTTTCCCTTGTCACCATCGATAAGTTACAGGCCAGAATACCCAATCGCTGGTTAATACTGGGACTCTGATCTTCCGTCACAAAGCCCTCCAGACATCCCAATGCACCTGCTGTCCAATGCTGCCCTGCGGGGGGAAGCATGCGGGGGCTGGGGAGATGGCTTGGTAGCAAAACATAACAAATCCAGTCTTCTTGCTGAAGAAGCACCCGGGGTTCCCACTAAGCTGCTCATTTCCTTCCTCTGCAGCATTGTCTTGTTTCAGCAGTTATGGTTTACATCAAATGGGATTATGGCATATCAGTCCCTCCGACTGCCTGGAGGCCCAGCATTTGACAACGCTTTACCATTCTCTCACTCGCTAACTGAAAAGAATTTAGGGTTCAGCTTTGTTCAGAGCTGGGGGACTATCTGCTTTTTGCTTGTTCCTACTTCGCATCTGGTGATAATAGCAGCTGCTGAGTTTTTTAGCAGTTCTGGTGCAGCTCCTGGCCCTGCTGTTGACTGGCTGGGCATGCCACTTAATGGCTTTGTGCCTCTGTTTCCCCATCCATCAAATGCCTCTAACATTCCTTGCGACGGGGGGTGGGGGGGTGATGAGGTTTCATGAATTGTTCTGTGCTCGTCAGGCACTTTGAAATGCCTGCATGAACACAAAACATTATTATCCTGTGAAAAGGTGGCCTTAATGAAGGAGGACAGCCCTGAAGTATCACGTCTGAAGACATCAGTGCTTGAAAAATGTTACAGAAAGGTGTTTGAGGGGCTGCTGTAATAGAAAGAAACATCCTCCGTAGACCATTGTGACTTTACCAGCTAAGCCCATTCGAATCAGCTGCAATGCAAAGTAAATACAGCCATGAAACTGCTCAGCAGAAGACCACATGAAAAAGCTTGTCTTTGGGTGAGTGAGTGAAAGATTTTGCCTTTGAACTCCGAGCTCTCTCAGCATTTCACAGCAGCAAGGCTGATGATAGATCTGTACAGATCAAGTTGAAGAGGAAAAGCCAGTCCAGGAAATGAGAGGAAGGAATCTTAAACTCAAGGGCTTTTCATTCCAGATGACTTCTCCCAGCCCCTATTCAAGGTCAGCTGCATCAAGGTTGTTCCAAAAAAAAGTTAAGTAAATAAAAATGAAATTCCTGGTATGCATTCAAGGAGATCCTTCTTTAATCATTTTCGTTGGGGCTCCAAGTAAGCAAAGGCTTCAAGGACATCTGTAATGCAGCATATTTTTGCAGTACCATGGTTACTTTTGTTCTGTACAAAAGCTCCTATCGGGATCTTCTTAAGCAGTTTTAGGTTTTGCTAGGAAATGAAAAGGGTAGCAAGTCTCCAGTTAATAACATTCAGCGTGGAGCTATTCAGGGAGCTTAGTGCACTCTGCAAACATTAATTGTCTATTAAACTTCGGAGCTCCCTGGGAGGCAGGCAAGTCATTTGCTCCCCGTTCTCTCCTCTCTTTTCCCCATGCTGGCCAACGATGAGATTGACTCAACAAACCGCAAGCCGGAGCCCTAGAGGAAGTGTTTGAACCAAGGGCTTCCATAAGCCTCTGAGGTGAGCAGTCCGCCTGAAAGTGTGGGACCTACCAAGGCCAAGGAGGAGCTTTGTCACAGAATCTGTTATTTCCACTTAAAAGCTGCCAGGCTTCTATCCTTCTGCAGCATTCTATAGACAAATATTGCAGCTCTATGGGCCATCCTTCCGTGGTCTAGTCCTTGGAGGAGACGTTTGGCCAGGATATCGTTCCTTTTATTTTATTTGGAGACTCTGGCTAGTGGAGGAGGACTTGGGAAAGGAACAAGAGCCATCCACCACCTCTTAGAGAAGCAACCTGGAAAGGGACTCTTTGAACATGTTACAGGTTGAACCTCTCCAGTCTGGCGTCCTTGGGACCGAACCGGAGCTGAATGAGACAATTTGCTGGACTGCAGGAGGTCAATATTACCTAGCAGCACGACCAGCACTTCCACTGCTTACTGAGCTCTTAGAAGACATTTTAGGAGTAAATTACAGCTATTAATCTAGCAACATCACAGAACACTGACAGCCAGGACTGGTGGCTGTAGACAAATTTTATGGGCCTGTCAAAACAAAAAAGCAGTAACGTAGCGCTTTAAAGCCTACCAAAATAATTTATTAGGTGATGAGCTTTCATGGGACAGCCCCCGTTCTTTAGATCGTAGCCTTACCAGAACAGACTCAATGCAGCAAAATTGTTATCGACATTGACAAATCAGAAAAAATGCTATCAAGATTGACAAATCAGAAGAGCAGAGGGATGGCAGGGGCAGGGGGGAAGTTACGAGTGAGAGAATACATCAAAGTATGTAAAAGAGTCCTTATAATGGGTCAGGTAATTGATGTCCCTGTTCAAACCATGTGTCCAACACGGCTATCTCTCTGTCACTATTCTTTATGGGAGTGTGGGAAACGTGGCCACACCCATGCTAAGTGGCCGTTCTGCTAACTAAAATCATGCTGGGTCACAGATGTTGCCAGAAGAGAGCATGCCAGACTAGAGAGGTCCAACCTGTACCTCCAATATGCCCCAAGGCTGAACTACAAATTCTCTGTGAGGTCAAGATTGTCACCCTCTGAAAACATGTAACACCAAGGGTCTAACAAACCCATTGTGCCTTGCACTGGGATCTCAAGGCAAAGCAGTTTTATGTCTGGTCCATTCCAAGATGGCACAGCCACCTGCATCCAGCTACAATGTTCAGTTCCTGAGCACGTTGCGGTCCTGTCTCTTGTCTGAGTTGGCCGTCTGCTTCTCAGAAGCAGCAGAACTTTGAGCTAGAGCCATTGTATCTGGTTAGAATGTCTTAGCTGGAGGAAAGAAATAGCCGTTGTCTTTCCCCAGATGACACTTCTCTGTGTTTCTGTACTAAGCAAAGCTTTTCCCTAATGCAGCCATCTAATTGTGTACGGCTTCTGCCTTCTCCAGAGGCCATACAGCGCGGACATGGATTCTCTGTCGTATACCCACCGAGCCATTGTTTTGCATTTTGCTCAACTAAGATGAGGAAGGACCCAAATGGAACAAAACTGGAGGAGTCCATGTGCCTCCAAACAGTCTGGAAATCCCAGGGGCAACACTCAGTCCCTGGGAATATGCTGTTAACCCTTTCCCCAGGGACAGCCCTAAAGAACCCCAGCCTCCCAGTGAGCAAGGAGGTACTGAGGATAAATATCTGGGGAATGGCTCAGTAAAATGGGGCCCATTCTGAGGCTAAGGATGAAAAGTGGGGCGGGTTTATTCCTGATCTAATGATGTTTGCTCCTGGAACCCAGCCAGCCTGCTTCCGAGTGGCAGAATGCTATCCCAGAAGGAAACAGCCTGGGAAGCTGATGTGATTTTCAGTGAAAGGGCCAAGTCACCAGGTGGTAGGAGAACGGCCATAAGGGGAACGATAGTTCCAGACGTCAGCGAGTGCTGAGCAGCCGCACACATAAAACCATAAAGGTAAATGCACAAGCATGCATACATACATTGTGTTACACACCCACAGTATCACATCCGTGTCACTGTACTCAGATTACAACACACACGTCTTAATGATAGGCTTGAAGCAAAACCACTTTTAAAATGGACGTCCAGCTCTGTGCCCAAAAATTCACCTCAGATCCTCCACCTCTAGAGTAGGCCAAACCCAAGTCCCTGATCTTGAACAACCCATATTAGGTCTTTGGAACCAAATTTGAACTGTGGCCCAGGTCTGCTGCTAGGCCATGACACGAGAAATTGTTCTTCTGCTCTAGTCTGCAGTAACTAGGCCACAGATAGGGTAGGGTTTCCAGTTCTGGCCATCACATTTCAGGAAAGATGTGGACAAATTGGAGAAGGTCAAGAGAAGAGCAACAACAGTGATTAAAGGTCTAGAAAACATGGCCTGTGACGGAAGACTGAAAGAACTGGGCTTGTTTAATCTGGAAAAGAGAAGATTGAGAGAGGACGTGATAACATCTTTCAAGTACCGGAAAGGTTTTTAAAAGGAGAAGGGAGAAACATTAAAAGGGAAAAGGGAGAAGCAATGGGCTTAAACTGCAGCAAGGGAGGTTTAGGTTGGAAATTAGGAAAAACTTCCTGTCAGGATGGTTAAGCACAGGAATAAATTGCTTAGGGAGGTTGTGGAATCTCCAACATTGGAGATATTAAAGAGTAGGTTAGACAGGCATCCGTCGGGGACGACCTAGATGGTGATTGGTCGTGCTGTGAGTGCAGGAGACTGGACTTGACTTCTCGAGGGTCCGTCCAGCTCTACGATTCTAGGACAAACAGACACTTCTGAGCACACATGGTGTCCTTTGCGGCAGGCCATCTGCCTTCAGAAGAGGTTGCTCTATTACAATGCAGCAGGGTACCAGGAGAAGAATCTTTGCCAAACAAACGGGAGAGTCGGGGGGTGCCTGCCTTGGCTGTGGAGATTCTTACACCAGCCAGCAGTTATGTCCTGCCTGTCTGCCTTTTGTGGGTGGATCTTCCTCTTGGCTGTCCTGGCTTTGAACTCAGTGGGGGATCCTTTGGGAAATGATCATTTCCTTTCACATTCGTGCAGTGAAACCCATCCACAGGGTGGTCCCTGAGGATCAGCCTGGAGATGGTTCTCCAATCTCTGCAGGGCTTCCCATCACCCGGTGGCCAGAGAACAAGCCTTCCGGTCCCCCTTTCTCCCTCCCCTCCCCTGTGCACGTCAGGGCTGGTCTAAAGCTTCTCACTCCACAGCTGGAACCCTGCCAGCCATCACAGCTGTGGCCTTTCTTGCCAATGACAAAACAGTAGCTGCAAAACGTAAAGTTACCGGGACTTGAAAACCATCGTTACTGGGTAATGGCGTCACCTCTTCAAATACCAGCATATAGAGCGGATTCTCCGACTGCTGTCCTTTCTTGTTCGCGCTGCCAGAGAGTGCGGGGCCCATGACCTGCTGCCAAAGTGGAACCAGAGACAGCCAAGCTCCCCTAGTTGCAGCACCTATGCCCCATGGTGGCCATTGTGAAACAGGTTCGCTGAAGAAGCCTTTCTCACACTTCCCCTGAGATCCTCCAACCTCCCCCTTACCTCAGCGCAGGGCTCTTCTGCTTGGCACTGTGACCTCTCTTCCGTTTATTTTCTTTCTAGACAATCGTTGTATGGATAGAAGGTTCTTACCAGCTCGATCGAAACAATTCGTAGCTCTGGCGAGCTTTCCCGGGGCCGGCAACACTTGGGCGCGGCATCTCATCGAACTAGCTACGGGTTTCTACACTGGGAGCTATTACTTCGATGGCTCTCTTTACAACAAAGGTGAGAGGGGCCTGCGGCCTGTCAAAAGCGTTAGGTTAAAAAAAAAGAAGCCGATGTTAGGCTTTGGCCTAAGTAGAGTACAGGGGCGCGTGGGACACTGGGGTGGTTGGGGTGAGCAAACCTTAGAAGTGAGTTGGAGACTGCTAAATGGGGAAGCTGAAGTTTGTAAGGAGGCGAGCCGAGGAGATGCTGCGGCTGTACCTTGGTGTTAGCCAGGCAGCTGAGATGCAGGTTGAACATCTCCAATCCGGCACTCTCTCGTCCGACAACATCCGCAATCCGGCATGATTCTAGTTTTCCACTTATCGTGGATGTGGCCAAATTTCCTGGAGGTCCATAAATTTTGTTTCCAGCCACCCATCCTGGCTCTCAATGTTCTGTGCTGTTATTTATCTGCAATTTACCCCTACCTTCTAAGAGCCCAGTAAGCAGTGGAAGTGTTGGTAATGTGCGAGACAATATTGACCTCCCGTGGTCCAGCAAATTCTCTCGTTCAGCACTGGCCAGGTCCCGAGAGTACCGGATGATGGCGGTTCAACCTGTATATGTAGTAACTGCATACCTATTCGCTTAGTAATCATTTTCCTCTTAATACAATTTGGTTCTATCATTCAAAGTATTGTCCAAGGTCCTCTGCTAAATTAAAATGTCCGCAACCGATTTAGAGGCTCAGACCTGAAAGCAAAATTTCGTTTATTGCCTTCTGAGCTTTAACAATTTAACGCTAATTGAAAACAATTAAAAGGCAAGGTCACACTCCTGCACACTTTGCTCCTGCTAGAAAGTAAGTTGGCCTTTCAGCAAGAACTGCAAAAAGCAGGTAACTTGCAGGGTTTCAGAAAAAGGTAGGAGAGGAGATTTAAATTAAAAAATACACTGCTGTGACTAGGAAACGAAATGTGCTTCAGTAATGAGGCAAAAACCATAAAGGCCAAATTCTCTCCCACCCGCAATGGAAATTCATTGGTAAATGGGTGGCTAGAGTTCCGTTCAAGTCAAAGCGATTCTTCCTGATTTACCCCCTTGCCCCACAACTGATGCGGGCTGGGGATGGGCTAGAGCAGTGGTTGCAAGCAGGTTTCAGGGGGTCCGCCAAGCTGGGATGGCATGAGACATGCTGGGGCCCAAGGCAGAAAGCCAAAGCCCCACTGCATGGGGGCTGAAATCTGGGGCATCGAGCCTCACGGCTGGGGGCTGCAGCTGAAGTGTGAGCAACTTAGCTTCATGGGGCCCCAAGGGGCCCTGGGCAATTGCCTGTTTTGCTACCCCCCTAATGCTGGCCCTGACTTTTACATGCATGAGAACAGCTGCTGGGGCGCAGGTAGGCTATGGAGTTTTTGCAGCGTGTTGGCAGGGGGCTCGGGAAGCCAGTTGTCAGCACCAGCACGCTGGGCCTCTTTTGCCTTTTTATGTCTGATCTCGTGAGCAAGCCGTTTTCAAGTGAGGGGGAAGCTTGGGGGGTACGCAGGACAAACGGGCCTCCTGAGAGGGGGACAGGAGCCTGGAACATTGAGAGCCATTGGTCTCACAGCTCCTCCTTTCAAAGCAGGCACAGCTGGGCTCCTGCCAGCCATCACAGCTGCAGATGTGTCTTGTCAGCAGAAAAGCGATAGCAGTAAGACAAAGTAACAGGGACCTGAAACCTGCAGTTAATGGAAAGCCTTTGAGAAATAGAGCTGCCTGCTCAAATACCAGCATATATGGCTGATCTTCCTTCTGCTCCCCCTCTCGTCCGCACGGCTCTGAAATGCAGGTTTGAGCATTTCAAGCCATCGCAACGGCGTGGGAGATTTGTTACTAGGCGTTCGCTTAGTGCAGGCGCGGGAAAGAAGCCAAAGGGGGCTCACCAGGGTTAGCCCCTGGCAGGCTGCCAGCACTTGATTTACATGTGCATCCGCAAGTCTGACTGCTTGCAGCTCTTACTGGCTGTGAATCACTGTTCCCGGCCAATGGGAGCCGCAGGAAGCAGCACAAACCGGGACACTGTTTCCCTTGGCTCCCATTGGCCAGGAAGAGCAAGCGTTGCGCCAAGCGTGTGTCGTTGTCTCCGAAGCTCGGGAGAGAATATGCGCCACTCCTCTCTGTTCCTGCTCCGTAGTCCTGTTTGCACAGTCCACCCGTCGCCCCCGCTGAGAAACACCTGGAAAGACAACAGTCTGTTCACGAGAGACTTAAAAATGCAGGCATTGAAACTGCTCAGTGCGCAGCACCCACCGCTCAGAATTAGTCAAAAATTAACAAATTCCACATTTTTGTACCAAAACCCCCCCAAAAAACAAAAACGGGCCCCTCGTTTTTCACCAGCTCCAGGCTGAGCCTACCGCAGAGTGGCTGGAATCAATGCCAGAGAGTCAACTCTTGCGTTGTTTTACTTGATCAAGAGTATCTGGGATCTTATCATTGACTCCCCCCAGCTGAGTGTTTCACCCAGTTATTCCTGTCCTCCCTTGTCCCACTGTTTACCATACCTGAGCGGGGCCAACGACCACCAGGGATCTCGGAGCAAGGTGGGACAGGGGGCTGGCTCTGTGCCCTGGTGAGGGCGGGGCCAAGGGCAGAAGGGGCGGGGCCTAGGGCAGTCAGTGGTCGTGCCCCCTGCCCGCCATTTGGAGAAGTGCTGCTGCTCCATCCACTGTACAGCCAAAGTAGTGGTGGCGGTGGCTGGAGCTCCAGGGTAATAGCCCCCTTTACTCCCACCCCCACAGTTGGTGGTCCTCCCACACCCATTTGGTAACAGGTCAGTCCTGAATGGGATATCTGTATGGACCACCCTGAAATCACCCAATCTGCCTCCAAACCTTGTTTCATTGGGGGGGGTATTGTTTTAAAAAGAACCTCTGTGGGAGACTGAGACAATGCCCTTAACAATCGCCGTCCCCTGGGAGCGCACAAGAGGGATTCAGGAACCAAACGCAACCGTCACAAAGAAAGCCGCGTCCCGATCAATCAATCTTAGATAATCCCCCTGGCAGAGAGGAAAACTGCCACGCGTTAACTTAATGATACAGCAAAGCAAGGCTGCACGCTGGCTGGCCATGACTGTAAAACACAGGCTCCCTGCGTTAACAGCCGGGCGGAGGAGGTGGGGTGCACAGATTGCTAACCCAAAACATCACAGAGGCCTAGTGTGAAGGGCCAGGCTGGGCAACCAGGGAGTCACCCGCTAAAACATTCCTGTGGCTAGCAGGACAGCAGCCCGCCAAAATTAAACAGCATCAAGCCGGTTCATCTCTCCTTGAACACTGATGCCTCTCAGAAGAGACCGGGAGCCCAGCCCTGCAGCACACAACCCAATGTCTGTCCTGCCGGGAGCCACCGTCGGCAGGAATTGCTAACGGGATGAGCAGTTTGCAGCATAACGGGACCTGATTCTGAGAGAGTGCTGCACCCGTGTCATTTTTAATAGCATGTAAACATCGGCTTGACGCTAACCAAATGCTTTATTCACAGCAGCATCAATTCCAGAAGTGACCTCTGTGATCACCTGGTCTGACCTCTCGGATCATTCCAGCCAGAGAACTGCCCCACAGTTATTCCCACAGCAGATCTTTTAGGAAGACAGCCCATCTTCAGGGACAAAAGTAACTTACTTTCCTTACAGAGGCTTTTGTATCACAGCCTTCTCCCCCACCACCCCCACCCCAGTCATCTGCCCCCAGCGAATGGTGCACTTTCCCCTTGCTCCCTGACAATGAGGGGAAGGGAAGGGGAAGACAAGCAGTGTCCCTGTATGAATGTCACACGGGGCGGGTCAGCCACCTTCCGATCCTCCCTAAATGGTGCCCTGAGGGGAGCTCGAGGTGAGGGAGCCCCAGACCTGGGGCAGGGACTGCCTTCCCTATCCAGCCCCTTTTACCTATCTGGCGATGGAGAATCTCCCATGACCCTTCATGTGCTTTGCAGTCTGGAGAACAAAGAAGAACATTAGCACACGCATCCAGTTAAACATGTGCTAAAATCCCGTGCTGAAGTTTGACCTTAAATTCTCTGGATCTCCGTTCCCCTCTGAAAACAAGGATGATCATATTTCCTTCTTTCTGATCACTTAGCTGATCTCATGGGTTCGATCTACAGGCTCTTCAAGACTCTGGCTGTGTCTTTCGATAGCACCTAGAAAAAAGGAGACCTCGATCTGGGCCTCCCAACTACACCAACAGGCAAACACTGTAAATAACGAACAGTGTCGCTGGCTGGGGGTCCTACACACATGCACACATCATAAATAATAAAGTTTGCGTGTGAAAGCTGCTGTTGGGCCCATGGATGATTTGCAAAGCAAGAGAAGAGTTCAGTTCTTAGTGTTCACAGTGGATAAGTTAACCAGCCCTGTTCATTCTACTTCTGTTTTGCGTCCTGCTCGTAACTTGGGAAAGCCTGGAAAGGCCAAGCAGTTTGAAAAGAAGTGACCCATTCCTCTCCTCAGTCACAAAAATAAATGTCTGGTTCAGACTGAGATGTCAGCATAGCTTCAGCTCTCTTTGCTCTGGGTCAGGTCCAGCTTCCCCATTCCTCACACAAAACAGGCCCTTCCACAACGGTGCTGCTCTCTCCTCCGCCTAAGCATGCATCTTCTTTTGAAACGCAGTAAATCCATCCATCCTATGTGGAATGGTCCACCTCTCAGTTACAAAATAGACCAGTCGTTCCCAACCTGGGGGTCCATGGACCCTGGTGTTCCGTGCAGGTATTTCATGAAGTATACAGTAGACCCCTGACTTAGTGAGGGGTTGCATTCTCGCAACCCCCGCGCGTAAGTCAAATTTCCCGCAGAACTTGGGGGAGCCAGAAAACTGATGAGAGCACCAGTGCTGGTCAGTTTCCTGGCTCCCACCAGTGGAGGGGAGCTGTGAGCCAGGCTGACACCTGGTTCCTGGCTTCCTACCACTTTGGGAGCCAGGCGCGGCTTCTTCCCGGCTTCCCCAGCTGGAACCATAAAGAGCAACCACTCAGCTCAGGACAGGAAAGTCTGAAATGACTCGACCAATAGTTTAGGGCTTGAGCCATAGAACTACTCAGAGGACAAACACAGAATAGAGAGACGGCGAGATCAAGGTTAGTGCTCAAGAAATGGTCTTTCAATGGTATTCAGTCTGGTAGTCAGATGAATAATGATGATCAAGTTTATGGCTGTGTCTACACTTAGAAAAAACTTGGAAAGGGCTATGCAAATGGCCAAATTGAAGAATGCTAATGAGGCACTGAAATGAATATTCAGTACCTCATTAGCATGCCGCCGGCCGCGGCACATCAAAAGTGCCACATTCCACTCACGTGTGGCTCGTCTACCCAGGGTTCCTTTGAGAAAGGACCCTGTAAATATCGAAATTCCCTTATTCCTATCAGCTGATTTCGATGTTTGCAGGGTCCTTTCGAAAAGGACGCCGTGTAGACGCGCTGCACGCAAGCAAAATGCAGCACTTTCGATGGCAGCATGCTAATGAGGCGCTGAATATTCATTTCAGCGCCTCATTAGTATTCTCCAATTTGGCCATTAGCATGGCCATTTTGAAGACTTTCCTAAGTGTAGACACAACCTATATTTATTATAACACCGTTATTTATAGATCCAAAAGTTTTCCTCTTTCTTTTTCACAAATTCTCAGACAAAATCTCTTCTACTAACACTGTCCAGATCAGAGTTGGCCTAGCAGTAAAAATGGCTGTCATATTATATTCATTTGAATGCATATCTGAAATTAGATCACACTGTTTGCCACTAGAGCTGGATGAAAATTTTTAGAAATATATTTAAGAACTTTTTTGTAAGTCAAGTACCTGTAGTCAATTACTCTGGCTGCAAAGAGCTCACCACTGGAAGAAAAGGCCAAACCTCCAGGATTCTTTCACAGCCATAGAAGCTGGTGATAGCAGAAAGACACGCCTGGAAAACTGCCTGGTACTCAGTTTACACACCTTTGACAGATGACCAACTAAGATGAGCCAAGGGGGATTTGAACTTGTGACTCTAGGAAATTGACTCTCATTCTTAGAGCTGCTTACACCTACCATTAGAATCAGCCCTGTTTTCATGGTAGGCTTTACCTTACCAAGCCTTGTGCCAGCCCACTCTATTTCAAATACATTCCAGGGTTTTCCCTCATTTCAGTATCCAAAAGCTGAGCTCAGATGAAATCCGTGGAACCAATTTGACACGTCATTGCAGTGGTTATAGCTGATACAGGATAACAGAGTTTCCAGACAGGAACTCATCACGTTCACTTATATCAACCAACACCCACCCCCTAATTCTCCTTTGCACACTGGTTCTTGATTATGTTCATTCATTAGAGTAATTTATTTGAATGTCTGTATCCCGCTCAGTTAAAAAAAAAAAAAAAAAGCACACACAACAAAATCTACTAGCTAATGATCCAAAATATTTTGTTCTTCTGGCTAAATATCAAATGGCATTTCACGCTCATTCTGGGCCTTCAAGTCATCTGACTGGAGTTGAAGGTAACCAAGCAACTAGTAGATTAGCTACCATGTAGCTGTGTTGTACAGCATAAGGGAGGAAAGCAAATTACACTTCTCTAATTGATGTAATACATCTACTTACATCCTCTGTCTCCCCCTGGCTCGAGTCATCTGCTGACATGTGGGGTTTTTTCTGTTGATTTAGACACGGCGTGTGTGGTTTTCGTACGGCTAGGCCAGCGGGTTGGTTAGATGTGGGTATTCAGCATGGTGAGTACAAGGTGGTTGGCCGTTCTGTTAGATTTGCAGCTGGCACGCTGAGAAGAAGGCCACAGCCCTGTGCGCTCAGCAGCAAAATAAGTATAGTTCGGTGTCGTAGGGCGACAGAAAACTGTGTCTTCCCCAAATAAATTTGCGGGCAGTTTTTGCTAATGTAATCGTGGCCTTGAGGGACGGCGTGAGACGCACAGCAAAGTAATCTCAGCACCCACACTTCGGGCCATCACTTCTACTCTGCAGCAACCGCCAAGCAACAAGGTCTGTCTTGGCACCCCGCCTATCCCAGCCAGGAGCCAGTCAGCACCAGCTCTGTGGAGAACACCTGGCCAGCAGGAAATGGAGTGACTCCACAAACTCCCCTCCCATTGGCAGTATAAGGGCCTGTTGTCACTCAGGGTATATCTTCACTACGCGGAAGAGCGACCCGGTCCGGACTGATCTTCTGGGGATCGATTTTGCGTGCTTAGTGGGGATGCGCAAAATCAAACCGGTCGACCCCGTACTCCTCACTGTTATGAGGACTGAGGGAGGTCAACGGGAGAGTTTCTCCTCTACCTCCCTCTGTGAGGATGGCTGCGTAAGTCGATGGTAGATAAGTCAGTTCCAGCTCCCCAATTGCCGTAGCTGGAATTGTGTATCAACAATTGACTTTAATGTCTGGTATAGACCTAACGTCATCAGGGTCAAGCTCACCACCTCGGCAGCCTAGTCCCAATGCCCGGAAACTTCCTCCCCCTTACAAGCTAATTTAAGACAAATTATTCCTTACAGGAGCTCTGCCGAGTTGCCTCACAGCAGTGGCAGATGGCAGGAGTTGGGAGAACGCCCCAGACAAACAATGACCAGGGCATGGGTAAAACAGGCCTATGCAAAGAACCACCACCACCCTTGTGTACGACTCAGCACCTCCTAAACAGGGCTGAAGTGGGCTGTAAGTGCTGCTCGGGGGTGTATGTCAGCCCTGGACTCCCCAGCGGTAGCGTAAGGACAGCCCCCTCTCACCTTGGCCCAACATGAATTCCGCCAGTCGGCCTGTGAGCAAGCCTGTGCTCTCCTCAGCGTGCAGGGCTGCGCTCTTCAGTCAGAGCTACGGGCGGGATTATCATCAATCCCACACTGCTCCTGTCCGACCACCGGCAACGCCTCATCCGCTGCCCACAGGAGACACGATTGAGCTGACTTTTTTATAGCTGTACTTTTATTTATATCCAAAGTTTACAGACAACAGCGGAGGCCGGTGATGTTACTGGGCACACTGAGCGCACCCGTTAACTGGCTGTCACGGGTCATTTCTCAGTGTCTGACCCACCATGGAGTTACTGGGTGAAGGTAAACACCAGGGGCAGGAAAGGTATATTTAGAAAAACTTCTCGTGGCCCTCAGATGCAAGCAAGAGCTCAGGAACGTCGGTTCGTGCTGCAAATAGCCTGGGAAGGCTGATGAATGATGGCGAGTTTGCCACTGAGGCCTCAAGGAGAGCTGAGATTTGGGAAATCCGTCTCTTTGTGGACGAGGGTGAAATTTATTGCACCAGCCCAAAGCCAAAGGCACCGGAGGATCCCTGGCACTGAACCTCCTATTGTGTACCGGTGCACAGGACGCAAAGACCTGATTAAGTATCACTGATCTCCTTTCACAGGTGAGGGAACCGAGAGGCAGTAATTGTCCGGGGAGTCATGGGAGCCAGTGAATGAGACAAGAAAAGAGCCTGTGAATCTGGGCTGTGAAACCCATTTGTGCCACGCAGTAAGAGCCCATCTTCGGCAAGCTGGAAGAGCAGCCCCAGCCTGGCTGCGCCCACATCTCAGCGCCCTTCCCAGACACACCCTGCCCTGTCTGACTGGTTTGAGAAAGCTCCCAGAGAGCTCTTTCCCTGGGAACCCTGGGCAATTTCACTCCCCTTCCTTAGACTTAGCTGTGGCCAATGAGGAGGCTGCAAACCTTGCTGAGTCTTTGCAGGCACGGTGCATGCGGTTTGGCCTCAAGCGAGGTGAGTTAGGGGGACAGTTCCCCACCTCAGCTGGTGCTTTGCTGAGCATGTCTCCGACATCTGGCCTCAGCTAATCCAGACACGAGCAGCACCTGCCCTTGGAGCCCTCAGGAGTGCCCTGAGAACATGCCCACTGCCTCCCTCAGCTGTCCCGTCAGCGAGCTGTGAACCCTGGCGCTCCAGAGCGGTGCAGCCGGAGACAGCTTCTGCCTTCCAACGCAAGGCGCCACCTACAGAGCTGCTGTCGTTACAGATGCTGCAGCACCTGCCTCATGGGGATCTCCAAGGGCTTTGCAAACATTGATCAACTAAACCTCACAGCGGTTGCCCAATTTGCACAGCCCCAGAGATACCAGGGGGGTTACCTTTGACTGACATTGCTGCAAGAGCAGAATCAGCCCCAAAGTGATTTCTCCAAAAGAGCTGGGACCAGAGCCCAGGAGTCCTAACGACCTGCCCCCTTCTGTAACCATCAGCCCCCACTCTCTGGCACCCGTCACATGGACTGAAGCTGAGGTGTTTGCGGCAGATCCTGGAAAAGTCTGCAGCAGTGTGTGTGCATCCCTACATGCTGAGAGCCACCACGCCGCTGCAGTGGGTAACCAGGCACTGTGCGAAGTAAAAGATGCATTTTCAATGATTTTCGGCTCAAAATCCAAGCAAATAAATGATTTCCATCTGGAAAGAGAATGCAAATCTATTTTAAATTGCCAGCTGCTTCCATCCAAATATATTCGGCAATCTGATTTCTCTAGTCTTGCTGCTTTCTCTTCTTTGGTCTTTTCTTCTCCTTCTTCCTCTTGCATTTATTTATTCCCTTGTGTCTGTTTGTTTTTCTGAAAGGGTTCAAAGGGGAAAGGGATCACTGGCGCAGCGGAAGGACAATCTGCATCAAAACCCATGAAAGCGGCCAGAAAGAAATCGAGGCCTTTGATTCCGCTATCCTACTCATCCGGAACCCATACAAAGCCCTGATGGCCGAGTTCAACCGGAAGTATGGTGGCCACATTGGATTTGCTTCTCACGCCCATTGGAAAGGCAAAGGTAGGCAAGTTACCTCAGCGTTTTCTACGGCAGTGTCACTCGTTGGCTTGGGTTGCAGGGGGAAAACACCCACCTGCGTTATAGAGCACTAAAACTGGAAGGGACCTCAAGAGGTCATCAGGTCCGGCCCCCTGACCTCACAGCAGGATCAAGCACCGTTTAAGAGTCTCCAGACCATCCCTGATAGGTGTCTCTCTCACCTGCTCTTTAATATTTCCAGTGATGGAGATTCCACAACCTCCCTAGGCAAGTTATTCCAGTGTTTAACCACCCTGACAGTTAGGAAGTTTTTTCTAACGTCCAGCCCAAACTTCCCTTGCTGCAGTTTAAATCCATTGTTCCTTCTCCTATCCTCAGAGGCCAAGGAGAACAATTTTTCTCCCTCCTCCTTGTAACCCCCTTTGATGTACTTTAAACTGCTCTCATGTCCCCTCTAAATCTTCTCTTTTCTAAACTAAACAAGCCCAGTTCTTTCAGTCTTCCCTCATAGCTCACGTGCTCTAGACCTTTAATCATTCTTGTTGCTCTTCTCTGCACCTTCTCCAATTTCTCCACATCTTTAAGTGTGGTGCCCGGAACTGGACACAATACTCCAACCGAGGCCTAATCAGTGCAGAGTAGAGCAGAAGAATGACTTCTCGTGTCTTGCTCACCACCCTCCTGTTGATGCATCCCCGAATCAGGTTTGCTTTTGTTTGTGGCAGAGTCACACTGTTGACTCCTGTTTAGCTTGTGGTCCACTGTGCTCCCTAGATCCCTTTCCGCAGTACTCCTTCCTAGACAGTCGCTTCCCATTCTGTATGTGTGAAACTGATTGTTCCTCCCTAAGCGGTTGGATTCTGTCACCATTGTCCAAACAAAATGTTTTGGTGGTTTGGATTCAAATGACTTTTTGTTCCAAAACGTCCTTTAAAGGTGCAGAGTAATGTGTATGACGTTACACAGAGGCAGGCTGAATGATGCGCGTCACCACACTCTGGGAGCCAGGGGCATGCAGGAAAGACTATGGCTAACATACACAATGCTCCTTTGGCCTGTGTTACTCAGATCTGTGCTGCAGTGTAGCTGACATGAGGGCAGAGGGCATTACAGAGTCGCAAGAGCTCTGACGAATGCATCCCTCTACTGCCAGCAGCTTAATGTATAGCAATAGCATTTGCTCTTAGCGCCATACATCTGTCCAGTAGGCAGGGAAACAGGGGTATAAAATCACCCCCCCTTTTATGGATTTCTATACTACTGCACAGACCGCTGCAGTGACCAGCCCGTGGCAGGTGGCCAATCCAGGCAGCAGTGCCGACAGCCGTGGCCGGCCCCTGGGCAGAGGTCCAACTCCATGCCCTCAGAAGCGCCAAGGGCAGAAGGGGGAGTGGGTTTAAGGCATTCAGCCCACAGCACTGACAAGCCCATTGCGCTGGGCCCCCCTCCCCTTCCCTCACAGCCACACACAGCCGGAGCAGCGCTGCTCCGGCACTTCAAAGCACAAGGTAGCAGCACCGGTGGCCAGAGCTCCTGGTGCTTTGAAATGCCAGGCCTGGGGGCAACTGTTCCCCTTTGCTCCCCAACCCCACACGCCCTGTCAGCAGGCCTGGATCTAGGGCAAGAACCCAGAAGCGGAGTTCAATGACATTTTCAGACAAGGCTTTTCTGGGCTATGCAAGGCAGATTTGAGGACACCAAAATGCCTCATGAGTTTGTACCCCTTTCCCTGGCTGACAAAGCCCGGCCCACACTCAAAGAGCCCTAAGAGTTTGTTTCAGCAGTTTCAAAATGAAATCTTTTGATTATTTGGATTCAAATAACTTCTGGTTGCGAAAGTCCCATCCCCATTTACGTGAAACAAGTCAGACACATTTGGAAATCATGTCTGAAGTGGGAATGAAACATTTCATCTTATGATTTCGTTGGACCCAGAATGAATTCTCTCTCTCCCTATTTTTGATCCACCAAAATGTCAACACCGTTTATTTTACAGTTGATATTTTTTGCGATTTTGTTGGAATCACCACCAAACTGAAAATGCACTGTTCTGACAGGTCTCTCCGGGGGTTCTTGTATCCATTCCTCTGCTAGATCAGAGACCTTGGGCTAGGGCCTTCTGCGAGAGGGGAACTTCAACAAGAGAGCAAACGCCAAAGGGGAATTGTCATGGAAATGGGAATTCGACCATTAACCCAAGCAGCCTTGGAAGAGAAAGGTGTTTTGCCCAGCTCTAGTGGGTGTACGCAGCGCTTGGGAGGTTGGGCTGGCCCAGGAAGAGTGAGAGGATGCTGGGATCCGCAGAGCCAACAGCCACCATGGGCCCCAATGCCAGGTGCACGTAGAGGCCAGCTCGGCAGGACCTGGGGCAGAGCTGGGGGCAGCCAGCCTGTAGCCCCACCCAGGCCATGGTGTGCCCACCCCTCTCCCCAGGCGTAGAGCCATGTGGTGCAGAACTCTGGAGCTAATTCAAAAGCACACAGGGCTTCAGCCACCTCCGCCGTCACCGTAGCAGCAGCAGTGTCTGGGAGACTGGAACCCCTCTGTTTCATCGGGTCCGAGGGCAACTGCCCCCTTCCAGCCACCCCCTTGCCGCACTCCCGTCGGCAGGCCTAGCTGGGCTTCATTGTCCCTATCTTCTTTACCTTGTTGTGCAATAAAAGTCCCACTCAGGGGGCTGCAGCCTGAACACACAGCTTTTGCAACTGGTTCCCAACCACCCATGAAAGCCATTTTCTCCTCCATGTGCAAAATTATCCTTTAAACGGAGGTCTTAGCTCCAGCACTCCCACTGGGCTACTCCATTCTGCCTTCCTGGGTGCTGTGCTACCTGCAGCCTGCAAGGGCTGCCTCCCCCTGTCGGGTTAAACGAAAACAACTCGCTCACTCAGCCAAAAGCACTGGGCAGCCAGGTACCGTCTACGGCTTCTGCACCTGCCCAGCCTGACTTCTGCACTCTGCCAACCCAATACTGGTCTCACTTTCCCAGATGGGGCGCTGGCTGTGTGCTTGTGGAGAGGAGGTGAAATCTTGCAGGGTTTTACTCTGTGCTCTCAGAAAGGGGCCAGAAATCCGTTATCACAGTTCTGCTTCAGGGAAAGGCTATGAAATTTCTGGCCAAGGACAGGTGGTTATGAATCCTCTTCTGACCTGATGTTTTTCCCTCTCGCTGGACGTTCCACGTAGGAACCCAGTAAGAGAGAATCCTTCCCCTCCGGGCTAACACGTCACAGCCTTGTCATTCTACACACCCAGCTGCTCTGGGGAAAGCACCTTCCCCATCCATGCACAGGCACATATTGTAGATGCTTGTTAATTAGAGCAATTTACAAATTGCTGTTGTGAAATTGACTTCATTGGAAAGAGTTAAAATATTTAGCTTGATTGAACATCTGCTACCCTTAATGCAGAGTTTATTTAAGGGGATCTCTTTTTGTGTGGCTGGGATGTGCCTGGATTTCATTATTGCCACGTGTACCAAGATGCTCTCGCTCGCACCCCGTTGCATGGGCGCCATCACCAGAGATGGGCCCAGAGCAAAACCCCACCGCACTTGAGGGTGGATTCTGCCTTTTTCGATACAGCTCAGAGCACAGGATGGTGCATTGTCCCCAGTGAATCTGCTTCCCCGTTGGCTCTGGGGAAGTAGTGATTTGCTGTTGATTTAGGCCTGTAACAAATCATGACACCATTTCACACAAGTTTATCTGTGCTGCGAGATGCGGGGGGAGAGGAGGTCAGAGCCTTTTCTCGTCACTCATTTGTGCCAGTGAGGAGTAGCCAGGGCTTGTGCATCTTGGAAGCCAGGTCTGTGAAGGATGTCTAAGAAGGACTGTGCTGTGCCCCTCCCAAGCACCATTAACCAAGCCACTATCTAGCCGTCAGCCTGAGGAGCTCACAGGTTCAGATGGGACCATTTTGATGACCCAGCTTGGCCTGTATGTCAGGCTCGAGTGCTTCCCAGCATTAATTCCTGTTTGATCCAGAGCAGATCTTCGAAAACAATAGCCTATCTTGTGCTCACCTCTAGCAGTTTTGGTCCCTCTCTAGAACCAATGCGAAGACTAGCATCAGCGAGGTGGCCGTGTTAGTCTGCATCTGCAAAAACAATGAGAAGTCCTGTGGCACCTTATAGACTAACGGCTATTTTGGAGCGTGAGCTTTTGTGGGGGAAGACCTGCTTCAGGTCTTTGCCCACAAAAACGTACGCTCCAAAATAGCTGTTAGTCTATAAAGGTGCCACAGGATATGAAGACCGAGGTAGTACAGGCCTGACAAAGTGCAGAGTCCTTTATGGAAAGTGTGCTTAGGTTTGGGAAGGAGCTTTACTACTTAGTGAGGTTCTTGATGGTTACAGCTGCTAGATGAACTGCCTCGGAAACAGATGTTCTCTATCTACAGAGGTACAGCCCACACAGCAGCAGGAGAAATACCCTTTACTCTGCCCCGATTATCTGCTGTAATGCTGAACAGGCAAGCCCATCTTGGAGGCTCAGTCTCTATGCTGGGGTCTTGGTGCTGGCCACAGTGCTAACTGGAACAATGTGCCGGAGGTTTTTTGGCTACCCCTTGGGGCTCTCCCTGACTGCTGCTCTCCTTTGGGCTAGATTTGGCTTTCAGATGCAGGACAAAGACAGTTGTCCATTTCAGCATCTATTGCTGACGTTTAAGGGACAAAATTTCTGCTGAGTCCTGCTTGTGCCTATCGCAGGGAGCTGCACGTGTCAATGTGTAGTTAGACTGTTTCCAGCCTGTACCAGAGTCACTACACACAAATGTAAGAGGGTTTTCAGGTCCAGTGAGCAGGTGACTAATTTTATAGCTTCCCTCTCTGTATCCAGGCTTGAGACCCTTTCTTTCAGCTCACTGCATTTGGGAGAGCCAACAGCTCCAGATATTTCTCTGTGTAAGTCTGGGCCACCTGGGCAGATCGCTCAGCACGATTCACTGCTTGCAGTAGCTATGATTACACTGCACAGAGAACATGGAGAGAGGAAACCTGTGGTGCTGAGGTGCTAGAGCAACCAACACAAAAAAGCTGAGTAGAAGGTGGGGAAAATGTATCCACAAATACTTTCTCCAACACAAAAACTAACTGCGCTTTGGATTTAACTCAAAACATAGCACCTTGTGCTCTAAAGAAGACACATTTTGACAGCAAGGACAATTAACTGTTTGAGGGCTGAGATAGGAAATAAGCGCCGTCTACCCAGGGTGAATTTTGCCCATTGTGAATATTTGCAATAAACAACTCTTAAATAATCAGCAGAACAAAAAATATTCTCTGGTGAAATTCCCCAATAAATCTGAATAGAGAACGAAATTAACAATGGTACAAAGTGAACAGCGGGCAAAATTTGTCCTCGGAATAATCAGCTCGAAATCATTCATTCAGCTCCTGGGTACCTGTCCCAGAGCATTCCCCCTTCAGAGAGGGACTAGCAAAGTCCTCGCTGTGCTGGCTGCAGGTCAGTCCAGTAAACCTAGGAAAATACATCTTTGTGCCCGAGCATGTTTAGAAACACAGGACCTAATATTGCAGAGTTATGGTTCTATCAATACCTATGAAGCAGTACCGTGAAGAAAGGCTCTTTCACTGCATTCCGCATTCATGTGTGTTCTATTAATCTCTGCTTGCGATCGCTGCAGTGGGAAGGAGAGAGGAAATTGGAGCTAGGGCTTTAGCACAGAATTTTTCTTCTTTACTATGTGGGATTTTTCTCCCCCTAAGGGCAGAGGGAGGAAACGCCAGCAAGAAACAAACCAGCTACTTCTCCAAACTACAGAATCAGCTGCCGTCAGCTGAGGCATGTTTGGGGATGGTGGTTTTGTGGTCTAGTCCTCCCATTCCAGCCTAGTCTCCTTCTTCAACAATGGCATGAGCATGGGGGAAACCTTTTACCCTCCCCAGTCTGCTCAATGCCCGTAGGTCCCCATGAATTATAGCGTTGCCCCTTCTTCCTGTCCGTGGAATTACCCCGCTCACCATCCAGGTTTGCACCCAAGACTTTCAGCACTGTAAGCGACTGCTCTGCACACCCCCATGGTCTCAGGATCATGCTGCAGGTTTCTGCCTGAGGCTGCCTTTCCTCAGTGCTCCTTGCACACACCACAGTCACTGAAATGCTTCACTGCTGCAGCCCAGTTGAGTTAAGCCTGTCGATAAGGTGGGACAGGTCTGTGTGTAGTTCAGGGAAGTGCCCAAGAACAGAACTCCCAGCGACAACAGAGAGGCCCAGCCCCTCCTCACTAAGGGCTCAGCTTCCTGCCAGCCCTGCAGTGATATCTGCCCCCTGTCCAACCCAGGGCACGGCCCCTCCTCATCTACCTGTCTGCTCTCCCAGCACTAACTCCCTGGAGCTCTTCGCTAAGGGTGTAGCCAGCCCCACAGGCCTCTCTTTTATACACCCCAGGCCTGATTGCATCACATGACCCACAGGTCAGATCACCTCCATTTTCCCCACCTGGGGAGGTGAATGGCTCTCGTCACAGGTGGGGCTGAAGCCCATCTCCCTTTAAAGGGCCAGTCACCTGTGCGAGCCCCAAAACACAAGCCTCTCCCACAGGAAAGGAATAACTTCATATGCTGGTAGCAGTGGTAGGGCTGTTAACCAGAAAGTGGGCCAGCTCCTGGAGGATAACCACCTTTGAACCTGGCTGCAAGCCTGTGTGCTGTGGTAGATTGATAACAATAATATCTTGCTCTTATCAGCCATAGCTCTCAAATTACACGACAAAGGAGGATGAAGCCCTTTATCCCCATTCTAATGATGGGAAAACTGAGGCTCAGAGAGGGGAAGTGCCTGTGGCTCAAGTCCCTCTCTGTACACGGGGGATAACAGCGACAACAGCACAGCCCTGCCTTGCAGAAAGAAGGCTTTTGCAAAACGCACACTGACGATTGAGGAACTCAGACACTGCGGCAAGGGGGTAAATACATACCGACGATGAAAGCAGGGGGAAGACACTGCTCACTCTGTCCAAACATTTAATGCTCAATCCTAAGAGGCCTTTTGTTGGAGCTGCCATGCAGCTGTCTATTAAAACAAAAGGGCAAGCTGCTGCTGAGTTATTTCCCCTCTGCCCGGAAGACTCAAGGGAGCCCCTTCTCCACGCAGCCTGCAGTGGAGCAAACACAGCTGCAGCCTTTCTCATTCTTCCCACGGATGTGACCTCCTGGCCCAAGGCAGAGGGAGCGCCTCTTCATGGCAAGAAAGAGATTATCACATTTTCTTTGCTAGCTTAATCCCTGGCTTTTCTGCAGCAATGACTGTCAGGTGGGCCATACATAGGGCAGGGGTTGTTTTTCTTCCCTGACCCAGCTGCTGGCCTCTCTCTTGCTACCGAGTTAAGGCCCCCACCCCATTTTGCATCAGACCTGACTTTCATCTCCAGCCGAGTGCCCAGGGCCCGACCTCCTCCGTGGCTTGCCTCTTGAGCCGGCTCCGTGAAACCCTGCCTTTAACCCTTCGCCCGGGTGCTGCATTTATGCATCCAAACCATGCGTGCCTGCGGATAGTGGCAGACTGGGAAATGGGGCTGGGACCTTGTTCTCTATTACAAAAAGCAGACAAAGGACAAGCCTCTCTGGCTGGAAATGAAACTGACTAATAGAAGCAGGCTCTGCTTGGTTTCCACTTTTCTTGCGAGGCTGTCTGCGGCATTTGAAAGTGAATTTAGTGCTAGTCAGCACAGACGGACCCTGGAGATTGTTTTTGTGTGTGTACCAACAGGTACAGCACTGCAGGCCCCGGATCAGGAAGCCATCCGTGGTCAGAAAGGGCTTTTCAGGACATGCATGAAGTGGGTGTAAGTGTTTCTTCAGATCAGCGCCACTGTGCCAACAATGGGTTTTTTTTTCCCCCAACCAGCTCGGAATAAGCTTAATGTGTGCGTCACAGAACTACACGAGCAGCTGACTCGCAGCGAGGTGACATTTTGAGTGTCCGTCTTCTCTGAGAATGCCCCTCCCCTGTCTGGAGCTGTGACAGGCACATTCCCCTCAGCCAGCTGTGGAATTGGACCGAGCGCCGGCTCTGCGCTGAGAGAAGGTGCTTGGGCCTCACCCATGGAGATATGTCTGAGTGGGCTTCAAAAACCTGAGATGGTCTGGAAGAGCTTGCTGGACCATGAATGGTGATTTTCAGTGGCTCTCGGAACACTGAGATGGTTAAAGAAGCTGGTTCCGGCACACGGCACAGGTTCCGATCTGAGGAGCAAACATCTGATAACGGGCTTGTCATTCGAGCAGACAGGCATAATGAGCTCCAGTGGCTGGAAGACAAATCTAGACATATTTGGCCGGGAAAAAAGAGGCGCGCTAGTTAAGGGTGGTGGTCATTAACCCTGGGAACAATTTGCCGAGGGGCTGAGGTGGGTTCTTACCAAGAGCAGGTGTTTTTTGAAGAGATCTACTCTAGCGCAGATGGGAGTTAATTCTGGGTAGTCCTGTGGCCTCTGTTATACAGAGATTACCCAGCGCTCCTTTCTGGCTTTACAAGCTATGGACCTCCAGTGCAGCCAACAGCTGCCGCAGGTCCCCGGGCAAGGTGGGCCCAGCTCCATTCCCAGAAGGGCTGTGGCCTAGGGTGGTAGGGACGGGTCCCAGTGCAGTCAGGCAGCACAGTTGTGGCCGTTCAAAGAGGCCCACATCAGCAGCCGCCGCCGCTGAAGTGGCAGCAGCAGCCGGCGGTCCAGGCCCCTTTGAAAAACCAGGCCCTGGCACAACTGGACAACACAACTCTGTCCCGCTCCTCCACCAATCTCTCGGCAGGCTTGTGACCCTGGCGCTCAGTCAGAGACGTCTGTGACCTCAGTCACACCATACTGTGGCGGAATGGGGGGGCGAGTGACTGCTCCCAGCTGTGGCATCTAAATCCACCAGGCTAACGGGAGCTGGTGCTGGTCACAGCTTCCAAAAACCGGAAGCTCAGCAGATCCCTGGCTGAGAAGATGCATTTAAGGCACAGTAGGAATGATCAAAGCTACTGCACGTGTGGGACAAAACCTCCCTTTTGCTCTCCTGGCTGCTGCAGTTGTTGAATGCAGCCACTGATCATTCTTTTTTTTCCCCCTCCTGGTTGCAGCTGTGCATTCCACCAGCCTGGGCCGAAAGCTCTTTAAAATCAGTATTTTGTTCCATGACATTAATTTTATGATATCCCTGGAGTGGTTCCAAAGCAAAGTTTTATGCGATATGATTACACAAGGTGAATTGTCCTGTATCTGTTTAATGAAACAGATACTGTCTTTAATGATTCTTTGGGGAATTAAATACAGTTAAGCTATTAATCAGGCCTTGGTGCCTCAAGCAGGACAAGAGGAAGGAGCACGTGCCAAGAGCTTTTATGCGTCATAAGGTACATGTGTATTGCATTTTCAGAAGACTCATGGCTTATTATTGGTGTTTCATTATCCTTTTCATCACCTGATTTTAATGTGAGGATCAATTAGCAAGAAACCTTGGGAATAATTGAAAGATTTTTAGTAGGGAACACGTGTAGTCAGCCTGGGGCCCAGATGGCTAGTTCCGTTCACTGAGGATATCATGAATCACCAGGCGAAGTCCTTTGTGGCGCTTTATTGACAAAGCTGGTGGTCACGTCTTTCAGAGCCATTTTGCCGAACTACTCCTGGTGCTGAGGATCAGAAACCACAGTACCTGGGATCTTCCTCTCGCTCACACACATGCCTGCAGACGCAGAAGCAATGAAGCTCAAAACTCAGTGCTCTGATTAGACAGCCTGTTCACAGGGACAGGTGGTAATAGCCACCGTGATTAACCCAGCCAACGCAAGCAGCAGGAGGCAATGCAGAGTCTATCTGGGGTGAAAGTGAAAAGAAGGCGGGCATTGCCTCACCTCAGGAGCTGCGATTCCCAGCTCCCAGGACACCGTTGTCAAGGAAATCACGCCAGTTCCAGGTACGGAACGTGAGTCTGCCCCCTTGGTGTTAGAAGCGAGCAGCACCTCTGCAGCTTGGCGGGCGGGCTAGCCACTGCGGGGAAGATACCGGGAGACAGAAGAGAAGCTTCCGACTTCATGCCCATTTTAGGAGATTTTGGTAAAACGCCATCCGGCCAGGTCTGCCAAGTTACAGGACGCCGATGGCGTGTGGTATGTGACATGAAGCTTGCGTGATGGAGGGAAAGACTCCCCCTCAGCAGATGGGTTCAGAGAGTGACTCAACCATTACTGGCAAAACACAAGGTCATTACCAGCCGGAAAAAAAATTATTGGCGGGGGGCAGGAAGGGATGTGGGGTTGGATCAGGTCTGTAAGGATGGCAATTAAGTTTAGAGACATGGCAATTCAGAGGCATGAATGAGAAAGCACCTCTCCCCGGCCATTAAAAACACTGCAGCACTTATAGCAGTAAAAATCACACTGAATTACAGAACTATTGGGCTGGGTGGGACCTGGAGAAGTCCTCAAATCCAGCTGCCTGTGCCGGCAGGACCGAACACACCTCATTTGTCCCTGATGGGTGTTTGTTCAGCCTGTTCTGCGACACCTCCCATGATGGGGATTCCACAGCCTCTCCTGGAGGGAGCTTGACTCCTCTTAGAATTAGAAAGTTTTCCTACTATCTAACCTCAGCCTTCCTTTCTGTAGCTTAAGGCCCATCATTTCTTGGGCAGCCTTCAGTGGACATGGTAGAATGATTCATCACTGCCCTCTTTGTCACAGCCCTGAACCTAACGACCAACGAAAATGATTAGGGGGCAAGAGCACATGAATCTGGGCTTATTTAGTTTGCAGAGGAGAAGAGTGAGGGGCAATTTGATACCAGCCTTCAGCTTGCTGAAAGGGGGCTCTAAAGAGGATGGGGAGAGGCTCTTCTCAGTAGTGATGGAGGACAGAACAAGGAGCAATGGTCTGAAGTTGCAGAGGGGAGAGGTGTCGGGTGGATATTAGGAAAAACTATTTCATCAGCAGGTTGGTGAAGCACTGGAATTCATTACCTAGAGGGGTGGTGGAATTTCCATCCCTAGAGTGTTTCAAGTCCTGGTTTGGCAAAGTCCTGGCTGGGATGGTGTAGCTGGGGTTGAACCTGCTTTAGGCAGGAGGCTGGACTAGATGAATTCCTGAGGTCCCTTCCAGCCCCAGGATTCTATGATTCTCTTTGAAAACTGCTCTGGGGTTCCCCCCGCAACCAGTCATTGTTTCTCAAGACTCAACAGGCTCAGTTTGTTTAATCTTTCCTCACAGGCCTGGGTTTCCAAGGTCGGGTCTACACCAGAAAAGAAATATGATCTCAGATACTCTTTCACCAGGAGGGTGGTGAAGCTCTGGAATGAGTTACCTAAGGAGGTGGTAGAATCTCCTTCCCTAGCGGTCTTTAAGTCCCAGCTTGACAAAGCCCTGGCTGGGATGATTCAGCTGGGATTGGTCCTGCTTTCAGCAGGGGGGTTGGACTTGATGACCTCCTGAGGTCTCTTCCAACCCAGGGATTCTATGCAACTCCTTCTACAAGAATAGCGTAGCTGGAGTCGACGTACCTTAGGTCAACTTTCTCCGCTGTCTCCACAGCAGGGAGTCGAAGTGAGAAACTCTTCCGTTGACTTCCCTTAGTCCTTGCAGTACTGGGGTCAACAGAGATACCCCGAACGTTCGATTTAGCGTGGCCCTCCTAGCACGGCCCTCCTAGATTGACCTCCAGAGTGTTTCTCTTCTCACAAGTACAGACGTGCCTAAACCTGTGATCATTTTTGTTGCCCCTCTCAAAAGTGTGCTGCCCAGCCTCAGACCCGCCCAGAGCGCACCACACTTACCTCAGCAGCCGTGGCGTGAGCTGCAAGCCGTGGGCTCTTTCGAATCACTGGGCTCCAGGCAGTACCTCCTTTGCTTCCCCCTCCTACCAGTGGGCTTGTGCACAGAACTGGATACCGGAATCCAGCAGGGGCTTCACCGAGCGGGACAGTTACCTCTAACATACCTCAGAACGACAAGAATGACATTTTCATGGCTGCATCACACTGTGGGCTTGTATTCCACGGGTGATCCACTCTAGCGTCCGGGTCCTGGGCAGCAGCTCTACCACCCAACCAGTTTCTCCCTCTTTTGTCATGGTGAAGTTGATTTTTCCTTCCCAAGTAAACTACTTAGCCCTGATCAGCACTGAATTCCATTGTCCTGGTTGCAGCTCAGTTCTCCAGTTTTTCAAGATCCCCTCCAACCTCGTGTCATCTGCAAATTGTATCACCTTCACTATCAGCATAATTTGCACATTTCTTCTGCCTGCTCTTGGAAGACCTCGTTGTGTTGTGTAGCGGGGCTGGGTATGGAGGAATTTCGCATACGTGTACTCTACGATTTTCAAACCGTATCAGACTTTGGACACCCGATTCTCATTAAAGTGGGTGGGAATTGGGTGTGGACACCTCAACCACAGCATGGATTAGATTGTGAACCACACCAGAGCATTCACTACTTAGGCCTTGTAATGCTCCAGTGAACGAAGTAAGTATAACAACGAGTATAATTCACTCACTCCCCTTTTATGGGGATGGGCCATGAGACACAGGGAAGGCAGATCACAGACCTAAGCTAGCTGAGTGAGCAAACCATACTATGGCGTGACTCCTGGGCTCACACGATGGCCCAAAGGGAGACCGGAGCAGGACAAAGTGCGTCTGTCCTGCTGTAGAGGAGAGCCTCAGCGTGTTCTTCTGGGAAAAGGAAAGGCACACAAGCTCATGCCAGGAAGGGGGAAAACCAGCCAGATCTACTGTCAGGGTGTTTGAGATGTACATTTGCTGCCCAGCCTTCTCTCGTACCGGTCCCTCCTCCTTACGCTTGTTGGGGAAGAGAAGCTGATACGTATCAGACAGGCCTGGGGAAAACGTACCGGTGCTGAAGCTCTAAGTCCATGTGTCCCTTCGTCAGCCAGTCAGGGTCAAGAACACTCCCTTTCAGTGCCTAGGCCATAGCGCAGCCCATGACTCAGAATAGACACGTCCATAGGGTTTTCAGCCTGCCAGATAGTTCTGCCCGACTCTCCTTGCATAAGCCTCAGTTCCCTCCAAGTCTTTCCCCCCCTGGTGGCTCCGGGACTTTTGCCTTACAGCCCCTGGGATGGGAACAGGCTCCCAGACCCAGTCAGCCTGGATGCCAGTGCTTCCCCCACCCCTTCAGCCACTCCTAAAGACCTCACCCTCTAATAAAGTCCTGCTGTCCTGGCTCCCACCTGCATTAATTGTATCCTTTCCATCTGTACACTTAGACCAAGCCCTGCCTGCCTTCCTTGCTGGAATGACCCATCCCGGGGCCCTAGGCAACTACAGAGGTTACTCAGGTTTGGGTCTCCTTCTCCCCCACAGCTGGGACGTAGGCACCCGCTGAGTTTGCCCATGCATCAATCCAGCCCTGCTTGAGCAATCTTTTTGACGTCCAGCAGAGCAGGATCAGACCCTTGTGTTGCGATCTCATTGCGTCAGGGACGTAGTTTTTTGTTCCGATAGAGGAACTGCTACACAAGCAGTGTGCTGCTATATTATTAATGACATCACTAATAGGTAGATTGGTAATCAAGGAACGCGCATTCAGTCTAGTGACTGTGGATGTGCTCTGACTGATACTTTCATTAATGGATTTCTTTTGATTCTCTCAGAGTGGCCAGAGTTCGTCAAGAATTATGCCCCCTGGTGGGCCACTCACACCCTGGACTGGTTGAAGTATGGCAAGAATGTGTTGGTGGTGCATTTTGAGGACCTGAAGCGAGACCTCTTTGTCCAGCTGAAGAGGATGGTGAGCCTGCTGGGCACTGTGGTGTTTGAGGACAGACTCTTGTGCGTCGAGGGCCAAAAAGATGGAAACTTTAAGCGCTCCGGGCTGAGGAAACTGGAGTATGACCCCTACACACCCGAGATGAGGAAAACCATCAGCACTTACATCAAAACCGTGGACATGGCTCTAAAACGCAGAAACCTCACAGGAGTCCCAGACGACTATTATCCGAGATGATGAAGATGACACGTGGGAGATCTGACTCTACCCAGGACAGAAAGGCTTGGTTTTTCCCAGCCAGTTCCTACTTCCACCCAGTGGGTGGCTTTCTTTCAACTATCCATCTGCTGCTCTTAGCTGGTAATGAATTCCCTGCATGAGAAAAAAAAAAAAAACGGCCACCAGTCATCACTGAGAAGAAGATGCCTTGGCAAACACGTCGACGAGTCTGAACTCTCGTGGGATGGAGCTGTTGTGAATGGGCCTTGTGACCTGAAAACCTTCGCTGCTGCCGTCTTTGCCGCTTTCTCTCTCCTGTAGTGTGGGGTGCGTTTTTTTCTGTTTCTGTCAGATCCGCAAAGGGGTGAACAGTGCTCCAACGTGGCAGGAAGGAGACGCAACCTCCGATTTCCAGTCTGAACGTGGGGCTGGCTGGAGACATGGCATTTGAAGTGTGATCTGCTGTTATTTAAGGTGTCCTATTCATTCCTAATACCTCAACTCTGTTTATAACCTTCCTGGGAGTTTGGGGGGTCGGTCTAATGCTGAAGAGTAGCAGTGAAACCCACTGTGCATATCCCAGGCCTAATTCAGTGCATAGGACCTCATCCAGCAAGGTGTTTTAGGCCATGTTTAGCTGTAAGCACAGCTTCTTAACCTGGGTGTGTGGTGAACCCTGAGTATCGGGGCTCACAGCCACCTCAAATGTCTCAGCTCCCTGTGCAGGAGGGAAGTCACGCCTGAACGTGGTGGACATCGGGGAGAGGAGGAATATGCGCTCGGATAAGACCTGCTGAGGTCATGCATTGGTTTAAGTGTAAATGTAACCACCCACAGGCAGACTCAAACCTGGCACCTCTGGAGCTTAGTGCAGGAGCCGCTATGGTTCGAGCGAAAAGCCAGCCAGCTCTCAGCTAACGCTGTGCAGGAGAGTTAGCCTTTCTTGGTGGAAAGGGTCTAGATGCCGCCATATGGGACACTTACCCACACAGGAATGGTCCCACAAGGACTATCCTCCTACTCCCCTGCTTAACATTAAGCATGTGCTGAGGCGCTTTGCTGGGTCGGGCCGTGGCTCCGTCAGTCTAACTCTGAGGCACAACGCTGGAGTGACACTGCTTTAAACGAGAACAAATGTGCCCCATCCCATGCTGGCATCCCAGCTGTAAGGTCCTCCCTGCCTCCCCCTCCCAAGGGCCTTGCCCTTCCCACCCCCAGCTTTGGTAGCCAACGTAGCCGGGCTGGGACAGGCTCCTGCGCTGTCAACATCCTTGTCACAGAATCCCCGACACGGCCGTTCTCCTTGGACAAATATTTGCTGCTTCATCAGCTCAAGGCCTCCACGAGCCACTTCCATTTGTCCTCCTCGCAGACACCTGCTCTGTCTTCTGGAAGGCCCAGGTTTCCCTCAGCTGCTCACCGCTGAGCCATGGCCTGGTGCTGACAATCACGTCCGGGTGGTGGGGGTAGCAGGAGCCACACATCACAGCAGCTGTCAGGGTCACATCCCCTGCATACTCCTCAGACACATGTTGCCTCTGGAACAACAATGCTGCTCCAGGGGGAGAGATGGAGGGCAGGGTGTCCATCTGTGCTAGCCTTTGGCCTCCTAGCTCCAGAGCTCGTAAGCCATAAAGCCGGAACAGCATAAAGCAGGTCCTGTGGAAGGTTACAAATGAGCACAGGGCTTGGGCGCTGAGTACCAAGTCTAGCGAGCAGCCAGAGATTGAGCGCCCCAGATTCGAGCTTCCCATGCGATGGGGAAAGCTGTGAAGTCTGGATCTCGCTGTGAACCCAAGCTCCCTCAAAATTCCAGGGGAAGGGAACCTCAGGCCCCCAAGGTCTGAACTGGGCAGGTCTGCATTTATCATACGTCAGCCCTGGGCTCCACAGGGCAGCTAAAGCAGGCAGGATGTGGCTTTTAGTTACCAGAATTGCCATTGAAACTCCTGCAGCAGAACAGCAACTACTCATGGCATTCACAGCCTATTAAACAACCGGTCATCTCTGGAGAGGCAACAAGGTGGCTTTCAGAATCACCAGGGGTCTTACTCACCTTGCTGCTGCTCTGCTGAGAAGGTTTGAGCACCAGCCTCAAGTTTGCTGTTGTAACTGCCCACAGCCAGACTCAAACCTGGGACCTCCGTGCAGGAGCTGCTACGGTTTGAGCAAAAGGCCAGCTGGTGCTCAGCTACAGCTGTAGAGGAGATTCAGGCTGGCCCTGTGGTCTAAGTCCCACTCCATAGGACAGGGACCCACCCCCAGCAGGTGTGTGGTCTCCACTGTCACACCTCTAACTTATGATTTGCTCTGCAACGAGAAGGTTGCTCTGAAGAAATTACTCCAGCTGGAAACAATTCAGGACCGCCCCCTGCAACCCACCTCCAAACCCCCTTGGGCACTTCCCCATACCCACACCTAGGGGCGGCTGCTACAGCCACTCTATAGCCTCCGAATTCTGCAAAAAAAAAGGAGTCAAACCAAAGGGTCTACGAGCGTTTTCGTGAGGTTTCATTTGGCCAAGCTGACGTCCCTAGGGGCTACATGTGGGTCCGCAGCAAATTCCAACCCACTGACTCATTTCTGGATCAATGCTCCCCTGCAGTCCAAATCCCCCTCCCCACCAACCTACTCCGTGAGTCCCCTTTGGATGTAGATGCAAAAGCCATATATTGTACGCAGCCTTTTTATAGAGTTACTTGACAGTTGGCTTTTAACTCTTGATCTTGATAGAAATAAGTGCACAGTTCTATATAGATCTATATTCCAGGAAAGCAAAGCAAACTACATTGAGAAGAGGAAAAAAATTAAATAGATATATTTTTTTAACATGTCTGAGGAAACGACATAGCCACAGGGAAATTTACAGCGACACCAGGGCTGTGGGGTTTGCTTTCATTGGGGTTTTAGCTCCCCTTCCTGATGTTTCTTTTCTTTGGCTGTTTAGTCATCTAGGTGCAAGCAGAAGCCTTCGAATACAGGCTGGGTCTCATCTCTGAATGTGTTTTGTAAGGAGTAGCGACATCATTTTTAACTCTTCCTTTAGCCAATCGCTTGAGGTTTTCCAAGAGATCAGATGCCTGTGTCCCGACTGAGAAAGCAATTTGGTTTTCTTTTGTTTGTGGCCATCTGCGGCCTGCCAGCCTCCGTCAGAGCATTCCTCAGGTTAACGCCTATTAAACGAGAGTTTTGTTGCTATTCTGCAGTGTGCTGGCGTGTGGTTTGTGGAGTGGCTTAACACACGGATGTGTGCCAGGGACACAGAGATGTCACCCCCCCAGAGACAGCTCCAAGGCAACTGTCAGGCCTGGATGATATTGCCCCCTAAATGTGCTTGGTGCTTCTTAGAGCCAATCCACAGACGTGACACGGCTCCCTGAGCAAAGAGCTGGAGGTTTCATCGGTGATGAATGCAACCAGCGGCAGGGGACAGGGGGGAGACTGCAGCAACAGGTGGAAAGCAGAGAGCAAGGGAGGCTGGAGCAAAGGGTTTAAGGCATGCGCTCCCTGGCCTATACAAGCCTGGGGCCATCTCAGTGTTCTTGCTAGACTCATGCCTTTTGTGGGAGACACCACATAATGGGTGCTTTAGGAGGGGGCCGTGAACATCTGGTGCTCTTGCGTCCAGCAGCATCTGGGTTGTAGTTAGCCAGGTGACCACTTATCCTGGGTGTGTCCAAGTTTCCTGTGGTTCCATAAAGTCTGTTTACAGCCACCAGTTCTGGTTCTCAGTGTTGGGCTGTTCTTTAGCTGTAATTTACCCCCAAATCTCTCATCAGAGCCCAGCTGGTAAGGCTGCTAGACAATATTGACCTCATGTGGTCCGGCAAATTCTCTCATCCGGCACCGGTCAGGTCCCGAGGGTGCCAGACTAGAAAGGTTCAACCTGTACACATGTGAGGAGCAAAGTCATGGGACTGGGAGAAGAATCACACACAAACACACACACACTACGGATGAAAAGTCCCCCAAGGCAGGCCCTTGAATTTTCCAATGCAGACACAACCCATATACAAGTTCAAGGGTGTAATACTTTAATGGGACCCACACTCAGAATCTCCCCCATCTTGGGGCAAACGCTCACTCCTTGAGCAGGGATGCAGACCAGAGTCTCTCTCTCCCAGGGGAGTGTTCCAGTGTTCGTTATGGACACGGCCCCCTTGGAAAGCCTCATGGGCCAAGTTCAAGAGCAGCCTTGCCTAGAGCAGATTAGTTCTGCCGCCATGAGCTGATGCTGCTAAAAAGGAAGTGCAAGGGCGATGAATTCTAACGTGGCAGCCAAGAGATGGCAGAATGAAAGGAAAAGTAACACAGCCCTGTAAAGCAAAACCAGAGCGAAAATGCCAGGCTGGCAGGTAGCGTTAGCAGTCTAGGCAGCCTGCGTGAGCAGCTGGAAAAGAAAAGAAAATTACGAGCAGGAGAGCTCACAGCATAGCCCTGTGCCGGCGTCCAGAGGAATCTTCCCCAGGGTGACCGACAGGAAATCTGGAGACAGGAGCTCCATGCAGACAGCCAGTACAGCTCCCAGGGACGTAGATTGCATGCATGTGTGAAAGGCTATGTGCTACTAGTCGCTGGATTTCTGGAGCAGCAGGGAGTGCCTGGGATGCTTACAATGCTACCTGCAAAGTCAGGAGCATTCAGCCTTCCTGCAAAACAATATTCCAGTGCTGCACAATCTAGCAACTCACGAGCCTGCTTCCGAGGAAACAGCTGATGTAGTGCAGTTCTATGGGCAGAGCAGAGCCGAGCCAACGGGAGAGCTGCTGGAGAGCTTGCATCCAAGCAATTAGTCATAACTAAAGCATGATAGTAGGGGAGTGGGGTGTCAAAGGTTGTCCAGCACAGAAGATGGATGCTAACCTCTCTCATGTCTCACACACACACAAAGCCACATTTTGAGATTCCTGCGCATCAATGTCATCAGAATCCCAGCAGATCATCATGTGAGGCCTCACGAGCCCCATGGGCTGGGAGAAGCACTCAGGAGTTAAGATGACTTGAAGCAGGGGGCTGGACTAGATGACCTCCTGAAGTCCCTTCCAGCCATATGATTCTATAATTCTACGGATAACTCAGCTTTGAGACTCAACAGACAGCACCAGGGGCTTCAGGAGAATTAGCGTTCAGGGGACGTTTTTGGTCCTTCTATTAGGCTGAAAAAACCATGAGAACAGCCTTTCCTCACATTAGTTTGACCCCTCGCACTTCCAAAAATCTCACATTTGCAACAAAGCCCTAAAGTGGGTGAGCTTTTCTTGATGTCCAAGAAAAGTTCTGCAGAGCTTTGGTCTGTTGAGGAAATGCAGCTCAGATTCCAGGACAGGCACATGACAAAGGTATAGAATGCATTGGCTAGAGATAGATAAGCAGACCCCTTTTTCCTGGCAAAATATGCCTGCTTTTGCGCATTTTTGGCACTGAATATTGTCCTGTTTGTGATAGCTGTGAGTGCTGAAGAGTTAAGTGATACAGACATCAGCACTGCTGCTCTGGAGACAGGCAGAGCAGGTTAACATAACACATGAAGTCAGTCACAAAGTTGTCTGTCCATACAGTCCAGCATGTGCTTCTAAACTCCCTGTTCCCCCCCCGCTGGTGGCCACCAGGGTTATTGGCCTGTGATTCCTGGTACTGATCCACCCTGTAATAAAATCCTTTCCTCCGACATTCTTGGGAATGGAGTGAAAACCTCAGTCCCCAAAACACAGAGCTCCTCATGCTGCACCATGAAAGCTCCGTAGCAAAGCTCTACACATCAGCCGGCAGCTTTACAATGGGAATCAGACTCCATGATGCCTTGCGTGGAAGCAAAAGAATTAGAGTTGATCATTTAATTACAGCTTGGCAAGAAAGTCAAGCCAAGGTAACACTGCACACAGGCCCTGGCGTGACTTGCAGAGGAATTCAGAGGCCAACTACGGTCTGTCAGCTGGGCTGTGCCTGTTGCTTACAACTCACCTGTGCCAAAGGCAAGCATTTCAAGGAACACGCAGCCATCCTTGCAGCCACAGTAACAGGTATTTCATGGGCCTACCCAGACAGAACCACAGCATAGGCCCAAAGGACACAGGTTCTCTATGCCCAAGAGCAAAGGTCTCAATTGGCAGGTTTGTCAGCTTGAGATGACGACAGGGTGTGACCTTGTGTAGCAGCACTTGCTGGATAGAATGAGAAGTCGGGTGGGGGGAGGGCTCCAGGTAGGAAATTTTACCAGTGGGATTTACCCATGAACGCTCATTAGCTAATACGTAAAATGGTTAGTCTCTAAGGTGCTGCAGGACAGTTTGTTTCCCCCGCAGAACATTTTAGGGTTCACAAACTGCGTTTTCCTTTTAAATGACACGTCCCCATCTCCCCCTCCGTGATGCCAGGGGAAGATGCGAGTCACTACAGAACTCCATCTCACAGAGAACCTGAGCGCTCTCACCGCTGGCGTCTTCTACAGTTTGGGGCCACCAATGAGCTATCACCCTCCAACCAAACCTCAGGGGTTGTATGCTGCCTCTTAGCCCCTCTGCCCTGGTGGTAAAGCAGCTGGCAAGGAGTTCCAGACTCTCTTCCCCTTCAATTTATGGATCGTCTTGGGGAAAATAATTTCTCAGCACAAATTCTTTAATTATTGTTCCTAGATACAACCCACCAGTGAAGACAACGCCAAGTAGCTCCATCATGGTATTTTTAGTATCTCTGGAATATCCTTCTGTTGCGTCCTTTCAATCTAAAGCCAAAAATTTCACTAAGAATGTTATTTCCACTCTCTGTTATACCTATTTCCATGCAGTTAGGTTCTGGCCTTGGTGGAGTTTAGCCCCTTTCTCTTTGTCTATCGCCCTCTCATTTTTGATTCGTTAAATCAGAGTTTTCAGTGCCATGTTCACCGCAATAAAATGCTATGCAGCGCATGGCTTGTTCTGACAAGTATCGCCCGCAACAGATAACACTCCAGCAAAACCCCCACTGGAAATAATTAAAGGCAAGAAAGGCAGCTCGTCTCAGAGATAAATGAATTAAGCATCAATATCCCGTGCGTAAAACATACTCTGTGCTGCGTTTTCAATCTCACCCTTCTAATCCCCTTGGATGATAAATAGGAGGGATTGGTAATGGGATGCAGTTCTTGCCGTCTCTCTGCTGCATTTCCAGCCCTTGTCTCTCTAACGTCCCAATGGGGAGCGTTTTCCAAAGCTGTTCGCTTTGGCTGACTGTGCTCCTGGTGTGTCCAATGCAAAAACTCCCCTCGCTTTCTGGGGGAGCAGCCAGGGCTGAGCCCTTTGGAAAAGTTCAGCCCTTGCTGGGCACGTTCAGACTCTCAGTTCTGTGCGACAGGAGCCTGGTTATACTACTCTCCCCTGCCAGGTTGTCTTGCTCTGTCTCTGTTACGAATGCCTCCAGCCCTCCATCTGTTGACATCACCATGGACACTAAGTGCTTGCCCTGCTCTCCGTGGGTCCCTCTACGCAGACCTTTGGCATGGGCGTAGCTGGCCTGGGTCAGCTGACAGGCTCAGGGGCAACAACTTGCTGTGGAGACATTCAGGTTAGGAGCAGCGGACCCTTTAATTTTGACATCCGTGAGCAGAATAAATTTTGTTATGTGCACCAAGGCACGTGCGGAAGCGGACCACCACTAGGAACACAGGCTGCCGGCTGTGGGCGCTCTGCTCATCAGCTGACCGGCGCCCGACTCTCTCCTAGGGGCCGCCCAAGTGCTCAGCTCACAGGGAACGCTGGTTGGGACCCTCGGAGGATCCCAGGGCCTGAAAGCCTACACAGCAATTTTCAGCCCTGGAGCCACGTGAGCCTGCGTCAGCTGATCTGGGCCAGCCGGTGCTTTTTCTCACCGCATAAGCAAATGCTAAAGCTGACAGGCCTCCAACAGTGAAGAATTCACCTGCAAACCTGCTCTGGGTTCTGGCAGCAGTAGAGGACCTGCTGGCAGCAGCTGCCCTGTGGAACCAGGAGCAGGAAGTCATTCCTGAGGCAGGGAGGGCCCAGCGGGCTGTGGCTTTCAGGAGTAACAGGAGAACCTCAGCACCGAGCTGGACCTGCTGGGGAGCTGGGGCAGGGTGCAGCACGCTGGACTGACGTGTGCTTGTCAGGTTACAGTGTGGGCTGCTGCACCTCTCAAGCAGGCTTTACCTTCAGTCCCATGTGCAGAACCTTGCCACAGAGAGCCTGCATCTGGCAAAGGCATGGCTTGTTCTGCTGGCAGCCGCAGGGAAAGGGGGCAACCTTCTAGTAAAGGGCCCTGGAGTGTCAAGGACCACTGGTGGGTTCAGGAG
Source organism: Carettochelys insculpta (assembly GCF_033958435.1). NCBI lineage: Eukaryota > Metazoa > Chordata > Testudines > Carettochelyidae > Carettochelys > Carettochelys insculpta. The sequence continues at coordinate 28,407,305 of NC_134154.1, forward strand.
GCCCGTACAATTCTTAGGTTCCCTGGCCAGAACGATCGTACATAACACGGGCTGGCGCATTTCACCCAGAGAGTCTCACTGCCAGGCCGTATCTACCCGTTGGACTAGAACGGATGTTTCCAAAGACGCTCGGTTCCCCACTGAAAGACTTCCAAGTGATGGAGGGTCTGTCGTGTTGCTAGGTAAATTGTTCCAGGGGCTTAGCATCAAAAATTGCATCGTATCGCGAGTCTGGGCTTGTACTGCTCTCTCTTGCTTTCACCATTAAAATGCTCCCATCACCGTCAAATCTGGACCCAGTGGGCGAGATTTTTAGAAGGGACCAGCGCTGGGTAAATGAACCGCAGTGATCATCACAGACAGAAGCCCCCTTCCTTTGCTTCGGTTCTCCCTGAGCGAGCCTTGCCATCTCCTTTTCTTCTGCATATTTCTGTCACTTGGGCACCTGTGGTATCTCAGCCAGGCCCCTCTGGGAAGCAGCAATCTATTGCTTCGTCAGGTTGCCAGGCCCTAGAGGATCTGATCACATCCAAACCTCCCATGTGCCTAGCAAAAAGGAAATGGCAGCTGGAGCCTTGTGAGGTCACCCGTAGTCTGCTTGACGCCCGAGTCTCTGGTTTGCCCCAGTCTCACTCAGGGTTAGATCAGGCTGTGTATTTTCACTCAGCAGGCTCTGATGTGCCTTTCACATCACAGCCCCTGTTTTGGGAGGCAACCACCAGGAAAGAGAAATCAGCTCGTGTGTGGTCTGCGTCCAGGGTGGCGGAACTCCGAGAAACTGGATAACCCCAATTTGAATGTTACCTTCAAAATATTTTGTGGAACAAGACACGTGAAGCTTTGCGGGCTGCACCCTTCGTGGCAGAGAAGCGAGGTATGCCATTAGAGCCGAAGGACTTGAATAAAAGCTCTTGTTCTCTCTGACTCCACAACCCAACTCCACACAGGACCGCTGTACCTCTTGGCAGTCAAGGCAGGAGGGGGATTTTGACACTCTATAGCAGTGTTTCTCAGTCTTATTTTTTTATAAAGTGCTCCCTGTTAAAAAAATATAAGTACCACCAGACTTCTCTCATGTATCCTTAAGGGTACATGTTCCACTGGTTGAGAAACATTGTCCTAAGGCAATCTGGGGTCTTGAAACAAGTGTCATTCAACCTCAGCAGATTACTGTGCCCTTTGCAGGAGTCAGATTTGTTTTGCCTAAACACCAAGTTACACCTCACTTCAAACCTACTGACTCACAAAAACATGCAAAAATGCCACAGAAGCCTGGTACTGAAAACTTGCTGACTTGCTACCATCTCATTCTCAAATGCATGAATTGGAATAGAAACATTGGACTGACATTTCAGCATCAGGTGTAGGAAGCAGGAGAAACAAGCCCTTGTCTGAATGAACTTTTAGACTGTACTGACTTTATTAGCGCTTTTATGTAGCCTGTTATAAAATTAGGCACATCTGTAGAGAAGTTGATGTACCCCCTGGACGACCTGCGTGTACCCCCAAGGGTATACATATCCCTGGTTGAGAAACACTGTGTTAGAGTACCCCATGCAGTAACCATCTTCAGTAAAACCTCTGTCCACAAGATGAAACACCCTGGAATCAGATGGGGACTCCTGTCTCTTGGCAGACACACAGTGCAGTGCTGCTTGTTTTTTCATAGGCTCCGTCACTGCCTACACAGGCAGCAATTTTTTAACAGCGACAATAAATATAAACCCCTGGTACCACTGACCTCGGCACATAACAATTTCTCTGTCACTTGAAGTCTCGAAATCGAGAGTGGATGTCTTTCTAAAACGGACGCAGCAGCTCAGGGAGAACTTTTAGCCTTGAAGAAGGAAACGCTGGAAATCTATGACTTCTGTTGTGCAGGAGGCCAGACCAGAGAATCATCATGGTTCTTTTCTGGCCTTCAAAATCTGTGAAGTTGTAAATAAATGGCCTTGCCTTTTGACTTCCCCTTCTGTCCAAACATCTCAACTTGCAGCGCCCAAAAGAATTTGCTCTCCAAACACCTCAGGAGGCAAGGGGTGTAGGAAGGTTATCACACTCCTGAGGAGACTGAGGCAGAGGCGGTAACGAGCTTGCCCAAGGACACACTGCAGTGGCACTGATTCTCTGTTCTCCTCTGTGCAGAAGATGAAGAATAAAAACAGACCATGTGAGCAACAAGGAAGAAAACCAGTGGAGCCCCAGAGAGAGCAAAAAACATGGCTCTTCCAGGAGAAGAGTTGCCGTACTTGCTGCAAAAATTGTGTACAGTCACAAATAAGAGGGGGGCCTGGCTCTAAAACAATCGCCCCTGTTAAGATGTGGTCTACACGCAATGCAAAAGTTTGGGAACTATTCTTCTCGTACATTTTAAGTGCTTATCTGGCACCCATTACCATAGTTTCTGAGGGCCTCACAGCCATTAATGGAAATATCCCCATAAGATGCATATGAGATAGGGTAGTCACCCCATTTTACAGATGGGGAAACTGAGGCACTGAACAGCTAAATGATTTATCAAAAGTCACATCAGAAGTCCATCCCAGAGCAAACTTTTCCTCTGGGTCTCCGGGTCCCAGGCTAGTGCCCTAAACACTGGGCAATCCTTCCTCTCAAAATACCAACTTGGTTTTTGATGATTTTACTTTGGAAACCTGGAAGTGTTTGTAATTTGTAAGCTGATTCTTCATGTTTACTTATGTTGCATGGCACCATGGGAATCACCTTATGACAATGTCAGCTCCCAGTAGCTGCAAAACGGTCATATGCTGTGGGGATGGAAATCTCCGCCTCCTCAGGAACAGGGTAGTGCCTAATGATTGTTCTCCTGTGCTTTGAAGTCAATGCCATGAATTTTTAAAGGCTGCCTATCCAGACACAGCCCCGCCTTGCCTAGCCTCTGAAGAAAGAGGCATTTCAGAAGTAGCTCAGATGTATTTGCAGGTGACAGAGAAAAACAAACCTTAAAGCTTGCAGAAAAGCAGAGGAAACCCTCCGAATGCTAACAATATCATCTGCCTTTTTTCCAGTGGCTTTAAGGGTCACAGAAGCTTAATTTGGTTATTTCACCACAATTGCTTTTTGCAATGAAATTGAGCAATTTAAGTCATTACCTCCTGGTAATTGCCTGTTGAACATTTGCTTGCACGTACACTGTTTCTATATGTCAGTGCCTGACAGATGCTCTCGGGAAGAGCAGTATCAACACACTTTGATTCCCCTTTTTGCAAGACCTTCTACCAAAACACTACCACCCTTCTTTCTGCGTGTTATGAGACCGTAATGCCCATTGCTACAGAAGTGACCCACAATGCAACTCTAAAAAGAGACTCTAGGGTCAAACTGCAGGGGAGGGAGAGGCGGTCCTCTGTCAAGCTCCGCCCTCAGAGTAAGCTACACCCAAGCAAGTTCCTGAAATGAGACCAAGGGCAGCAGATTGTGTAGCTGTTCAAAACAAGTGGTTTGAATAGCCTCAGATGCTCTTTTATGCTCCTTGCAGGGCTGCACATTTGCAAATTCTCTGACTCTGATTCTGCGCCAGACAGGCTCAGATTTGCAAGTCCCAGCTAAAGCCGCAAACTGGGACTTGGATTCTTTCTCCCTCTTCCAGCCTTCCCCCGTGTTAGCAAAGTACCGGCAGGCAGCAAAGCAATCACTAAGTCTGTAGGCTGTGCCAGGGACCAGTTTTTACTAACTGGCCCCAAACTACCCGTGTGTTGCTGGTTAGCTCAGCAGGGACTGAATACAGTGAAAATCTATTATTAGTAAGGTGACGGCTCTGACTTGGAGACACCTGAGGAGCAGAGCAGACCCTGGCTGGAAGGTGGGACCATTTTTACCTAGACAATTTGCTGAACCTGAGCTAGTTGTAAGTAGCTGTGTGCAGCATTTCCACCCGTCTGATGGACTGCATGCTGGCCAGCTGAGGTCAGATGTTTGGGTCTGAGACCAGGAAACTGGCTAGCCCCTTTCTAGAAACTATGTAAATAAAACCAGAAGAAGCAGAAACAATGGAATTCAAAGTTATCAGCCAGCTGATGTTGCGTCCTGAGTACATAGGAACTCAAGAACAGTCACACTGGGTCAGAGACCCATCTAGGCCAGTGTCCTGTCTTCTGACAGTGACCAATGTCAGGTCCCCAGAGGGAGTGAACAGGACAGGTAATCATCAAATGATCCATGCCTGTCATCCATTCCCAGCTTCTGACAAACAAAGGTTAGGGAACACCCTTCCTACCCATCCTGGTTAATAGCCATTGATGGACCTAACCTCCAAGAATTTATCTAGTTCTTGTTTGAACTCTGTTAAAGTTCTGGTCTTCACAACCTCCGCTGACCAGAAGTTCCACAGGGCCCCACAGGCTCACTTTTGTTCGTTTTCAACCTGCTACACGTTAATTTCATTTCGTGACCCCTAGTTTTTGTGTTGTGGGGAAAATAAAGCACTTTTCCTTATTCACTTTTTCCACACCAGTCATGATTTTATAGCCCTCCGTCAAATCCCCCCTTAGTCTCCTTCTTCTCTAAGCTGAAAAGTCCCTGTCTGGTTTAATCTTTCTTCATATGGCACCTGTTCCAAACCCCTCATCCTTTTTCTTGCCCCTTTCTCAAACTTTTCAAGTGCCAAGATATCTTTTTTTGAGATGAGACGACCACATCAGTATGCAGTATTCCAGATGTGGATGTACCCAGGATTTCATCTGAGGCAGTAAGATATTTTCTGTCTTATTCTCTATTCCTTTTTTAATGACTCCTAACATTCTGTTGGCTTTTTGAACTGCTGCTGCACATTGAGCGGATGTTTTCAGAGAACTATCCACAATGACTCCAAGATCTCTCTCTTGAGGGGTTATAGCTAAATTAGTCCCCCTCATTTTGTATGTATAGTTGGGAATATTTTTTCCAATCTGCATTACTAGCATTAACATTTCTTTGCTGTTTTGTTACCCAATTGCTTACTTTGGTGAGATCTTTTCGAAGCTCTTCACAGCCTGCTTTGGACCGTACTGTCTCGAGCAGTTTAGTATCATCTAAAACGAGCCACCTTATCGACTAACAGATTTATTGGAGCATAAGCTTTCGTGGGCAAAGACCCGCTTCGTCAGTGTTTGCCCATGCTAGCTTATACTCCAATAAATCTGTTAGTCTCCGTGTTTTTGTGGACACAGACTGACACGGCCACCCCCCGATACTTAGTGTCCTCTGCAGATTTTGCCACCTCGCTGTTTACCCTGAAGTTAGGGAAGCTCAGGGCTATGATTTGCAGCAGTGAGGTGTGTCAGAGCGTCACTAACCCCACCTGCACTGCGTTAGGGATGGGCGCAGGACTGGTGAAGCCCTGCAGGCCCTGGCCCTGCCTACTTGGGCTCGGTGTAAGACCCAGAAAGGACTTTCTTTTGCTTGCTCCCAAGTCCTGCCAGCGCTCCAGAGAATTTGTCTCCAGGATGTTACTGGCACAGTAAGTTCCCTGCAATTCTGAGTTTCTATGTCCTGAGCCGCTCTCGAAGGTATCAGCACATTTCACAGCCAGCCTGTTGCCATACAATGACTGGAGTCCTCCAAAGGACCAGAAGTTCAGATACTAATTCAAACCATCTGACCGTGCCTGGTCTGTCAACAGGGCAGGGAATATTCTCACCAGATTTCTGCCGGATCTTATTTCCCTCCAGGCTGGGATTCCAGCAGGAACACTGCCTCCAGGTGGTGGTTATGCATGTTTTGTTTCCACCTAACGTTCAAAACAGGAAGGGGTAAAAATGAAACACGTTGTCCTGCCGGACAAAGAAATCACTCCTAAACCACATGTTTGAGCTTGGCCGGAGACTGATCGGCACCAGGCCCTGGACAGGAAGTGAAATCTGCCTGCTTTGCAGGGCATTCAGGCAATCAGTGTAGTGACCTCCTCCCAGCTGCATGGAGGGTCACAGGGTTTGAACCAGGCACATTCAATTTGTGGCACAGACCTTAGGCCACGTCTATGCTGGCCTGGAAGACCGACCTGCTCAGAATCGATCTCCTGGGGTTCGATTTTGCGCATCTAGGGACCTCTCAGGGCATCTAGTAGGGACGCATGAAATCGACCTCTCAAGGGTCACAGTCAAGCCCTGCACTGCCCACAAGACGCGAGGAGTAAGGGGGGTTGATGGGATAAACTCTCCCATGGACCCTGCTCAACAAGGACATCCAAGTAAGCCGAGAGCAGATAAATTGATTCTAGTTATGCAATTACCATAGCTAGAATTGCGTATCAGCAGTCAACTTGCTTTGCCTAGCATAGACATCACCTTCATCACTTGAGCTAAAGAAGCAGTAGCAATGGAAGGCTGTTATCCTCTAGCGGAAAAGCCAGGGTTGCAGGATAAGGAGTAGGTTGTTTGTCTGCAAAGGCAAAGTAGCACCTCAGTGAGCACCTGATAGTCCCTTGAGGGTAGGATGCTTCCTCCAACAGCCAGTGCAGGGACATGTGACATTTTGACTCTCCACCTTGGCAGTGTGAAAGCCCCCTGACAAAAGAACAGCAGGGCAGAAATATTACAAAGCACGAGATAAAAAGGTGCTAAAAGGAAGTGCAGAGGATTAAAGCTGCACTGGGAGCCTCCTTTTGCAGGGAGATAAAAATGATCATTATTCACAGGCAGATTAGTTCATTTCTCCCAACTGACCCCCAACACCATCTTTTATCCTCTCCACACCAACAGGAATCTGCATGCAGCTGAAACTAAACGCTCCCCAGCTCCCATGCAGCAGTACGCTGACTTCATTAGAGACGCCAAAGCCAGCAGCCTCATTGTGTTTCCAGACGGGTTTGTCACATAAGTGCAAGTGGAGAACTCTGAGCTCTTGATTGCTGCCTCCGACTCTTCCCTGACAGATCTGCAGTTGCCCCCGCGCCTCGGGAACCTGGATTCACACATTTGCTCAGTAGGACGAGCAGAGAAATGCAGATGCGCAAGGACTCTGAGCAGGGCCTCAGGATACTCGGTCTGGCAGAGGAAGCCTCCAGTCATTGGGTCCCCCAAGTTTTGGTGTTCCAGCCATTGCTGGTGCTGCTGATTCCATAAAGCACGAGGAACAGCTCCTATAAATAAATGACCCTGCGATTTCTCACTTAAAACAATACTGCATCTGAGCAGCATCCAGCTCTTAGGAGTGAAAATGAGTCTGTTCAATGGTCAAATTCAATGCTGCCCATCTCCGGGAAGACGACGCTGATTTCCATGGGTGAACGCTATGTGCTTAAGGGTTGCTAGTCTGATGGCATTGCACCGAAATCCACCCCTAGCTCAGATTAAAGACGCCATCGCCTAAGGTCTTCTAGCTGCCCGGTTCCCTTAAAACCTGGGGCTGGTGTGAATTTGCAGAGCCCTGTGGGGTTCAATAGCTTTATGGTGTTTCAGACCAGCCCTAAGGCACTATCCTGACTGGGGCTGAAAGAAGCAACTGCCATTATGACAGCCCAGTGCCTTTGGTGCTGCTGCATTTTGCAAAGCAGCGCTTTATTGTGTTGCACAGACTTTACGTTGCTTGCCGTGCATCTTCCTGCTCAGAAAATGTGTGATCGCTCCCTGGTTTTGTCCTGAACAACACAGCTGCTGCATCTCCCACTGGGGACCCCGGCACGTGCCATGATGCAACCAGCTCCCACCTGATGGGCCTGCCATTAAGACGCCTATTCCACAGGAAACTGCCTTGAACCCAACCTGTGCGCCATCAGCAGTGGAGGGTCAATTTCAGCCCTGACACAAACAAGCTCCCTGGAGCTGCTCAGCCTGCAGAGGCATGCAGCTTCGGGCGTCTATGCCCGTTGTCTCTTTCAGTCCTCCTGCAGGATGATCAGTACGTAGCCCATAAGCTCCTTGGGGGCCGGGACTGTGTCTCCCTGTTTGCAGTGGTATGCACATAAACCATATCACCCACCCTCACTGTTCTCTACTAGCTCAGCCCTTACGTGGCCACCGAGGAGAAAATCAGGTGCTGCCCAGGTGATAAGCAGAGGGCCTTCAGCACCGTCCACTGGCAGCATGATTTCCTGCTGGTGGTGCACATCCACTCATGTCTCCATGCATGTAACAAAATTTATCCACCCATGGCTGGAAAAAAAAATAGGGGGAGCCCTGCCCGCTCCCACCCAAACCAATCTGCATCCAGTAGCCAAAAAGCATCCCTTCTGCAGCTCAAGCCTAGCTGTACCTGGCTGATTCAGAACTGCCTTAGCCAAGGAGGAAGCGGCATCCTTTGAGAGAGCAAATGCACCTCTCCCTCCCAGCTCTCCGGTGTCTACCTCCTTTACGTTGCTTTGTTTCCCGGGCCATACACTGGCCATGGTGCTGAATGCTGATGAGCTCACGCCTCTTGCAGCACGCCTAGGCCAGCCTTTCGGGACTGATTCGTCCTTGTTCTGCATGTGCCACCCAGCTGTGTTTCTGGTGGGTGAGGTGTAAGGTAGACCAGCTCTCTCTGGCAGAATTCTAGACATGCCTGAGGACTGGGATGAGGCCTGACTCAGCTGGCTATACTATGCCGGGAAGGTTCACAACAGCATTTACTCATGAGCAGGGCAGGAGGAGGTGGGGCTGGTGGCTATCTAGCTAGAAATAAAAGGGACTTGGAAGTGTGCTCTGGTCACAAAAGCAGAAAATAAGTAATGTGATGGCTGTTTGCCACTCCGTTTGCTCTCCAATTCTGACAACAACAACAACAACAACAACAACAACAACGGGGGAAAAAAAAAAAAAGCCTTCTCAATGCACCACAATCAAAGAAGCCCAGCCTGAGCTTGGGTGAAAGCTGTCGGTTTAATGCCGTGTGGCAGAGGCTGCACTGAATCCAACCCTGTCTGACTTTGCCAGACAGGAAGCAGCGCATTGGAGCAATTTGGACGTGGAGAGAGGCTCAAACAGAAGAAGAGCCTGTCCGCTTTGATTTTACCTACCGTTCGGAAATGGTAGCAGCTATGTCAATACAATTCATTTTTGATTTGTTTGTATTATCCTCACGTCTGGGAGCCCCAGCCCTGGCCCAGACCCCACTGGGTTAGGTGCTGCACAGAGAATAAAACATAGACTCATAGAACTGGTAGGGACCTTGAGAGGCCAGTCCAATCCCCAGTCCTCATGGCAGGACCAAGCACTGTCTAGATCAGCCCTGACAGATGTTTGTGTAACCTGCCCTAAAGTATCTCCAGTCTCTCATTTTATAGACCTCTATCATGTCCCCCTTTTCTGAGCTGAAAAGTCCCCATCTTTTAAATCTCTCTTCACTTGGCAGCTCTTCCAAACCCCTCAGCATTGTTGTTGTCCTTTTCTCAACTTTTTCCAAGATATCTTTTAAGATGAGGCCACCACATCTGCACGCTGTATTCAAGATGTGGGCGCACCCTGGATTTATGTCAAGTCAATAAGATATTCTTTGTCTTATTCGCTATCCCTTTTGAATGACTCCGAACATTCTGTCTGCAGTCATTAAAGGTAGCAAGAATTGTATCTCTGCATCACATCCTGCAGTGATGTGTACCCAGCCAACATGGGGATGGTTGAAATCCCCCATTATTATTGAGTTCTTTATTTCGATAGCCTCTCCGCTCTCCCTTAGCATTTCATAGTTACTATCACTGTCCCGGTCAGGTGGTCGTTAACATAGCCCTCCTGCTATATTCTTATTATTAGAGCATGGAATTACTATCCATAGAGATTCTATGGAATGTTTTGGTTCATTTAACATTCTTACTGCATTGATTCTACATTTTCTTCCATGTATAGTCCCACTCCCCTGCCAGCACGACCTGCCCTGTCCTTCTGATATATTTTCTGCCCTGGTATGACTGTGTCCCATTGATTGTCCTCATTTCTCCAAGTTTCTGTGGTGCCTTTTATAGCAATACCCTCCTTTAATGCAAGGCACTCTAGCTCACCCCTTATGAGTCAGACTTCTAGCGTTTGTGTATAAGCACTTTAAAAATGCGTCACTATTTATCTGTCTGCCATTTCCAAACCCTTATTCGATTGATTGTTGCTCATCGGATCTTACCTATATTTTATCATCTTCAATTCTCTTACTAGGACATAGAGGATGTCTATTAATAGGCCCTCCCCGAAGAGATGTCTCTGTCCAAGCCATGTGCTCCTCTGCAGCCACCGGCTTTCCCCCAGCTTTTAGTTTAAAAACAACTCTATGACCTTTTTAACGGTAAGTTGTGCGGTTCACTCCAGTAGCCTGGTTCCTCTGCGGTTAGGTGCAGCCCAACCTTCCTGCATAGGCTCCTCCTTCCCCAAAAGTTTCCCCAGTTTCTAATGAATCTAAACCCCTCCTCCCTACACTGTTGTCACAGCCACACATTGAGACTCTGAAGTTCTGCTGGCCTCTCCAGCCCTGCTCGTGGGACTGGAAGCCGTTCAGAGAATGCCACCATAGAGGTTCTGGATTTCAATCTCTTTCCTAGCAGCCTGAATTGGGCCTCCAGGACCTCTCTCCTACCCTTCCCTAAGTCATTGGTACCTACATGTACCATAACCACCGGCAACTCTGCAACTCCCTAGCACTACACATACATCTATCTTGATGTCTCCAGAGATTTGCAAACCTTTGCATCAGGCGGGCAAGTCACCATATGGTTCTTCTGGTCATCACAACCCAGCTGTCTATGTTTCCAATGAAAGAATCCCCCATTACGAACACCTGCTTTTTCCTAATGACTGGAGTTCCTTCCCCTGGAGAGGTATCTTCAACATGAGAGGGAAACACATCATCATCTGGAACGAGGGTCCCAACAATGGGATGGTTTCCGTCTGCTCCAGCTGCGTGTTCTCCTTCCCTGAGTCTTTCACCCTCCTCAACAACACAGGGGCTGTCTGAATAGGGGTGGGACAGTTCTACCATGTTCCAGAGAGCCTCATCTATGTTCTTCTCTGACTCCGTTAGTTCCTCCAATTCAGCCACCCTGGCCTCCAAATCCCTGTGCAGTCTTTGAGGGCCAGGAGCTCCTTGCATCTAATGCACACCTATGCCACCTGTCCATACATAGTGTTCTGGGTACAAGAAACAGGATAACCCCCCATGCTGCTGCTGGGCTTCTGTCAGCATTTCCTCCCACAGACGATTAGATTCTGGCAACACTCTGTTTAGAGATGTGTCATTGTCCTTGACTTCCCTTGCAGCCATTTCTGAAAGGACAGGGACAGGTAATCAAAGCCTTGATCTGCTCCCCACGATCAGAGGTCCTGGCAAATCTGTCTTGGTTTTCACAGGATTCCTGTACTTCTCTTTTGCTTCCTGATGGGCCAGGCCTGCCATCCCACATAGAGCGCTCCCAGGGATGGCTCGGGGAAAATAAGAGGAGGTCCTGGCTTTCCCAGGTGCTGGGCTGGGAATCAGGAGACCTGGGATTTTCTCCCAGCTCTGCCACTGATTTGCTGGGTGACCTTGGGTGGATCACTTCCCTGCTCTCTTCCCACCCGCTGTGTAATCCGTAAACTGTCGGTTTCTGGGGCGTGGCCTGTCTGCTGCTGGACTTGTGTGCAGGGCTGAGCGCACAATGGCAAAGAAGGAAGGAGGGAGGAGGAGAGAGCTATATTGTAGTGGGAACTGCCTGCCCCGGGCACCCCTGAATTTTACGGCGTTGCGTCCCCTGAGGTGGGATTACATCTTGCTGAGCAGTGTCACCGTCAGGGTGGGGAGAGTGAGCCTACACCCGGCCCGAGGCCGCCAGCCCAGGCGGCGTGAGCGAGCTGGTGGCTGGAGAATGGCGAAGCCCCACCCCCCCCAGGTCTGCTGGGCATGCCCGGACTGGAGGAGAGACTTTAACGGGCAGCTCTTCTGCCCAGCAGGGTGGCGTGCGGAGAGAGGCAGATGTGTGCTCACGGCTGGAAAGAGACTAGGCCAGGACGGGGGTTTCCCAGGACGGGGGTCTCTCCCGCAGAGCCAGAGCTCCCTCACTGCTGTGACCCCGGGCCAGATTGCCAGGGACAACTGCCAGCTACTATAAGCCCCACGCAGGGGCTGAGCAAAAGGGAGAGAGCTAAGGGAGAGCACCAGCCAAACTGCAGGTAGTGGACTCCTGTGTCCCCCTGCCCAGAGGATCCCCCTCAGTCCAGTGGAGTAGAAGAGGCGGGATTTCCCCTATATCCCTACCGATAGGTGGCGCTACCGCCGCGGCCTCTTGGTAGGCTGTACTGCCGCCACAGACCTGACCGGCAAGCTGGGCTCTCTCTTGCTTTTCCCACCCACGCGCAGAATAAATTTTGTGCGTGGAGGTGTGCGGATGTGCACCATCCCTGGAAACACAGGCTGTGGATGCTCTGCTCATTGGCTGGGCAGCATTTAAAGCTCTCCTGGAGTGGCTGTCCGAGAGCTGGCTCGCCCCACTTGCAGCAAATCTGGGGCAGGGGGCGCTGGCAGCTGCCGGGCTGACGGGGCTCGGACTCAGCCAGTTTGGCACTAAACTCTCCCATGGGGGGATTTCTGGCTGTCTCCTTCCAGCAGGGACATGGAGGGGAAACGGGTTGGCCAGGCAGAGGCTGTCCCAGGCTGGCGGTTCTTTGGTAGCCTGTATGCTCTGATTTAGTGGCCCTCCATCCCACTCGACACTCCCTCCCCAGCTCCCTCTGAAACAGATCTCAAGCCTCCAGAGCCAGCGATTTGTCTCATCTCACCAGCCAGGCGTTCGCGTCCGTTTTAAAACCCTCGCCGTCGTTTTGCCATTCCATGCTTCCAGCAAGGCCCTTTCGAAAGCTGCACCAGCCTCGGTGGCGGGCTCCAGAGGGGTCCCAACCCTGCCACTGGTCCACCACTATTATCCTAATTGCTCAGTCAAACAGGCTGAATGCTGGAGCCCATCAATCCAGTGGTTTTGAGATTCCCCCACGGGATCTGGAGGTGAGGAAAGACCTTTCAAGGGCAAACAGCTGCTGCGTCCCATTCACCATCCGTCTGCTCTCTGTAGGAATTGACATCTCATTATCTATCTGCTTTCAACGTATTTGTGCCGGTCTCCAGAAAACAGGCAGGAGCACGTTTAGCTCTAAGTAATTTCATTAAGATCACCAAAAGGATGTTGAGCAGATTTATATGACATAATTGTCTGCCACTGTCATTAAGTTAGCGAGGCTTAACATCCCTGGGCACGAGGGACGAGAAAGAGAGAGGCCTGCAAGGCCAATGGAAAATGGAAGCTCTCTCGCAAGGGTAGGAGGCGCTGGCAGAGGACAGGGCTGGCTGGACAGCACCTCAGCGAAAAAATCGCAGGATGCAGGGAGAACATGAAGCTTGTGCCATCTGCTGAGGGTTGCACTTTGGCATCTTCTTTTCCTCCTAAGCAAAGGAGTCAGCGCCTGAGCCCATGTCACCTTCCGACTGTGACTCTGAGCTCAATCGGGGGCAGTGAGGGGGGGGCGTTGCTAAACCTAAGCAAAAATTTCAGGAAATTGGCTTGAATGTAACGGACTTTAAAACTATTAATTTGAGATTCTCTTTATTCATGTTCTGGCTTCTGGAGCACTCAAGAGCACGCAGACATCAGGCACAAGGACTAGACGCTTACTACTTTTTTTAATGAAACAGAGAAGTTCCTCTAACCCCATGTATCCAGGAGCTGGAGATTTAAGAAGCACACCCAGTATGACAAGACTTGCAGTTCACAAGTGACAGGGCCAGAAAGGACCATCGTGTGTACAACTCTGACCACCTGCAGCGCTCTGGGTTAATCCCGGGTTGACCCAGACCAGAGTTTTTAGAAAGACACGTCCAGTCTTGGTTTGAAAATAACAGTGATGGAGAATCCTCCATGGCCCTTGGTAAGTTTGCAGCGTGGACCTATTACGCTGAAAGCTGGGAAAGGAGGCCAGGACCTTTGGGGAAGTTCCCAGGGACCTCCGCAACTGCCATAAATCCCTCCCCCGTTTTCTTTTTTTCACTTTACAAACCAAAGGAGGTCAATGCACCAAATTTTTATGCCTTGTGAGCAGTTCACACCTGGGGCCGGGTGGCCTAGTGACTAGGCCCCCTGGCCAGGGCCTGTTGGGCGGGTCTTCAGACCCACCCAAGAGCCTGTGGGTTAAGTTTGGGGCATGGCCCCAAGACTCTAGTTCCCCCTTTGGCGGGAGAGGGGCTCCCCACACCCCTCAATGCCCTCCAGGTGGTAGCTCCGGCTTGGGGCCTGCTGCCTCAGAGCCAGCTCCTGCCTCTTGGCTGGTCAGCCCCAGACTGGGCTGGCTTCCTTCCTTTTATACCTCCAGGCCTGACACTGGCCACAGGTGAACCAGGGTGGGGCTGATTGGGCCAACAGGCCTTGTTTAACCCCTGCCCTGCCTGGCCTCCCTCCCACACTCTTACAGGCCTGTTGACCCATTCCCACCCGCTGCCCCGGAGCCAGCTGCTGGCATCCCACATGCAGCGGGAGGGCCAGTCTAGGTCCGGACCTGCTGATGGGGCCTGAGGTTTCAAAGGGGCTTGGACCTCCAGCTGCTGCCGCCGCTACTTCGGCAGGAAGCGTGGCGGAGGGCAGCACCAAGGTTTGAGCAGCGCTAAGGGCTGGCTGCTTTAGGCCACGCCCCTTCCACTCCTGGTCCTGCCCCTTCCAGGTGCACAGGGCCAGGCCTCCCTTCCCACTTGGCCCTGCGGCCCCCGGTGGCTGGCGGCCCCGCTGTCTACCTCCCGTCCCGCAGCGGGAGGGCTCGTCCAACCAGCCGGATCTCGTGGCTGGGACACGACGGAGAGAGGGGCTCAGAATGGGGCTGCCAGTGACCCTTCCCCACAAGGACCTGGCCATGAGTCTTCGTAGAGCCTTCGTATCAAACACCTGGCCAGGCATCTCCCTGGGTCACCGTATAAAGCCAGAAGGTAACGGAGGAGAACGCACCATCCCCAGCCAGGGCCTCCACTTGCGCAGGGGTCAGCGGTAGAAGGCAGAGCAGGGTCCTGAGAGACAGAGCTGGTGCCAGCCCCGGATCACACAGAGATGGGGTTTTAACTAGGTAAGAGGCCAAGAAGGGAACTGGTGGTTTTGGGAACTGGATCCGTGATGCTCCGTTTCCCCTGTAGGGTCTTTGGTGAGACTCTCATAGGCCAGGTGTCACCTGGAGCTCAATTAGCCAAGCCTCCTGCCCACAAGGAGCCAAATCCCCCTGCACTGAGCCCAACAGGTAGAGCACTCCAGTCCTAAGGAGAAACTTACATGCCCCAGGTAGAGTACAGGAGAAACCAGGAGACCCCCGACGCTAGTGCACTCTGTGCGGCCAGAAATCGATGAGGTGAGACAAAAGCCCCCCAGAGTCCCAGCCAATGTGATCAGGAGCAATTCCCTCCAGCCCCAGATCAGTTAGACCCAGAGCCTGGGAGTAAGACACAACCAGTCCAGCATCTACAAGAAAGGAGTCTCTGGGTCACCGTGGCCCTTCTGTCTCCCACAACCGAGATCCTGCCTCCAGCTGTAGCAGACCTCTGTGCTACAAAGGCAGGCACTGGATACAAACCAGATTGCCAAGATGCATTACGAAACAATAATTCTTTCCTGACTCCTGCAGGCCACTCGGCTGACGCCCTGAAGCATGAGATTAGATTATAGCCATTATCGTAAAAAAGAACTACAAGTGTTATGAGCGTGCTGAGGCCTTGGCAGGCCTGTTTTCTTCACAGAGCAGTGAGGAGCTGCTCACTCCTGCTCTTAGGAACATTTTCATACTTATTGTCATCGTTAAGGGTTTTATTTTCACTGGTTCCCCTAATTCTGTGGCTGGCAGAATGTTCTCAAGGTCTCTCTCCAGGAGTCACAGGCAAAGCAGGCTAGATAGGTTACCAAGCAGTTGCCCTAGCAACAGAGCCTATATTAAAACTCATGCCGTATTTCCCCCAATTTTGTGCAATTTCTGTACTTAACAGTTTAGTTGCTTTAGATGGAAGAAAATGATGCAGGAGATCAGATGCGACTTCATTAGAATAAGGGGGATGGTCCCGATCCATCCTTGCCTGCTATCGCTAAAGGCATTGGACTAGAGAATCTCACCCAGTTGTTCCTGTGTTGAACCAAGAACTTGTGGCCGACTAAATATATCGGATGCCCAGAATCCAAATCTTCCCTCCTATGAGCACAATAGACCCCCGAGTTACGCAGTGGTCGCGTTCCTCTCAACCCCTGTGTAGCTTAAATTTTGTGCAAGTCGTGGGAGACAGCTGCCTGGTTCCCATTTCCCTGCTGCTTGCGGGACCAGGAAACTGACCAGCACATGGCTGGTCAGTTTCCCGGGTCCCACCAGCACAGAGGAGCCAGGAACCAGGCTGCCACTTGGTTCCCATCTCCCTGCTGCTTGAGGAACCCAGGAAACTCACCAGCCATGTGCTGGTCAGTTTCCTGGGACCTGCAAGCAGGGGCGTTGGGGGGGAGCTGGGAACCAAGTGGAAGTCTGGTTCCCATCTCCCCACTGCTGGCAGGAGCCAGGAAACTGACCACCCCACCAAGGCTGGTCAGTTCCCTGGCCCCCCAGAGTGGCAGGGAGCGGGGATTCAGGCAACGCTTCTCCCTGGCTACCCCCTGGGGTGGCGGCTCTGCCACGTGACCTGTTGCAAAATCTCTATACCTCAGTTTCCCCATTTTGGAAATGGGGTTAACAATACTTAGCTTCCTGTGCAAAAGTGCTTTGAGGCCAATGGGTGAGACTCGCTAAGTCGCACCCACCAATTGGTCACTTTTCACCAGCAAAAACTGCCCCATGCCCCTCCAACATCTACCAACACCTGCCACATCTGTGGATAAGTCCTGTTGCTCCAGAGTTGGGCTGATCACAAACAGGAGGATGACATGAAGACGTCCCACTCCTTACTGAGTGACCGCCGAGAGAGAATTTCCACCAACACCGAAACACGCCGTGTAAAAAGAAAAAAATCCCTCCTATTGCAAGTGGAGCTGCCCACCTAATAGGCAACAGAGAGAGAGAGTGAGAGAGAGAGGGAGAGAGAGAAATCTCTCAGTGTTCCTTCAAATGGTGTACCCAGGTTTATGCTGATACTTAAATGAGAAAGGGGAAAAATTCTTGCCAATGTAATACAGAGGCGTACAACACTGCTGTTATAAGATCAATAAAATGCAGGAGAGATGAGAGTTGTAAATCTAAATGGCGATCATATTCATCCCTTCCAAAAAAAAAATCCATGTTTGTTTACTGCTTTTACCATTTTCCGTAAAATTTATAGTTGACTATCTGCCTGTATGCGGCAGAGATCTTTTAAACGTGGCTCCAACCAGACTGGCATGGGGAAAAGAGACAGGCTAAAAATATTTCTTCTTTTTCTTAAATCCAGTTCCAAACAAAAGAGGTAATTTACCGGGGATGTGAAGCACAGCTGTATGTCAAGTGCCTGCCAGTTCCCTGGAAAGAACAGTCATTATGTTAAACAGAAGCGAGTTTTTTGGTGTGTGTTCTGGAGTTAATTTTCCAAATATTTGCATAAAGTGAGACCCACCCAGAAGTTGCAGAGATGTGGAGAATTGCTTGTAATTACCAGGAGAGGAACAGAAAGCAACCACACCCAATTAGAGGAAATTCTGTCCAAGAATTTTGGTAGCTAGAGGGGTCGCTCTGGGCTGCTGGACGTGTGTCACCGCCATGGTCCTTGGGATGAGATTAAAATCAAGGTCTCATCTGCAGCTGAGCCACCTCGGGCTGTGATCCCACCGTATTTCAGAAGTTAATCAGGGTTCGGAGAGATTAGTTCTGCAGGAAGCGTTAGTGATTCAGCACGTGTAGCACTCTTCTCTCTGGGCCAGGATTGACCCAGGACCGGGTCTGGGTCCTGTGTGATCAGAAGGGCCATCTTTCAAGTGAGACGAATTACACCCCATCATGACGAGGGTCCATGGCCCTTTTTGCAAGGGCGTGTGCATTAGCACGAGTGTCCTGGCCCCATTCCAGACTGGTTTGTTCTTACAGCCTCACTGAACCAGCTACAGAAGCTTCCCTCGCTTCCGGTCTGACGCAGTGGCACGGTATTTCTGGCTCAGGAGAAACAGTGTGTAACACGCCGCAGCTGGTTACTTCCCAGTGGTGGGACAGTACACCGGCGCTCCTCTCTGTAAAGTTATTTGGGATCCCGGGGATAAAGGGTGACCTGGCTAATATGGGATTGTTGGAGGGGAACAGGTTAAATGAACAGAGTTGCCATTTTGATGGTGATCGCCATCTTGGATTGGCCAAAGGACAACCCGTCCTGCATCTTGGTGCCCCTTCTCCTTCAGGCTTTCTGTGCCTTTTTCCGGTTTGGCGCCGAAACGAAGGAACAGGCGGGGACTGTCGCGTCTTGCAGCAGCAAATCTGCCAAGCAACAGGATGTACCTAAGGGAGCGTCCCGCTGAAAGTGCTCTGGGTGCTGGGCAAGCAGGTCATCCCAGTGAGGCAAAGAGACCTTCCCGCCCTCTACCAGCCGAGCTGATAGTTGGAGGCCTGAGGGAATAATGTCTGTTAAGGTCCCTTTATCTTAGCTTCACTCGCCCATTACACCCTCAGGTAGGGTTGTGTCCACATGCGCCATGCGGGATGGACAATGTGACGTGAGAATGGCAGGCAGAAGACTTCGGACTGAAGATCTACCTGCCTATCCTAAATTCAGTTCTGGGTGCGCCCGTATCTTCATATCCTGGTCCTAACCCCCGTCATTGCATTGTCCACAGGACAATGGCCTTTTTGGCTTTCTTGCGACTCCCATTTGGACTCTGGGGTTCACCCCGTTGGTACCACCTGTGCTAATAACTGAGTTGTTATAATTTGCAGGGAGTCCTAGTTCGTTGTGTTATGCCTAACACACATCTTTTCCACCTTAACCTGGGGAGGGAAGGACGCAGCGTTTAGCCCATCCTCTCTGAAGTAAACCTTAGACCGAACGGTTGCGGTCTAACAGGATCCATATTTTTACTAGGAGCATTATTTCTTGCATGCTTGTTGTAAAGGGCCTGGCAGACACGGCCTGCATGGTGCAGTAGCCCTTTGGTGGCCCCAGCGCCAACAGGCAGGACATGCCAGACTGTGAGACCGTCTCAAAGATGGCTGCCACCATTCTGCACCCATTGGGTCTGACAGAGAGACGACATCTTTCCTGCCGAGTCTCCTAACAAGCCGGTGGGCAGCTTGCCCTCATCATGCAATGTCCTGAAAGCTACGGTCAATCCGCTGAACACAGGGCATGTCCTGGGCTGGATGGGGCTCAGAATCCCTAGAATTCCCGGCCGCTGTTATTGGTGACGTGCAGGCTGCCACTGTTCTCTCGCGTTGCAGATTTCAGCGGGGCTTTTCCCGAGGGAGGACTCCAGAACCACCAGCAGATGGCCCTGCTGGGGATGCCTGCGCCAAAAGTCCCCTTTTGAGAGCTTAAGTGGTGCTGAGCAAAGCAAGGGCTTGGAATGGCGCCCTGCACAGGAGGGTAACCAACCCTAGGGGATGAATTCTTAAGTCCTTGCCCTCTCCACATGTCACAGTGGGGCCAACAGCTTGGAGCTCCTGGCCACCGCACCCCGTGCAGCTGCCCTCCTTGACACCCCTGTCGGCGGGCCCAGCGACACGGCATTCATTTGTGCCAGGGGATGGAAAACAATCCCAAAGGTGCCCAATGCCCTGGTCTCCCATGGAAGCTTCACCAAGGACCAACGTTTTGGACAATTCCAAAAGTCAACTCAATTGCTTCAGGGTCAGCTGGAGTTAAAATCTGTATTTGGCCCCCAAAGCACTAAATCCCATTGGTGTCACTAGAACAAGGACATCAGGCTGCATACCACTGATATTTTTGCTTTCAGGTTTTGCTCCCGTTTCATTAACCTGCTTGACATGATTTATTCAATGGACAGAATTAACTCCTAGAAAGGGCCAACTTGTAACTTACATTTTTAGAAGATCAGTGATTATAAGATAAATGAAGTTGGCTGGTTTGGGGTCAATGTGATGACTTTGAGGATTAATGCTGTAATATATTAAACCTTCTGCTCCAAAGTAGCTCATTTAAGTTCAGCATTGCTAGGCACTCTCTCAGTGGCAAGCTTCCAGAGCTTGATCAAATTGACAAATGCTTCAACAAGGAGAAAGAAAAAGCTCTTCAGTTACCATTAAAAGTTCAGTCAAAATGGCACGAGCTAGTGGTATTGTGATTGGGTAGAGTTCTCCAACAGCTGATCCGATCTTCCATGGAAATCATACTGAAGTTGGGATATGAATTTTGTTCAGAAGAACTAGCATGGAATTCATGCCGCCCTCCACAGCCATAGCTACTTCCACATTCCCTGTACTTTTCAGAGGAGCATAAACCATTTTTATCCCCCTCTTTTTGATCGAAGCAGAAAGAGATGTGGTTTTAATGGCTCATCTGAAAGGTGACTGAAATGATGCATGTTCAACATCCCAGAAAGGTGTCATTGGCTGCAGGAATTTGTGCAAAGAGTGTGTCTATCAAACTACAGGATGTTTTAGCCAAGGGAAGAAAATATTAGCTTGGAAAAAAAATGTTGATTACAAAGCCTTTGGATACCTGGCTGCCCTTCATTGCCACTCAGAAAAGGAGTTAGGTTAGGAAGCTATCTAATGCCCAATCAATTCTATTTCCCCAAGTTTTATTACTGCTGTTGTCTTCTTTTTTTTTCTTTTGTGTGAATGTAAACCTTTTAGGGCTACATCTACACCATGAGATAAATTTGAATGTATTGAAATTGATTTTATAATGCCGTTTTTAACTCGCTTTTGAGTATCCTCACTTCCCACAGACTCCCAACAAAGTTGACATATTGCTTCCACACGGAAATCACCCAACATCAACTGTTGCAGCAGTGCATTGTGGGAACCTTTCCCACAGTTCCCTCAGCCCCACATTCTGAGCCGGGAGCCAGGTGCAGCAGCCCTGCTCAGTTTCCTGGCTCCCAATGGAACAGAAAACCCTCCATTTAATGGACTAATAGTGAGGAAGGGCTGTCCCTTCTTCGTGACAGTCCATTAAATGCAAGGGTTTACTCCCTCTCCCCGCAGGCTCCCAGTGATGTGCCCAAGGTCTCTCAGAGTCTGTGGCAGAGATCCTGATTCCCAGTTCAGTGCCTCAAGCAAAGGGGAGGGTTGGCCTTATAATTACTGGTTAAGTCTGGTCTAATGGACACTTAGATACATAAAAGATTAAACTAGCTAGCATTGGCTAGCAGCAATTCGACCCAGTACTGGAATGAGAGAATAAGATAAATTCCAGGAGGACAGGTCCATCCATAACAGATGGGCAGAGATAGCGTCCCTAGCCTGTCTGTCAGAGGCTGGGAATGGGTGATGTGGGATGGGTGACTTGGTGATTACCTGTTCTGCAGCACCTGGAATTGACCCCTGGCAGAAGACAAGGTACTGGGCGAGATGGACCTTTGGTCTGACCTAGTATGGCCATTCTTATGTTCTTAGATAAACAGATTTTTGCCTGCATTTGAACACATGGCATCATAATTCGGCTGGCACACCTTTCAGACTCCAGGACGGGAAACAATGCCAGACAGCAACAGAAGGATCCTTTGGAACACATCAGATCATTTCTCCAACATGGAGGTGGACAGTACAGAAAACTCTCCTGGCAGCAGCGAAACCAGCATGGAGGAAAATGTCACCAACTCTGATCTTAGGAGAGCTGGGAAAGATACAAATTGTTCCGAACCAGATACCAATCTCGGTGCTGTCGCTGATAATTCTTTTTCAAATAAGCGCAACAGAACATTTGCTAGATCATATCGGACGGAGAACTCATCAGGGTGATATGAGTACAAAGAAAACTAGTGTAGGCCGCTCAGTGTATGGATTAATGAGAAACAGCCACCGTCCACGGGGGTCTGTATGTGCTGAGCTCCATTGTGATAGCACGACATGATCTTCCTCCATTGCACAGCAGAAAAATATGTTTGCCTTTCAGACAAGGCAGGAAATACATACATGTGGCCCGTACAGTTAGACACGCATTGGCGGACCCATGCCTGTCCTTTGCAGGCCACGGAGTGTGGAACAACAGGGAGATTTCGGGGCAGGGCGAGTTGGAAATGGACTGTCCTGTGATCTGCGTGTTGATTCTCTTCAGAGCAAACTCACTGCTTTGTGGAACCCCTGTGTGAGGCCTACGCCCACTCAAGCTCCATTTTGCAGCTAGAAGAGCTCTTGTGCAGGGCTGCATTTCACCCTGGTGATAATATTTTCTGTGGAAGGGCCAGGCAAGGGTTGTCAAGACAGTGTAGAACGTTATAGACGTTACTGGCTGCTGAATGAATGAAGAACATCCTCAGCAATGATACCAGCTGAACGACACGTTCAAAACGTGACCAGTCTTCCTACTGCAGAGTAAAAGATAATCAGCGAGGGAGGAGGAGGAGAAAATTCCCCTGCCGCCCCAGTGTCCTGTTGCATAATGAAATCCAGCATGCACATTCGAGGCAGAGACATCAGTGGGGCCTTGTAAAATAGCAGCCACGGGCACTGTCGCACAAGGATATGAGGCTGCTGGGACAATATATTTGCACAAGCCTGGTAGGCAGCTGCTATATTCTGACAACAAACAATGCAGGTAGGAGAGGGATCAAACTGCCCCTTCCAAATGGTGTAATACCTGTTGTTATGCGTGTTTCAATACTACCCATGAGAAGGGTTTAAGGGTTTAGCAAAGGTGGAGGAAATGGCCATAATTAGTAAACAATCAGCCCGTAACGTTAGACGCTCACAGAGACTGAAAACTCCGTCGCCTTTCGATAGGTTGTAGGGCGCTGCGTAAACCAGAACTCCGCTAGGAAGCCTCTTGGGGTTCGCCGAAGCAGATGGCGATCAAAGAGGAGAAGGACAAGGTGCTCCTAAGCAAGGAGAAGGTCGTGCAGCCATGGACCAGATATCGCACTGATCTATACAAAGCACAGTTAGACCCGAGTGTCTCCGGGGGACTGATTGAAAGAGATATCTCCGCTGAGCATCAGGAGCGAGCCCGATATTTCAACGGAGGAAGGAGAAAGAGCAGCGAAACAGGTAAGGAACAACCAGCGCCCTGGAAATGATGAGATCGCAGGAGGGATGATCAAATACGGAGGGGAAAGTACGATTCAGGAAATACACCGGGTACGTAACATAGCACGGAAAGAAGGGGAGGCACCGAAAGAATGGACAAGATCCGTCCTAGTGACAATACGCAGGAAAGGAAGTGCATTGGAGTGCGAGAACTACAGAACGATTGCCCTAACGAGTCACCTAGGCAAGGTGAAGCATGGATGGTAAGTGACTCACTCAGGAGTGCAGAGCAGGGGAGCTGGGAGACCACAGAGCAGGACAGAGAAGGTGGCTTCCCTCAGAAACCTACCCAGCAGCAGCCAGCACACGCACGCCCACTGTGTGTCACTGTCACACACGCCCGGGCTGCGCCACACACTGCAGGACACTGCCGCACACACACGGGGTTTCTCTTTCACACTCGCACTCGCTCTTGGCCTCTGTGTAGCTCCAGCCCCTTCTCCCTTCTGCCCAAGGCCCTGTCCCTTCTGGGGCCACCAGTATCAAAATCCATGGAGTGGCCCCTCTGGGAAAATGGCAGATGGAGTGCAGGCCCAGCTGGAACCAGCATTTTCACGCTAGCTACTGCACTTGCACCGGGGGGGACCTTCCACATGACAGGACCAAGTGCAAGGCTCAGCTTCTCCTTCCAACAGGAAGCTCTGACCTCAGGCTTCCCCCGAGAACAGATTAGCTCCACCACGAGTTCTGTGCGGAGTACTGGCTCCCAGCAGCTCCTGTGCTCTCAGCTGCTGCACCTTTCTCTTTGATTTCTCTTGCAATTGACTCAGCTCGCTCGGAGAGGGGCTGTTCTCAGCAGCCCTTTGAAAGCGGGACTTGCTTATGGAATTCACACCGAGCGGTTCAGCCCTGAATCATCCGTACTGAAAAAGTCCCTGGCTCCTTGTGGAAATGTTGGGAGAATCCCAGTTCGGAAAGGAGCGGCTGGAAACACAGCAGGCTGGCAGTCCTGTTGCAAGGCTTGGGGTTTGTTAAGTGCCTGCATTGACACAGCGGTTGAATTTAATGTCAGCCTGGAAGACAGCAAGTCCAAGATGCTCATGGAGAAGGTACGG
The DNA here is from genome assembly GCF_033958435.1 of Carettochelys insculpta. Classification (NCBI taxonomy): domain Eukaryota; kingdom Metazoa; phylum Chordata; order Testudines; family Carettochelyidae; genus Carettochelys; species Carettochelys insculpta. The sequence continues at coordinate 28,431,384 of NC_134154.1, forward strand.
CACAAATACATATTCCTCTCTCCAAATCCAAAGCTCACAGGGATTCCCCAGCACTCTGCGATATCGTGGGTCCATAGCTGCTTGAGCTAGGGGTTCAGGGGTGCGGCTGCACCCCTGGCTTGAAGTAGTTTCCATCAAATACAGGTTTACACTTCGATTCAACAGCTCTCAGCACCCCACCTATGCAAGAATCTGAGGCGTAGGCCCCAATTCTCCCCCCATGACCCCAGCTGGGATGCTTTCCACCCACAGAGCAGGGGGAGCTCAACCCAGAGCAGAGCAAACCTCTGTGACAAAGGAGCCACGTAACAGCTCTTCTCTGTGCCACGGCTGCGGCCAAAGAAAGGACACGTGGCCAGAGCTCCCAGTGACCCTGTGGAACTGGCCTGGTGCAGAGCCACACCAGAACTAGGGGAGCCCCAACGTGTCCAATGCCATCTTGGTATTCGCCCTTACCCCACGACTGCACCGAGCGCTCCTCACGCAAGGCCAGCGCTTGGGAGGAACTGTGATTGCAGAACATGGATGTTCTCCAGGAAAGGGCTGCCAGCCACAGTGTCTCAACCCGCCTAGACAGAACCACCACGAGGACGGAGAGAGCAGCTCGGTCTGCGAGGTCCTCACAGGCTGGGGAGAGGAAAACGAGGGTGTCGGTTACGCGGCGGACCTCTCTCCTGTGGGAATCCGGCTGAGACCAGGGTTCCCTCTGAGCTGCGCACTTGGGCAGCTGCCCAGGAGAGAGTCAGTTGTGTCTACTGGTGAACGTGAAATTTATTCTGCGCATGGATGGGAAAAAAAATAGAGGGAACTCTGGCTGAGATTACTAATTCCTTTCACACAGGCCACTGGCCTGGGATGACGTTCGGCTACCACTTGCCTGGCTTAGCATGAGCAGGCAATGCCTCAGTGCCTAACCCTGGGTGGCTCTCTGTGGCCCATTAACCAGCCCTTCTGAGCTCTCCTGTCCTTGAGTTAATATTATCACCACAGACCTACAACAAAGCTCAGGGCCCCACTGCACTGGAAAGGGTCCAGCCAATAGGAAAGCGAGTCCCTGCCTCCGAGCTTATAGTCCACAGAGGTTCATGTTGCCCGTTCCTCCCTCAAAGTCACAATCTGCTCGCTGACGTCATGCTCTTCCACCTGGGCAGTGCGGGTGACGGGGCGGGGGAAGCAGCAGGAAACGTGGAGCCAGGAAGGGCAGAAAATTTAATCAAATAAAGGGAAAGCCCAAAGCGGAACTTTCCCGCCATCAGTCAGGAGTTGGAGACAGTTTCTCTGCTCCCCAGGAGTTTCTGAGGCCGTGGAACAAAACAGACGGAGTTTTTCTGCCAGGATCCTTTATCCTCTGCTTCCATGGGAGAGTTGTGCTCAGTTCAGCAGACGTGCAAGAAGGAATTGTGTTATTAAGGACCCACTTCCCATCCGAATGTGTCTCCTGCACCTTTTCCCTCAGAGCCACACTGCGGAAAGGCACAATCCCCCTCTTCTCTACAGCATGCGCTGACTCCGTCTGGGTTATCGGCAGCTCTGTTATTGTGGTAGAGCTCTTTCTCAGTCTCTATTTTCTTTTTCTTTTTGCCAGCTCTGCTAACGTCTGCAGGCTTGAGCAGAGAATCCCCAGGGCCATCTTGAGGCTACTGAGATAGCACGCCGACATACTGTGCTTTGAAGCTTTTCCTCATGAGGGATTTGGGCTTCGCAGTTGTCAGGCTCTCGTTCTGCCTTGCTCTCTTAATCTTCCCAGGCCTGCACAGTCACTGAGCAGCTTGGGAACCCAAAGAGCTAAAAGCACTGGCTGAAGAAAGACATGAGCCTGGTCCTCCCTGCAGCTTTAGTCTGTGTAGTGTCTGTAAGACCAAACAAGGCTCAAAACACTGCACTCTCCTCACACTCTCTCAAATCTTTGCTGCTTCTAAACCTGTAACCACCATATTGATCCTGCTTTCCAGGGGCTAATAGTTCTGGATCAGCTGTTAGTGGGGAATGTTTCCCACGGTCTCTGCTTTCTTTCTTGGAAAGGCTAAACTCTAATTAACATCTGCAAGCTCTGCTGGTATAAATAAAAGGAGAATCCAACCTATGATCTCCAGAGAACAGAAGAAAACCAGTCCCCTAACAGCAAGGCCTTTGAAAGTCTTGTGATGCAAATCTCACTGGAGAAAAGGGGGTGGGGTGGTCGATTACTATTGCATAATTATTTGGCAACATGCAGTGAGTAATTCGATTGGCTGGGCTCCCTCGCCGGAAGTTCAGCCGAGTCTCACTTGGGTTTTGGTCCTTGAATTTCCACCGATGAAATGTCTATTTACTGCGCTTCTCTCGCTGAGTGATGGGCAAACTGCTCAAAGCTGAAAGTGGCCTTTCCTTACCGTGGCCCAGAGAACCGGGGGGAGAGAGCGGCAGTATGTTTCTGAATAGCACAGGACCACAGGACTGGAAGAGATGCCCTTCCAGGTGACATGAGTACCAAGGCCAGCTGAAGACAAATACTTGATTGTTTCCCATTCCTTAAATCGACTTTCCTCCAATGCAGCAACTCTTTCTTCAGACTTCCCATCCACACGGAAAAGTACCATATGATGCATCTGACGAAGCGGGTCTTTGCCCACGAAAGCTTATGCTCCAAAATATCTGTTCGTCTATAAGGTGCCACAGGACTTCTTCTTGTTTTTGAAGATGCAGGCTATCGTGGCTCCCCCTTTGATATTCAAGATGGCATGGTCACATGTCTTTCTAGGACCAACCGCAGTTTGGGCTTGCAGGAAAAATAAAACCATCTGTGGGCTGCTGGATCACGCACTGAGCCGCGGAGCTCCTAAAGAATCACTGGTGCCCTCATTAGCACATTTACAATGAAAACTAGATTCCTACGTCACATACAGGAATGCACAAGAATAGGGTCTACAGATTCAGCAGACAATAACTTTAAAAATATCTTACCTGACCTGTTTTGCATAAAGCATCGTCACGTTATACATATTCATCTTCATCAGCCAATTTTCATAAGGCGTTGGGGGGCCTGACAGTACATCCCACCGCTATAGCTGTGACAGGTCCCCATTCAGCAAAACATTTAGTGCATAAGCCCAGTTAATGTCAAGGGAACATAAAGCACATGTTCAAAGCTCAGCACACATGTTGCTAAACAGAGTCAATGTGCTGAATCATAGGCCATGTGCACAGCAGTAACCTTACAGTCCAGTCTTTGAGGCATGAGGGGGTGGCCCATCTATAAACTTGTCTTTCAATTTTTAGCCGTGGGGCCGACAGCCACCGTGGGCCCTGGGGCAAGGTGGGAGGGAGGGCTGGTCCACACCCCTGGAAGGGGTGTGGCCAAGAGTGGAAGGGGCAGGGCCAAGCATGGAAGGGGCGGGGCCTAGGGAAGTAAGACCTTAGCACTGCCCAGACTGTGGCACTACCACCTGCCCCAGCCTTGCAGAGTCATGCTGCCACAGAAGTTCAGACGGGCCAGAGACTGATGCCACCATCTCTGCCGAAGCAGCAGTGGCCGCAATCAGAGCTCTGGGCCCCTTTTAAATGCCAGGCCCCTGTGCAACTGCCCCTCCCTGTCAGTGGGTCTGCTTTTTAGACTGTAAACTCATGAAACTCTATGAATAAATGTGCTTGCTTAGGCCGCTTAACAGTGGCCATTGCACCATGCGCCATCCCTGATTGAAAAATAAAATGGGTTGGCTGGGAAGATCAGAGGGTAAACAGTGAGCTATGCAGTCTGGAAATAGCCCTGTCAGGTGGAGGAGAGACATGAGTTTGATGTAGCCAGGGGTCCTAGTGTGCATGTCCTGGGTGGACTATGGAGAGGGGAATATGGGTGCACTTGCCCTGAATGTTGACAATCTGCATTTTACTTATTGGTAATGTTCTCCAGCATTCCCTTAAAAGGTGCTCTTTGGGGGCGGTGGGGGAGGGAAGCGAACAAAGAAACTCCTGTGAATTTTATTAAGTTTTGGATTGGGCCCTTGGTGATCATTCTGTTCAAGCCGACTCATTTGCTAGGATATCAGCAAAAGAAGCTACACCACAGGCAAATGTATTTAAATGTTCCGATAAATACAGTAGATCCCCGACTTGCACGATTTCAACTGCTGCATTTCTTGCAATAACACAAGTCGAAATCGTGAGTTGCGGTGAGCCAGGAACCAGGCGACAGCCTGGCTCCCTGCTCTACTCCATTTGTGGGAGCTGGGAAACTAACGCGTGCTACTGTGCTGGTCAGTTTCCAGACTCCTGCAAGTGGCTGGGAGCCAGAAAACTGACAGCTGTTGCTGTTCCTGGCTCCCAGGTGCCCGCCACTCCCAGGAGCCGGGAACCTGACCCATGCAGCATGCAAATGGAGGGGTGCCAGGAACTACCTGGTTCCTGGCTCCCTGCAACATGCTGGAGCTAGGAAACTGACCAGGACTGCTGCGCCTGGCTCTGGGCTCCCTGCCGCTCACGGGAGCAGGGAGCCAGGTGCAGCCAGGACTGGGGGACCTGCAGGTGGCAGGGCCTCTCCCCGACCCAGTCCCTATTTATGTTAAATGTGACTTAGGTGTGGTTGTCCAGGAACGCAACTTATGCATAAGTCAGGAGTCTACTGTATTTGGACATTCCGTAAGTGTCAGAGGGTCCACCCTACATGCACCTGGTGAAGCGGGTCTTTGCCCACGAAAACTTATGCTCCAAAAAGTCTGTTAGTCAATAAGGTGCCACAGGACTTCTCGTTGCTTTTGCAGATATTCCTTGTGCAACATCCTCCCAGCACTACTCCAGAGCGCAATGCTCTTAAAGCAATTTTGACTGCAAAATATACTCCTAAAAATTATTTTAATAAGATATTGCCTTGATGTGGATTAGCAAAGTTAGGACTGGATTTGCGGCCAGTATAAATTGGCTTGTGCTGTTGAAGTCAAAGGGACTGTGTCAATTTATACCAGCTGATTTTTAATGAACCATTTGTGTTTTAGAAACGGAAACATCAATAAGAGCATTATAAAACAACAGCCTTCTGGAAACTGACAAACTTCGTTATCTCTGCATGGAGCTTTTACATGTATTTAGATGTAAAACGGGCTTTTTATATTAAATAGGCAAACAGCTACAAAGGCAAAATCAAACATGAGGTTTCCAAAGCTGTCATTATCACGATGATTTAAGCCGAGGTTATGTACCAAGTCAGAAATTATGGGAGAGATGTTTGCAGTAATGATAGATGGGGCTGGAAAAGCCAGCTGTGAAAATTAGCAAGGATTCTCCCCACGTTAACTTCTCCTCCGGGAGGGTCACTTTATAAAACAAACAAAAGCCTAATGGAAACCATGCCCAGCACTGAACGCTAGGGGCTCACAGCCACACTGGTGCGCCACTGCCGAGAGATGAACTGCATCAGCTTCCATGGAGAGAGCTGACAAGGTGCAGTTCGTGCAGGGGACGGCCGGTGGTCCCCCTAGCGGAGCAACTTTGCAGAGCTGCCTGTTCTCCACCAGCTGCTACACATCACTTCTAAGTGGCTTCACACAGACCCACGTGGAAGGTCACTGCCAAGGTGGGTTGTGGGAAGAGGCCCTATATCTAGGTTCCCTCTTTTTGGCACCATTGTGTGGAATAAATTTTGTTACATCCACCAAGGTGTGGGCCTATGTGCACCACCCACAGAAACACATGCTGCTGGCTTAGGCCGCTCTGCTAATCAGCTGGGCAGCATTTGACTCACTCCTGGGTGGCCACTTACAGGGAACACTGGCCCATACCCACTTTTACAGGGACCCCATGTGCACTGTACAGTCCACTCAGAGGGGCTGATAGTACAGCTCACAGAAGCCAGTAGAGTTGGTGGGTCAGCTTCTGCACCCCACCTGCCCCTCCAACCACCGGCAGAGGTACGGAACCTGCCCTCCACGGAAGACAACGGAAGCGCTGCTCTTGAGTTCAATGCCTGAAGAGCAAGCCCAAAGACGTGAAGGTTTGGTGAGGATGTCTCCCAGGGGACACAAGCAGGAGGCGGAGGGGCCTGTGCCCAGACAGCTTGGCCGTCCCATGGGCTTCCCTGAAACTCCTGATCTTTTCATGCTCCTTTACAAAGAATTATAATAGAACAAGGAGTTGGGGGAGTCTGTAAATCCTGCGTTAATCCGGCCATGCTGCAAAGGCAGAAAAACACCTTGCCCCTTGCCATGGAAGCACAGGAATGTGATTCAAAACAAAATACAGATGACGGGTGCCAACCTTGAAGTACGGCCTCCCAGAGCCTCTGAGCGCCTTATCCCTTAGGGCATTTAACTAAGGGACACAGAAGACAGACAGTTTACCCATAAAACTAACAGATTCCCCGATTCAGTTATTAACGGGAACAACCCAAAGTTTCCTTAAGGGAGAGATTTCTGAACAGCCCAGGGCATACAGTAAGCACGAAGGTCAGGCTGTGCACATGACTGCAGACTGTTTCATGCAACTCTGCTCAGAGGCCAATGGTTTCCTGCACCCCTGGGACCTTCCAAAGGTCAAGAGGGCTTTGAAACATGGGGATGTGTGAGGGAGTGGAGAAAGAAGGGCCGGCTGTAGCTCGGCCCTGCTGTACTTGCAACCTGGGCCAGGCCTGGTGGCAGGAGAAAAGCAAGGAGCCTGGCTCAGTTTAGGGCTCGCTTGCAGGGAGACAGGAGCAGCTGCCGCAGCCTCATGGCATGACCCACGGTTTGCCGCCTTAGCTGCTATAGGCGCATATAAGTCCCACCCCCTGGGAAAAGTGGGGGGACCCCCGAGAGACCCCCAACTAAGGGGATCCCCGCCGTGCAGGGGAACTGCACGCTCTTCAGCCTCCAGCCTCATCCCGGCTGAGGTTTCGTAGCCACATTTCACCGTGAACATGCTAACTAGAAGATGCCAAAACTGGGGCGTAGACCCCAGACTCGTTTCTGGGCTCAGCCTGGAGGTCAGCCCACTAAACGGGAGACGGGTGTCAGAAATCAACCCTTTGCATTTCACCCTCCGGGGAAACAACAAGCTGCACAAGAAGCCACTTTTTAAAAATCTCCCTGCCCCGCCTCAGCATGCAGCCGTCCAGCCCATCAATGTTATTGGGGGAAGTAGCCAACAGGTGGCAGTAGCCTGTCTCCTATTAATGCACTTCAGAGTCCTGTCTGGCGCAGGACTTCAGCCTCCTCCTTGGGTCACACCGACCACATTTGATTTTTCAATACAATTCCCCTTGACCTTCCCTACTTGTAAAGGCCTCCCAGTAACACAGATAGAGATCTCACGCCCCCACTGAGTCCAGGCAAGCCAGAGCAGCCGGCAGCTCCAACCTGGCAGGGCATTCTGAGCTGGGTGAGCTCTGACGCCTATTTAAGCAGTAGCAGAGAGATAGCTGTGCTCGTCTACATACTATGAAAACAAAAAAGCAGTCCAGTAACACTTTAAAGACTAACAGGATAATTTATTAGGTGATGAGCTTTCGTGGGACAGACCCACTTCTTCAGATCATAGCCAGACCAGAGCAGACTCAATATTTAAGGCACGGAGAACCACAAATAGTAATCGAGGTTGACAAATGAGAAAAATTATTATCGAGGTGAGCAAATCAGAGAGCAGAGGGGCAGAAGGAGCCGGGGGAGGGGGGAGTCAATAATTAGATAAAGCCAAGTATGAAAAAGAGCCCCTCTAATGAGCTAGAAAATTGTCATGCCAGTTCAAACCACGTGTTAACGTGTCACTTTCGGTCTCGGTCAGATCTACAAGATCTCTGCCAAATATTCATCAACCTGGACTGCTCACCAGGAGAAACAAAAAGACAAATCAACAGGGCCAGACGAACGCCCAGAGACCAGCCACTCCAAGACAGGCCCAAGAAGCCAATAACAGAACACCACGAAAGCTCACCACCTCACAAATCATTCTGCTGGTCGTCAAAGTGCCACTGGACTGCTTCTGTGCCTTCATAGTGCATCGAGTAGCACGGCCGTCTCTCTGTGACCATCTCTACGGAAGTTGGGCTTTTTCTGGTTGCTTGGATCCATGTTGAGGGGCTTGGCACCACCCCTTGCGCTATGCACGCTGGGGAGATGCCAGGCGCTCGTGGCGTTATCGTAGGACTTATGCAAACAGATGAGCAGTGATAACAAACAACAGTATGGAGCACCAGCTGGTTCACTGCAGCAGCCTGGTTAATTTCAGCCCGAGGCAACCCCTGGTGGGGGTGAACAGTCATGTGCTGTGTTAAGGGGGGGCGGCAAAATAGGGTGAAAAATGGCACAAGGAACGGGACCCAGGGAAAAGGCAACCCAGAAGAAGACTGCAAGGGGCCAGGGAGACTAGACGTCAAAGGAAATGTTCGCGGCAAGCCAAGGCGCCAGTTTGGGAGAGGGGCAGCCGCCAGGCACGCGAGGGTGTTTCTTGGCCTTCTTCCCCTTCCCCTGAGTATCAGGGAGCGAGGGGAAAGCGCACGTTCGTGTGCATGCCTCTGCTGGCCGGTGAGGGGACGGGCAGGGGAGTACTTCACGCGAACCGTGTACTATCTCCTTGCTCCCTGACAGTCAGGGGAACCGGAAGAAGAGCAAGCGGTGCCCAGTTCGCACGGCTGCTGTTGTCCTGAAACGGCACCCTTGGTTGGACTCAATAGCCCCTAAGCATGGCACTGACTTGTACCAACCCAGCTTCCAGTGGGGGCTGGACCGGCCCCAGATTCACAGCCGCTCGGGAGATTGTTTTAAAAACTTCAATCATCCCTGAACACCAGCCCCGAGGTTAAGGGTTAGGTGTCCAAACCAGTTTTGCAACAAGCCACCCAAGAGGCTGAACTCCCCCTCCCATCCACCCCACTCCAGGTGGTTCATCCACCCTGTCGTGTATTTAATTAAAGCTGTCCCCGCAGCAGCTAGAGCATCTCTGAGCTCAGACACCAGAGCAGCTGTGCACACTGAGGAATAAGTTACTGGCTCATCAATTCCATTTCCTGGTTCACGCGCTTGTGCTGTTTATCTTGATAACCATTGCAAGAGGATAACTCAGGGTAGCCTTCTGGTCTCACTTCCGCCACACACACACACACACACACAAACAAATTATTCTCTCTCTTTAACTCTCTGTGATGGGATAAAACAAAGCAGCAGAAATGTAGCACTTCAAAGACTAACAAAATGGTTTATTCGGTCGTGAACTTTTGTGGGGCAGACCCACTTCTTCAGATCAATTGGAGGGGATAAGGTCATCAAAGACGCCTTGGGAAGTTCCCTGGTTTGCGCATCATGCCACTGACATTTGTCTTCCCGATCTCTGGGGCTCCCCACCACCCTGTCCTGCTGGGCCAGATGCTCTAATCTCTCCCAACCAAGGCACAGAGTTGAGGTTACCTCTGCCTGCAGAACAAAGTGGACGCTGTTTAACCACAGCCCTGGGAGGAAACAGTGCTAGGGCACAGGACCCAAGGAATCCACCCCCAGAATAGATTAAATCCATCTCTGTTTGTGCAAAAGATTTGGTAAGCCCTCTTTATCAATGAAAGGGAGATATGCACAGTGGTAGCCCTTTCCAGCTGCTACTAATTTACACTGGCCTTGATTATAAACAAAACAGGCTTTATTAAGCAAAACAGTAGTTGTAACAGTGATTATAAATAAGAACAAGCTGATCAAAGTGAGTTACAAATTAAACAAAAGAGAACACATATCGCTAATTCTGTTCTTGTGAGTTCTTACCCTAAATAAGCGTTTCTATATCAAGCGAACACTTCAGGCCAGAAGTGATCTTATTCTGACCTGTGTCTCCAGTGAAGTCCTCTGTCTTTCTTAGGGTGTATCAGGCAATTTCCAAGGTAGGCTGAAGCCAAATGGAGGAGGATCCCTTTATACCTTTCCCTTGTGGAAGGAATTCCATTGTTCTCGTTGGCCGTTTCTACACATGCCACTTTCTCCAAAAGTGGCATGCTAATAAATGGCCCAAAATATGCTAATGAGGCACGGATGCAAATTCCCCACACCTCATTAGCATAAGGTCACATGAGTTGCAGTTGGGAACACGCTCTTCTGGACTCCAAAACAATGTGTAGAAGCGCGGCCCCTGGGGGAGGGTTCTTCCGGAAGGAGGTCCTCCTACCGGAGGCCCCTTCTTCCAAACAATTTTCGGGAAGAAGGGGCCTCCAGAAGGAGGACTTCCTTCTGGAAGACCCCCTGGGGTCTGTGCTTCCGCACGTTGTTTTGGAGTCCGGAAGAGCGTCTTCTGGACTCCAACTCATGTGACCTTATGCTAATGAGGCGTGGGGAATTTGCATCTGTGCCTCATTAGCATATTTCGGGCCATTTATTAGCTGTGTAGAAAGGGCCTTTGTGTAAAAGGATACTCCAAGATGGAGCCTGTCACCTGAGCAGGTCACCTCTCTAAGTCCTTTTGAGGTCATCAGCCATTGCCTGTCCGCGGGCTTGCATGTTCGCAGCCAGGCTCCTCGGATGCAGATTAGCACCCGTTAAACTGGCCGATTACTTCTATCCCCTCCCAAGCCGCCCTCTTGCAACAGGGTAGCCACCCTTCCTGCTGAGGTCTTCCCAGTGACCAACATTTAGAATACAAATTTGTAGACACTCCTTTTAACTTCGACTACAACAGTGATACAGGCCCAAAAAGAGCATTTAGGGATCCAGCAGATTAGACCATTGAAAACAACAGGTCCCAAGGGATATTTTGTCTAAATATCTATTTCCGTAACCCCTTTTCCATAAAGGTTGGAGTGGGGTGGGGGGGGTCCCATCACACCTGCGCATGTGAGGACCTAAGTCAGTTGAGCTGTGCTAACCTCTTGCTCTCCCCAGCTGCTGCATTCTGGAAGGGCATTTTCTACCCTCAGAGGTGTCACTGCAGAGAGGAGGGCATTACCCAGCAGGCTTGCTTGCTGCCGGAGGCGATGGTCCCTGTTTTCACTTCTTGGCACAGGGCTCAGCTGGCTCATCGATGCCTGATGAACGAGGAGCTGATTTGAAGTGCCTCCACCCAACCCGGAGTGGTATTTTATCGAGATTGCCGTCTATCTCCTTCACAGCTGATTACCATTTGCGGAATTCCTAGGCTGCAGCGTATCCCTGTGTATCAACGCCAGGTGCTCACATCAGATAAAAGCCTTTATCTACAGCGGCAGGTTTCCTATTACTAACAAACCTTTCATGTTATATTTCAGGCCTAAGAGGCAGTTTTATTTACTTTCATCACAGAGATTTGATTTTGGCAAAAACTGCTGGAGAGGGGATATTTTGATGTCAATCACGATGTACAGGTTTACATATTTATTTCATTCCCGCTTTGCTGTGTACAAAGGCTTCGTGGCATCTTAAAAATAACTTTGCAGATGAAGAATTTGGCTTCTGCACAGCCGAGTGCCATAGGAAGCCTTGGGGCAGGTAGATGTTATTACTAGTGCTTAGTAGGGCTCCCTGTAAGCTGAGCGCTTGGGCAGCTGCCCAGAAGAGATTCAAATGCTGCCCAGCTGATTAGCACGGCACCTGCAGCCACCCACAACAGGCAGCATGTTTCTATTGGTGGTGCACCTCTGCATATGCCTTGGTGCACATAGCAAAATGTAATCCACCGACAGATGAAAAACTTAGAGGGGACCAGGAAGCCCGCGACTGTGGGGTCATGGTTGTATGAGTGCCTGAGCAACGTCTCTCCTCCTTCGCTCTGTGAGCGCATCTACCCATTACAAGTAGCCCCTGCTGGGAGTTCGTGGCTCTCTCTCTCCACTTTGTAGTTTTTTTCTGCACTGCGTGGCACCAGCCACCGCCCCGCCACACCACGTGGCAGCAAGGCTGTTGTGGGGGTCGTGCTTGCATAAGAGGCCGAGAAAATTTTTCTCAGCGGTTTATATTTGCGTGCGCTCCCCTTCCTCCCCCACCGGTGCCACGCAGTCGGGGTCTTTCCCGCGCTCAGCCACATCACATGGGTAGCCCCCCGCGGAATAAAAGGACGTGCCTCATGCTCGCTGCTGACCGGGGCTGCTGGGCAGCATCGTGTCCTGGCTTGCGTGCGGTTAGGGCTCCAGGGGTAGGGAAGAATTTTGGGAGCTTGCGGCTTCCCCACCAGCAGATAAGATTTTCGAGGCTTTTCTGCCACATGGGGGTGCTACTTCAACTGCCCCCCCCACTGAAAGCCCCCCACACCCCAACAAGGACCCAGGGGGCTTACTGCTGCTGGGGGGGAGAGGAGTTTCCTTGGGTAGCTAAGATCTTCATGGGAGGGGGAAGATTTCAGCTGGCTCTCTGCAGCCACAGACTCCACCCTGCCAAAAATACTTTTGGGGGCTGGTTGCCCATTGCAGACACCTGCTGCTTTTTGCAAAACCTTTGAAATTTCAATTATAAAATCTTTTCCCTAACTCGTCCTACTCTCTTAAGACCCATGAACACTCCTGACCTAATCAACTTGTTAGTCTTTAAGGTGCCACAGGCCTGCTTGCTGTTTGTGAAGTTGCAGACTAACCTGGCTCCCCATCGGAGACTATTTCCCCTTCCTAACAACAAGGGAGGTGCAAGCGAGAGAAGCGGGAGGAACATTATACCTTATTGTGAGGTCACTTCCTCCACTGCTAAGCAGTGACATCAAGAATTCTGGCATCCAGACCTCTGCCTGTGGCTTGCTCTGTTGAGCACAGAGCTCCTTTCTGCCACTTAACTCATCCCGTCCCGCACCTTTCCGGGGCAATTCGTAGAAAAACCAGCCCTAGCTGGCTGAGCGCTGCTAATTCATTTGTAAAGCGAGGGAATGGCTGTGGCTTGGGTTGCCATTCCTGCCAGGCTGGACAACAGCTGTTCTGCTCCTGCGAGAACCTAAATCTTGACTATTTATTTTTCCAGAGGGACCCTCTCCCTGATGCTCTGAGGCTGGTGTTGGTTAACAGGCGCAAAGAGGTGTGCTCATGGGCTGCGAAGTCGCCATCTCTTTAAACCATGAGGGTCCCACGGGTAACGCCTCGCCGTGTGGCTGCCGTTCATCTTTTGGGAGGTGAAGAGAAGGCCCTCCAGCCGGTCAGCTCATCAGCGAAACAACAAGGCAATGCTCCCTAAGGGTTAGAGCTGGGGAAGGCCTGGGGAGCTGAGCCACAACTCCCGGGCCGTAGTCTCAGCCCTGCTCAGTTGACTCACTGTGAGCAGGTCACAGCACCGCTCTGTGCCTCAGTTTCCCTATCAGAATAATATTTACCTCTGCAAAGGGTTGTTGTGAGATCTAGTTAATTAACTCATGCGGATGGAAAAAGCAGGCCCTGAGAGCCTTTCGCAGACAAAACCCTCCCAGAGGTCATTAGTACCTGCAGATTTCCAGGTATTTTAGCTCATTCCTTTCCAAAGTGCTGTCCCAGGTCTGGGATAATTAACTGGGCATGACCTTTCCATGGTTCTGATGAGCATCTGACTGAAAACCTGAAGGGATCCCATTTCCCTATCAACTCGGCTCTCCCAAGGTGACGCAGATAAAACACTTGGCTGGAGGTTTAGCCAAACCCCCTCTGTTCTAGGGGTCTCATTCCTATGCCCTCTTAGACGCAGATCCTCACAGCCGTGTAGGCCCCTCACACTGAATTATTGACAGCTTTGTCCTCACAACATCCTGGGGAAACTGAGGCACAGAGACGTGCTGTATGACCTGACTCCTGATCCATACTCCTCCAAAGCATGGGGCAGGACGAACCGAAGCAGCCACTCCAGGCCCTCCCTGTGAATGGGATGGGGGAGTTACCTGGGGCTGAGGGCTGGGAGCAGCAGTGTGACCACTCTTGCTCCCATGCAGTTAGTGCGAGGAGGAGGGCAGGCAACCCCTGCTGCCTGCAACCCCTACTCAAGTAGTCCCCGGGCCTGTTGCATGGGGGAAGAAGGTAAGGGGGCTGGAGCAGGGGTGGGGCGGGGCCTCAGGTTCAAGGGAGGTTGCCTTTGACTCCACGCCTGGTTTACTGGGTGGGGAGTTGCTCTGCCCCTGCTCCCAGGACAGCCCTGGCTGGGAGGCAAGGTCAGTGGTTAGCTCAGTCCTGAAACTGGACTTTTGAAAGGCTGGGCTGTTTGAACGAGTTGAGCCAGCTCTTCAGCGGGGTGTAAATCGGAGTTGCTTTCTGGAGTTTGGCTGGAGCTCGGCTGATTTACCCCAGCTACAGGCAAAACCAGACGGTGCAGTTGGCTTTCATTGGTCTGAGGCAGAAGGAACCAGTCTGGTCCCGTTCACTTGTTCTACCCACCAGCAGAGCCCAGCAGAGCCCAAGCCTGGGAACCTCACCCAGGGATTTCTGCATCATGCCTGGAACATCTGCGTGAGCCAAAAAGAGAAGCACCCCTCCAGTGTTGATCCTGACCTGTCTTGTTCCCAAGGCAATGCTCATACCATACCCTTTTGTTGGTGAGTATAACTCCTTCCCCTGTGCAAACTAATTCTACCACAACCAAGCAATTCTCGGAGTTAAAAAATTCTGTTGGCCTCTTGGCAACTTATTTTCTCACCTGAGGCCTCTCCCCCTCGCTGCGGGGCCATGGCAAGAGGCCTAGGTGTCTATGAATGATCTTTGTGCCTTCTGGACACTAACCCTACGAGAATCTGTCCTCTGATTTGCATTGTTTAAATATCACTGTCTTGGTTCTTTTGTCAATTTCCCTGTTTTACTGATCATATTAATAGCTGTGTCTGATACAGAGACACCAACATATAAATAAGCACGTCACTGGCTTCCACTCATTGCTAGTAGTCAAGAAGTCAAAAGCATGACTTATCTCCCAAATTAACTGTGCATGAAATTGGCTAGAGAGAGTGGCTCAGCCCATGTTTTATCTAAAAGATTTATTAATGGACTATGCAGTCAACTGAAAGGCAACACAACTGGCAGGAAAGCTACTAGACGGGGGATTAGAAGGAGAAAAATCCTGACATGAGATTTATTATTTGAAAAGTTTCACTTCAGCTCAGTACTTTAGATTCAGCCTGTGGCACATCAAGGGAGGGAGGAGACAATGTAGGACAGGGAGAGGGTGGGGTACAGCATACAGCTCCTCAAATCCCCCCTTCCTCTTTGCTTTCCCATCCCCCTTTTCTGCTGGGGGAAGGGGGTAAACTCAGTACGGGAGGGGCTCTGACCACTGGGCTGCCGTTCAAAACCTGGCTGAGGATTATTGCCTGCAGACGGCACCGTACTTTATTGCGGAGATCTCCGTCTGCACCGCCGGAGCTCTGAAACCACAGCTGTTTCAGCTAATTTTATTTATGGATTAAAAGTTACCCAGAGCCTAGCTGCTAGGCGACTGGCATGAACCGAGCCCGATCAATCGACTTCTCCTCTCAATCAACCGGCCCATTGATTTTCCAATGGCGTTTATGACTTCTGAAGTCATTGGTTTGACTATTATTTTTCCTTCCCCCTCCGTTCGCCTGTTCCCTGCTCTACTCCATGTAGGGCTCGGTCCTTCCAAGCAGGGCTTGTTAACCACCACCTAGGACCTGGAATCCAACCTTAGGCCTCTGCGCATACGCCGCTCGCTGCGGGGGTCAGCCGGTACATTTGTGTCAGTCTCGCACGACTGAGAGGAAGCATTAAGGAGCTTTTGTTTTGCCTCGGTCTGAATCAATAGGCAGCGCGCTGGGATGGAGATAACTTGCCAGACTCGAAGGATCACGGCTCTCTCTGCTGATTTGTGAGCAGCTGAGAGATGGGGTGTGGGGGCCGGGGCTCTGCTTTCAGACTATATTTCACTGGTGGAGCCTGGTGAACGCCACGTGCGTGAGAATATTGATTGTGTCTTTGAAGAGCTTGTGGGCAGTGTGTCTGGAAGATGCACTACCCTGGCCTCATTCTGCTTCATAAAGAACTTTCTCTCCTGAGAAGCCAGTGACAGGCAGGGTCGGAATAAAACGAGCCAGCCAGCAGTTCAACCGGCTTTCTTAAAAGAGCAAAAGTGAAGCAAAATGCTGGGTTTAAATCTTGCCTTTCTCTTAGCCTGAAGCCCTCCGCATCCCTGAGAGAACTGCTCAGAACCAGGGTTCCCTGGAAGCTGAGTGCTTGGGCAGCCATCTAGGAGAGACCCAGAGCTGACCAGGTGATTAGCAGACCCCGCCCCCCGGCCCAGGACCCACACCCAGCAGCACTGGTTTCCATTGGTGGTGCGCATTTGTACATGCATTGGTGCACAGAACAAAATGTATTCCACCCACGGATGAACCAAGTGAAAGGGAACACTGCTCAGAACCCAGTACAAGACAAATTTAGAGTCACGCTGTAGGCAAAACACCTCTGCAGCAGCAAGTCTCAGGCATGAGTAAATTGATCTGGATCACGCTGCTCAGGCTATGGGCCAGGTTTTGAGACCCTCCCCACTCGCCAGGTTTCAGCCCGAGCCTGTACAGCCACACTGATATTTTTAGCTCATGCCAGTTGCCCCAAGCTCTGAGAGTCGCTGCCGTGAGTCTCGCTCTGCTGCATCAATGCAGGGTGCTCCTGCATTCAATTCCCTATAGGCAACCCCCCGAAGAGCACCACAGATTTAATAGGGAGCCCCTTGCCATCAGACCCAGCAGCAACGGATGCTGCATCTGTTTGGCGCTTCTGGCCGAGAGAAATGAAACTATCAGAACTTGGCTTTGTTGCCCGGAAGAAAATGCAAAAAACAAAACAAAACAAAAACAAAAAAAAACCCCATCAAAGTGTTTTGCGGAGAATGTTCTCTGCCGGGACGGCCGTGCCTGAGCCACATCACTATCGCCCCCACCCTGCCGCTTGCCCTGAAGTGCGGCTGACCATCACGGCATTGGACCGCTTCCCTGATGCAACAAAGCGTTTCTCTCTGCTCGTTGGCCGCAGAGAGATGACTGACATACTTAAAAGTTCACACGATGCACTTCAGTGCTTTGCTGAAATGCAGAGCTGGAAGAAGCTGGCCCGGTACCTCGTTCGTGACCTCTTTGCTCTACCCACGAGGCGTGAACGGAAGGCTTTTTCAGTGTTCTGTCCAACATTTGTTTTTGTCCTCCCTGACTTCAGGTGGACTTGCTGAAAAAAGTATGCTCAGAACGAAAACAAGCGAAAAAATTACACGGGTGTCGACATTATCTGCCTTTAAGATGCTAGTTGACTGGCTGAATGTGTACATGGTATATAAGATGCTCATAATCATTTTCTTCTGTGATAGATTTTATCTATATGCCAGATATAATAGGACCACATTTTGATCCCCCTGGGTGTGGAGCAGGTAAGGTTAAGACTTTGTCGGGGTTGGTGCCCTCCAGAGTTTCCTGCCAGCTGCAGTGGCTGAGAGTTCTGGGACCCTTGCCACCCACAGCTGCAGGCCCCCTGCGGGCTGACAGCTCGAGCCCTGCAGGACCGGATTAAGACATGCTGAGGCCCTAAACTATGTCATGTTCAAGAGGCTGCATAGCACTGAAATTTAGCAATGTTTTGTAGATAGAGGCCCCTCATAAGCTGAGTCCCTCTGCTGGAGCTTACTTAACTTGTGCATGAATCCATCTCGGACAGCCCTGCCCCATCGAGGCTGATGCACAAAATGTCATAGCAGTCTGTAAAAGTCACAGGATCTGTGACTTCCATGACATAATCTTATCCTCAATGGTGGGCACTGGAAGCATGTTCTCAAAGCAAGGGGTTACAAGTTGGCCTCTTCCATCTTCTTCCCAATTTAGCCGCATCTACACGTGCCGGCTACTTCGAAGTAGCCGCGCCAACTTCGAAATAGCGCCCGCCACGTCTACACGGAGCGAGCGCTATTTCGAAGTTGACATCAACGTAAGGCGGCGAGACATCGAAGTCGCTATCCCCATCAGGGGATGGGAATAGCGCCCTGCTTCGACATTGAACGTCGAAGTAGGGCACGTGTAGCCGATCCGCGTCCCGCAACATCGAAAGAGCGGGGTCCGCCATGGCGGCCATCAGCTGAGGGGTTGAGAGACACTCTCTCCAGCCCCTGCGGGGCTGTATGGTCACTGTGTGCAGCAGCCCTTAGCCCAGGGCTTCTGGCTGCTGCTGCTGCAGCTGGGGATCCATGCTGCATGCACAGGGTCTGCAACCAGTTGTCGGCTCTGTGGATCTTGTGCTGTTTAGTGCAAGTGTGTGTGGGAGGGGCCCTTTAAGGGAGTGGCTTGCTGTTGCCCGGGAAGTGCTAGTCCGCCCTGTGACCCTGTCTGCAGCTGTTCCTGGCACCCTTATGTCGATGTGGGCCGCTTTGGCGTGTAGACGCTCCCCTGCAGCGCCTACTTCGATGTGGTGCTGCCCAACGTCGACGTTGAACGTCGACGGCACCAGCCCTGGAGGACGTGTAGACGCTATTCATCGAAATTAGCATACACGTGTAGACGTAGCTTTTAAGTCAGAAACTATCTATTTTTCTCTCCTCTGTGTTTTTTTCTCTCGTTGGCATAAATCTCTTCAATTTCCTTGGTCTCTGGAAACATCTACCTGACCTAGTCTTCTAGTCATTTGTGGTCAAATTTTCTAAATTACAGTCCTACTATGCCCATAGATTAAGAGATTGCGTGTTCAAATGGAGATTTGTGCATGCAAATACCAGACTGTGTGTGCAATCACCACTAGTGCCGGATTTGAGCACACAGTTATTAGGTGCAAGCATGTATAATCTTTGAGCATCAGATTCGGGCGGAAGACTGAATGAATGAATGAACTAGTCCAATAGTCAAAGTGCCCCGTGGAGGGAGATGCATTTTGGCCTCAGAGCATTTCAACCTCTGGGACACCATAGTCCATGTCTCCACTTTTGATTTGGGATGCTTTAAGGAAATATTGTCCCACGGTTAAGCAATTCAGGAGGCATGAGCAGAAAAGTGTAAAGGCCATGAGCAAAAGTGACATGAAGAGCTACCAAGGTTGATATGAAGACTGCACATAAAGTGCCATGGTTTGTTGCTTTTTAACAACCTGGGGCAGCGAGCCTCTCATGAAGATTCATGGCATCTGTCATCAGGCATGACTAATCTGGGTAGAAGGGCAGATTCAATAAGAAAAACCGAGGCACTTCTTGGAACTCAGGGAAAGTGATCTTCCACTATCATTTAAGATTAGGGAATGCTCATTGATCTTAGTACGATTCTCTTTTGCATCCAAATAAAAGCTGATTGGAGCTTATCCTAGGTATGCCCCTGAGGTACCGAAAGTAGAGGTCAAGGAAGAATGGTCTCCTTTTCAGTCATTGAGGACATTTTAGAGACGCTCCTGTGAGCAACACTTGAGTGGGTGGTGTCCTCACTGAGCGCGTTCACTAGTCTGGAGAGGACGCTCACCTTAAACTTTTTAAAGTCCTGGCCCATGAAGACATACAGGATGGGATTCATGCAGCTGTTGGCTGCCGCCAGAGCCGTGGTGATGGGAATCCCTATCTCGAACACCACACGGGGAACTTTGGCGTGCTTCACTTCCAAGAGCTGCAGGATATGGTAGGGGGTCCAGCACAGAAAGAAAGTCACAATAATGGCAACAATGATTTTGAAGGGCTTTTGGGATTTCGCGAGCCGGTTTCGTTTCAGCTTGAAGACGATGACTGAGTAACAGAACGTGATGATGATGATAGGAATGACAAACCCTGCCAAAAGCCTGATGACGGTGACTGCCCTGTGTCTCATCTGTCCCAGGGCATTCTCTGTCATGGACAAGGAGTAATTATTAAAACAACTCACACTGTTGTGGCGAAGTACCGTGTGCCGGAAAATGAGAGACGGGCAACTCAGTAGAAAACCAATGGCCCAGAGGACGCTGCAAATCAAACAAGCAAGGGTGATGGTCCGACGGTTTTGGGCCCAGACTGGGAAGACCACGGACACACAGCGGTCGAAGCTGATCACCGTCAGCAGCAGCACACTGCTGTACAAATTCAGGGTGAGCAGGAAGGAGTTTAACTTGCACAGGGCCAGCCCGAATACCCAGTGGTAGTTCATGGCCGTGTATGCGATGTTCAGCGGCAGGAAGACGTTGAATAGAAAGTCGGCAGCAGCCAGGTTGAGAAACCAAATGGCATTGACAGACTTTTTCATCTTGCAAGTGATGACCGCGATGACTAGGCCATTACCTAAGATTCCCAGAAGGCAGGTGAGGCTGTAGACTACAACAGAGAGGACTCTAACAATGTCTTTCACATCATGTGAGGGTTCTTTCTGAGCACTCTCCGTGCTAAAATCAGGGTAGTCTTCATAAATAGAGTATTCCTCAGAGGAATTGTAGCTCTCCATTATCTGGAAACAAATCACAATAATTTCACCAGGCAATTCTTTTACAGACTATCCTTCTGATTGTTTCTGTGTATGAGATCAAGTCAACAGAAAGTCTAGAGAACATGAGCTATGAGGGAAGACTGAAAGAACTGGGCTTCTTTAGTTTAGAAAAAAGAAGTGATAGACAGGGCATGATAGCAGTTTTCAAGTGCCTGAAGGAGGGTTACAAGGAGGAGGGAGAAAAATTGTTCTCCTTGGTCTCAGAGGATAGAACAAGGAGCAATGGGCTTAAACTGCAGCAAGGGAGTTTAGGTTGGAAATTAGGAAAAATTCCTAACTGTCAGAGTGGTTAAACGCTGGAATAAATTGCCAAGGGAGGTTGTGGAATCTCCATCACTGAAGCTATTTCAGAGCAAGTTAGATAAACATCTACCAGGGATGGTCTAGATGGTTCCTGGTCCTGCCATGAGGGCAGGGGGCTGGACTTGATGACCTCTCAAGGTGCCTTCCAGTTCTCGTGTTCTATGAGTCTATGATGAGCATTCAAGATTTGTCCCACAGACTTTAGTCTCAGAGGGGTCGCCATGTTAATCTGTGGCGTCACAAATAACAAGCAGTCCTGTGGCACCTCAGAGACTCACAAATTCAGGAGGTCATGAGCTTTTGTGGGTTTTACCCACGAAAGTTCATGACCTCATGAATTTGTGAGTCTCTGAGGTGCCACAGGACTGCTCGTTATTTGGGAGACTTTGGTTTGTTATGTGAATGGATTTCTGCTGCTTCCTAAATCTGCGTGGCTACAGCTCTCCCTAGGAGCTGCACACCCGCCTGTGAGGACAGCAGCTGGAAGCTCTGCACCTGTATCTCAGAGCAGGATATACCCCCTTATGTCGGAAAGCAGGGCTGTGGCGAAAAAATCACGCATGGGGCCAATGTGATGTTATTGATGTGACTTCTCTGGGGAAAACCAGCGTTGGGTTGCCTGCAAACCCATCCAGGACTGGTCAGTCAAATACCTCAAAGTCCAGCTCACAGACATGGAGGAAACGCTACCGGTCATGGAGTTTAAGAGTGACCCTCTTGGCCACAAAAGTAACTTCTGCCCTTGACGTAGCTGCTAATGGCTGTGGGGTGTGTCAGGCCAGGTGAGGCTAAACCAACCTAATCTGCCTGGCATAGCCCTGCCCACAGGCCCCCTCCTGTTTCCCACCCATACCCTGGGGCACAGGGAACTGAGCTGCTCACCTGGCACTCTGGAGCTGAGGGCACTTCAGCAGCTCAAGGCTGCAGTGAGAGGCCACGGTGGGAAAGCTCTAGGTTCCGGAAGGGATGGAGGTGGGGGCCTTGGACAGCAAGGGTGGGGCCAGAGGCTAACCTCCCCAGGCTGGCAGTTCACGTGCCACCCATGTAGCTACTGCTTGTCAGAGAGGTGGAGAACCTACACCCCTGGGTACCACCTACGGCGAGAGCTACAGAGGCTGCAGCACTGTAAGTGTAGACGAGCCCTTACTGTGGATTTACAGTCGTGGGGCCGAGTGGCAAATTGAGCATTCGATGCCACAGGACACGCTCTAAAGCTCTGTGATGTCCCTGAGGGTTGGAATCAGCCCTCACAGACATAATTCTACCACCAACCACCAAGGAAAGGTCTGTGGCATAATTCATTGGTGCTCCGTTAGAGCTTTGAGAGCTTCCAATCGGGGAAGAATCATGAGGCTGGAAGAGACCTCAGGAGGTCATCGTGTCCAATCCGCTGCCCAAAGCAGTATCAACCCCAACTAAATCACCCGAATCAGGGCTTCGTGAAGCCGGGACTTAAAAATGTCTAGGGAAGGAGATTCCACCACCTCCCTAGGTAACCCGTTCCAGAGCTCCACCACCCTCCCAATGAAATAGTTTTTCCTAATGTCCAACCTGTACCTCCCCCGACCGCAACCTGAGACCATTGCTCCTCATTCTGCCATCTCTCAACTGAGAACAGCCTCTCCCCGCTCTCTTTGGCTTCTCCCTTCAGGTAGTTGAAGGCTGCTATCAAATTTCCCCCGCACTCTTGTCTTCTGCAGACAGAACAAGGCCAAAATCCCTCAGCCTCTCCTCAGAGGTCACGTACTCCAGCCCCCTAATCATTTTCATTGCCCTCCGCTGGACCCTCTCCAATGTGTCCACACCCGTTCTGTAGTAAGGGGCCCAGGATTGGACACATGTGGCCTCCCCATGTGGCCTCACCAGGGAAAATACATCAAAATATCACTGCCCTTCTCCTTCTCCACCCCAGCATTCGTTACATGGCATACTTCGGGGCCAAATTTACTCTGCTGCATCTCGCCTGACTCCTGCAGGGCTGCACAGATACAACTAGGGCTTGAACGTAGCCCTGTAGGCATTTCATTAAATCTCACCTATTTGCTCCAATGTTTTTTCAGCTCCGCTCTCAGTGTCTCTGTAGCAGGGGCCTCATCCACTCACTGACTTGCTGGAAAAGTCTGCAACACAGGAAAGAGACCCGCTGGGTTGATTAGCCAGGCAAACAAGTGCAGTTCTTTCCCTGGAAAACACTCCCTGGTCAGAATCACATGTATGTGCATGGAGATGATATTAGAACAAACAGCAAACTAGGGTCATGAGCCCTTCAGAGAGGTGAGTTGGAAGGAAGGAAATTGATGTGTAATGTCTATCAGTTTGGTCCTGCTCCCGAGTAGCGCGGTGTCCCCTGAGCTTCCTTCCTGGAGACAGCATCTGGGTCCTCTCAGGGCCAGCCCTTTGGCTGGGGCACTACAGTCGAATTCCTCCTCTCACTGGGATGCCAAGACCAGGGCCACTTCTTCCCCTTGTTAAGTGGGGTTGGGTCCTGCCCAGGGACCCTGTAGATGGCAACTGTCTGCTAAGTCCGTTTCACTGCTCTGATTCCCTGCGACCCTGTGCTGTCTTTACCTCAGGGCTCCATCTTGTTTGCCGCGAACGCCCCACCCACGCAGCACGACCCCTCTTCCCTCCAGCCAGTGCCGGCTCTTTGAGCGCTAGACAGCGACTGACTCCTGGTCTGTTCTGCAGCTCCCCTTAAAAAGGACTTCTTGGCTGCTGATTGGCTGCTTCCCCTGGAGCCATGCTAGCCTGCCTGGAGGACTTCTGGACTGCTTTTTTTCCAGGGCAGGGTGTGGCCGAACCATCAGGCATCTAGCAGGGGGCCTCAGAGCCTAGTCCCCCCATCACAGAGATCTTGATGAGCGTGCATCACTTTGCTGGCTTTTTTCAGACTCCTCTCCTGGGGCCTTGTCACTGTGACCTTGCTGGTGGGTGCGGGAGGGATGGCAGCCATCTAGCTGGGCCAGTCCTATACTGGACCTGTTTCACAGAGGTACTCACTCCTGGGCTGGAGCCTACTTCATCAGAGGCTGAGAGCTGGACAGGACTCCCCCCAGCAGGAGGGAAATGCGAGTGCTGGTGCTGTATTTGTTCCTCCGGAGCTAAAGTGCACCATGAGATTTAAGACAGTGGGATGCCGTTTGACATGCTAGGGTGGCGGAAGCAGCAGAAATGGAAACCTCCTGCATCTGACGAAGTGAGCTCCAGCCCATGAAAGCTCATGCCCAAATAAACGTGAGCCTTTACGGCGGCCCAGGCTTCCGCGCCGGTATATCTGACCTCCATAAATGGCACTGGAGTGCGTGCTGCAGCCAGCTCTTTGCGCGCAGCTGCTTTGTGGCTGATGGCTTTGAGCACTGGACAAAATCCCCGTGATGTTCAAGCAGGGGCGGGGAACCTCTGGCCACGGGCTGCACGCGGCTCCTCAGGGTAAGCCTCTAGCGGGCCGTGAGACTATTGGTTTGCCTTGAGCGGCCACAGACACAGCCACCCACAATTCCCAGCAGCTGTGGCTTGCTGTTCCCAGCCACAAAGATGTGGGGGAAGCGGTGGCTTGGCCCATGCCACTATCTGCACATTCATTGGTGCTTGTAGACCCAACCCGGGGGGCACACTAAAGATTCCCTAGTGCCTTAACAGCAACGAAGGGTCCTGCAGCACCTTACAGACTAACAGACAAGTTTTGAGCATGAGCTTTCGTGAGCACAGACGACTCACTTCATCAGACGCAGGGTTCACCCAGACTTCATAACACGCAGCACCTGAGTATGCTTTCCAAATCCCACTCCATGCGATACATCGCCGCATTGCACAGACGAGTCCCATGGGCATCTGGAGTCGGCCACATCGGTAAGTGCTGTCCTGGACCGGACTCCATGGGGTGACACTGCTGCTCGACACCTCAGTCACTGCCCTGTGGTCAGTCTGACTCCAGACACAGCAACGCTCAGCCAGGAGGCAACCAAGTGACTGTAATAAATGAGATTTTAGGACGTGGCTTGTACAGTCGAATGGAGGCCTGGCCCTGGTGAACCTTAATTGTTACGAGGATGAGTGAACGTCGCTGATCCAGCGGAAATAACAGTATCAGCAGAACTGGCTGGTGTACAGCTGACCATTAATGTTCCTGTTTAATGAGCCGTTCTAACAGTTCCTGCTGCGGCCGGGTCTTTTCATACCGTTACCTTTCGAAAGGCAAAACCACAGATGTGCACCTCGGAGTTTCCCAGGAGGAGACTTCAGTAAAAGAGCAGGGATCTGCCTTCCCCGCTTCAACGTCTTCACACAGGCCTACCCCTGACGGTTCAATCTGCCCTGACTTATTGCTATGGGAAGCGGCAGCCTCGCCGGCTGGTCCTGAACAGAGCTGGAGGACTCCTTGAGAAGGGTGCAGGAAACAGTACAAGAGTGGATGAACTGAGTGGGTATGAGGAATCATGAGCTTCAACCCTGGGTCCACAGGCACCCCTCCCCCCCACCCAGCAGGAACTGTGGACTGATGGACCCTACCTTGCCACAGGGGCCACCCATGAAGCTCCTGGTTGGAGGAGACCTCTAGACTCTGCTTGGCTTGGACTCGCTATTTAAGCCAGAAAGAGCGACAAGAAGCTGTCTGAGCAATGAGGTGAATCGCTGGATTGCTGTTACACTAGACCCTGCCTTCCTGTTCTCCCCTCAGTTCCTGCCCCTTTCCTGATCCCTGCTTCTCCGCCCCACCCTGGCCCTGGACTCTATCCATGGGCCTGACACCTGGTTCCGGTTCCAATTCTAACCCTGGGCCTGAGTGTGCCTCCGGCTCTGATCAGCTCCAGCTCCTGTTTCCCAGCTCTGCTCTGACCACTAGATCCAACTGTCTATGTCCATGTCCACAACTCTAGGGAAAAAGGTGTGAAGCCTACGGCCTCTGCTCTGTTTCTAGAACTAACCCAAACCCCAGGAGGAGAACGGTTCTGCAGTAGTCAGTGGAATTCTCCTGACCAACTCCTCCTACCTATCTCTTTCTCACACATACACAGGCTTTGCATCTGTACTACTGTGATCCGGTCAAACTTCGCAAAATCCCACAGCTCCCATTGACGTAACTCTGGCCTGAGCAGCCACAGAAAATCCCACGAGAAATCCTGTTCATGTGAGATTTGCAGCCTGACTCCATAAATCTCAGAACGCGAATGGTTCTGATAAACATCAGGACTTCTGGGGCATTTCTGTGCGGAATCTGATCCCTGAACCTTTCTGTCGTTGGCCCATCCACCCAAACTCAGCCAGGGCTCTCTCGGAGGATGGGACGTTCAGGGATCCCCTAAAGATCTGGAGGTTCCTACAATAGCCCCTTAGCTGCACCCTGGTTGGGGAGATTGTTAAATATCAATGAGATGGATGGTGGCTGAGGTGAGCCTAACTGATTAATGCTCGTGCACTACACTGTATAAATGAGGGATAAGTCCCCAGTGAGGCAGAGTTTGTGAAGAGTTTCATGCTGTTACCAGAACTTTGTTTCCATGGAGCTCACACGTGGCCTTTTTCGTTCAAAAATTCCGTGTTTTATTGTTGCTCCCAACAACTAGTTGCCTCGGTGACATTCAGCTTGACATTTCAAAGCTGTACTTAACAGGTTATTTATTGGGATTCTCTGTTGATTTTGTTCTTTTTCACTTTCTTGTTATTGGGATTTTACATTTCTACAGTAAAAGGAGAGCCTACCAACCCAATGACTAAAAAATCCCAAACTCTTGCTGGGTCAGACAATCAACACCCCCCCTGGGAAGGGGAGAGGTTCCATGAACTCTGAGTAACATAAGGGGAGCCAAGACAAGGCACGTGGCACCTGAGCCATGCATAGGCCTTATGGCTCGTCTTCTGCACTGGGCTGACTTTCACCAGGAGCACCTTGGAACAATGTACATTGAATTAGAGAAATGTTGGAATGGAAATGATCAGGAAAGGTTCTCAAGTCATCTGAGGAAAGACCAAGGAAACCTGAAGGGTGTTTGTCCACTGTGTTCTTAAAAGCCTCCCACAATGGAGATTCTATACTTGGAAACTATTCTACAGCTTATCGAGCCTGACAAAGAGAAAGTTTTTCCTAGTATCTAACCTACATCTCCCTTGCTGTCGATTAAACTTCCCTCCCCGTCACCCACTTCCAGATTCTTCATACAGAAGCTAAGGACACCATTCCTGCCCATCCTGGCTAATAGCCGCAGACGGGCCTAACCTCCATGAATTTATCTTGCACATTACTGAACCCCGTTAAAGTCCTAGACTTCACAACGTCCTCTGGCGAGGAGTTCCACAGATTGACTGCGCATTGTATGAAGAAATACTTCCTTTTGTTTGTCTTAAACCTGCTTCCTATTAATTTCATTTGGTGACCCCTCATTCTTGTGTTATGAGAGCAAATAAATAACTTTTTTGTTATTCGCTTTCTCCACACCAGTCATGATGACCTCTGTCATATCCCCCTTTAATCTCCATTTTTCTAATCTGAAGAGTTCCAGACTTTTTAATCTCTCTTCTTATGCCAGCCGTTACAAACCCCACGTCATTTCTGTTGCCCTTTTCTGAACTTTATGCAATGCCAAGAGACCTTTTTTAATGAGGTGACCACATTTGTACGCCGTATTCAAGACGTGGGCAGATCATGGATTTATATCGAGGCAATAAAATGTCATTGGTTTCATTCCCTATACCTTTTTAAATGATTCCTGATGTTCTATTTGCTTTTTTGACAGCTGCTGCTCATAGAGTAGATCTGACATTACTGGCAACTCCGATGGGGGCCGGGGGACTGTAAGGGGACCTCAGCTTGCATGAGGGGTTGTGGCATTCTGAGTTAATCTTCTAGGTGAAATTCACCCTGTACAGATGTTCACCTTGGGTCTGTTCACATTGTACATTCCAACTGCAAATGTTATTGCAATAAAATAATCACATACCTAGTCTGTGTACTGCATTTTAAACCATATGCTTAGTGACAAATCCTGCTGCAGACTTTTCCCACAAAGATGTGGATAGAAACTGGTGCAGAGCAAAGGCAGGAGAGATTAGCCAGAAAATATTTGTTCCTTATTCTCTAAATAGCTGTGTTTACCAGGGCAATCATGGCAGCCTTCCCCATCATTTGGCACAGCACAGTATGTCTGTCTTCCCTTTCCAAGGATGATAGCTTGGTGGCAGAGAGCAATTCAAAGCCATTTAAGAATTACAATAGGCAGGAGAACAGTGAGCACAGAGCCTTCAACAGCTGAAAAACCACTTCACCATCAGATAGCCCTAGAGAGACCTGCACACACAAAGAAGCAAATAGGTTCAGGCTGATGAATTCAGCAAGCCCCTGCTACAGTAACCGGTGATGCTAAAAATTCTAAGTGACGGCTGGAATATAGGAGTAGAGGTTTTCTGATGGCTTAGGGTGCTAAGCAGACTCTGTGGGTAGCGCTGACCAGGGTTTTAAGGATATTTAAGTAGAAGTCTTAAGCTGGGTAAGAGCTTGCCCCTCTGATCTAAGAACTTAAGGTTTGACCTCTGCTCCAGAAACAAATCGCCCCAGAGCTAAATAAGCTCTTGGACACAAAGTAGTTCTTGGGATTTTCAGTGATCACACATCCAGTATTTTAGAAGCACAATGTTATGATAGTGATGGGATTAAACACAGGAACTGATCTTTGCATGCCGGTTGGATTACTTTGATTACATTAATGCGGCTTGTATATGTGATGGCATTTATGGGTTGCGTCTATGCTCTGCGTCTAGTAAAACACCACACTCAGGCTCCATCCAAAGAACCGGAGGAGTTGAGACCCAGCTCCCCTCTGCAGACGGGGTGAAGGGGAGGTGAGACAGTAATAGAGAAGAAGGAAACTTTAAAGATTAAAGGGTGTAACCCTAATATTAGCAAACAAGATAAAGGAATTTTAGTGAATCTCTAGAAAACCCTCACTGCTTGCCAGGGGGTATTATAGGCCTCCTTACGTCGCTTTGGCCTGGCCTCCCCAGTACCAAGTTAGGCACCCCTACCTAGGCTTCTTAGGGGTACCCATGTTTGATTGGTGGAATTAAACTAAGACACCCTTCTGAGTATGCCTGAGGCGGAATGTTGCAACCTTTTGGGCAAATTCCAAGAATGGGCACCAGCAGTAGAATACCAAGAAGTACCACCCGGTGGCTTTTGTCTATACTTTTGAGTCAACAGGATGACTTGCATCTAGGCTATGATGTTGCGTTGGCACCTGATGCTCCACAAGATAACTGTCCTTTTATGTCAGCACATGGTTAGAAAAACAAAGCTGGAACATCAGATACAGGACATTATGGGATATTTATATACTTGTTTGGATAGATACTCATAAACATTTATCTCCAAGAGTAACATCTGCCTCAAACGGAAAACCCTGCTAAAGCCCCACCTGATTTGAGCTCTGCAGGCCCTTTGCGTTACTGCTCAACAGAAAAAAGCTGGGGAAAGAAAAGCAGACTAGAACGGAACTAGAAAAATAGGCCAACTGCCCTTCGGCTTCAGCTATGCTAGGAATAAGAAGTACCCTTCAGCAGAGTATAAAATGTATAAGGGCACGTGCTCTATGAGAATCATAAAATATGTAAGTACATCCGCTCTAATTAAACTAGTTGGCTTTGGAAGCTGTGTTCATTTGCTTCACTGCATGCGCGTGGGTCTATCTGCCTAAATCAGACCATCGTGTGCTCGAAGGCTACCAGTTCATCAAGATCAGACCATCCCCAGACGCTGTTCAAGCTGGCCAGCCAGGCACCTGCCTGGGAGCTAAAACAAGCGCCTCCGGGCTACACTGCAGCAGGACGCAGAGCCCTGGGGTGCAGGTGGCAGAGAAAATGCACTTGTGTGAGTCGGTGTCAGGTCATCACAAACCCTCACACAGAGCTGTCCTGTCCATAGGAGGAGGCAGGGCAGCTGTCCCAGGCCCTGTGCTTTTAGGGGCTCTGCAGCAGCTGCCCCAGCCGTCCTATAGGGGGGCAGGGGGATTATTTGGAGCAGAAGGCAGCGGCAGCAGCAGGGCGTCACCTCTCCCAGCCCCCCACACTCTCACCACGTAGCACCAGGCTGCTTTTCACTCTGCTGTGCCCACCCGGCCTGCTGAGCCCCACTTCTCTGCAGCAGCAGGAAGCAGCCTCACCTCCCCGCCACACACAGAAGTGGGGTTCAGCCAGTGGGAGGCCGCGGTGCGGCCAGGCATTGTACTGCTCATACCTGCTACTCATACCTCTTGCTGCTGCTGCTGCTGCTGCTATCTGCCACCCAGGTTAATTCCAGCCCTGGATGGTCAGGGAGCGGGTGAGGGATGGGGTGGAGCCAGTGGTGCAGGGAGGTTGCTGGGGCACTGGTAGGGGGTTGCCCCAGGCTCCACTCCCCCTCAGGACGGCCCTGCCTTCATGCACCTGGGAGGGTCTGTGCTGGAGTGGGGGGAGTGCAAATGCGAGACTCAGGCTGGATGTGAGAGACAAGCAGAACAGCTCCCAGTGGCTAAGGATGACCCTGGGGCTACAACGGGCAGGTAACACCTCTGCCCTGAACAAAGAGGAGGGAGGAGCCGAGCTGGTTTTGAATCGGGGAACGGCAGTTAGAGGCTAGGGGAAGAGAGAGCTGGAAGGCAGCCAGCCTGAGGAGGGGGGAAGCCACACCCCAGAGGGGCACCCCTCGGGGTCTTCTCCCTAGGACGGGTTGGAAGGACCGTCTCTGACTGCTGTACTGTCGCTTCTGGGAGAAACTGGGCATCTGTTGCCTAATAAACCTCCTGTTGTACCTGCTGAGTGAGAGTCACTCCTGCCAGCAGATGGGGTGCAGTGCAGGGGGACCCCTGAACTCCATCACAGGGTCGCAGCAGGCTTGTGCTGACCTGGGATGAACGCCTGGTTCTAGGCAGACCCTTTGCTCAGCCCTGTCTGTGGGGCACCACCGCGCTGAGGTCCCAGCCAAGCTGATGGGATCTGCACACTCCCCTTGATGGGAGGGTGGGGTGACCCTGCGGGGGACTGGCCCGCCTTTGGGAGGTGCTGCTGGCTGGGATCAGCGGTCCCAGTGGGTGTGCGGAGCAGGAAGCAGGAGTTAGTCTGTTGCACATCCGAAGCCCACTTTTCAAGGCAGCTGCAGGGCAGTCACCAGCGCGCGCTCCCTGCCATTCCCAGTGGCCAGAGGTTCTCCTTTGCTCCACACAGAAGCAGCAGGAAGCCCAGCAAGGCGGGGGGGCAGGCACAGGCCAACCCCAGCAGTCTGGCTGTGGTAGGGTGGGCTGCTCCGCGAGTGAAAACCAATGACGGGATGTGGTAGGGGGCGGACAGCTCGCCAGGGAGACGTCTCATGCCACCCATTCTGCCCGGCCCCTGGGTGACTGTGTGCAGGCCGCCACAGCACGGAGAGACGCCCAGGAGACCAGGAGGGGAGGGGATCAGAGTGCAGTTACATTAGGCACTGCTGGAGCAATGACACGGATGTCAGCGGAGCACCTCCATATTTGCACTGCTAAACGTAAGGGCAGAATCTGGCCCTGGGGGAGAAGAGAAAACACTGTGCCCAGCACAGACCCGTCAGCTGCCCGCGCAGCTCAGGGCGATCGGTGTCTCTGGAGCAGGGAAAGCCGCCACACGCCTGCGCCAAGGCGAGAGGAACTCAGGGCTGAGCCGCGGGGACAAGTTCTTCCCTGGAGCCAAAGGCTGCTCGGCAGCTTTTCCAAAGCCCTAACAGAGATGCTGGTTGCCTTGTCTGGTCTCCTGCTTCTTGAACGGAAAAAGCCTTTTTATCCCCACAGCGGGTGACTTCCAGGCATCGCATTTCCTGGCCGAGCGCCAGCCCGCGGCTGTGCGAGAAATGCTTGCTGCCCGGGCGTACCCGTGCTGGGGACAGAGCGCCTCCACCTTCAGGGCTGAGGGCCGGCACCCAGCCTCAGAGCCGGCACTCCGGGGCTTTGTTGGACGGATGACGAGCAGTTAAGGCGCTGAGGGCCACGGAAGTCTGGACCAGGCCCCAGCCCCAGGCGAATGCCTGGTGTCTGCATCAAGACGGAGTCGCTGACGTAGAGACGCTCCCGTGGGTTTCGGCAGGAGCCTCTCCCTGAGTACTGGGGGAATGCGGCAGAAGGAGCCCTGGGCTCAGCCCTGCTGGATTTTAGGAGGACTAGATTCGGACCTTATGAAGCCAGAAGGGACTGGGAACGGGAACGGGAACGGGAACGGGAACGGGGTGTGACTCAGCAGCCTGGCACCTCCTGCTGGACCGCCTAGGAATTGGCTGCACCAGTGCACCCTCCTCCAGGGGTCTCACCCATCATCACTGCTGGACCTGCGTCACTGCCTGGGTTGTGGTGTCCTCTGCTGAGCACAACCCTCCAGCCCTGCCCCGCTCTGGTCCTGCCCATGGGCTGGCTGTCCTCAGTGCCCGGCTGCAGCCCATGTTCTGGCTATGCCCCTTGGCGGCAAGTGGGGCAAAGCAGGGGACCCGGCCCACATTCTCCTCTGAGTTCCAGCCCAGAGACCACACAACCAGCAGCCACCTACTGCCCCTGCTCCAATTCCCCCAGCACCTTCTCTGCCCCCTGGTATCAGGGCCTCAGGCCAACAGCCTAGAGCTCCCTCATATTCTGCTGCCCCTGGTCAGCCCTGCTCTGTCCATGGTGCTTTCAGTCCTCTCGACAGCCAGGCCTCCTGCCTCCAACTCCAGGGATGGACTGCCCTGCTCAGCTCAGCAGCCGCTTCTTATACGGGCCTCCCTGGCCATCATTGGCTCCTGCAATAAACCTTTCCCTAATTGGCTAGCATTACAAGCCTTTTTCTTATTGGCTGCCTCCCAGGCATCCCTCCTAGGGTTGTTTTATCCCCTTACCTGCCAGTAACATTCCCCCATCACAAGACCATTGCAATCCATCTAGTCTGACCTGCTGTGGAGCCCAGGCCATAGGACTTCCCAGATGTGCTTTGGAATTATCCACTTCCTGCAGTAACTGGCCATAATTCCAGGCCTCATCACTTCCACTGCCACATTTAGGTTCTGGAAGTTTTACCCAGGGGCAGCTTCAGAATCCTTCAAGCTTACCTCCCAGGCCAGGACGCTGCTCATACAGCAGCTGAGCTGAGCTTCACTCGCGGGACTGTTCTGCGTTTCTTCTCCTTCTGTCTTTTCCCTGTTCTCAGGGCTCACGGCATCACAGCTCTAACCTCCCAGCTCCCCTCCCTAATCCTCCACATCCGACATCTGCAGATCCAGCCTTCCACCCCCAGACTGGAAAATCTGCCGCCACAGCACTGAAGCTGCAGCCAGATTTTGCATGTTCACAAGTTTTGCTGGCAGAAATGGAATTGGCTGAAGGACCCTTGGAGTTCTGTGAGTAATGGAAATCGCAGACAGATGTTTGGGGAACATTTGGTTAGCAGAGTCCTGCCAACCTCCTGTGCTTCTGTTGGCATTAATAAAAGACAGCGGCGACATGGCTGGGGCAGACGGGTCTGAAAATAGTTCTGTTGTCAGGCTTGTGGCTGGAAGTGGCTTCTTCTCTCACACCCACTGGCTCGGGCTGTGCTGGCTTTGAGGCTGCAGTGAGATCGCTTATACATTAAAAGAACAGACACAGAGTTTCCAGCAGTAATTTCATCTGTTGTAATGATGTTTTTTTATTTGGATCCTGGGCAATGCTGGTGATTAAAAACAGGAGTTATGTTTCTATTAGCAGTGGGCGAACCTCTGGCAGGGATTATCGTTCAGGATTATAGAAGCACTGAAAGATCAGATGCCCCCCCATTAAGGGAAGTACAGTAGTACTGAATCTACTGTAAAAGAACAATACAATGCACTGACATGGTTGAGTGATGGACCTTTGCAGGATACGGGAACGGAGCTTCGCAAGGGCTACATGAACATCAGCCAAATGACTCTTCTTGAGGCTGTAGAATCGATAGCTTTGATTTGGGAAAATATCCCTATTCAGGAAAGCACTTAGGTACATGCTTAATTTGAATGGGATCCAAGCACATGGTCAAGTAAATCAATGAGTAAAGGGAGAGACTCACCCAGCAGCACCCCCTTATACCGGGATTTGTCATTGCAAACGTTCTTCTGTTCTAGCATCCCTTATTGCCAGCCATGCTGGTTCTGTATCACCGGAAACTCCTGGGGTCTGGTCCTTCTGCCAGCCCCCTTGCCAGCATAACACGCATCTAAATAAAAGGCCAAACAAACAATGACTCTCTGTCTCTCATGGGCTGCTCATCAGCCCACCTTCTGGCATCAGTTCTATGCAGCTCATGGGTGACCGCCGAAGGGCTGCTAATCTTTTCCATCCGCGTGCAGATTTTTCCATCTGGGCGTGGAATAAATTTGATTCACACTGAGGTGTGAGCAAATGTGCACCACCGGCAGGAGCAAAAGCTAGCCATGGGCGCTCTGCTAACCCGCTGGATGGCATTTGATTCTCTCCTGAGTGGCCACACAGGTGTACAGCTTCCAGAAAACACTGGCTACCCGCTACTGAAGTTCTCTGCTCTCCACCTGTAATCCCAGGCTTAGTGAAGTTCTCCCTTGTCCTGAGCATGGCTTCCTGGAGCTTTCTGCCTGGAGACCCCTTCTCCTGATCAGTTTCCAGGGCGTATTCCAACAGGCCAATCTCTAACCCGATAATGCCGCTCCCTCAGACCATAAGGCAGTTCATTATGGCACAGTTGAAGCCACTTGGACATGAGAGACTGACTCAAGGCCTCCTGGCCCTTAAAGGAGGAGGGCTGCCCTGTTACAATGGGCTTAAGTATCTCCCTGGGTCAGGTCCTGAGCAAGCAGCTCTCCAGGCCGAACTTTGTGATGTCTCTAATATTTCCCAGTATGTCCAGAAAATCCTGCAGAGGAGGAAGCACTTCCCGAGTTCTCAGCACTTCTGCTCCTGCTCCGGTAGCACTTGGACGTGCAGAGACACCGACGGATGGAAATAGCGCGTGGGCGAGGGTGGGGTGGAGGAAGAACATGAAATGAAAGTTGGGTTGGAGGCGGGGGAGACGATGGTCTTATTTTACTCTGCTCTAGTATAACTCTACCAGGAAATCGATACAGTTGTATTGTTCTGGGGTCAAATCCTGAGTGCGTTGGTCTTATGCAGGGCCACACCTGAGGACAGCTGAGCTCCCATTTGACCTCAGTGAGAACTTGCCTCAGTCAGGGCTGCTTACAATTCACCTCCTTGTGCAGAGCTCAAGGCTCAAGGACCACAGAGGTCTCCCCTAAAGTTCGTTGGCCTTTGAGCTGCACGTTTCCTGGACCCTGGTGGGGATGGCCAGCTGCTAGTATTATGGGATGGCTGCTTCTTCACCTCATGGCTTGGTGCCATACGATGCTACCGCTGGCGTGGCGATGGAAGCAGGCGGCCACCGTGGGACCTGGCATGCAGACGGGTAGAGCAGCTCCACAGCTGTTGGAGGAATTTTCCAGAGCCGAGCCTTAATTCTGAAGTCTGAGTCCTCCAGCCTTTCCCCACCTCCCCCTTGGGCCTTGTTTCCTAGCTCTGTCCGCATTTGCAATGACTTGCCACCACGGTCAGCACAAGAATGAACTGCATCAGGAATTACTGATCCGCACCATACATGCTCCACGTGCTGAAGGGAATGAGTGGATTCCTGGTGGCAAAGAAAGGCCGAAACTCGGATACTTCCATCCTACCGCGGAGGCCTCCAAAATACCCCAGAATTCACAGGGCCAGCAATGCAACAGGCTGGGATGTCTTTCCAGAGAGTAGGGCTTTCAGGAATGGCACTCGATCAAGAGCAGCCAAGCAGCAGTTCCAGGTCCTTCCCAGATCTGCTGTAGGGAGTGATGGGTAAGACACACCGGTGATACCCACAGCAGTTGAGAGCAGCGCAATACTGGAGTCCAGGCAAGACCTCCCAGCTGGTACTCCTTGGAGGGGATGTTCACACCGAGCTCTGCTTTGCAGAGAAGGAAGAAGGGAAGAACTGAAGGAGTCACAACAGCATCTGTTCTTGGCGTTCTGGTTATCTCGGTGTGAGACACTGCATCAGCCGCTTGCCTTCAATTTCCTCATTGCCGAGCTGAGTTAATAACGTGGACTTGCTTCTCAGCAGAGTGCAAGCTGGGTGGGGTCACTGGCAAAGAACCCAAGAGCCACGGTGGGGAGGAGCCATAGCCAGGCAAAGAACTGCTTCTATTGGGTCATATTTTGCCATGGGTTTTCCAGCTGTGGATCTCAGTGATATGAGCTGACCCCTTGAAACTGCATTTTTGACCTTTCCATAGACACCCCTCCGCTCCTGAAGGCTGAAGTGAATGGGAAGCCGGGCTTCCCCAGGCAGCTGTCTGCCCTGCAATCAGGGGGTAGCCAGGAGGCCACAGGTGGAAGGAATGAAAGACAGGCCTCTCTGAGTTGCATTAGATGTTGTCCCAACACACAGCGCCAGAACCTCCCCTTTATTTTCCTCTCTCTACCTCTTTCATCTCGCCGTAAAGTGCAGCCTCGTATATCACACCCGTCGGGGCCCTCTCTGGGCCCCCCACTCTCGTCTCTTCCTGAGCCGTAGCGATACAAACACAGGGGCACTCACACTCCCTCCGCAGGGAGGGTATCATCAACTACAGCAAAGGGGGGCGCAGCCAGACAGGTTGATCTCTTCTGAGATGCTGCTACTCCCCTATGAAGCACCTGGCACTGATTAACATGAGAAGACCAGACAGTAGGTTAGACGGACCATTGTTCAGGTCCAGTGTGTTCTGAGACTCCTCCACCCCAACTGTTGCGCCCCATCAGCAGATACAGCAGCTCTAGGGTGATCAACGGGGCCCGGATCAAAGATATTGGTGTTCTAGCTGGAGAAAACCACTACAGCTGAGCCTTGCATCCTGCCAAGCCGGGCCCCTTTGATGCCGAACTCCCAAGAGCAAAGCCATCAATCAAAGACTGGCTGCCCCGGTAACCTATCCTCTGCCCTTTGGCGAATGACCTGCATCCTTCCCCCAGGGTGTTCTCGCTACTCTCTGCAAGGAGAGAGTCAATCCCCCCACACCTCCCAGCGGACCCTCTTCCCACCCGAGAACTGTCTTTCCTTCCCACTGCCGTCTCTCTTAATGCCAAGCCTGCAAGGGGAGGTGAGCAAAGGCTGCCGGCAAACAGGAAGCTGCGTGGGGAGTTAAGACGGGGGGGTGCAGGAGATGGACCCCTATGGACTCTCTAACACCACTTTGGGGTCAGGGCTGCAGAGCAAACGGAGTGAGGGACAAACCCTCCGAAAGCCCTCCAGGTTCTGGAGGCCGTGCTCCACAAAGTTCTAGGGTGTTTAGAGCTGGGGAAGTTTATTCTGGGACCGTCTCTGAGGGAAAAAAACATCCTGGGAGAAGCCTAACCTGATTTGTAACCACCTTCAGACAGGTTTGTTTGGGGGGCAGTCTCTGTTCTACAGGAGCTGGTTCCTCCACCCTGAGCCCCCAGCTTAATGGTGGAACCTAACGCTGGGTCTCCAAAGCAGCGCGTCTGAGCAGTCGGCCACATCATTCTCCTGTGGCACATTCTCCTGCAGTCCTTTCACGCTGGGCTCTCACAGAAGGCCTGTTTATCTTCCCTGACCCAGGGCACACACCGCTCTGTTTGCTTCCTAAGATCATTCCTTTCCAGAGCAGAGATAAGGCCAGGCCATGTCTTCACATGGCTGATTTGTGTCCTCACCATCAGGGCCCTACAGAGGGAATGTCTGGAATCCTAGCAGTGGAGCCAGGCTATAAAACTCGGCTATCAGAGCAGCATCTGTGCGGTGGGGCCACCAGATATGGAAACACCTCAGTTACCAGGGCCAGAACGCCACACGAATTCCAGGTCCGAAAATTACCCTTGGCCTAAGAGCAGAGCTGTTGTGCCCCGAGACCATGTTTGTCCCCTGAAGCAATGATGGGCACCCACGACTGGTGAGTGGGATGCTTGAGTGGCCATCCTTCACCTCAGCGGGACGCAGCAGCCTGTGGCTTACTGGGGTCCCACCTGCAGCCCCTGGGGTCCCCCCCGCACCTCTTGCATATTTGGGTACTGGAGGTCTGCACTTCTCCTATTGAGGTTCAGGAGTGGGGTTCAAAGCAATATTCCCACTATTTATTTCCACCCCTGGGCAGAATAAATTTTGTTATGTGCCCCAAGACATGTGCAGAAGTGCACCACCGATAGAAACACAGGCTGCCGGCTGTGAGCGCTCTGGTAATCAGCTGGGCTGCCCCTGAATCGCCCTGGGCGGTTGCCCAAGCGCTCAGTGTACAGGGAACGCTGGTGGAGACAGAACCAATGCCAGCCTGACAGCCGTAATAGGGCTGAGCAAAGGGTCTGCCTTGAAATCCTGCACTAGGGGAGCTCAGAGGGACTGGTAGGAACATGGCCAAACCCATCAATGCCTCTCAAACAAGGGCAGCTGGGCTGTCCCCGGGGCCAAGCCTACACCCACCCCCTGCCTCCCAAACCACACATCCCGATTCACCAGGCCCGGCAGCCGCAGCCGGCAGGCACTGGGTATTGCCCTTCCCATTACCCGGCTGGAGGAAGTACAGAAGTGAGGGAAAGCTTTTTAAAAAGGCAGCTGCTTTGCCCATCAGTGAGGTACATTTCGATCCCTCGCCCTGGCAGTAACAGCTGATACAGAGTATGAAAACGAGACCTGGATGACCTTACAGAGGAGATTCGTACCCTGCACAAGGGGATTCGCTCCAGGGAACGAATAAAAGCACCAAATAGAAGTTCTCCCGTTTAAGAAGTGACCTTTGGTCTTTTAAGAGCACCAGAGATGCTCAGAAGCAGCTCCCCATGCTCTGTAAGGTCAGGGGATGAGAGACGATGGAGGGCAGGGCTGGGAGAGAAAATGCCCCCAAGATCACACCTTTCACCGGAGCAGGCGGCTGTTCACACCTTCCTTCACTCAGGCCCTGTGCATCGTGCTGAGGAGTGGCCAACGGCCGCACAGGTAACAGGAGCAGACCTCCCCCCGCGTCACTTCCGAATGACTCGAGAGCACTGGCGCTGCGGAGCCCGGCTGGGAGACGGAGGCGAAAGTTGTTTCTGGAACAATGTTGGATGTATCGACGTGGGGTGGCAAACCTGAACTCTGAGGGTTGCAGGTTATTTAACCTCTGGCTCACCAAGGCTGGCAGAACCAGTGGAGCTTAACTACCTGCCCGAACCTCCTTCCTTTCACCTCCACCATCATCGTATCAAAGGCTCTGATCCATCAGTTGGATCAGCTCGTGGAGAACCGACTGCCGGATCAGGGGCTAAGCCTATTAGTTAGGCCATGAGCTCTCAACCAGGGGGTTATGACCCCCCGGGGCTGAGAGGTGTCAGGGGACACCACTACCTCTGAGTGTCGCAAAGCGGTTACAGGGAGCAGCAGGAAATCACAGGGCCAAGGAGCAGAGAGCAAGAGCCTACGGAAGAGCAGATCGGAGAGCATGGTCCTACGGAAGAGGGGCCGGGACGGAGGAAGAGCTGGCTGATGAAA
The DNA here is from genome assembly GCF_033958435.1 of Carettochelys insculpta. Lineage (NCBI taxonomy): Eukaryota > Metazoa > Chordata > Testudines > Carettochelyidae > Carettochelys > Carettochelys insculpta. The sequence goes on from NC_134154.1 coordinate 28,470,405, forward strand.
TAACAGAGCGCGGCGGGAAAGAATCTGGCTCCAACACACAGCGGTGAGTGGAGATTTTAGGGTGCCCTCGTCTCTTACGTTCACTCTGTTGAAGCTGGGGAGCCTGGTCTCCAAACCCATTGCACCCCAGCCGCCAGCAGCAAGGCCTGGGGCAGAGAGCGGATGATGGAGCATGTGGGGCCAGCCAAATGAATAACAGCTGCGCTGCGCTCCGAACGCTTTACAAAGCAGCGGGGGAGTCTCACAGGTCCTTCCTTACGGATGGGCAAACGGAGGCCCCGGGATGGGCCCCAACTCACCCAGCAAGTCAGCAGAGAGCCCCGACTGCCACTCCCACCCAGCGACCCCACCAAGCTGGCCCACTCCACCCCAGCGAGCCTCCTCCAGCTCAAAGGCGCATGCCAGTCAAGGGGGCTGGAGCCGTACCTGCAGGTGCCTCTGTCACTGCGTGGCCAGAGAAGGAAGCCCCCTGCATTTTCTCTCTCTCTCTCTCATCACCGTGGGTGTCCTCCCAGGGCCACTTCACAGCTCTCCCTGCACTGCTGGGCCTCTGGCCAGCTGTGTTCCTTCTGCCGGAGCTGCTCCCCCTCTTGTCCTGGGCTCCGCAGACTGACAGCTCCAGGTCTCGGCTCAGCCAGCCCACGCAACAGCTGGAGACACACCCTTTCTTGGCCCCCTCGCTGATTCCAGCCCCCAACTAGATTGCTCTGGTGGTAAGGTGCTCAGTCCTGAGCTCGCAGAACCTCAGCAATAAACGGAAGGGGCGGCCTCGGAAAGCTCATCCCGCCCCTGCCCCGGTCCCCACTGCCAGCAGAGCTGAGTTACGAGAGACATGAGAGCAGGACTTGCTCTATTTATCAAGGCCTGACGCTGCTTTGAGATGCTTTAAATCTCCACGTGCTCCTGGCCCTGGAACGCTTGCGAGCCAAGGGAGAACCGGTCACCCTCAGCCTCCCTGAGTGCAGCTCCATCCAGCAGCCGCTGAGTGCATCCCCAGCCTATCAGCGTGCCTGGCTGCCGGCTGGAAAGAGGTGGGGTGCATTGTTTTTTGTATATGGGCACCCAGTCCCCTCGGGCTGGAGCTTGCCAGCTGCGAGGAAAAGGCCCGGCTGTTCACCCGCAAAGACAGGCTGGATCACAGGCGCGTTCGGCTCTGCCCTGCACCGTGACGCTGCTGAATACGCCACAGGTACCGCTCCGTGGCCGCAGACGGGTCCAGCACTCAACGAGGGGAATGAGCGTATAAACTCCCGGGTAACTTCGACCTGGCCGCATGCCCGCGCTCCTCGGGGGAAGCATGAGGCCTCTGAAACATTCCACCCCATGTGCATATTGGCTCCGGGGCCCAAGGCCCATAACCCCACCTCACCTCTGTGAGGCTGCCTGGCTGAGAAGCCACAGTCAGTAAAACCAGTCCTTTCCCCCCAGACAGAGGAGCCGAGCAGCCAGCATCCGTAACGCCACTCCTTCCCCCTCAGGGCAGCAGAGCCTAGTGGCCAGAGCCAGCAATATCACTCCCTGCCTTCAGGGCAGTGGGACCTACTGGCCGCAGTCACAGAGTCAATACCAACGCCCCTTCAGGCAAGGTAGCATGGCCTATGAGCCGGAGTCAGCGAGAACGGAGGATGGTGTAGGGGGGCCCAGACCCTCCCTCTCACCAGGTCCCAGCCCAGGGCACAGTGAGCACCTCTGGCTCAGCAGGGAATCTGCCCCAAATACGCCAAGCTCTCGGGGAGGGTAACTCACTCACTGCTGCTGTCCTCTGGACTGGGAGCTTTTCTGCCCATTTCTTGCAGACTGGCTCCCCTGGTGCAGCCCGTCCGCAGCTCTTCCTCTGGACCTCTGACGGCACCTCCTTCCCCAGCAGCAGACAGCCCTGATTGAGTGCTCCACAGGCTTATATAGCTGGCCTCCAGCTGGAGCACGCCCAGCAAAGTCCTGAGGGCTGGGCCGTCTCAGCCAAGCAGCCAGGGTTAGCCCTTGCAAGGCCCAGGATGGGGTTGGTCCACCCCATCAAAGGCAGGAAGGTGAATAATACAGGTACCAGCATGTGCTCTGGCAGCTCAGCGGCCCAGGTGTCTGCAACACACACGCACAACTTGGATGGGAGGTTTGGCTGCTGGGGCCAAATTGCACCGATGGCCTGTCGATCACCTAGCTGCAGCCGTCATTGCCAAAGGGGCTCTGAGATCTTTGGCCTGGAACTGATTCACCCTGGAATATCCCAGCATCCCATGCTTGTGTCATCTCTGTGCATTGTAACCCTTCGGGCCCCTGCCACTGAGGCCGCGTCTACACATGCCGGCTACTTCGGAGTAGCGACACCAACTTCGAAATAGAGCCCGTCACGGCTACACGTGTTGGGCGCTATTTCGAAGTTGAAATCGACGTTAGGCGGCGAGACATCGAAGCCGCTAACCCCATGAGGGGATGGGAATAGCGCCCTACTTCGAAGTTGAACGTCGAAGTAGGGCACGTGTAGACGATCCGCGTCCTGCAACATCGAAATAGCGGGGTCCTCCATGGCGGCCATCAGCTGAGGGGTTGAGAGATGCTCTCTCTCCAGCCCCTGCGGGGCTCTATGGTCACCATGGGCAGCAGCCCTTAGCCCAGGGCTTCTGGCTGCTGCTGCAGCAGCTGGGGATCCATGCTGCATGCACAGGGTCTGCAACCAGTTGTCGGCTCTGTGGATCTTGTGTTGTTTAGTGCAACTGTGTCTGGGAGTTGCCCTTTAAGGGAGCGGCTTGCTGTTGAGTCCGCCCTGTCACCCTGTCTGCAGCTGTGCCTGGCACCCTTATTTCGATGTGTGCTACTGTGGCGTGTAGACGTTCCCTCGCAGCGCCTATTTCGATGTGGTGCTGCCCAACGTCGAAGTTGAACATCAACGTTGCCAGCCCTGGAGGACATGTAGACGCTATTCATCAAAATAAGCTACTTCAATGTAGTGTGCACGTGTAGACGTAGCCTGAAGCCTACAGACTTACTCGAAGGAAGGCGTAAAGGCCAAAACACAAGAGCGGGACCACCTCTCCCAGCCAACATTCCCTCTAATTCTGCCATCCATGCACTGAATAAAATTTTCTGTGCACCACCGGCAGAAACACAGGCTGCCATCTGCGGGCACTCTGCTAACCAGCTGGGTGGCACGTGAATCTCTCCTGGGCGGCTGCCCAAGCGTTCGGTGTACAGGGAACGCTGCTCCCAGCCCCTCCCGCATTGCGATGCTTTGCCTAGATACCAGCTCAGGGGTCTCCTCTGGTTGCCATACAGGCAGCACTGGGGAAGATACCCCCTAGATAGAGGGGTGGGTTCTGAGAGCAGCGCATGTTGAAACAACTGCTGGGGTGGCTGGACCAACGGGTGGGAGGTGGCCACAAGGAGGGCAAGAGAGATGCCCCCCAGGAGAGGTTTCAGACAAAGCCTTCGTGCTGCAGAGCTCTGGGAAAGGGTAGCAGCAACCGGAGCAGCCGACAACACTCCCTAGACGACGGAGAGCCGGGGCCTGGGAACAAGCGGTGCTGTGATCGTGTGCCAGAGCTGGTACATGCACCTGTCGGGCGGCAGCGCTTTCCAGGCATGGCATTTTCTCCCTCAGCCTGTGCGCGCTGAGGGTGGCCATGTTGCTCTCAGAGTGGTGGCAGGCTGCTACAGACTGTTACCCCCCGCGCTCTCTCTGAGGACGGGGGGAGTTCAAGTTAGGCTGAAAATAGCTTAATCATGGCTACCAGAGGAAAACGGACTTCTCCTTTCAGACAGTGCCCAACACTGTACCGACAGAGACGCGAAAAATAAATACTGCACCGAACTGGGCCAGAACCAAGCCTTAGGATTAGAGCGTCCCTTGCACTTCAGAGAGACCCAGCCTGGATCCTAACTTGACAGCTCAGGACCCTCTTGAAGGGAGCTGAAGAGCTTCAAGCCTTTCAAAAGTCAGAGGGCAGGTTCCTCCACAAGTGGATTACGATCGGAAAGCTCACACTTGCAGGGTACCACATTGCTCATGCAGAGCAGTCTAAACAGGTGCTTTGAAAGGTTGCGAACCTCTGACCTGGAGAAACAGAGGCACGGCACTGAAGTGATTTGCCAAATGCCACACAGTCAACTAGGCCAGCAGACTAATCTCTGAACCACGCTTCTTGGAGGGCTACCGCTTCCCCCATCCTGGCAAGCCCAAGCAGCTGCTCTTTGTTCTCTGATTTACTCCATACTTTACAACATGTTCCAAGCCTGGGGGCCAAGGACTCCATTTGCCTTATGAATCATAAATCCTTTCGAACAGCCCTCATCGACAGGCTGAACCTCTCCAGTGCCGCACTTTCTGGTTGGGCAACATTCCTGGTCCGGCATGTTAGGTACCTGGATGTCCACTTATCATAAGTTTCCAGTGGTCCCAAAATGTTTGTTCCAGCCACCAGTCCCGGCTCTCAGTGTTCGGTGCTGTTATTTAGCTCAAATTTAACCCAAATGTCTTCTTAGAGCCCAGTGAGCAGTGGAAGTGTTGGTGATGCATCTAGACAATACTGACCTCCTGTGGTCCAGCAAATTCTCTGGGTTGGCACCGGTCCAGGACAAGGGTGCCGGACTAGAGAGGTTCATCCTGTACATAGTATAGCCTTGCTGATGTGATTGATTGCGGAACTGTAGATCACTTTGCATGTTCAAAAGGAAACATCTGTTGGACCAAATCCTGAGTAGAGAACTTCTGGGTTATTTACAGAGCTGAGCATTTGGCTCAATTAAAAACAACTATTTAATTGAGGCAAAATCCTCTCTTCTTGCTTCCATTTCCATCATATTAATTACTGGGAGTTTGGGGCGGGGGGGGGGGGGAAGAAGCAATTTATGCCTCTGCTTCTGCACTGCCCTGGGCTGACCAGGTGAGAGACTGGGGCTGTTTCTCAGATCATAAAAGTTCTTTTTTATCATGTTTTCTTTTTTCATACACTCGGCTCTTATTTTTAGGCTCTCCTGGCATTCTGCAGCCAGTAAAAAGGGTAATAAAACTCTGTCCTTGCGGCCCTTCCAAGACACTGCTTTGAGTTCAGCCCTGGGTGCTGCAGGAAATAGGTGCCACCGCTCTGTTCTCAAACACCAATGGTATTTGTTACAATTAGGTTGCAGCAGTTTACACGGGCAGAACTAGTTCTACTCTGGCCACTCAGTTACCTTCAGTAACACTCGTAACATCAGTCCCAAATCCTGCAGGGTTGACGCAAGGACAGCAACGGGTGAGGGCTTATGTGGTGAGACGGGGACAGAGCAAGCTTCAAAGCTTCAAAAATACAGAGTCCTAGGAATCATCTCAGGCAAATCTCAGCTGTCTGCACGGGGGACAGAGCTAACGGAGTCCCATTCGGACACAAATACGCTGCTGCAGATCGCGCCCCACCTAACATGGCGTGGCATAAAAACCTAGGAGCTGCCCATTGGCCCAATGAGTCTGGAGTCATTTCACATCCAGAGGCCACCACCTGATGCTTGTGAACAAGGCCACATGTGCCAATGGACAACCATTTATAGGGCAAAGAAACCTGCCCCCCGCAATCCACGGGGTTCACCATCTCCTGTAACACCGCTGACCTCATCTGCCAGCTTGGGTCTCAGTTCTCTCTGTTGCTCGGAGGGTTGTCTGAGGCTGTCTTACACCTGCTGGTCTGGTTGGATGCCGGTCGCTCTGCAGCAGGGTTTTAGCGTTGGGCTGATTGTATTGTCAGCTGCTCTACACGCATACAGCACTGCCTAATGGATAATCCCAACATAGGTACCCTAAGAACATAGGCACAACCGTACTTCCATGGAGACCAATATCCCCTCTTATGACTCTGGCACATGCCAGGTGGCTTCGCAGGCAGTGAACAGGTCAGGGAATCATCAAGTGATACATCTTGGTCACCCGTTCCCAGCATCTGACAAACAGAGGGTAGGGACCCACTCAGAGAGGGAGCTGGGCTAGTCTGTATCTTCACAAAACAGACAAGCAGTCCTGTAGCACCTTAAAGGCTAACAGTCTGATTTATCAGGTGCTTCCAAGTGGACAATCCCTTCCCCAAAGAATGAACAGACTCAAATCAGACATTAGGAATCTGAGTGGACATAAGTGGGCATTTCAGTTGAGCCAGATGCAGTATTCAGCACTTCGTGGTGCGCATTTTAAAACCAAGAGATTTGAACACCAGATTACCTCGGCCTCAACAAAGATATCGACCTCGCGCATGACAAGGACAATTTCCCCATCTTTTCAGGAAGAACTAGCTCCTTTGGTTTGTTTAAAACACAGCTGCTGGATGGGGATTTCATTTGGTATCCCCTTGTTCCTGTGCTGTGAGAAAGAGGAAATGCGACTGCCTTCTCTGCTTCCTACACAAACTAGAGAAGGGCGCAGTAAGTATCGGCTGCAGGCAAACTGTTCAGTGGGACTAGGAAGGCTGACAGAATTGCTGGTCCAGGTGCCAGTGGCAGCTCCTCCGCGTGCCTAGAAGGGGCAGCGCCTCTGGCGGAAGGTGCAGGAATGGACCAAGCCCTGAATATAGAACTTCAGCGTAATTACAGTGCTAAACATGTGGCTCACACATGCCTTTCCCACCCTGTCTACCTGCCCTTCCTCACCCCCAGGCCTCCGCCCCTGCGCCAGCCTGCTAGCTCTTCCAGGGAGGCAAGCAAGGACCGGCACCAGCACGCAGGCGGCTTCCATTTTGCTGCTAACCTCTAATCACCCAGCTGACGACCTGAGCCCATTGTGCCCCTCAAGGAAACTGCAGAGCCGTGCAGCCTTGCTGGCAAATGGTAAGCAGGGGCTGGAGGGAATTCTGTCCTGCCCACTGCTCTCAGTAAGCTGAGCGCTTGGGCAGCCACCCAGCAGAAATTCTGCTGATTAGCAGAGCACGCACCTGTGTGTCTATTGGTGGGGCACATCCACAGGTGTCTCAGTGCGCATTAGAAAATTCATTCCACACACGGATGGGAAAAAATAGAGGGCACATTGGTCCTGCCCACCACCGGCATCACTGCCTGGCCACAGGAGGGAACAGTACAAAAAGGGAAAGGACTTTTTTATGCATCCCCTACAGAATGGGGAGAGACTCTCTAGGAAGGAGTACAGCAGAAAGGGATCTAGGGGTTATAGTGGACCTCAAGCTAAATATGAGTCAACAGTGTGATGCTGTTGCAAAAAAATCAAACATGATTCTGGGATGCATTAACAGGTGTGTTGTGAGCAAGACACGAGAAGTCATTCTTCCGCTCTGCTCCGCGCGGGTTAGGCCTCAGCTGGACTATTGTGTCCAGTTCTGGGCACTGCAGTTCAAGAAAAATGTGGAGAAATTAGAGAGGGTCCAGAGAAGAGCAACAAGAATGATTAAAGGTCTAGAGAATGTGACCCATGAAGAAAGGCTGAAAGAATTGGGCTTGTTTAGTTTGGAAAAGAGAAGATTGAGGGGGAACATGACAGCGATTTTTCAAGCATCTAAAAGGGTGTCACAAGGAGGAGGGAGAAAACTTGTTCTTTTTGGCCTCTGAGGATAGAACAAGAGGCAATGGGCTTAAACTGCAGCAAGGGAGGTTTAGGTTGGGCATTAGGAAAAAGTTCCTAACTGTCAGGGTGGTCAAACAGTGGAATAAATTGCCAAGGGAGGTTGTGGAATCTCCATCGCTGGAGATATTTAAGAAGAGGTTAGATAGAAGTCCATCAGGGATGGTCTAGACAGTACTTGGTCCTGCCATTGGGGCAGGGGGCTGGACTCGATGGCCTCTCGAGGTCCCTTCCAGTCCTAGTGTTCTATTCTATTGTATTCTAATCTCAGTGGGTTTTGGCTGCTTGGGGCCGACTCCTGGAACTGGTGCTGGTTCAGGGCCGCGGAGATGTCTCTCTTTATACCAGGCCCCCAGAATAGCTCCCAGGACCTGCGGGAGCTGGGCCTGCCGGGAACAATGCAGGGCCCGCAGGCATATTGCTTAGGCAAGAGCACCTCACAGCTGCATGCAACTTCCTCAGCTGCTCTGAGCGAGCTCACGCTGCCATCCCACTGCAAGGCCACTGCTGCTTACTCTGTCCCCCGCACGCCCCAGCCGCTGGTAACCCAGAGCCTCCCTCTTGTTTCCCTGGGCTGGGTGGGGCCGCGACTCGCTCGCGGGGCCTAGAACTCAGCTGTTCTCTGCTGGACCCCTTACATTCCTGGGGGTGCTGCACACTGCCGGTCCATCCCCTGTCTCTGAGCTCCAGGAGCTGCAGTGTTCTCTCCACCCTGAGATTTGTGCCAGGCGTTTGGGGGGCAGGTCCTGAGACCTTGCTTCGGTTTCCGACTCGGACGAACTGGCATTTGCCATACGCCTCCCCAGAGCGCTTTGAAAAGGCCAAGAGCTAAGTCCTGTCACTGTGGGTCGGCCTGTCCCCGGCTCTGGAGAGCACAGGAAGCCTTTTCCCTCTCCACTCACTCGACACAAGGATGGGGGACAATGCAGAGGCTGCTCCTTCCGTGCCCGACTACCGTGCAATTCCCCCCGCGGCAGTGGGAGAGGCGTGGGGGACGGATCAGCCCCACCTCCACACTCGCCTGCAGAGCCAGCCAGAGAGACCTGGAGCAGTCTGGGCAATCCTCAGTAATATAGGCAAAATTTAGGGTCCCTTTTGGGTCAAGCGAGCTGCTGCCGAGGCCAGGGTTTACCCAGCTCCAATAGAGCGCAAAGAACTGTGTTTACAGACCTCAGGATGGGATCGGCCCAGCCCTCTTGTCCATCGGTGTTAATTGCTGGGCAGATTGAAAGCAAGAGCAGGGAGCTGAGATTATAATAGATCTAGGGTCAGAGCCACGACGGGCGACTCTCAACAGCAGCGAGGTGTTCGGGCGGCTCAAGCTGGCGGCTGGCCCCAGCAACGTGGGGCTCGGGCAGGTGCGTGGGCGGCTGGCCCCAGCAGCATGGGACTTAGACTGGCGGGTGGACAGCTGGCCCTGGCAGCGCAGGGATTGGGCAAATGACTGGCCCTGGCAACTGGTGGGCAGGCAAGCGGCTGGCCTCAGCTGCATGGGTCTTGGGCAGCTCGGGCTGGTGGCTCTGGCCATGCAGGGCTCAGGCAGCTGGCCAGCTGGGGCTGCACCAGGCACCCGCAAAGGGCCAGGGAAAACTATTTGTGCTTATTTTTGTTCTTAAGTAACATTTTTATATCAAGTTTTGTGTTTATTTTAAATTACGAATTGAAGTTTTTGTTAAAAGGGGGGCGGGACGATGGAAAAGAAGAGGTGAGGGGGTGTGAGGGTTTCTCAAAAATCACAAGGTGGGGGGGGCGTGATGCCGCAAAGTTTGGGAACCACTGTGCTAGTGGTATCAAAGAAGGACTATTCCAACCCAGCTTCTCAGGCAAGGGCTCCTTCTAAAGAATGACTCTGCTCTGCTCTACTTTAGAAAGTTCACAGAAAGTTTCAGAGTGAGCAAACTAGTTTTCTCCTGCTCAGGAGGAAAGCTACTGTCATTCTCACAACCACCACAGGAAACCACCCTTCCTCTGCTTTCCTCCCACGTCCAAACCAATGGCCTCATTCCCAGCTCTTGCCCAGCAAGGACAATTTCTCAGCCCCTCCTTTGTAACTGCAATGCTATTCCGAACACATTCCCTTTCTGCAGGGCAAACCCCAGTGCACCCTGCTGGCCTTTTCTCCTTCTGCTCTCTTAACAGTAGCCTTCCAAAACATTTGATGCCCTCAAGCCATTCACATTCACAGATTTTACAGCCAGTGCAACAAAACTGCTCCTTCCCAGTCTCTGCAAAGGAAGCATTTCCCCAGGGTTTAACCATTGTTCTTTGGACCTGCTCAGGTCCCTTCTGCTAGCCAAGTGTGCTGCTGATAGAAGGAATCCTGTGGATAATCCACAAGGAGTCTAGATTAGAAACGGGGAGACATTTACCTGGTTGGAGTGTGGTCAGTGGAGTAGCCTCCAAGTTCTAAATCCACATACAAATTGAGTCAGGCGTACATCCCCCTGGCACTTCTGACCAAGAAGGGTTGCAGCAGAGATTGCCAGTGGTTCTGCAAATTTCTGCACACGCAGCTGATTGAGTTTTAGCTAAGCTAATGCTCCTCCTTTCAGAAAAACAATATGAAGAACAAAAAGTGTGATGTGTACCAATGTCCCTCCTAGATAACCACTCGCCTCTATGCAGAGGGAAGTGATGTTTAGCAATAGGATGTGGTAGCTCTCCCTCTGTTTTTAAAATACTGCCACTCAAGGTTTAGCCTAGACACCATGGTGAGACTCTGATGCTCGTCTGCACTGGACTGGAGGGGAACATCCCATAACAGCTGCCCTTCTGGGTCAGATTAGAGTCCACCTTGTCTGGAATCTGGATTCGGACAGCATCCGGTTCCAGAATGGTGAGAGGAACACCCAGTACCCAGCACTTATGGAATGAACTGCCTGTCTTCCAATCCTGGCTTCTGTTGGTCAGACACTCAGGCTTGCCCTTCGGGTGGGGTTGTGTCCCTACCCGTCATAGCTAACAGCCACTGATGGACCTGTCCGCCATGAACGTATCCCGTTCTTTTTTCAACCCAGTTGTATTTTTGGCCATCGCGACATCTCGCAGCAGTGAGTTCCACAGATCAGTTGTGCTCTTGTTCGTTTTAAACCTGCTGCCTATTAATTTCATTGGGTGACCATGGGGTCTTGTGTTGGGACAGGGTAAATAATCATTCTCTGGTCACGCTCTCCACCCTCTTCCTGATTTTATAGACCATGATCATATCGCCCCTTTGTCAATGTTTCTGAGCCAAACAACCCTCATCTTTTTTTGTTTCGCCTCTTATGGAAAGTATTTCGTACCCTCGACCTTTGCTGCCTTTCTCTGAACCTCCTTTTTCAGTTCCATGCTAATCTTTCTGCAGTCAGCAGAACTGGACACAATCTTCAAGAATTGGGGGCCCCCTGACTTTATACAGTGGCAAAATAATGTTTTCTGTCTCTTTTGTCACACAGGTTGAACCTCTCTAGTCGGGCACCCTGGGGACCTGCCTGCTGCTGAAGGAGAGAATTTGTCGGGAGGTCTATATTGTCTAGCATCATTGCCAGTGCTTCCACTGCTGGGAACACACAGGAGCTGGGGTTTGCCATGCAGGGCATAATCTCTGAGGCGCACAGGAGCTGGAGGTCACTAATCGTGACCTTCTAGGCAAGGCAAGGGCTGAGGCCGACTCGTGGAGTTTGCTGGTGGGGACAAGAGCCGGGTGGGCAGGGAGCTCATTCTTGCTGAGGCAGAAGGTTAGCGCAGTGACATACACCTCTGGGACTCCCCAGCAGCACGTTACACAAGCATGGAAAGTTCACCTCCCATGCACTCATGCTTCCAGAATGACCAAGAGCTCTCTCTGTCTGCCACTTCCAACCGCAGCTGAGAGAAATGGGTTACTTCCTTCTTCCAGGGAGAAAACTGCATCCTCCGTACAACTGCAGAGGCTGGGCAAGAGCCTGCCTAGTGCTGGTGTTCCTCCAGGCAGCAGCCAGGGCATCAGCCAGGGTCTGGGAGACATACAGCTGTGAGCCCCAGTATGAAAAATACAGGCCCGTCCGCAGGAATTTCAGTGTGTTGGAGGGTGGGGGCTTTTGCTGTATGTGCAGACCACAATTTTTCTTAAATACAAAGGAGTTCAAAATAGTCGTGCAATGAGTGTGCATAAAGAGAGTTTGTGAAAAATTTGAGTGGAAGCAGTGGAAATGATTCTGCTATAATATACTACAAAATCATACAGTAATAAATATTTCACTGTATATCAGTTGTTTGGGATCTCGCTGTAGTATTATAAGTGAAAAACAATATTCCCTTGCCCCCCTCCCCTTCTCATTGCTAGCAGCTAAGAACATGCTGGGAAATGTAGTCCCTTCCCTGCTCCAGGGCCAGTTCTCTAGGCAGGGAGCTGGTCAAGGAACTACAGCTCCCAGGGTGGCTTGGGTTCCCCCGTCATGTCCTGCAGGCCACCTTGCACAGTGCGGCAGGGAGGAAGGGAGAGAAACTGGAAGTAGGTGAGGGGTGTTCGCACCTTTTGCGCCCCCCCCAGCCCCCGCACACGGGCTTGGAATACGGGGAGGTGTATCCAAACCGAACACCTGGCTTGAACGTGAAGGCAAAGAATCCCTTTGCGAGCAAGGTCTGAAGTTTCCAAATGGGGCAAGCTGAGCTGCCCCTGCAAAATGAGGGCGTGTTCTGCAGTGTCAGGTCCCCACCGCTGGTTATCGGCTGGGAATTACTCCTCCCAAGCAGAGCAGAGGGTTCGGATGCAAGGAATGCAGAAGGCGTCACAAGCCATGGTGGGTGACTCCATCTGCTGTCTGGCTGTGTCTGGTGACCTCACCACCCCAGCTGTTCAGCCTTCTATCTCCAGCTCCTTTTTATTTCACTGCTTTTGTTGCAGGAGGGTAGGACAGGGAGAGGGTTATTGATGAGGGAATAATCCCCCCTCCCTTCTGATGTGACCTACAAAGTGTATTTTAGGGCCAAAAAAAAAAAGGAACTCGGATTGAGCCCTGCCCAGCTGCACCCACCGCGTGGCAGCTCTGAAGGACTGCACGGAATAAAAACCTCCCACCAAAGCAAAAGATGCAGCTGTTCTCCATCCAGCATACTGACACTCCCGGTTGAGTCACCCCCTTGGGCTCTCCAGCTGTAAAAGACAGTGTAGGGACAAGAGCCCTGGCCTTGGACTCAGGAGATCTGACTTCTATTCTTGGCTTAGCTGTTGGCCTCCTGGTCAAGCACGGGCAAGTCATTCTGCCCTTTTGTGCCTCAGTTTACCAATCTGTAAAAAGGAGATAATGACCCTGGCCTCTTTTGTAAAGCGCTTTGCGGGCTTACAGGTGACAAGTGCTAGATTCGAATTATTATTATTATTACTACAATGATGAGGGGGAGGAGCAGGAGGATTAAAGTGGGTGAAGGCCAGGTTCATGAGCTGAGAGGCAGCAGCAGGCTCATAAACCTCTTGAACTAGTTAAGTTACCAGAGGTGGAAAAAGCACCCAAAAAGTGACTTGATTACAATCACTGCTACTTTGGGGGGGGGGCATAATTAAGTAAAAGTAAGAACGTCCTTCTGGAAAACGACTTGAGTAAAAGTGCAGAAGTATCACAGCTTGATTTTGCTCCAGCATTCAGAAGTAAAACGTGGACACCCCATGGAACTCCACAGATACTTCTGTATACTTGAGCATAATTAAGGCTTGATACCTTTGTACTTTTACTCAAGTAGTTTTTCCAGGAGGACATATTGACTTTTACTTAATTACTTCCCCCCATCAGCAGCTGTACTTTTACTCAAGTAACTTCTTGGGCACTTTTCCCACCTCTGCAAGTCCCTAACCTGTGATTACACGTGCGCACCCGATGTGGCCTGTTCAACCTGTTTTCATGCGGTGGGCTCTTTTGCATCTGATTACCCACCATGCTCTTGCACCCCACTGCACCAAGCAGTTACCGTGGGCATGTTGCAGTTACAATGGGGCTGAGCCAAAGAGGAAGGGGGCCTCAGAGCCACCTAGGGCTAAGCCTGGGCTTCAGAGTTTGGGGTTTCAATCCAAACCAAGGGGCGGTCCCAAGTTTGGGCCGGAGGGCGGCAAACTACGTCAAAGTGCTCTTTGAGACGTTGGCCTGGTGGTGGAGTCTGCAGTGAGAGTATGTGGCTGGGCTGAGCTTACTCTGTTTTCCTTTGCTGTCCTCCAGGTGCCTTCTGCGGGTAACACCTGAAAGGGGGATGAGGTCCCCGCATGGCACTGTCCAATCGTGGGCTCGCAGGAGCTCTGCATCACCCTGCCTGCTCTCAGCTGAGCCCAAAAGCGCAGTGGCGGGGGCTCGGCTCTGGGGATCAGCTCCAGCCTCTGAACATTGAGGGGATCTGCAGGGGGTTGCTCTAGTGGACAAAGACCCCAAGATACACCAGCAAGACACCAGGAGCATTTGAAATAATGAGAGGCTTGGTGTGATGCTAATGGCTGACAACAGTCAATGCTTTGTTAACATGCAGCAAAGCTAAAGGCCTTAAGCCTGAACAATGGTGGGTTAAAGCAAAAACTATGCTTGGTAGATTCTGCCCACAGGAATGCAGCAAGAGACAGAGCTGATTAGTCACAGGGCCTAAAGGCGCCTAAAAGCACCCAGAGCCGGGCACTTACACATAAACACATCCTGCTCAGTACTACATGCTCCCCATCCCCTCCCCATAGCTAACTGCTTCGCACCAGGTACACTCCCACCCAAGTTCAGGAACAGGTCGTAATGACAGCAGGATGGAGAGTGTTTTGATGGTACCGCCACTATCCCCCAAGTTAATGGGTAGATCTAGTTACATTAGGGGGTGTCAGTGTATTACAATGAGGGGGTTGTACCTGCATATGTAACTTGTTTATACCTGTGTATAAAAATGTGTGTACCGGGGCTGTGTCGAGCGACCTAGGGGATGACGGAGCCCCCTTGCCGTCAACTGAGTCACGTCCACTGTCACGGTGTGTGCATGCACCAATGTAAACTGTTGAGTCATACTGGAGACTCATGAGGGTGTTGGAGACCAGACGTCAACGACAATAAACCTGGCTCCAGTGCCTGCGCAGCTCACTTGATCTGTGATTTGTGGGGGCTCTCGGAGGTCTGCACTGCTGTCCAAAGAGAGCCCACGCACACAGCCCAAGTGATTAACAGCAAGGGGAGCAGATCGGACATCTGAGCACCCTTCCCCTAGAGACGCCCGACCAGAGCTTTTACCAGGTACCTTTCACCAGTGCCGAGCCTTTGGTGGGCATGGAGATCATGCCTGTCGCACATCTGCCCACCATCTCTTCGCCATGCCGGATACATGCAAACTCTGCGGTCTCAGCTTCTAAGAACCACTCATCTGATCTGTAGGCAATGTTAGCTGCACACAGCAGCTAATGAGATCTATGCCGTATAAGGGAATGCAGCCCCTTGTCCACAATGCTGGGAAGTTGTTTATTTTTTTGAACAGGATGAGGAAGTGGTTGGTGGCAAAAGCTGCATTTAAGTCTGTACAGTGGGCTCACTAGCATGAGTGTGACTTTCTAGAGGGCCTGCCTGACCCAGGCACAGCAGCCCCCGCTTGTATTTCTCATAACTAGAAATAAAGGACAGCGAAGAAGAGGAACAAACAGTCCTATCTCTGTAAGCACATGGTGGCCGATGGGCATGAAGACTATAACAAATCGCCCTGCATCGGTCATTAGTCCGGTCAATGACAACATCCAACACATTTCCCATAAAGCCACAAGGAGACATGCCCCATTGAAGTCAGTGACGAAACTGCCATTGTCTTCAGCGGGCCAGCACTGTGGTGGAGTCTGGAAGAGGAAGGCTGTTGGCACCAGGGAAGGCAAGGTCAAATGCACAGACAAAGGTAACCCAGAGGCACTGAGACCGCTGACAAGGGACAGGGAAGTCTCTGCCCTAGAGCCTTAGCTGAGAGACAGTGGGGCTTTTAGCTGAAGCAGTAGAGGCACATGGCTTTAGCTCCTCAGGTGACAGGTTCATTCCTTCCTGCCGATGACCTGGGTCCGTCAGCCTGACACAAAGCTAAGGACGAGTTGGAATGCATAAAAATCAGACAGGAGAGCGTTTTCTTTCACTGTGTCAAGAAACTGCCGCCCCCCAGCCCCCACTCCTATCTGGGCTTTGTAAAAAGATAGAAAGGAACAAAGACAAACAGAGAAGGAAAGAAAGAGTGGAAAGGAGCAAAGAGGTGAAGGAGAACTTGCAGTGCTGCCGAGCATTAAACCAAAAGGATGGCATGTCGGTATTATTAGAACTCTTAAGGCCAGGCAAACTGAGGCACGGGGTAATTAAGTGATTTGCCCAAGGCCACACAGTGAATCAGTGGCAGCGTCATGAGACACCCCAGGAGTCCCCTGCTCTGATATTGGATCATTAGGGTCGGAAAAGAAGCTCAACATTTTAAATGCCATAATTGAATTGGGATATTTGAATGTGACTCCCCAGTTTTTAAAGGCTGTTTTGTACGGAAGGGAGCATGAGAAACATATCGCAGAGCTATTCAGTAATGTCTCACAAGCATAGTTATTTGCTGAGATGCTCCCCAGTCCTTCCTCCTTCCCGGGCAAATCAGGGAGAACACATCTGACCCTTTCCAAGCGAATTCGTCCTCTCTCAGACAATGCAGAGAATATAGAGCTCCTCCTTCACCCCTCCAGTAACAGTGGTGTCCATTTAAGATAGCATTCAGTACACAGCTCTTCCTCCGGACATTCTGCTGTAGGCCACACATTGTGACATCCTCAAAGGCCATTAGGGTTCCCCTTCAATCACCCAGCCCTCATTCTGTCGCAGCGCCGGACTGGGCCGGCAGACCCAGGGGAAAGTATTAAAGCACGATTAAAACAACCGCAGGACTAATGGTGCCTTGGCACAATGCACAGGTGAGGGCTGCGATTGCAAAGCAAAGCCCTGCTGAAAATGGAAAAGATAATTACTTTCTTGGCAGCTCTCATGACCTGCACCTCCTCTAAATGAGGTTGATAAAAACATCCCCAGCTCAGGTTGTCCGGGTCCATTTTTCCTAGTCCACAACTGCACCTCCTTAGCAACTTCTGAACTCGTCTCCCCGATGCGTGATTTACTTCCTGACCCAGGGGTTGAACAGCTTCTGCCCTGAAGGCTGAGGGTTAATAGCTCTTGGATTTGTTACCTGAAAAAACTACACAGCTAAACCACGTTATTGTGCAGCCTTCATCCCCATAGCGCCTGGGAGCGGACAGTATTTATTCCTAAAAGCTCAATTCTTTGCATTATTTTTCACTAAGATATTGGTCAGAGTCCTATCGAGAGGAAGATAATTCTCCGAGTCCAGGTCAATATGCTGCTAGACTGAGCATTTATCCACTTTACTTTCATTAGTTGCACCCTCTTGTATGCCCCTTAAGGGATTGAGATGGGCTGGTAATTAGCTGCTGAGACTATACATGTTATAGATCGGTCGGCACTGCTTGGTTATCCTCCCAAACCGCCAAACGTCCTGTGCCTGCTCCATAGGGCTCCAGGAATACCTGCAGAGGGTTCTTGGGGCGTGTCTGTGTGAGGGGTTCTCTAATCATTTCAAGGATCTGGCTATGGAACAGCTCCTGGACGTTACACGGGCTTCACACTACAGCACCGAGCACGACAGAGCAGCTCCTTGAGGTGCCGTTCTCAGGGAAGCATTCCAAGACGGCGGATTGACAGAGTGGGGTACAGCGGCTCAGAAGGCTGCTGGCTGACAAAACCCCTCTTTCCTCCCTCGGGCCTTTTGGAACAGGGGGCGGGGGTGTCTCTCCAGGCAAATGTGCCAGGACACGTCTCTGCTTCTGAGAGAAACAGAGCAAACTACGGCCCTGGAAGGGAATCACACGCGCGGAAAGTTCTCCGACAGCAGCCGGTGGTGAGATCTGACAGAAGTTTTGCCAGCAGCTCTGGGACATTTGAAATTTCCCAGCAGTGAGGAAAGAAACTCCTCGGGCAGCCTGGGCCTCCTTCTGGCCACTGATCCGAGTCTGGAGAACTTTCCCTCTTCCAAACAGGCAGTGTAATGCAACACAGAACTAGGGTGAGGTAAATTCCATGGTAAGAAGCAAGTAACCAAGAGCGAGTGCGCTCAACCACATGCAACCTCAGCACTGCTCCAGCAGGCAACAGAAACACACCTCAACCATCACGCATCAGAACCTTGATACCACTCTCCCTTTCCATAGTACAGTTTGTGCCCCAGAGCCATCTGTCTAGGGGCTTAGCGCATATAGGTGGAAAGAATAGTTCCCCTAGGAAGGTAAAAGATGCCCTACAGAGCAGTGGGTGTGATGTCATTCCTCTGTTTGGAAGGCTTAAAAAGAAGTTTTTTCTTCCCACAGCGCACTGTTAACCTGTGGAACTCCTTGACAGAGGATGTTGTGGAGGCCAAGACGAAAAGAGGGTTCAAAACAGAGCTAGATAAATCCATGGAGGTTAGGTCCAAAGATGGCTGTTCGCCAGGCCGGGCCAGGATGGTGTCCCACGCCTCCGTTTGCTGGGAATGGGAGACGGGGGAGAGATCACATGATGATTCCCTGTTTGGTTCACTCCCTCTGGGGCACCTGGCCTTGGCCACCGTTGGAAGACAGGAAACTGGGCTGGATGGACCTTTGGTCTGACCTAATGTGTCTGTTTGGATGATCTCACACTCAGGCTGCGTCTACACGTGCACGCTACTTCGAAGTAGCGGCAGTAACTTCGAAATAGCGCCCGTCACGTCTACACGTGTTGGGCGCTATTTCGAAGTTGAAATCGACGTTAGGCGGCGAGACGTCGAAGTCGCTAACCCCATGAGCGGATGGGAATAGCGCCCTACTTCGACGTTCAACATCGAAGTAGGGACGTGTAGACGATCCGCGTCCCGCAACATCGAAATAGCGGGGTCCTCCATGGCGGCCATCAGCTGGGGGGTTGAGAGATACTCTCTCTCCAGCCCTTGCGGGGCTCTGTGGTCACCGTGGGCAGCAGCCCTTAGCCCAGGGCTTCTGGCTGCTGCTGCTGCAGCTGGGGGTCCGTGCTGCATATACAGGGTCTGCAACTAGTTGTTGGCTCTGTGTATCTTGCACTGTTTAATGAAAGTGTGTCTGGGAGGGGCCCTTTAAGGGAGCGGCTTGCTGTTGAGTCCGCCCCGTGACCCTGTCTGCAGCTGTGCCTGGCTCCCTTATTTCGATGTGTGCTACTTTGGCGTGTAGACGTTCCCTCGCTGTGCCTATTTCGATGTTGGGCTGAGCAACGTCGAAGTTGAACATCGACGTTGCCAGCCCTGGAGGACGTGTAGACGTTATTCATCGAAATAGCCTATTTCGATGTCGCAACATCGAAATAAGCTATTTCGAAGTTGGGTGCACGTGTAGACGTAGCCTCAGTGGCTCATGGGGGGAGGAAGGGGGAAAGGGAATGCAGTGGAGGGGAGTTACATGTACTCCGTTCAGGGACACTTTCCATTTCTGGAGCTGCAGCACTTACATGGGCATCACCCCAGTCCATGCAGCACTGTTTGGAGGCACAGCAGCGAGAGGGCATGACAGGCTCAGATGGCTGGGGTAAGGTGACCATCTGCCCCAGATCGGGCAGGACGGTCCCATATTTGGGATGCCAAAAAGACGTCCCAACTTTTTTTTTTTAAAAGGGACCGATTGTCCCGTATTTGCCCTGCCCCTACCCAGCCTCAGGGAAGCAAAAGGAGCGTGAGCAGCTGCGGCTTCCCCAGGGCTCCGGGGCTTGGAGGAGCCACCCCTCCCCTCCACATCTCCCTGTCCTGTTTTTGGGGCAGGGAGATACGGTTGCCCTAGTCTGGGGTCAGTGCATTTGTGCGCGGTCGGTTTACGCTGGAGATCCACAGCTGTGACTTCTCAGCTTGGGAACACGTGGGGCCTCCCCAGCTACTCAGGGTGAAGGCCTCCGAGAAGCCCCAGGAAGTGGCAATAGACCCCGCCCAGCGTTGCTTTGGGTTACACCTTGCAAAGGAAATTGCACTGTGCTCAGAGCTGCTGCAGTGGGCACGGAGGGGAGCGTGGCGTGGAGAGGGACAGGCAGGACTTGCCGGAGCGGAGAATTCTGAACACAAACCAAGAGGGAAAAACAGACACCAATTCTCCTGCCACCGCACGATGAGGCTCAGAGACACTGGAAAACGGCCAGAGGGAGGAAGTGGCTTCACACGGCAAAGCACTAATTTTTTAAGAACTGTCCATGAACTCCTCTCCTGTTCAGAGGGCCTCATTACCTGAGTCCCACCTGAGTACTGCCCAGGGCTTTCTGTTCCCCTTCTGCAAAATGTGAATCTCCCCTGGCACGAGACACTGGTTAAGCAGCAATTAGCCAGGGTGGGGAGTTTCCTGCTGATCTGGCATCCGCACTTGCTGAAGACAGCAAGGCTGGACTTCCTGTATTGTAGCTGGACCCTCAATAACCACAGCGAGAGGGTGCTTGAAAAGAGGAATACGATTTACAAGCATCTGTCCTCTTTATTGTTGCACAATAGCCTCTTTCAACACCAGCCCAAGCTGACCCTGGAAGGAGCTGCTGACCTGGCTGACAAGGCTGGAGTTTGTTCTGGAGAAAGGAAAACAGAATTACGGCACGATTGCGCTCAGAGGCAGCCGAAATGCATGCGCAGCATTTACTTGCATAGTTGTCTTGTGACCTTTAAATTTTCAGTGTCGGGGGAATAGCTTGGCCATAAGAGCCAATCCAATGAACCCCTGGGGGCCTTTCAAATGACATGGGACACCAGGCTGGTGAGGAGAGAATGAGTCCTGAAGAGGCCGGGGGCAGAGAAGTGGATCCCTTTGGACTTTTCCATCTCTAGGATCAGAGGTGGGGCACACAGGAACGCAGCAGAGACACGCCCATGCCCCGGTCAATGGGCACCAACAGGTGTGATGTGACCTTAGAATCATAGAATCCTCAGTCTGGAAGGGACCTCAGGAGGTCATCTAAGTCCAGGCCCCCTGCTTCAAGCAGGATCAACCCCCACTAAGTCACCCCAGCCAGGACCTTGTCCAGCCGGGACTTAAAAACCTCTAAGGGTGGAGAATCCACCACCTCTCTAGGCAACGCATTTCAGTGCTTCACCACCCTGCTGGTGAAGTAGTTTTTCCTAATATCTACTTCGCCCGCTTCTGGAGGGTACACACCTACACTGGCTTCGGGTGGTTGCCTCCCACTACCGTTGTGCTCAAGACTTTTGCAGAGATACATATTCCTGCTTTTCACTTGCGGCCCCCACTGGCACTGAAAGCTGACCTGCTTCTCAGTTAGAAGGTTGCCCCCTTTCCTCACCCAGCCACTCCCATTCCCATGAGGAAACTGTCATCCTCTGAGACACCAGGCAGGTAGTGTGCTGTGCTAGATCACAGTGCATGGAAACAGGTTTGTTGGGGTCCAGACTTCCCAGTGCCCTGAACTCAGCAGCAGCAAGTTAGAGAGAGAAGAGCAGATGGAGATGCAGCCCAGAGCTGCCGGCTGGGTCTGGGATGACTCACGGACTAAGGATGCAAAGCCCTAAAGAAGACAAGAGTCCGTCTTCTTGGAGGAAGCGTGTGTCAGAAAAGAGGAAGTGGCCGTCTGTGGAGTCCCTGACATTAGCTGATGGAGCAAGTGACTTGCTACTCTGCGTGTTGCTCTGCTAATTCCTGGGGGTCCCTAAGGCTTGCGGGGAAGCTGATATATCAGCTAATATATCCTCTGCTCAAGTCCCACTGTCTCCTAAGGTGCTCCACAGTTAGGTGCCAGACACGTTAGCTACCCCTGCGTTTCCCCCACAGCTCATATTCAAGCAGCAGCAAATCCCATTAACAGCCACAGCCCTATTCCCTCCTTTCAAAAAGGGTACTGACGCCCGGGGTGTCCGCGGCCTGCTGCAGCGGTGAGTTCCACAGGTGGGCTAGACACAGAATTAGCACACAAACCGAATTAGCGCTTTCCGTTGCCACTCTGTTGCTTCTTGCTCACACTGTACGGGGGTGGGGGGGACTACGACCAAGCCCACGACTGGGTTTTTCTTACTGTCTGACACAACGATTTATTCGGTGATGAGCTTTCGTGGGACAGACCCACTTCTTCAGATCTAAACAAGTGGGTCTGTCCCACGAAAGCTCATCACCAAATGCATCATTTTGGTAGTCTTTAAAGTGCTACATTTCTGTGTCTTTGTTTTGTTGGAGTACAGACTAACACGGCCACCTCTCTGTTACTTTTGCCTGAGTCTCTTTAGGGCGCATCTTTGCAACCTATGGAACCATGTGCCTTTCACAAGACCCCCGCTAAACCTCTCTCAAGTGATTTTCCCTATCTCCTTTATTGCTCTGGAATGTGAGCCCAAAATTCCCCCAGCTGACTCGCCATTACATCAAAAATGCCTGTAAAATACCCTGCAGCCAAGCATCCTATTTCCTCCTCTGCCTTCCGCACGCTGGCCAGGCCGCTGCAACAGGCTCTCAGAAGGGGCTGTTTGCTCCTTCCCCCAGGGTGGCACCGGCTCATTCCGACCTTTCCAGTGTGCGGGGAGGGAGGGAGGGAGTTTAGATCATTCACTCCTCATTATGCAGCGCTCTCAGTTAAATTGCAGCTGCCCAATCCCACAGTTGGATTAGGTCCCTGTGGAGCTTCCAACCTAAAGAGCTGCGTCCCCGTCAGCAGGTCTCGGTGCTGATTGCAGGGTTAGGCGGCATGAGCTCTGGGTTGCCGGCCCTGATTAGTTCTGAAATGGTTTAAGGGGGACAGAAAAAGCTCTTCAAGGATTTCTCACCTGAAAAATACCCTTGCAGAGCTAAAGGAGGACTTGGGGGTTGCAGAGACATTCAGGGAAGTGGGAAGGACAGCTCATCCCAGTGCAGCCCATCCTGGACCCTTTGGTCCACCATCAAAACCTTTCCCTGGGGACCAGTACCTTCTGAGTGCGTCGTCCTCCTCAGGGCTGCTCCCCTCTCCTCAGTCTGCCTGGGGCGATATTAAAGACAGGATGAAGCTGTGCACAGTTCACCGTCTGCAACCATAAGTTGCTGCTACCTGAATTCAGTGCTCTTCATGGGCTGCAGCAGAGCTCTGGCTGGATATGGCCTGCCAAAGGAGAGAGACCCATTCAGCACCATGCAAAGAGCTGGTTAAATTTCTCCAGAGGGAAACAAATTCTTTATCAGAGAGAGGCTTGCGGGCAAGGAGACACACACACACCTACAAACACAGAGACACAGGGTGCCTTTCTGAGCTGTTTGGCTAGCAAGAGGCTTAAAAGCCACATCAAAATCGTAGCATCGGGGGTTTGGCTGGGTCTGCCTGTTAGCACGGCATGTGGAAAAGGGTGTAACACAGTGACCCAGCAAAACTGGCAGCAGTCTTGTCCATGACCCAGCCTGAGACAGGAATTAGCTGGGCCTCCTGTACTGCTTCCAGAAGTTTGACATCCTAAATTCTGTTTGATGGTGATTTATGGGGTCCAAAGGCCTCCCGAGTGGCTTCCCTCCCCTGCCTTTCTTAGTGATGTGGCTAGAGCGAGGCTGAGAAGATCATTCACAAGCCAGATCCTCCTCCCGCCCCCGCCAGGACGGAGCGGCCAAACTCCAGCCCAAGACAAAACACCTGCACCGCTGCATCCTCCCAGGGCAGTGGAGACGCAGCTCGGGGAAGGTTCCATTCTGCAACGCATTACACAAGCACACAGCCAGGCCTACCGAAGGGGGAGGGGAGCTGCTGTTGCACCATGCTCTGCCCCTTCCTGTGGCACAGAGCTGGGCCCCTCCCCCTAATATTGCCCCGGGGGCAGTTGGCCCTTGGCATTGTAGCTCGGTGGGTTAATTTCCCTTCATTATATCCACTGCTTTGCATCATATTCCACTTTTAACAGCAACCTGCAGGCCGGTATCCCGTAAGGCATTGTCTTCAGCCGTTACCATAAGGCATGAGCCCTACAAACTCTGGACAGAGAAACAGCCGAGCTGAAATCCCCAGCACTGGGGAGCTGAAACTAGAATGTTTAAGCAGAATTTCTGGCCACAGAGACGAGCAACCACAGGAGTGTCACGGCACCACATTGAGGTGTATAAACAAGTGGCTAAGCTAACCACAAGAGAACCATGGTAACAAACGGACATGATAAGTGGAGACCGTGAATAGATGCATCTGAAGAAGGAAGACGCTCCAACATTCTCTTGGCAGTCACTCGATGACAGGTAGGAAATCTTCATGTCGCTCTAGAAGAAGGGGGAAATCCCCTAGTGAATACACCTGAAACAGAGCCGCACCAGCATAATATCCATAAACGTTGCATCCCGTCCGAGTGGTGGTACGAGAAGGAGATGTCCTTGGGAAGTTCCTGAATGATGGCCACTGGCGAAGAGGGAGAAGGTGATGGTGATGAGAAAGACGATGACTAACGTTTCAGGTTACTCTGCAAGGGACGGTGCCCCGCTTTACCTTCTGGGGCAGTGGTTCTTGTGATAAATATATTAAACTATTTATAAACACAGAGACATTTCTATTGTTTGAGTGTTGCAACTCTGCACATCAGGGTTCCCAACTATGTAATACAGGTTGAACCTCTCTCGTCTGGCACCCTCAGGACCTGACTGGTGCTGGTCCAATTTGCTGAACAATGGGAGGTCAATGTTTTCTAGCACATTACCAACATTTCCACTGCTGACTGGGCTCTTAGAAGACATTTAGGGGTAAATTACAGCTAAATAACAGCACAGCACACTGATGGCTGGAAACAAAAACTTTATTGGGACCCTGGAAAACTTGGCCACCACCCATGATAAATGGTCATCCGGGTAACTAAAATCATGCCAGATTACAGGTGTCGCCAGATAAGAGAGTTCCGGATTAGAGAGGTTCAACCTGTAGTTAAATATACTAGGCCTGATCTGGGACAAGAACCTGCCACCCTCCAAAGGATAATGGGGGATTCAGTGTAATTAATACATACTCCGCAGATCATGCTACCCAAGCTAGACAGAAAAGAGTGGTAGAGTGGCTGCTGGGGAAAAGGGAACCGGCAGCAGCAGTGGGAGGGCTACCTCGCTAATTTACGCACTGTAGCCATGTGACGAATTGCATTGGTCATGCACCATTGGTCATGTGCTAGGAGCTGGTGTGCTGCAGCTGTCCCTCAGCTGTGCAAGGTCGTAGGCTCATAAATTCCAAGGCCAGACGGGGCCATTGTGATCTTCTCCCTGGCCTGCCAGATAGCGCTGGCTAGAGACTTTCCCCCAAACATTCCTAGAGCAAATGTGTTTGGAAAACAGTTCCATCTTGATTGAACAACCTCAAGTGATGGAGAATCCGCCGCGACTCTTGGCAAATTGTTCCAATAGCTAATCACCCGCAGTTAAAAACATACAGTTTACATCCAGCCTGAATTTCTCCAGCTGCCCCTTCCAGCTACTGCATGGGAATAAGCCTCTCTCTCTACTCGACTGAAGAGCTCATTACCATGAATTTGTTCCCCACCTAGGTAATTTGGGATCAAGTCATGTCTTCACCTTCTCTTTGTGAAGCAAAATAGATGGAACTCTTGGAGCCTATCACAATAAAATAAAATAATAAATAAATAAAATAAAAATCCTGTTTTGAATAGAGGCCAATGTCAGTTATGTCTATAAAAAGTGTAATCCAACAAAGGTACCATGCACTTCATAACGGAGCATAATGCCAGGAAGAAACAAAATACTTCTTGATCCCATCTGACCACCAGCTAATGCCTGAAGTAGCAATAAAGATATCCTTTGTATTTTAACTACTTCCAAGATACGGTCATCTCCATTTGGCCAAGTTTGGCAGCACATGAGACAAGGTAGAAGTGGAACTAATTGCCCCAGACAGTGGAAAGGTCTTAAACTAAACTGCTCCCCAGCAAAAGTTGATTGTTCTTAGCTTTAAATATGGATCCAAATTCAAGGGGCAAGAACGAAAAGAGAAAACTGTCTTTATGTCAGTTTAGTCAAAGCACCAGCAAGAATCCATTCCTCTCAGAAATGGGTGAGGAGACATTCACCTACCACATGTGGAAGGGGTCCAAGGTTTACTGCAAGAGGAACTGATGTGTATCTCAAACTTTCTAACATAACATTAGACTCAAGGAATTGGGGAAGAAGAACAGAAAAGAAAAGAATTCCAGTGGGGAGAAAAAACCGGAAACTATCTTCATCCCTACATAAGAACAGCCACACTGGGTTAGACCAAAATTCCACCAAGTATTCCGTCCTCTGACAGCAGCCAATGCCAGGTGCTCCAGAGGGTACGAACGGAACAGGGAATCATGAAGTGATCCATCTCCTGTCAGCCATTCCCAGCTTCTGGCAAACACAAGCTACGGACACCATCCTCGTCCATCATGGCAAATAGTCATCAACTTATCAGTTCCTTTTTTGAAACCTGTTATCGCCTTGGCCATCATGACATCCTCAGCAGAGAGTTCCATAGGTTCATGGTGTATTGTGTAAAGAAATACCTCCTTTTGTTTGTTGCAGCTGCGCTGCCTGTTAATTTCATTTGGTGACTCCTAGTGTAGCCAGCCAGGCTCGGGTTCCCCAGAGACGAGGCTGCACCCAGAAGGCGAGTGCTATATTTGGTTTATTGAAAGCTTGTGACACCCGCGACGGGAGCCCCGGAGACGCCGCAGTCACCAGTGGGGGAAAACCCGACGCGTCGGAGCTTCACTCGGGGAGAGGCTCTGTAACAGGCCTCCTAACACTAGCTGAAAAAGCTGAACTCATTAACATAAGATTGCCTAAAATTGCCTATGCATTCCTTATCACTATCGCTTGTGGCCTACCGCCAGGGTAGCCTTGAAGGCTTGGCAAGTGCGGCTTGTTCTGCAGCAGTTCCCACGGCAGTTATTTTACAGCTTTTCACCTTGCACGGACTGGTCTGTTTAGATTCTCCTGAGGATTCACAGAGGGGTCGGACTGCACTCGCGACCGTTACAAAGTCTTCTCGCACCCTGCACTCCTCCCCGCGACCCCTTTGTGAATTCCGAGGCTAGTAGGAATTAAGTGAGGTGGTTGATGCTCTTCTGGCAACACAGCGTGCACCTGTGGAACAGACTTGACAACAGCACATGAGAGCAGTGAAAGCAAAGTTACACAAAAGGGTATAGTTCGTACGGTAACAGGGGCGACGCCCGTGACCCACTCAGTGTCCTGCAAAGCCCACACCACTGCTAGGATCTGCTTTTCCGGGGGGGTGTACCCACCTTCAGCTCCGTGGAGGGCTCGTGACCAGAAGCTGATAGGTTCTTTTCGCTGGGTTCCTACCTGCTGCCACAGACCCCAGGACGTCATGTCGCCGACGGTTGTTACCTCCAGTTCAAACGGTCGGCCCTGCAGCGGTGCAGTGAGGCGGGCGTGTGCCACCACCGCCTCTTTGCAGAGATCAAAGGCTCGTTGGTGCTTCTCTGTCCAGTCCCACTGGGTGGTTTTGCGCACAAGCTCCTGTTACGACAGTGCCTAGGGCAGCTTGAACAGTCGGTTCATCTGGTCCCGAGATCATAACGTCGTCGATGTAGTGGTAGCAGGCCGTCCGGTCGGGGAGGTCCAGATGCTGCAGATTGGCCTGCACTAGCTGATGGCAGATTGTCGGGGAGTGCTTAAAGCCCTGTGGTAACACGGTAAACGTGTACTGCTTTGTTAGCCACGCGAAGGCAAACTGCTCCTGACTCTCGGGATGAATGTCAATAGAGAAAAACGCATTGGCCAGGTCTATGACGGCGTGCCATGGCAAGGCCGCCACGGTGATGCGCTCCAGGATGGTAACCATGTCCGGAACTACGGCCGTTAGCTCCTGGGTTACCTTATTGAGTTGCCGATAGTCCACTGTCATGTGCCACGATCCATCCGGCTTCGTCACTGGCCAGATGGGGCTGTTGAAGGCGCTCAGAGTGGGGTGAATAATTTTCGCCTGTAGCAATGCAGCAATAGTGTCACTGATCTCGTGCTCTCCACCGGGAATGCGGTACTGCTTGACTGACACCGGGGTCTGGGGGACCGGCAGGCGCACAGGGTCCCATTTGGGATGTCCCCGCAGTAGAGGCTCCACAGTTCTGATTGCCCGAATGTATCGGGGGTGCCCAAAGGCAAACAGCCCGTATTGCGTATCCACACACCGGCCACGCAAGACATCCATGCCAATGATGTATTCACCTAACGGTGCAGCCAGCACAGTCACCTGAAAGGGAGGGGCTTTCCCCAGCGTGAGGGTGACCTCCACCGAATAAGCGGTGGTCTCCGCTCCTCCGAGGCCCTGCACGACCACCGCGTGACCCGCAGTCTGGGTAGAATGCAGAATGGTCACTTCAGCTCCAGTGTCTGACAGAGCTAACACAAGCTGCTCCCCTCCCCGGGGCCACTTGATGGTTAACAGGATGAATGGGCGCCGGTCCCCTGCTACCTGTCGCACAGCCACAGCCCGTACCGCAGGGAACCTGCCTCCCCATCACTTCCTAGGGGGAAGGGTCCAGTCGACCGGGGCGCTGGGCTCGGTCCTCCCGCCACCTCCTGTACCTTTCTGTGGTGCCTGAGTCTCGCCCACCCTCTTGGAGGCACCCACATCCTCACTCCACTGGGTAGGCGGCAGTTGTAACCAACGCTTGTACAAGTTTGGTGTTGCCAAACCATTGACCTCCTCACGGGGCCCTCCTGCCTTCAGCAAGTCCGTCCACATGGTTCTCCGGGTCACCCTAACGTGCCCTTTCTCCTGTCCAGGGGCTCCCGCCCCACCACCTTTTCCTTTTGCGGCGCAGACCGCTTTCGCACCTATGACAGCCTCTAACTGCATCAACGTTCCAACCAAGTCACCTACATTCCCGCCCGCTGCCATGACCACGGCCATAAGGGAGGCCTTCAGCTCGAGAGGGGCAAGGCGTAACAGAGTGGCCTTGATGGATTTATGGACCCTATATTGTCCGGTCCCAGGTCAATGAAAGCCACAGCCACGCCACGCCCAGCTGCTGCAGCGCACTCACCCCTTCTGGGATCGTATGCCAGGGCCTCACCAGTGCTTCCAGTTCCCCCGGGGAGGGGTAGACCTCGTCCACCGCCGCATTCAACCAGCGGTACAGGGACGGCGCTTCCATGGCATGTCCCTGTGCATCATTCAGAGCTTGCATAGTCTGCAGCGCCTGTCTGACCTGTGAATCCTGGGACAACACGCCCATCTGGTGGATTTCCGCAAGCAGCAGCAACACAGTGTTGCCCGCGTTGTCCGACACACGCACTAGCCAGGCCAACAGGCCTTCCCCTGGCTCCTGCTTAAAACTCTTCACCATCTCCTGCAACTCACTTGTCTTAAACATCCGCCAGACCTCATTGCAGCAACCTCCTTCTGCCCTCAACTCCAGAATGGGGCGCGCCTGTCTCGGGTCGGTTTGCACAGCCTCCCTGTTCACCTCCTCCTCCTCCTCAGACGAGGAAGAGCTCCATCCCAGGTCTCAGGGTCCCAAGTGGCTAGCGCAAGGACCGCACGCACTTGGGCTGTCGACACCGGTTCTTTCCCTAATTTCACGCACCGCCGATTCGCAACTCTCGCTGCCAACACCTCACAACGATGGGTTAACTCTTGCGTCCTTTCAGACCGCGAGGTAACCACCTCCTGTGCTATCACCCGCACATCCATCAAATCGTGACATTCCTGCTCCTTCCCCACCAGCGCCTTCTGCAGGCGGAGAAGCTCCTCATCCAGGGCCTGGAGGGCAGTTAGGAAAAGCCATGCTACCTCTCCCACCGCCCTTTCCTCCGTCCCCGGCCGGCGGCTCAGCCGCAGCCGACGCAACACCCCTTCTACCTGTACCGGCGTCACGCCTGCCGCCTCCTGCAACTCTGGCCAGTCTGCCGGGGCTGCCCAACAGGCCACCATCCGCGCTACCGGCCCCCGTCGCTCCATTGAGGGCCATCCTGGTATGCGCTGCAGGGACAGCGCTGGCTTCCCTGCCTCCCCGGCTTTCGACCAAAAAGGCATCATACCTGGAGAACCCTGCTCACTGCACCAATTGTAGCCAACCAGGCTCAGGTTCCCCAGAGACGAGGCTGCACCCAGAAGGTGAGTGCTATATTTGGTTTATTGAAAGCGTGTGACACCCGTGACGGGAGCCCCGGAGACGCCGCAGTCACCAGTGGGGGAAAACCCGATGCGTCGGAGCTTCGCTCAGGGAGAGGCTCTGTAACAGGCCTCCTAACACTAGCTGATAAAGCTCAACTCATTAACATAAGATTGCCTAAAATTGCCTATGCATTTTTTATCACTATCTCTTGTGGCCTACTGCCAGCGTAGCCTTGAAGTCTTGGCAAGTGCGCCTTGTATGCAGTTGTTGCCATGGCAGGGTTAGTTGTTTTGCAGCTTTTCACCTTGCACAGACTGGTCTGTTTGGGATTCTCCTGAGGATTCACAGAGGGGTCGGACTGCACTCTCGACCGTTACAAAGTCTTCTCGCACCCTACACCTAGTGCTGGTATTATATGAAGGAGAAATAGCACTTCCACATTTACTTTTTCCACACCAGTTGTGATTTTACAGTCCTTTCTCATATCCCCTCTTAGCTGTCTCTTTTCCAAGATGAAAAGCCCCAGTTTAGCAATCTCTCTTCACAAGGAAACGGTTCCATACCCTTAATCAGTTTTGTTGACCTTTTCTGTACCTTTTCCAACACCAGTACATCTTTTTTTTAAGACAGGGTACCACAACTGCACACTGTATTCAAGATGTGGGCATGCCATGGAGTTATACAGTGGAATTATACTATTTTCTGTCTTATTGTCTATCTCTTTCCTAATTATTCCCCATGTATTCTGTTAGTTTTTTTGACTGCCGCTGTGCATTGAGTGGATATTTGCAGAGTATTGTCCGTAGTGACTCTTAAGATCTCCTTCTTGAGAGAATACAGTAGATTCAGACATCATCATTTTACATGTCTAGTTGGAGTGATGTTTTCCAAAGTACATTACTTTGCATTTATCACCTTTAAATTTCATCTGCCATTTCATTGCCCAGTGACCTAGTTTTATGAGATCCCTGTGTAGCTCTTTGCAATCTTCAATGTGCTTTACGTCATATGCAGCTATCATGGACTCTCTCTTGGATCAGACATTGACTCTTGGTGCCAAATGGGCTGAATATTACTAAATTCTGTTCCGATCCGCGAGGAAGGACATCTGGCAGGCTGCTAGCAAAATGGGAAGGGTTCCAGAGGGATGCAACATGGTGGACAGAAGGCAAATAGGTTGTTCAGGCGAATAAAACCTTTGCTGCATGTTGCAGGAGTGATGGAAACGTTCTGGCCCTGGAAAGACCTGAACACAATACTGAGCTATGGACGTTCTACTCAATTTCAGAATCGTAACTGACAGAAGCAATTCAAGACCTACACATGGCAATGGTTCTGTACATGACAAGGACGCTCTTAGATGTTCTTCTCCCGTGCGCCAGCCACCGATATATCTCAGCAATTTGGGAGAAGGAAAGGTAAGATGGTATAATTCCTTACTCCAAAGAAAGCAAATACCACATTCAGCCAAGTCCAATGCAACGTTAGGAGTTTTACTGTGGTCTGGGTTACCAAAAGCTGACTGAGGTCTACCTCACATAGAAGTTATCGACAATGGCATCTTTGCAGAGGACAGGAAGCTGGGGTTCCAGGCTTTTTCTCTCTTCTGCTCACCACAGACTGACCACAGGAGTCAATGGGAGCCTTTCCATTATCTTCAGTGGGCACTGGATGTTGGCCTAGCTATGGAAAAACAGAAACAGCTGTATCATGGAAAGCCAAAGCCATTGTGAGCAGTCCTGAGGCAGCTCAGAAACTCAAAAATGTCTTAGGTCCCAAGCTGTCATGGGTAAAATCCACCTCTCCAGATGAAACTGGCGTGGAAAAGGAGTCCGGGACTGATATAGCCGGGGTGGAGGAGATGGGGAGAAAGACCTTATCTGTCTCTAGCAGAACCAGTTAATGAGGCAAATAAAATTGGTCGTGTCTCATGCCTGCGAATATCAAAGGTGAGGAAATTGCCTTTGTTATAAGCCGGTTAAGGTCTCTACTCAGGCCAAGGTTAAGTTTGTGAAACTTGTGAATGAATTCCAGTCCAGATGTCTCCCTTTGTTATCTTGTGGTAAAACTCTTTTGTAAAAGAAGAGCTACTTTTAAATCAATTGTTGAGCATCTGGAGAGGTGAAAGTGATCCCTTGCAGGTTTGTGTGCATCAGAGGGGGAGCTGTGTTAGTCTGCAGCTTCACAAGAAACAAGCAGTCCAGTAGCACCTTAAAGGCCAACAGTTTTATTTATTAGGTAATGAGCTTTTGCGTGCGTGTGTGTGTAACCATTCCTGAGGTCAGATTTACATCCCTTTATCCTTTGACACAAAGACCACTCAGTTGGTCCAATATGCATGGCAGAGGCGCATTGCTGGCACAAGATGGCATACATCCCAAAGCAGTCCTGATCTAGAAGTTATTATAAATCCAGAGCACGAGCTCCGCATGAAGAGTTAGAGCCCCTTGAAGTGCCCATAAACTCTTATATTCAGCAATACAGGGACGACTAAAGGACTTAGACGTGAGAAATAATTCTGAGCCCAGACTATCTGACTGGAGACAGAGGGACACTTTTCTTTTTCAGTGTGAAGAACAATATCCACGCAAATAACTATCTCCAGGCTGGCTTGGTGTGCGATCTCCAGAGGGCCAGGCCTGGTAATTAATTGCATGACAGATCTCCCCACAAGAGCGTGTTCCAGGAAATGGTGCTGGTGAGGTTCTGTGGGCTGAGTCAACACTGGTTCAATGCCACAGCTTTATATTAAGAGATGCTCTGGTGACGGCACTTGGAAATAGCATACGCCACTCATCGGGTGAGGAGGATGGGAACTCGGTGATGGTGCTCTTCTTTCAGGGTCGCTAATGGGTTTGCTGCTCCAGCATGTGCTGGGTTTGGAGGAACTGACTCCCAGTGCCGTTCACCCAAAAGTCCCTCAGATTCTGTCGTCTGACTAACCACATGAGTTTGCTCATGAGCAGCCAGCATGACTGTGGGGAGAGAGCTATTCACAGAGGAACAATGCAGTTGACCAGTTGAGCCTCTGAGCACCAAGCTGGGATTTTTACAGTCAGCTTCGTTGCTAATAATGATCAAAACCTTTTTGATGCAAACGATATTGTGTGGCTTGCAAGCTCTCTGAGGAAGGGGCCAACTTTCCCTCCTGTGTTTGTATAATCCCTAGCTCCTTCCAACCCCAGTTCCCGAATGGACCCCCTGGGGGCTACTGCAGTACGAATAAATGCCAACATTTCAGACTTTGGATTTGTTTCATTCCCTGAGGTTACTGCTTCCAATGTTTGCTACTGACGCTGCACGACTGGCCCCCAGAGGCTAATGTGTTTGCTCCTTAGCTGGTTTTGCCTCCCACGCCCACAACGCTCTCCAAAAGCCTGCGCGCACGCTTGTGGGACAAACACTTTACAATGCGTATTTGGACAAATATTCGCTTTCCACGAACGTCCTTGTGGCCGGTAGCGCCCTCCGGTAAACGTGTCCTCGAGAAGCCCAGAAGGAGCTGCCCTGCAAATACCATCCCAGCAAGTACTTGGCTTGTGTTCAGATGAGGTCGGCTCATCAGACTTATTGCACAGCTCTGCTGGGGACACAACTAGCACACAACAGCACAGAGGTCAGAGCCCGGTTATGGCCCGTGGGGCAAAGGTCAGACTTTAGACCCGGAAAGCAGAGTCAGCAAAGGCCGTCCTACTTCTCCTGTGAACTGCCCGGGATGATTGTTCAAACTGCCCTCCGCATCTGCAGCACCATTCCAGGCTGCTTACTCCACGCCTTGCCACTGGGGCGCCTTTTGAACTGCTGCACTGCTGAAGATAAGAGGCGTTATTTTCATTTACACTAAGGTCCCCGTACATCACTCAGGTGTGTAACGGGGCCTTAAAAGTGGATGTCAAATCCATTCGTACCCATGTCAAGGCCCCCTTGCCCTGCAAGAACAGTGCACAAGGGCCCTGGTAGAGGTGAGAATCAGGCCCCCAGGTCTGTGCTTTTGCAGCTGAGCAAAGCAAAGGGGCTACCTGAAAGTGTGCGGCTGGGAGGGGGGCAGCTGCCGTTAGGGAGGAGGCATCAGCCAGAGGCTGGGGCTCTTTCTACTGGACTCCAGCCAACTCCACGTTACTTCTGAACAGACGCCAGTCAGAACACAGCCTGAACTACTGCACTCGCATACAGCCCTAATAAATAGCCCAAGGGGCAGTGCTTTGAGCTGCCTGCATTTTTACCAGCTCCATCTGACCCACATCAAATGCCATCCACGTAGGGTCAGCATTAAAATACACACAAACACTCGCTGACTCGGCCACTAACCTAATCTGTCAGTGCCTGGGTTTGGTTCCTCTCTGATGCTTCAGGTTTCCGAATGCTGGTGGAGGCTTTTTCCAGAGCGGAAGCAATTACTCCACTGCTGTATTCTGTTTCAGGGGTGAGGTGCTTTCACATATCAAAGGGCTAAAATGAATGGCCGGCAACTTTACATTTTTCTTCATCGTTTCCTGTCCAGGCTGCTGCAAGCACATCTGAGCAATACTAACAGTTGTTTCTCATTCTACCACAGCATTCAAACTTCTCTGAGATTAAAAATCTGTTGAGAGCGAGGGAAAGAAAACAGTCACAACCACTACTCTATTTCCAGGGTGTGTCTTTCCATGAAATCCATCTTTTAAGACAAGGCAGCTTTTTTCTATAGGGCATCTCTGGTAAACAATGTAGCCCAAAATGCTTTCCAGGGAGTTAAATAATACAAACTGTGTGAGGTACACAAAGATGTGTTCACTGCAGAACAAAGGTGGAAAGTAATTGTCCTTGACGTACACATCTACTCTACAGAATGGGAAGCAACTCTCTAGGAATGACTACAGCAGAAAGGGATCTAGGGGTTATAGTGGACCACAAGCTAAATATGAGTCAACAGTGTGATGCTGTTGCAAAAAAAGGCAAACGTGATTCTGGGATGCATTAACAGGTGTGTTGTGAGCAAGACATGAGAAGTCATTCTTCCACTCTACTCTGCGCTGGTTAGGCCTCAGCTGGAGTATTGTGTCCAGGTCTGGGCACCGCAGTTCAAGAAAGGTGTGGAAAAATTAGAGAGGGTCCAGAAAAGAGCAACAAGAATGATCAAAGGTCGAGCGAATGTGACCTATGAAGAAAGGCTGAAAGAATTAGGCTTGTTTAGTTTGGAAAAGAGAAGATTGAGGTGGGACATGATAGCGGTTTTCGGGTATCTAAAAGGGTGTCATAAGGAGGAGGGAGAAAACTTGTTCTTCTTGGCCTCTGAGGATAGAACAAGAGGCAATGGGCTTAAACTGCAGCAAGGGAGGTTTAGGTTGGACATTAGGAAAAAATTTCTAACTGTCAGGGTGGTCAAACAGTGGAATAAATTGCCAAGGGAGGTTGTGGAATCTCCACCTCTGGAGATATTTAAGAAGAGGTTAGATAGAAGTCCATCAGGGATGGTCTAGACAGTGCTTGGTCCTGCCATTGGGGCAGGGGGCTGGACTTGATGGCCTCGCGAGGTCCCTTCCAGTCCTAGCGTTCTATGATTCTATGATTCTGTGTTTGCTCAGCCAAACAGGATTGTGCCATGTTAGACTCACTACCGTCATTGTGTGAGTTGCAGTACCACCAGGCAGACGTTCAGTAAAACGTTCAATAGGTGATGATGCTGATGATTGATGAAAGTTTGCTCGAGTTCAGAGAATGAGAAGGAGGGAGCATAAATGTGTATTAATAGTTATGGCTAATCCACTAAATCTGGGGTGCCTCCATGTTTGAATGCCCATTTTGGGTGGCCTCCAGAGAGGTCTCTGACTGGAGTTTTTCGTGCTCCTGAGCATTTGTACAAAATAGACCCTGGGCATTCCAACAATCACTGGATATATTTAACAATGGGAATCTCATTTGATTGTAACTGACTGCGTTAAGCACTTGTTCAGCATTGACAGTAATTGATACGTAACGGTGTGCAGCACAAGCAGAAGTAGATGTGTTGATTTGAACCCTATAATCCCAATTTGGTAAGTGAAGGGAAGGTACAACTGACTTTTGGGTTAACAAATTTAAACTTTTATTATCTAGTCACGTGCACTGTCTCACAAGCTCCAGTTAATCAGTGAACATGCAACTTTGGTTCAATGAATTCAATCTTTTCAAAACATGCCAGTCTGGCTGCTGGATTGCTCTGCGTCCACACAGGCTAGTGAAGCTTATTTTGTGGGTGGAGCTTCTAAGAGTAGCACCACCCTTGTCCACTCCCAAGCTAGCCTCAGGAAACAGTAATAGATATTGCTAAAATACCAGCACCCAGGTGCACACTGGCCTCTATTTTGTGATGCTCATTAAGGTTTGCAGATGAATATAATGCAATAGCAACACTGCAGAATCAAAAGGTCCGGATGGGCCCGATTGGTATCTTAAGTCAAAATTACTTTTGTTCCCCACTGGCAAAAGAAGGAAGCCGGTGAGAGACAGAAATGGCAAAACTCCTCCAGGAAGGCAAAGTTTTCATACCCAGGTTCTGAAGTCTGGGTAAAGTAACCAGGCTGTCAGGAAGTTTTGCCATATGTTTGTTTTGCTGCCTGCGGCTTGCGCTGGATTTCTGCTGATACAGATGTGCTCCCACGGAGAAATCCTTGCTGACAACTGTGTTATTTCTAGAGCTGGGAGGCAAACTTTTCTCTTCCTTCAGAAACTTTCTAGATTAAAAAAGCTTTTCCAATCCCAAACTAGGATGAAAAATCAAAATCATGAAACTGTTCATGAACCAAATTGAATAAAGAAATCAGTGTGGGAATCGATCAACAATTTTATTTTGATAACCTCAAACATTTCAATGTTTTACCCCCAAAAACTAGCTGACATTTATAAATTGAAAGGTCACTCTGAGTTAGACATTGTTGTAACATTTCATTTCAACTTCCTAACTGTCAGGGTGGTTAAACACTGAAATAAATTGCCTGGGAAAGCTGTGGAATCTCCACCACTGGAGATATTTAAGAGCAGGTTGGATGCACATCTATCAAGGATGATCGGTGCTTGGTCCTGCCATGAGGGTAAGGGGCTGGACTTGATGACCTCTTGAGGTCCCCTCCAGTTCTAGTGTTCTACGATTCGATGAATGGTTTCCATTTTTTTTAACTTTATTTTTTCAGATTCCGGAATCCATCAATACGGACTCTTCTGAGAAAAAAAAATCAGTTTCAACAAATCAACCCAGTCCCCCCAACCCAGAAAAAAATCATTCATTGAAGAACTCCAGACAAGCTCTAGTTAGCGCCGCTGAATCCGTTCACCAGTCCCAGATGCTATGCAGACTCTTTAGTGTGGGAGGCTGAGCACTGGCCGAACTGGGTGCA
This sequence comes from Carettochelys insculpta, assembly GCF_033958435.1. NCBI lineage: Eukaryota > Metazoa > Chordata > Testudines > Carettochelyidae > Carettochelys > Carettochelys insculpta. Next base: position 28,507,332 of record NC_134154.1, read on the forward strand.
TTCATCAGAGCTGCTAGGTTCTTGCTTGGGCTTTTTTTCCCTTGGTTTTGCCTAGCGCCAAATTCTCAGTGTATTACCCACAGCTGGTGTGGAACTGCAGACAGAACACCTCTAAATTCAGCAGATGGGGTTATTTCTCCATCAGCTTTCCTTTGACTCGGGGGGGCTTTTCCTCAGTTTGACGTACACAGGTTGGCACAGTGGAGCAAGGTCATTGTTGGTTTGATTTCTCTAAGGGAACCTCCCTGGGTTCTGAGCTGCATCACTGTCTGTCTGACATTCAAAGGGCCGGTGCTTCAGACCCATTGTGCTGGAGCAGCAGGCTGCTTTGCGCTTGGTAATGTGGAAAGACGTGCCTGGCGTGGGCTTTCAAAGGAGTTTCTTGACAACCCTTCCCCTCACTGCAGGAGAGCAGGGAGGGTTTATTGGCTGAAGCCTCCATTAAACAGTTATAGGCCCCAAGCAGGGTCAACCCCAACAAAGTCACCCCAGCCCAAATCCCTCAGCCTCTCCTCATAGGTCAGGTGCTCCAGCCCCTTAATCATTTTCGTTGCCCTTCGCTGGACCTTTGGGGCAGGGGGGCTGGACTCAACAGCCTCTTGCGGTCCCTTCCGGCTCTGTGATTCTATGACAAAACTGTTGCCAGAAGAAGGCGATCTCAGGAAAACAAACATGCTGTTACTGACATCACTGGAGCAAGTCACGGAATCACAACACTAGACAGGACCACAAGGGCCAGCTAGTCTAACCCCCTGCCAACATGCAAGATCTGTGGTGTCTACACCGCTTAAAACAGCACTGTGTCCGGCCAGCCCCTTGCAGGACTGACCCGCTAACAACTGTCCCTACTTCCGCGGCATCACAGCCGTCATGCCTATTTGTGCATCCTGGACTGGAGCGTGCAAGTGAACGTACACGCAGGCCACAGGCACAGACTGCTCTGCGTAGGCCTGGGAACGAATGGGCTCATGGGATGACCCTACCTGACCTCACGCAGGATGCGCACAGAACAGTGCTGAGACACGCTGCAGCGAGGAAGGGACTACACATCGCAGCCGTCTGCTCCATGCCTCTCCCAGGCAAAGCCGCAGCCCTTCTCCTGGGCTGCTCATCCCATCAGCAAGGCTGCAGCCATTTTTCTTAAGGCATTATTAGAAAAGCCCCCATGCGTTTGACGTGAGCTACTTTTCCGGGTTCTCCACTAACGAGAACTATCTATTGCACTAGCCACAGGTAACGTGAACCTGTCAGTTTCTCCAGCTGTAATTCATCTACGGCAATTATCCCACGGGCTCCAGGGACCGGAACCAGCTTTAACGGTGCTGACGATGGTCCTTTGAGTCTCTTCACAACTCTGGCCTGGTGTGTGGAAATTAACAGAATTCCTCATGAGCTTTGCCCCAGCTCACCTCAGCTGTTTGCCCTGCCCCCTTACTTTCCTCTCTTTCCCCCTCTGTCTCCTGGCAGGAAGATGTTCTCATTTGGATGGGCCCATGGGTACTCTTCTGGGATGAAAAACAGCCTGAGTCATCGCTAAGCAGACGCCGCGCACTTACTCTGGAAGAAATGCAGGAGCTTTTCCACTGCTGAGGGAACATTCAACATGATTCACTAAGGCCCTTTTGTCACTTAATACAGAGGAAGAAAGGATGTAATGGGATAAACGCACAACCTTTGCACCCTCTAATTTTTCCACCAACGTGTGGAATACATTTTGTTGCATGCACAATGTGTGTGCCAACGTGCACCACCAGTAGAAACACATGCTGCTGGCTGCAGGCACTTGGCTAATCAGCTGTGCCACACCTGTATCTCTCCCAGGTGGCTTCCCAAGCACTCAGTTTACAAGAAACACCCCCACCACAACCAACCTGAGCCTCAGCAAGCCTTGGGCCCAAAACTTTCTGCAGATAGGGACATGTTCAATAGGCTTTTTTGTGGTAGTGTCTATTTTCTGTGCATCCCTGTACTCCCAGGTTCCAGCTGGAAAGGGACAGCAATACCCCGGTCTTTTTGTATTCACACAGCCAGCGTAGCATGGAGTACCAGCAAACTCACCAAGAAACTAACACAGCGATATGCTGCCAACATTATAACAAGCCGCTGCCACTAAAAAGTTGCCACATTTCCTTCTGATTCAGCCCCAGATCTGGGGGTGCAGCTGCTCACAGAGCTCTGGGGCAGAGGAGCGAGGGAGAGGAAACCTATTTGTCTCCTCGTGTTAAACAAAAACGTTCTTGCAACCAGGGAGTCAAAACCACCTGCCAAATTGCTGCGCAGAGGTATTCCTGGGAGCTGTTAATACTTTGGCTATGGCCAGGCTGTGCGAGTCAAACCGGGGCAGGGGAGTGGTCACTTTGCACAGGGGAAATAAACAGCGGACAGCTGGGGAATCTGCTCCATTCCAAAGGCGTAGGGGGTCTCGTGGGGACGGCTGGGTTTGCAGCAGCACTGGCCCTGCCAGGGTTGGTTTTGCATTCAAAAAGACAAGGAGATTGTCACACTGCTCCTTTCGGTTTTGGAGCAGAAGTTCAACAAACGCCATTCGGATCTGCCCTCCCAAAGGCACCTGGGGGATCAGGATGCAGACACTCTTAGTCTCAGCAGCCCATTGATTGACCTGAGATACACGCAAGGGTTTTAGCACATATCAAAGCTTTTCCTATGGTCCAAGCTCCACATACACCCGACTGCTCAGAAACAGCCTCTCTAAGTGCCATACCGACAGCAATTTTATATCCGAACCAAGCAGCTTAGGCGGCACTGGCAAAGCATGACCGAGAGCTCTCTGCAAGGGCATCACAGATCACTTTCTCCTGCCTGTTGTCTGCCTACCTAGAGTGTCAGCTGTGTGGGGGCAGGCACCAGCTCACACTGCACTTAAGGGCAGCCCCTTGGCTTTGTCCTCTGCTGACAACACCATCGGCAGCCAAGTTCCCCGTCCCAAGAACGCCCCCGGCTCACAGCACCATGAAAAAAGCTCTCTGTGCGTGAGCATCTTTGCAGCTGCTTGGTTTAGCTGCTTTGGCTTATTCATCCTTCCCTCCCCGTCACTACCCGTAAGGCCGCCTCCAGCCCTGGTTCTTTGGCCAAGTCCTGAGCAGGAAAGAGCAGGCAACAGCCATTTTCTGCAAGAGAATTTCCCACCCACTTCCCCTAACACCTGCGCTCCGTTGGCGCGAGAAAGGAACGGGGGGTTGCATGCCTCATTCTCTATGCCAGTGAACTCCCTGGCTCTCTGGCAGGCTGGCATGGCTCTTGGAACATGTGGAATGCTGAACTAATGGCTCCTTAACGTCAGCGAATGTTAACGCTAGATTAGTATTGAAAACATTGATCTAATCTGATAACTAAGCACTCACTGTACCCTGCAGTTGGCTCAGGGCTGGGCAGTGGCGAATTTATACAACTCACAGCCGCTTATTCACGCCAGCAAACACTGCAGCGGCCCACTTGGCTGAGCGTCGCATTCAGATACACCCGGCTGGCAATGCCGGCAAGCGACGTTGTACGGAGGCTCTGTAGGAACTGCACAGAGCTCCTTTCTGTCCCACTAAAGGAGCCCAGACCACTGGCCCGAAACCTGGGTTATTTTTCCTGCTAGAGCAAACCCAGGCAAGGGAAATGCAGCATGAAGAGCAGGAGAACAGCAGCCTGGGGTGAATCACTGGCGCACAAAATCTCTCTCCCCCCACCCCCCGGGGAAATGGCTGAAACCCCAATACCTGGGACATTTAAAAGTGACCTGGGCAAAAGCAGAGAGGCAGAACAGCCCTGCCCATGCCTCCCGGCCACCGACGGAAGAGTTAGTTACAGAGGCTGACACGAAGGCGCTGTGCTCTACCTGGCTGTGGATTGTCCACATCGGGTGCGCAGTGAACAGCCTGCCAGAGTTTTCTTTCCCCCCACGTCTGCCAGTTCAGCTACCGGCAGCTCCTCTTGGCTGTGGTTTGCCGTTCCCGGCCAGAGGGAACTGCAGGAAATAGCGGCCTGGTCCACCCTGCTTCCCACAGCTCCTGCTGGTCAGCAATGACAAACCACGCCCGACAAGAGCCGTGAGCGGCTGCACCTGCACACACAAGGGAGTGAAGTGTCTGGCAGCTCGCCGGGGGCCAACCCCGGCCAACCGCCTCCACCCTGCAGGCCGCTCATTGCCCACACCTCGGCCTCTTCTTGGCCTGCAGGCCGATTTCTCCAGGCACCTGGAGGGCGCCATTTTCTAAAACAAATCGGCAGCCCCTACATCACATGACCACACATATGCGCCACGTGACGCCACGCGGAGGGCACCATTCTGGACCGCCTGTGGCATGCCAGCGAGCGGTCACGTGCCTTCCTGAAACCGTCACGGCCTGCCACTGGCTAAGAGCCCTTCCCTCCCTGCTAGCGCGGGCGGGTTTGGTTTGAGGTCTGAACGGAAAGATTAATTCATGGGGAGTGAACCACTACGCCGCCCTAGCAGTCGACCAGCTGCTCGTCAGCAGCTCACACGTCACCCCAGCTTAGTCCTCGATAGCAGAAACAACCTCACGAGACCCTGAGTTTTAACGAACCGCATGGGCCAAAAAGGGCAACGCCTTGGAACCCGTCTGTACAAAGGGCAGCCTTTTACCTCCTCAGGTCCTCTCTGTCACTACCATTAATTTGGACCACGGTAGCGTCCCTCGGTCCCAGCCGTGGCCTAGCGCGCTAGGTGCTGTACATATGCAGAATGAAAAACACAGCCCCTGCCCCAAAGATCTTCCAATCCAAGCCATGCAGCGAGGAGGGTTTCCTCTGCATAGCTAGCCTCTGTTCACAAACCCTGCTATTGTGACCCTCAGAGATCTCTCAGGTCTGCTGTACTCTGAATCCCCCTATCAGGCCTGCTGAAAGCGGGGAGCAGGGGACGGGGTCAGTTACCATGCTGCCTGGCAGTATAAAAGAGCAGGGCTTCTGGCTGCTACCGCTGCTGTGGTGGCACCCAGAGTCCCGGGCTCTTTAAATCACTGCCAGAGGGCCATGCAGCATGCTCCAGGTGGGCCAGAGGGAGGCAGGTGCACCGTGGTCCAGGTGGTGCTTAGCCCAAGATCCCACCCTTCTGCCCCAGGCCCTGCCTCTTCTGGGGGGTGCAGAGCAGGGCCCCTCCCCTGCCTTTCCTAGGGGCCCAAATAGCCTGTCAGCCCTGCTGCCCCAGATAAAGATGACAGACCTCTTATATGTCCTCTCTAGGAAGAAACCAGGTCCAGGTTATGGTCTGTGCTCTCAGATGCCCTCTGCAAGGGGCATTTGCACCTGCCTGTGAGGGTCGGACCACCCAGCATCACCAGGAACAAGAGTCTCTCCTTGCCCGAGATCCTTTTATCCCAGGGCAGCTCACCTGCCACAGGCCCCACGTGGGATCTGCAGGACTCCCTGCCCAGGGCTTTCTGTCACAGCCACCTGTCGGTCCAACGTTTATCTGTTTCCAGTGCGCTCCACTGAAAACGCCGTGCATTTTCTTAGCTTCGAGGCCTGATGGCGACAAAGGGACCTACGCCTTTACTGGCTTGAGATCCAAACAGAAACAGAAAAGCATTGCAAAAAACCCCCTCCCCATTTCACATTCCGGGTGGCAAAGAGAAAAGTTGTACTGATCTGACAGAACTACAGGCACATGCTTGGAACTTGAATAGTAACAGAGAGGAAGCCGTGCTCGTCTGTATCCTATCAAAACAAAAAGCAGTCAAGTAGCACTTTAAAGACTAGCAAAATAGTTTATTAGGTGAGCTTTCGTGGGACACGAAAGCTCACCTAATAAACTATTTTGCTAGTCTTTAAAGTGCTACTTGACTGCTTTTTGTTTTGAGTTAGAACTTGGAGCAATTTGCAGCCTATGAATAGAAACCAAGCAAAGAAAGCGACTAGGGCTCCAGGCAGACCAATCTGGGTTCTGCCATCATTGACAAACGCAAGCCGCAGTTCCAGAGGCTGTGTGTACTGTGGTTGGTTATAGCAGTATTAATGTGGTGTGCTTGTGTCTCCCTGTGGCAACGGCGGCCGCAGGGCTGGACTGCAGTGTAGAGAGCTGAAGAAAACTCAGGTGATGAAGTGGCGTCAGAAAGAGAAAACATATCACTGGAGCCAGTACGGCTCAACAAATACCAGCCTCTCCAGTAAGAGCACCAGAACGGCCACACTGGATCAGCCCACAGGTCCAGCTAGACCAGTATCCTGCCTTCCAACAGTGGCCAGTGCCAGATGCCCCAGCAGGAGTCGACAGAACAAGGAATCATCAAGAGATCCCTCTCCTGTCAATTATTTCCAGGCTCTGACAAACAGAGGCTGGGGACACCATTCCCACCCATCCTGGTTAATGGTCATTGATGGGCCTAACCTCCATGAACTTATCTAGCTCCTTTATGAACCCTGTTCAACTCCTGGTGTTCACAACCTCCTCTGACAAGTTGTTCCACAGGCCGACTGCGCAGCGCGTGAAGAAAAACTTCCTTTTGTTTGTTTAAAACCTGCCCCCTATTGATTTCATTCGGCGACTCCCTAGTTCCCATGTAATGGGAGTTCTTATGCTACCCCTTTGAGCACCGGCGGGGGGAAGGGACACCTGCTTCATGAACAGAGAAGCTCGTGGTGCTAAAAGCAGCAGTGGGGAAAGAGCGTCACCTCTCTTCCGCAGCTGTGAACTGGTAGGAATTGCCCGAGCTTCCAGCCCCAGCTGGGGAGCAGAGTGAATGGCAGACCTGAGACCCAGTGTTGAGGAAACGGTAGCACTCTGCTCACCTCTCATCCCTCCCGCCAGAGGATCTCGGGGAGCATTTACAGGCATGTCACACTGCATCATGGGAGATGTAGTCCAACAGGGAAGCCTGGCCTCGGCATGGAATCATGAAGCTCCAAACTGCTGCTCTCAGGAGGCAGCCCATGGCATCTCCCATCAGAAATCGCTGGGGCTCGGGGTGCTTAGTTTAGTGGTGAGGGGTTTTCTCTGTTGTGGGGTGCTTAGTTTTTAAACAAAAAGTTCTGAGGCTTAGTTACGAGCTGGGTGTCACAGCTGAAGGAACAGAGACAGAGAGGGGGATAAGAGACATTCCCAAGGCCACACATCATGTCAGTGGCAGAGTGAGTCCCACTCCCCTCTTCCTGTTTCATTGTGAACTTTGCCTTCCTTTTCCTCCTTCCTCCCCCAACCCATGTGGCAAAATAAGTGAGAGCCAAACTATATGGCCAGATACCCTGCCACACAGCACAGCACAGCACATACTGCGGGGGTCAGCTGTCCTAAGGTCTCTTTTAAGCTCTGCAACAAAAGCTGAGACCAACAGGAACAGCAGAGAACGAGCTGCATCACCTGCAAAGCTGTGGGCTTATTCTAATTTCAGCTGTCAGCACATAACCTCATCGCCCTAAAGCAATCATTCCCCTGTCCCCTCCACGCTCTCTTTGGCTCCTGGTCTGCCTTGCCATCCTACTTATAAAGAGCCTGGTGCCTCTTACAAAATGTTCCCCTTCCATACAAGGTCCCTCTTATATGGTTCCTCTTTCAATCACTTCCTGGTGATCTAATTATAAAGGTTTTACCCTCTCTTGGCTCACAAAGGCTCCCAAGCCCCTTGTTTCTCTATTATCAATAAACAATAAGGCTAATTTGAGCCTTTGCAAGGGCTGTTTTACATTTGTTCCCAACAACTAGGGCTGCCTTCTCCCCAGAGATCTCCACTGACCCCCAAACACAACACTGCCTACTAAATCCCAGTACCAAAACTCTCACCACCAACCCTTGGAATGTTCCAGCTTTATCCTCCTTTGGAAGGGCTCTGTTTCTCACAGCCGGTGAAGGCAGTGCGGTTGCTATGCAGGCATGAATTTGTTTTCTATATAAGGGCATGGGTGTAACTACAAATCAAAGGTTCCTTACTTTCTTCACTGATGAAGCTGGCTATAGCCTGTCTCCCAGTCAGTCTCTTGCAAGCACACAGACACCTCTGTAATGCCAACAGACCTGGGTTACTAGCCCCAGGGATAGAACCTGCAAGTATAGGGTCTAAAGTTCTGCACTCTACCACGTGAGCTAAAGGCCAGTTGGCGCTCAGCTGTGGCCATAGAGCAGAGACTTCACTCACCCCAGATGAGGTCTCAGTGCCTCTGGGTACTACACCTCCAGGATGCTGCAGAAGTACATGGAAATCTCCTTTTCTTGGGCTTTGTCACTGCAAACACCAAGCGTGTGTCTCACTGACCTGGAACCAAAAACGAAGCTTTTTCCTGAGTGCAGACATCACAATCTGAGCGCAGCGCGTCATAAACCCTGCTGGCAGGGTATGCGCAGTCATGGGACAGTGCAGAGTTGCAAGGCTGTCTGGATGCTTTCCTGAAGTGTCACCTATGTGGGCAGAGAGTTTGACAGCTGTGAAGAGAGAGCTGTCAGCCACAGGACAGATGCACTCACAGGTTAGGTCTTTGTGGCAGTTAACTCAGGTTCTGATCTGGGTGTAGACCTCTCACTCCCTTCCTGTCTGTCCATACACACACAACCCCTCTCATGGGAGTGTGGTGGTGCCTTCAGCCTGAGATGGTTCACCTGTGGCTACCTGCTAAAGCTCCACTACTGCTTTCATTCGTGCTGGTTACTCACTCACCTTCCAGTGAGGACACCAGTTTTTAGTGGAGTGCCGATCATCCTCCAAGGCCTTCCCACAATTCCCCATGTGTCCCCAACAGGACAGAGAAATTCTTACGTGATTCACTGGGATAGAATCCAAGACTGGTTCAGCTCACCCCAGCAGAGGGAACCACTGGAGATGCCACCAGAAGTCTTAGCAACACAGCTGGGTGAAGTCAATCCCAGGGACAGGACTGCTCACACCCAGGCTAGGCTAATTTGGGTGCTACCCACCCTGGTCAACTCTGCAATGAAGACTCACCAAATATGGTACAAACTGCATGATGACAGTAGACGAGAAGCGGGATAGGCGTCAACGGTGAGCCCTTGTTGCCCTAAAGGCTAACGGCCTATTGGGCTGCATTAATAGGAGCACTGCTGACAGACCAAGGGAAGTGATTAGTCCCCTCTATTCTACCCTGGTGAGGCCACAGCGGGAGTATGGCATCCAATTGTGGCCAATTGGGCCTCCACCCCGTGCACTGGAGAAAGAATGAGGACCATGTGGAGAGGGTCCAGCAGGGGGGGCGTCCAAAGAGGACGGAGCCAGGCTGTTCTCAGGGTGAAAAATGACAAAACAAGGAGCAATGGTCTCAAGTTACAGAGGGGGAGGTCGACGATAGGAAAAACTATTTCACTCAGAGAGGGTGAAGCCCTGGAATGGGTTGTCCGGGAAGGTGGTGGAATCTCCATCCCAGACCCGGGATGGAATGATTTTGTTGAGGCTGGTTCTGCTTCAGGGAGGAGGTTGGACTAGGTGACCGCCCAAGGGCTCCTCCAGCCTTAATCTTCTATGATTCTGTGGCCAGCTCTAAACTGGGGTTGCTTCACCGCCTTAAACGGAACAAAACTTCCAAGTTTTCCAAATTTTCTAAAAGGCTACAGCTGAATTGTGGGGTGTAAACTTCCGGACAACTCCCTTTCCACCCAACCCATTTGATCCATTCCTGCTCTTGATCGTGTTGCTTAATAAATACTGAATTAATTCCCTCTCTTGTGCAAATAAAGCTCTGAAAATGAGACAGACTGTGCCCAAAACAGACTCCCAGGTGCCCAGCACATATTTTGTCTTCTGTGAATGCTGTGAACTCAATCTCAGTCAAAAAGCTGGGTTGGAGACCCGAAAAATAAATCTCACGGTGTTCTTGGGCTGGGGGGGAGACAGGGATTTAATTAAAAAGAAATATTTAAATGCTGCTGGGCTGCGACCAAGCGTGATTTTAAGATTCATATCCTTTACCTTGCGGGTGAGGGGGAGGATAGACTAAAGGACTCAGCTTTGCTGAGATTCAGACATGCCAGGTTTTAAAAATGTGGGTGAAAGGGGAGGGGAGAAAAGCTTTGTTCAGCATTTGAATGACTTCTACTTTTGCAATCTTTAATGTGTTGAATCAGCTGCATCTGGAGGCTTGCAAACCACTCTGGGAAGTGGAGCACCAGCAAAATTGGATGGGCTCTGAGGAGACATGTTGGATTTACTGGTAGCAAGAAAGCTTCTAGGCTTTTTATAATGCCTGGGCTGCTTCTTTTATTAGCCGGCACGGGGTTAAATGAAGCGAGGTAAGGTCTTGTTTTGGACCAGCGTCTGTGAGCGAGAGGCAAGGCAGTGAGTCACACAGCCTTTTGCTGGCCCAGCCACAGGAGCTGGTCCAATACAACATCTTACCTCACTCAGCAGAGCCAGCCCTGAAGGGCCTGGCTAGTGGGTGAGGCCCAAGGCAGCACGCTGACGGCGGGGCCCAGCCGTTGGGTGACAGGTGCTGAAATCAGTCGGGGCGCGGGGCCGAGATGCAGCGCCCAAGGCGACAGCACTCCGGACAATCCCATTAGTGGGCAGATTCGTTACACTTTTCATGATGACTCTGGGGGGGCGGGTGAGCCAGCAACCAAAATAGGAAAAAAGAGCCATTTTTTGAATTTGGTTTAAAAAAAAAAAAGAAAATCAATCATTCAAGAGCCTCAATGCACGTGAATAAGACTTTATTAGTAGCATGCTAGAAACACGGATACGGTATCGTGTCCCACAATGCACTGCACATATTAAAGAGGGAGCGATCCAGCATTTCAGGATCACATGCCATTTGCTGTTTAGATATGAGGTGTTCATTGCTGGGCTTTTAGACACTCACCACTTATTGAAAATAATCAGGAGGCTTTTTTTTTTTCGGTTTTTTTTAATTTGCAATTATAGCAGCAGGAGCCACAAAGAGGTCCTTAAAGAGTTGCATGCGGCTCCGGAGCCACAGGTTGCAGACCCCTGCTCTAGGGTTAGGGTAACCAAACAGCATGCCTGTCAAATCAGGGCTGGGGTGAAGGGATAGCAGGTGCCTAGATAAGGCAAAGTGCTGAATTCCAAGACTGTCCCTATGAAATCAGGACATCTGGTCGCCTTTGATGGCTGTCTCTAATTTGGAATCCTTGCTGAGAAGCTACACCCATCTGTTCCATTCAGGAGCCAGCACTCGGCAAGGCTTTTGGGTTGGGAAGAGTTCGGCCCTTCCCCACGTGTTTCCCATTCTGGGTGATCATGTCAAACATATATGCCGTTGTTTGTTGGTACTGCCTGTGGGGATTTGGGTGGTTGTAAAGCTCCTGAGCTGGGGTGACTGGTGAATGGAGTTTCACGCGGAGACAGGCAAAACAGAATCACAGCAGGTAGTGCGAAGGACCTTACGACGCTATCCAATCTAACCCTGTCCTGGGACGCATCAGATACTTAACTTGTTCAGCGCTTCATCTTAGCGCAATAGCGCAGAGTAAAGTGGCAGCCGACCAACCCAAAGCAAGAGGGCCGATGGAGTCCTGCGGTTTACTGACTGGGAAACACATTTTAGTTTACTGCAGAAAAATCCTTGAGCGCTTCATCCCAATTTATGGTGTCAATAAAAAAAAACTGCAAACAAGAAAGTGGGACATCTCGGGGGAGGGTTAGGAGAATACCAATGAGCAGCCTAGGGGAGACTGAGATACAGCATGTCCCCTGCTACTGAGACACTCAGAGCAGCCTTGTATGTGATCCTTTACCACCACGACACAGAAGGGCAGTCCAGTAGCACTTTAAAGACTAACAGAGTAATTTATTAGGTGATGAGCTTTCGTGGGACAGACCCACTTCTTCAGACCAAGTCTGAAGAAGTGGTCTGAAGAAGTGGGTCTGTCCCACAAAAGCTCACCACCTAATAAATTATTTTGTTGATCTTTAAAGTGCTACTGGATCGCCATTTTGTTTTGATAAAATATGGACTAACACAGCTCTCTCTCTGTTACTTTCCCACCGCAACGCTCTTGTGGACGTTCTTATCCTGGTTGAATTGATGTCACTGGAGAAAGGGTTTGAGCCGAACCAGAAGAAGCTGCTCTCGTGCCAGCAGGGCAGTGCTCGCCCAGCTGATTGCGCTGCCCTGGGTTAAGCAGAGATCCTCTGGGGAGACAAGGCACGGGGCTTCGGAGGACTCGTCCCTCAGGTTTCTGCAAGCAGTGGTGTCACAGCATGTCTCTTGTCACCGCCACCGTTGAACGGAGCGGGACATCTGTGCATTCTGCAAACGAACAAGTGAGACGAAGAAAATCCCCGGGTTCTGCATCGCTGGTTCCTGCTGCAATGCAAAACCGACCAGCAAGGCCTCGGGTTCATCTGTTGCTCAAAAACACACCGCACAGAACAAGCCTGCCTCGGCAGACAGGAGGCAATCAAAACCTTCTCTTCCATGCGAGGCATGTGGCAGCAAAGGGCTGCTGCATGGCATGCCCATTTCTACCCTCTGCAAGAGCCAAAGCAGCTGAGTGTTAGAACTCATCCACCTCTTTCCTCAGGCACTGATCGTACAAGTAATTAGCAGTTCACCCCCATCACCTGACCATCCATTTCAGTGCAAAGCAGCCTCCCGTAAGCAACCTGTCCTCAGCCAGAAGCTATCCCTGCTGAAGGCTGGAACTGGCCTTAATTTGTGTCAGGGCTGATCCTTGGCCCCTCTAGGCTTGGCAGGCTGTAACTCTGGCATTGGGCTTTCTCCCCTGCAGCAATCTCAGCCCCGTTTACACCAGGGAGCAGAGAGACATACAAAGAGTAACAAGCAGGTGAGAACACCTATTGTGAAATCCCGGTTCTGTTGAAATCAATGGCTAAACTCCCACATGGGCTCCCGCCCTGCACAATTAAATGTCACCGAGGCACAATGTGGCCATTGGGAGGTGTTAAGGTCCAAGGCTTGTCCACCCGTCTTTCAGGTGACCCTGCCTGCTGGGTATTACTCTAGCTATGCACCTGCAGGGCTGTCCTTACCCGGACATCATGTGACCAGTCCCTTGTTGGTCTCCTAGGGGTTCTTCACTGCTTGGCGGATTTTATGGGGTGCCTCAGGGACTCATGGTGGCCCTTCCACAGCCCGTTTTTTGCAGAAGCAAGGGTCTCTGCTTACCGAGCCGTTCTCAGCATAGGCAAGTCACAAGATGGGAAGCAAGCGTCCTTCAGAAGGTTTGGGTACCCCTATCCTTCTGCTAGGGCAGCTCTCCAAGTTAAGGATGGGGTAGCCTGGCCCAGGGACCCTAGATGGGAAGCAGCTGATGGGGCTTTTCCCCTGCCCCAAACACGGCTGCCTTTCCCTGGGTCACTTCTCCCACTACTTCCCTCCAGGGCCTTACCCCCGTACCTGACTGAGCCACTTCTCTCTTCCAAAACCACAGTCCTCCAGCCTCTCTTCCTGGTTACTCCTCTTCTCCTTCCCCCTCTCTGCCTGCGGGGGAACCTTTTACGGCACCAAGTGTCTGATTAGCCTTTTAGCTGCAGACTGATTCTTAAAAGCCTCAGCTGCCTGCCTTGGCTGCTGCTCCACACTCTGTGAGCCTAGGTGGGGAATAGAAAGCCACTGACCCAGCTCCCAGGATATTTGCCTGCCACTCGGCTTTTGAAGCATCTGCCAGTTGTCTGCCGCAATAGGCAGTTGCAAAGAGCACCTGAAAATCTGGGGCACCACCGGGTCTTAATGTCCACCTGCACCCGCCTCTTTCTAGCTTCCGGGGCTCGGCTTCCCCCAGAGAGGATCTGGTTAGCTTGGGAGTGAGAGAGCCTACCAGAGCTATCAGCAGCACTTTGACCCTGTGAACGAGCCCTTCCAGTGGCAACGAAGCCATTGAACGGGCATTGGCCAACATTCGGGTTATTGTGTCCGTTTCTGAATTTACTGTGTCAGTCAAAAGGGCCTGAGTTTAAAATTTGTTTTAAACGTTTCATTACTGTGGTGCTGAAGATTATAAATCACAGCTCTAAAAAGCGTTGCTACTCCCAGCTTCCATCAGTCGTAAGTGCGCCAGTCTCATATTACTGTGTAGAGCCCATAAGCCCTAAGGACGACCCTTTCCTCCTGAAACCATTGCTGGATCTGGCAGGCATGGAGAGAACCATCTGTGTGGAGGCCAATCTGCCGAGATGCCAGAGGCTGGTCTCTTGAGGCGAACTGCCTGATCTGGAAATGGCTCTGGGGTCATCATGGGCACTGCTGGCATAACCAGCAGAGGATGCAAAGATCCTGTTTTCATGCTAATACCCTCTTCCTGGTAAAGACTGACAGAAGAAAAGACAGTAAAAATGACGCCTTCAAAGTAAGCAGAGCCATTTTGCAACAGGACGTGGAAGAGACATTCCAAAGCGAGACCGACAGAATCATCCTCTCGTGGTTGGAAGACTGACAATAACTATAAATTTACACAGGTTGGTCTTATCCTCCGACGGGCAGATTGACCTTTCTCCCATAAAGTTCTCTGACTGGGCTCGGTATTCTTAAAAACAGCCGGAGATTTAGCGACAGTTCGAAAGACCCCCTGGAGTAGCCATGAAAAGAGCCACCTGAGAGCTCGTAAAACAGGGCCGGAAAACAGCACGCTCCCCTCTCACAGAAGAGGTTGTTTCCTGTCTGGTTGTGTTACCAACAGGTACATAAAGCTTCCCTGCAGCCATGGTTTTCAGCTGTGTAACTAATTCCGTCCTCAGCTGTAGTTGCATCTTTAGGCCAGGTTTTATGCTGGCAGAGAATCCTGCTGTTGAAGAGGAGAAACGCATCATAAATAGCAGCAAAGACTTCGGCTTATAGTGCACTGCAGTAGAGGGAACTTTAAAGCTACTGCATCACTGTTTGGTTATATAGAAGCTTCTGCCCTCAGAGCATCCCAACAGCTTTGCAAAGCAATCAGTTAGTTACTAGGGACACCATAAGAAAAGAAGCAACTGTCATATACACAGCAAGAGCAGTATGTGTCATTGGCCTTTCGGCCCTCCTTCAGGAACTGCAGTGATGCTCTCTGCATGCCTGGCTTGTACCTAACTCTTTCAACAGGTCCTGGGGGAGTCTCTTCCTCCTGCCACTCGGGACAATCCAGGGATGGACCATGGAGCCTCCAGGGAAGCTCGTGCAAAAGATGGCATGTCTAAAGGCGAGTCAGTGCCTCCCCGACTGTCCGTGCTGGACGGCCAAAGCTGATGGATCAGAGCAGGGCTGAGGAAATGCAACGCGTGTCCAAGAATGGGTGGACTCCTAGGAGACAGGAATGGATGGAAAGTCGCTTTCGCTCCCAGCTGCGGCAGTGCCATGATCAACCTGACTGATCACCCTAATTCATGCTGCAGGATAATGCCACTTTTCCAGTGATTTTCTTACACATCTACCTGCCTTTGTATGTCCGCTCCAGTACATCTGATGAAGTGGGTTTTGCCTGTGAAAGCTCAGGCCCTAATAAATCTGTTAGTCTCCAAGGTGGTACAGGACACCTCCTTGTTCAATCAAATTTGCATCTGTTGTTCAGGGCTGCGGATGCGTCAGGCTCCTCTTGGGTTATGTTCGAACGTTTTCCTTGTTCATGCAGCAGTGCCGCCATGGCGCAGTTCAGAAGCAACTGATGCGAAAGTGCCCTGGTTCTCACAGGGGCTCTGCCGGTGTCACCACGTACCGCTGGCACCATGGTGCAGACGGTATTTCATTGCATAGCCACGCTTTTCAAAGGAGAAGCTTCCTATTGACAAGTCCGGCCCCGATCCAGGCAAACCCTGAAGCACATGCTTATCTTCAGGCACATGAGCGGTCCCCTTGGCTTCAATGGGAATATTTATGTGCTTTGCTGATTTGGACCGATCTCATCAAATGTGCAGTCAGTGCTGGAACGCATCAGTGAAATGGTCCTTAGTGAAACGGAGCTCTTGCCACATCAGCTGGAGACACAGAAGCTGTGCGGGGTGCTGCTTCTGAAATTAGCAGAGATTCACAGATTCATTCATGAATAGGAGCAGAGAGATGTGACTCAACTTTGATTCACTTCTATTCACAATGGTCTGGATGGCCTTAGGATTTGTTAAGCCGCAAGGGAATCTCAAAGCTTCCCTCGCCTGGACTGGAAGCGTGCTCTTTGCTCTCTGCTGTTCCTTGTTATTATTGCTTATACTACTTTAGCAGGTAGGAGCTGGAGTCACGCACACTGTGCTAACTCCGGTACAAATGAAAAACTACAAGACAGCCCCTGCCCTGAGCTGCTTCTGGTCCAAGTGCAAACCAAGGGAGAACAGGTGGGGACAGACAGACAGGGAAGTACAAGGAGACAGTACTGTCCATCAGGTGTCATCCTGATTAAAACATTTCATTCAAGCAATGAGCTGAACTAATACCAGGCAACCCGTTCATTTCCATGCCTGTCACTGTGGCAGTGAACAGGTCCTCTGCTTCTGCAGGCTGGAATAGATTCCTCTGCCCTAGTGCACTAATGCTTGTGAGTATCGAATGCTTGACTTATTGATTCGCACGTCTGATGAATGATTTGCAAAGCAGGCAAAAGCAGAAAATCCATTGACTGTTGAGTTCAATAGATGCCGTCTGGCCAGCTCCAAGGCTAATGCGGACACACATACACGCAGGCACTACTTTGCAAAACTGAGTTCGCCCGAATGGTCTGTGGTAAATGGATGCAATTAAACCCACTGCTCTGCTCAGACCCTCAGCTCGTGGCCATCAGTGCAGTTCCACCCTCTAGGCTCCAGTATACCCTGTCAGCTGTGGCTTGGGTGGCCACTCAAGAGAGATTCAGATGCCTCCCTAGTAATCAGCAGAAGACCCACAGCCGGCAGTGTGTGTTTCTATTGGTGGTTCACAGCCACACACACCTCGTGCACATAAAATTTATTCTGCCCCGGATGGAAAAAATTAAGGTGCACCGCTAGGCTCCTTTCCCCCATCAGAGGATCAGACCTGTTCCTTCTTTTCCTCCCAGTAAGTCTCTTTTACCAGTCATGAGCCATCCAGACACACCCTAAGCTACCCAAAGGCAGCTGGAAAGCCCTAGCAGAGATGAGTGTACAATGGAGGTATGAAAACATCCTTTTTTCCCGTGGGCAAAGCAGACAAAGGCCAAGCGGTGCTAATCGCTGCAGAAATAAAACTCTTTTTAGACCTCATCTAAGCACATCACTTCCCCGGAGGCTTTATTTACAGACTCAGGGTCCTTTCCCCCTCCCTGCCCACTTTGCCGCTTCGCTGTGAGACTTCCTAGCTTTGGAAAATTCTGGTATCGTTTCGAGGAGAAAACGATTGTAATCCCCAGGTGGTGTGTTGCAAATATTTCGTAGGAGCAACCATTGGCCTGGGCCCCATGGTACATCTATTTCAAGGCAGTTTGTAATTTATATTCTCTCGCTTGCGGTTTTTAATCTCTGGAAATGTAATGGCACCACCAAGAGCGGCGTTAAGGACACAGCCGATCCGTTCCCAATAAATCCAAAACTCCTGGTGATGCATCAGCAGAAACAATTCCCGTTCAGGACATGAGATTGCAATTTCGAAGGGACTTCCAGTGAGAAGGATACACAGGTGCTAAGGGTGAGGCAGAGCGCAGGGAATGCCTTTCAGTGTAAGTGTGTTACAGGGTATAAATCTTAGGTAATGGCACACTTCTTCAAGCCTCTCCACTAGCCCACTATTTCCCACTCCTTGCATTTGGCCATACGTATGTTCAGCCCTTATTGGAGAGTAACCAGGACCTAATCTAAAATGCACTGAAGTCAGTGGGAAGTTGGCCAATCTACAGACTTTGACTGCACCCCAAAATAGGCCCAAGTCCTGGTCAGTTCTTGGCTGGGAGACCTTCAGTAGAGAACCTGGATTCTGTAGGAAATGTTGATCGCGATACAAGAAGTGTCATGATGAGATCAGTGACCCATGGAGGAGGTAGGGGATCTTTAGGTTCTGCCACAGAAGAGATGTAAACTGAAATTCTCTCCATCACCTAGATTTTAGAGACTTATTTTTAAAGAAAGCGTTACGGGGTCTTTACTGACTAAGCACCCTGGACAACTCCTCTCTGGGTAATCACATCCCATAATTGCAATTGAATATGGAGTTCTTCTGCCCTTCCTGATTTACAGCATTGTGTGCTGTTAAACAGCTGCTGTGTTCTACCCTAGAAGTAGCTGCACTGAAGTGGCGAATTATAGCTGTATAGCATACACACAGTGCTTTGGATTCTTTTGAAATGCTATATAAATGCCAGAGATTGTTATGATCCGTAAACCCCTGAAAACACTACATACAGAAATAGCCCAAGTTTTTCAAACCATTTTAACCTATCACTCTCAGAAATTTTTAAGAACAATTTTAATGAAAAATCATAGAATTATAGAATCCTAGGGCTGGAAGGGACCTCAGGAGGTCATCTAGTCCAGCCCCCTGCTTCAAGCAGGATCAACCCCGACTAAGTCATCCCAGCCAGGACCTTGTCCAGCCGGGACTTAAAAACCTCGAGGGATGGAGAATCCACCACCTCTCTAGGCAACACATTCCAGGGGTTCACCACCCTCCTGGTGAAGTAGTTTTTCCTAATATCTAACCCACACCTCTCCCTCTTCAACTTCAGACCGTTACTCCTTGTGCTGCCATCTGACACCACTGAGAACAGTTTCTCACCCTTCTCTTTACAGCTCCAATTCAGGAAGTTGAAGGCTGCTATTAAATCCCCCCTCAGTCTTCTCTTCTGTAAATTAACAAGCTCAGATCGCTCAGCCTGTCCTCATAGGGCTTATGCTCCAGCCCCTTAATCATTTTTGTTGCCCTCTGCTGAACCTGCACCAGCACATCCACATCTTTTTTATACTGGGGGGCTCAAAACTGGACGCAGTATTCCACATGTGGCCTCACCAGTGCCGAATAGAGGGGTTGTTACCACTTCTCTAGATCTGCTCGAAATGCTCCTCTTAATGAAAAATGTTTGAAAGAATGTACTCAAACATGAGATGAATTATTGAGGATGCTAATAACATGTACTTCTTGATTTAACTTGGTTCTAAGAGTGCCTTCCGGACATCAAAACGCAGTCACTTCCAGGGTAGAACAGAGCAGCTGGGTCAACCACTCACAACAACACTTCACCAAGGTTTGTCTGATCAGAGCTAATCAGAGTTTTAAGGCAGTGGGATGCTCAGCTAAAAATAAACATGTCAGAGGGACCACACAGCACATAATTTACTGCTCCTCAAGTGATTTTTGCAGCACCACATACAATGGAAAGTAAAATGTCAAGACAAGACAAGAAAGACAACTTATTAATTCTCGCTGTAGTTCAGGTGCTGAAAACATAGCTTGTTTATAAAATGTTCCAGCCCTGCTGTCTCTGCCATTCTCGTGTCATGGCTCACAGCACAGCTGCCGAACAGACAGCGTGCGCTCTCCAGATGGCCAACGCACAGCGTGGGAAGTATATTCTTCCTAGTAACTGTAAGGCAAGATAGGATGTTCCGAGAGTTGCAATGAATTTAAGAGCTGGTGGGAAAATATTTGACTGACTGTTTTTTCCACCCAAAAATGCCTCTTCACCAAAACTGAGACTGCTAATGAGAACTTATTTTCCAACTCAAAAATGGTTGATTCTTTTAATTGTCCAAACTCCTTGTTTGACATTTACTGAACAAAGAGTGGTGGGTTTGGAACTGACTTTTTGTTTTGAAATCTCAGTTAATTGACACTAAAAGAAAACAAAGGCAGGGGGAAAGGAAAAAGGTGACATCTAAACAAAATGTTTGAAAGTTGCCAAAATGAAATATTGTGATTGGCCAGACACAAATCTATTTTTTATTCTTCCTTTTTCTGATGTTGTTGGTGAATTCAATTTTTTTTTTAAATGATGACTTTTTGTCCTGGTTTGGGATAAAAACATTTTTTGAATATTCTCAGTGGACGGGAAGATGGTTCCTGGCCCAAACCTAATGAATATGCAAATGAGATGGTAGAGGCATGAGTGTGGACAATCTAAAGAGGGGATACAATAGGATGGGGGTGTTTATGCTGATTGGATGTTCCTGAGTGAGTGCCTGTGGCAATTCCTGTGTTAACCCTATGGGTGTGTATAGCCACACACAGGCAGATTTGAACCTGGGGCCTCTGAAGCTTAGTGCAGGAGGCTGATTCTTTCTTTAAGTGCTCGTAGTACCACTGTGTGGGACAGGGAACTGCACATAGGTGTGGGGGTTACACATGCCCAATGGGAATGATGTGATTCCAGAAGCCTACATCAACTTAGGTCGAGGTGGCACTCGTGCATTTGATCACTGCTTGGTTGTCCTACCTGAGTGCTCCCTAGACATTGTGTTGTATGGGAAGCTACACTGAACCACAGCTGAAGCTGTCATTCTCTCCAAGCCAACTGACTGACAATGAAACCTTGCCAGGGTGGAAGTGCTTTAGATTAACTACAGTTTCTCATCTTCAAGGGAGCTGAAAGAACCTGAGATGCAGATGAATCGAAATCCCCATGTAGAAGGCCCTGCAGCATAGCAAGTGTAAGATGCTTTTCCCATAGGAGGAGGAAGAAATCAAGGAGGACTTGTGGATTAGGACTAAATGGGAAATGCAGAAGAAATATCCCTTTGAAAGACAGTGACGGTACGTGGGCGTCTTGAAGCTGAGGAATTCAGGGACTCCTTAGCAAAAGAGAGGCTCCTGTGAGAATGCAATATGACTAAGCCCGTCACAGGAGGCACATTTAACATTAACTCAAGCTACAGGCCTCTGCAAAGCAAAATGAGTGTTCAGCTGCTAGTGACCTGGTGAGAGAGAGAGAGCAGAGTGCATCCCCGCGGCTTCCTTTCGAACCACAGAAAGGAGAAACACAAGACATGGAAATACCATTGAAACAAACATAAAAGGTTTTCCCTGTGGTAGGGATCTTAATGGCCCTCAACTGGAGTCCAAGCTATGCAGGCCGCCAACGGAGGAGGAGGATGAGAGAGTGAGCAGCTGCCCCAGGGCCTGGCAATTTAGAAAGGGCCGGGAGTCCCATCACCCCTAGAGCAGTAACAGCAGAACTCAGAGCCCTGCACCCTTTAAATCATCGCCAGAGCCTCAGGCGGCATGTGCTGGGCAGGACGGGGCGGGACTAGCTCAGCTCCGCCCCTTATCCCCAAGGCCACACCCACTCCCTGGTCCTGGAATCGCCCCCTCCCCACCTTGTCCAGGGCCTGATGGCTGCCCTGAAGCTGGGAAACCCATTCGCCCAGCTGTCAGTCTGAAGGAAGGTTTTGTGTGTCGCAGGGCTCCCATTACTCACTAAAGTTCAATGCATAAAGAATTAATCATGAGCAACAGGTTTTAAGCCTGTTACAGATGTGTGTACTGAATATTATGAGCAGATCAACAAAAAGCATTGTGGAGGGTTATACGCTCGGATAAAGGCAAATGATTGAGAATTTGATCCCTATTTATTAAAAAGTCAAACCTTTGATAGGCCCTTTATAAATGGAACCTTCCTAGGAAGCGTGCCCCACGTTTACTGCTTGTGCCTTGCCCTGGCTCTGTTTTTTGTGCTTTTCAGAGGTGATCACACCTGTCTCTCCGCAGACCTCTCTTGTGTTTTCTTTGCCTTTGCCAGTCCCTGCCCGGCTGCTGCAGAACGCGTGGCTTTGATGAGCACCAGGGAAACAATCTGTCATGCGCCTCTCAGCAAAGTGGTGTCTTCCTCACGGAATGTGAAACACGCCCTGGCTTTCGATTTCCGTAGCCATGCTGTTCAGATGAAGTTCACCCCCAAGTGGAGGGCCAGCAAAGATAGCAGCCCTCCTACCCCGGGGAAGGAACTTAACAATCTATAGCTCTTTTCCATCTCTTACTTCCATAGCCAAACAGCAACCTGTACCGGGTGCCTAGTCATGAAGGAAGCAATTGCCATGATATTCTTTAACACAGGGATCAGCAATGTTCTCAAACAACGAGGCAATGACTGTCACTGCCGGACACTTTATGACTCCATCTACACCAGCGAGTTTTTTTCAAAAAAGCCGGGGCGCTTTCGAAAAATCCCGCGGCGCGTCTACACACACGTGTTCTTTCGATTTTTCGATCCACTTTCTTGTGCGTGGCCGTGATCTTTCAAAAGAAGTTTTTTTGGAAGACATCTTCTGAAAGAACTTCTTTTGAAAGGCCGTCCTAGAGTGGCCCTATTCTACAGTTTGAGACTTGGGGGTTTGAAGGGTTTTGTCCTGTCCTTGTCATTCAACCCCCTCGGTATTCCCATCCCCTGCAAGCAGTGGGCCATAGCATCTCAGCTCTGCGCACTTTATTCCCACTTGTAGCCCAAGGATGGTCAAAGCACTAGAAATTCACACAGTCAGAAGACCTCCTAGCCGACTGCCCTGAGTCTCCACCCTCCCCAGTCATCCTCATTGTTTTGAAATGTGACAGTTCCGCAAATCCCTATTTACTGGGTAAGTATCTGTTGAAACTTAGAGATGTACATATCTCACAGAACTGGAAGGGACCTCAAGAGGTCATCGAGTCCAGTCCCCTGCCCTCACAGCAGAACCTAACAGTTTTTTTTTTTAAATCTAACCTGCCCCAGAACCTCGAAAAGCCACCTCAAGGATTGAACTCAGGTTTACAAGGTCAGCGTTCTAACCACTAGGCCTCTGGCCCTGGAGATCACGAAAGGTAGTTAAACTCTATTTATAAGCTCCGAAGGACTGAATTACCCACTTACATTTGTGACTCAGAGAGCTCCTTATAAGTAATTCAGGTATCCAACTGTTCACCCTCATAAACCAAATGTTCACAGTATTTCACAGGGATACAAATTGTCTTTGTCTGAACGGTAGCTACATTGTGAACACCTGCAGCCTGGCCCAATTTTTGTTCCTTGCTTCCTTCTCCCTTTCTCACTGTCACATCCCGTCTGGCCCCCATTGTTTAAGCAGGGGGTTGGAAATGCACTTTACTGGTGCTACTGGCTGTATCTTCGGCCATGAGTGCCTAAAACCCCAGTATCAGAGAGGCCGCTGAGTTAGTCTGCGTCTTCAAAAGCAAGAAGAAGTCTCGTGGCACCTTATAGACTAACAGATATGTTGGAGTATAAGCTTTTGTGGGCACAAAAGCTTATGCTCCAAAATATCTGTTAGTCTATAAGGTGCCACAGGACTACTTCTTGTTTTTAAAACCACAGTGTAGGCACAGATAGGCAGCAATGCTTGCAAACCATACACTGTCAAATGAGAAAGGGCTATTTGTGAGTTTAAGTAGGTACAATTATTCAAAGAGCTTTCCCAGAGCAGCAATCCTGTCCAGCAGACATGCAAACACATGAGCTTTGACTAATGAAAAGAGCAGTCATTTTTGTGGGTAATTTTGAAAATTTTCCTTTGAAAACTGTAACCACTCCTCCAAAAAATGGTCCTCCAAAAATATTTCAGGTTTTTTGTCAAAAAAATTAAACTGAACGTATAATGCAGTAAAACAAGATTACTCCTCCACCCCCCACAGAAAAGTTTTTGAAAAATTTTCAGTAAAAAATACAAACCAAAATGCACTTTTTCAAACCCAAATGTTTTCACCACATTTTTCCACAAAAAAAAAGGCAACGAACTACCACAGAAAGTTATGGCTGCCAGGAGTACTTCCTACGAAAGTTGATGCATGTGTAAAAGGCAACTTGTCGTTGGAAACATGTTTTGAGGAAAAAACAAATCTCGGGCCGCTCTGAGGGAAACTTGCTTCCCACCTAGAGGCGCTTACAAGGTGAAAAGAGACAGAGACAAGGCAAGATGTGGGATGGCTGATGGTAGAATAGCGTGGTAGAGAAGAATGAAGAAGAGTTTCCAGAAGTGTGGGACACTGAACGTCTTTCCTAATAATTAACCTCCATTTTGCCTGCAGTCGACAAAATCCATGATGCCGTCTTGCTCTATCCGCACCGACTAATGAGAAGAATCAAGTCTTCTGCTCTGGCTGTCATCCATTTATACAGCAGCCAGCCAGCCTGCCCTCAGACTTCTTTTTCAACAGAACGTGAACTCAGGCCTCGTCACCTTCCACCCGATTCCTGTCCAGGCCCTTCTGAGTAATCTGCTCCACTGATGACGCTTCGGGCAAGAGTTCAGGTTCCAAGGGACAGAGGACGCTGCCTCCATACTTGGCTTCACGCTGTTGGTCAGCCCTGCGGAAAAACTAAAGAACAAAATGAGAATACACAGCACAACTGCTTTCAGCTCCTTTCTAATGAATCCCAGCCTCATTTCTAATGCCACAATCAATTAATGTGAATTCCCAACAGGGTCGCCTCCCTGTGTTTTGTTGTGCAAGATTAATGGTGAATATAAAATTACTTTTCCACCTTGGGACATCCCCATGAATCTGCAGAAAATCCATCTAAAGATGGCCCATAAATATTCAGAGATTTGATGTATCGCTGAGTCTTTTGTTACAGGAATTTATTATCATCAACATTTTTCCTGCGGCAGTTTTCATGGCTGGCAGCACTCAGAGTACATGCTATAACTGTACAGCAAGGCACACGTCTTTGGTCTTCTCATCTGTGATGTTATTTGACAGCCTACCATATCAGAGGACTGGCAAGTACAAAATCCTCATGCACCTTTGAACCTTTCATTCAAGGGCCTTTCCTCAGGGCTGGGAGACATGAAAATGTTGCCAGGCCCATTTTATAGAGAGATGAATGGAAGCCAGAAGGGCATATACAGGTCGAACCTCTCTATTTTGGCACCCTCACAACCTGACTGGTGCCAAACGAGAGACTTTGCCGACCTGTGAGAGGTCAATATTGCCCAGCAATATTACCAACACTTCCACTGCTTACCGGGCCCTGAGAAGACATTTGGGGTAAATTACAGCTAAATAACCTCATGGAACACTTGACAGCCAGGACAGGTGTCTGGAAATAAACTTTCTGGGACCCTGGGAAACTTGGCCACACCCACAATAAGTGGACATCTGACTAACTCAAATCATGCCAGACCATTAATATTGCCAGACTGGAGAGGCTCAACCTGTTGCATCAGGAGATTGCTCATAAATATTTAGGTACAAAAAAACTGTCAACAAACTGCAAACTGGCTTCCGCGCAGACACCTCCATGGTTGATTGCCCAGGTGTAGCTGTCCAGGGCCCCGTTGTCGGAAGTACTAAGCACAGGCAGCTCTCAGCTTTCATTGGAGTTGCAAATACTCAGCATTTAAAATGAGCTTCGATGGTAGGTGTCTAAAGTTGGGGAAATTTGAGCCTGTGTGACTTCTCTGACGCATCACAGTCTTCCAGTGCTAGAACCAGGCCCAGAAGTCCTGTTTCCTGAGACCCTGCTCTGTTCATTCCATTGACATAATCCCATTCCACAAGACTCTGCATGCTCTGCGTGTTACCCCAGAGGAAATCAAGCCTCCCTGGAAAGCCACATGCTGCAAGAAAGAAGTCCTGCCCTCTCTTACCCTGCAAAAAGCCATACAGAACGTTTCTGTCTGGGGAGCTGTCTGTGACGGAGAGCAGTAAGGTGCCCCAAACATTTTCACCCTAATGACAGTATAATAGAGGAATTCAGATTAAGTTATTATAATATAAAAGCGCCAGCCAGCATCAGGTATTTTGACATTAATCAGTTCTATAAGGCAGCAGATCACATTTGAATAATTGGCCTGGTCTGCAGTAATTCTTTCAAAGGCGGACGGCTGTATCCAAAATCATTTCTCTGGGGTGGAGATTAGATTTCTAGGCTCTTACCTAAGCTCTTTCCCCTAATTCATAACCAACAGCGCTCAGAGCTTCTGTCTCCTCTGAATTTCTCCCAGGCCAGGGATCAGCCTGACAAGAAACGGATGCGGGATGGGGTAGTGTAAGGAACAATTTGCTCCCTTTCCTGCGAATAGGCTGCCTTGGCAGTGGCTAAGTCTAGAGCCATTGTATTAGCGCTGCTTGGTTTTGTGTGAATTATGATAATGATCTCCCTTTAATGACTTGTGTTGTCTGCAAAATGGCTGAAGCTTAATATGTGCTTATCTTTCACACCGCACTTCAGCGGTCAGCAGGAAGCAACATAGGCTGTGTGGCTTTCATAGACAATTGTCGATGTGTCGCAGCTGAAGACGGCTTGGACTGCTTCCCTCATACCCACATATCCCCAACTTGCACACAGAGATACAGGCAGGGGGCTGAAAACCACACAGACACATGCTTTCTCTCTCACTCATTTGCTCGCTCACTTTCTCTCTCATTGGTTTCCACGCCATGCAACAATCCCTCTTTAATACGTCGAGGTGACAGGAGGTGGAGCCGACCATTTAATTGCAATCAGCCATTGGTCTTTTGGGCGGCGGGGTAGTTGGACTAATACATTCAACTGCTGATTAAGTTCCAACCAACTGGGAATCAAAATAAAACCATGGAGCTGATTGTGACCCACTGACCGGGAGCTGTTTAATGCTACAGATGAAGCCTCTCACTTCTCCTCCTTCTATTTCTTTTTAATTGCATGAGACCCTCAGGATGAGGCCTTGGCCGAGGCCTGTTAACACCAATGGGAGTGTTCTCATTGGCTTCAGTGGGCGGCGGCTCAACTGCCAGAGAGTACTGAGTGTCAGGGTCTTCTTCCTGATGGTTACCATGTACTTCACACTAGAGGACCACAACGGCCCCAGCCGTGCTACTTCCTGCAGGGGGAGCCGCTCTCTGAGGCTTTTCTATTGAAAACAGCCCAAACATACGATGGCTGGGACCCCCTCCCTCCTCTAACAGACATGGGTGAGGACATGCCTTGGCTTCCCCTTCTCCGGAAGGAGGAGGTACATTACAAGGAAGATCCCACGGCCAGCATCCTGCTGCTTTGCATGCCCAAAGCGACTGACACCTCATGAGGAGATGGGAGGAATCGACACGGTGCAGGTAATTCCGCCTGCTCTAAGAGCAGGTGACATTCTTCACTTGGGGTGTTGCATGGAAACGGAGAGGCCTGGGAGTCCGTGTGGCCCCGAAGTGACAATTTGCTGTGTCAGCATCCTGGGGACCGCTGCTCATTATTATTGGTCATGGAATCCTGGAGGGCCTGGCTCTGATTCTCTTCAGTCCCTGAGACGTCTGTGTCCCCATGCAAGGGCCGTGTCACCAGAACAGCGGGGCCTGCCCTGAAGAGATGCTCCTGGCCATGGAGGCCATCTCCATCCTGCCGTTGTTTTATTTGTAACCCTGAAGCCTTCACCTCCTGACCGGTGCGCCCCAGTGCCAAGAGCAGCTCTTCTGAGAACGTGCGTGCCAGCCGCACGGCCCTGTCCCAGCCAGCAGGAGCATCTCATGAGGGAAGACACAGCCACACAGAGCCAGGCTTCTCCAGGCCACCTCTTGGCCTGGGGCGATGTACCTCCAGCCATGCCGGTGGAGTTGTTCCACGTATCCACTTTCAATGTTCCTGCACAAACAAGCCCTGGCTATGCAGTAGCACAGGAACTGACTGGCTGACGGCCCAATTTCCAACCCTCCCACGGCCCCCAGACCCCAGAGCGCTGCAGACAGCTGATTCCCAGCATTCAGGAGGCTCTGGGAGGGAGGGGAAGGAGCAGGGGTGGGGCACATTCAGGGGAGGAGGCAAAGCAGGGGCAGGGGCTTGGAGCAGGGGTGGACCTAGGGCAGCGGGGTGTCTATCCCCCCCCGACCAACTGGAGAGGAAGTTGGTGCCGATGAGCAGGAGGATCAGTTTAGAGGCTGTTGCCAGCACAGTTTCAGCCTGGCCCTCTGACCGTGGGGAGCAAGGGGGCAGTTGCCGAGAGGCCCGGGTTTCAAAGAGGCCCGGCGCTCCCTGCAGCTCTGGGGGCGAGGGGGCAGTGCTGCAGTCTGTGTGGTGCTAAGGGCTGACGGCTCTTAGGCCCTGCCCCTTCTGCCTTTGGCTCCACTCCTTCTGGCGGCTCAGAGCTGGGCCCACCTCCCCGCTTGCCCCAGGGTCTGTGGTGGCTGCCCCCCCCCAAGCCCCCAGTCACAGCTACCCTGAGGTTCAGCCTATTACCAGAGAGATAATGGCCTTGGGTTTGGAGCTGTCAGGGTCCAGTGGTTTCAAGCTCCTCCCAAGCTCTGCGACTCAGATGTGATAAACCCTGGGAGCAGCCAGGAGCATTCTCACGACCGCAGAGGTGCGGGAACAAGGAGGTGTGGGGCGGGGGGGCAGAACAGTCGCACCCCCTGACACCAAGTGGTTTCCCCCACAGACAGGGTTTACAGGTTGGGTCAATGGCTCTCAGCACCCCTACTCTACACGTTGCTCCCACACCCCTGCAGCAGTGACATCTGCTTCTCTAGGCCATGGAGTGCCTGGCAGAGGGGCACGCGGAGATCGAGGGCCACTGCCAGGAGTAGCCAGCAGGCTCTCTACTGTTGTGCTCCGAGCAGGCAGACCAACCTTTTGTTTCTGCAGGGAGTGATTTTCTGCCCAGAGCCTCACCGGATGCTTGAATGAAGCCTCGAGCTCTCACACCGACAGTGGAATCAGCAGTCCACTGAGCTTGCGCCAAGAATTCTTCCTCCTTTCTTTCTTTTTTTCTTTTTTGGAGTACAGGCAAGAACAAATTTGGGTAGTTCAGAGTACAAGACCTGGCAATTACTGGTCCCCTTCATGACTGCAGCTCTGATGTCTTGATGCTGCTCCCTAAGAGATGGTGAAGGATGGGATTGGAGCTTTGTCTGCAAACTTAATAAGCATCGCCTGACCTACGAAATGCCCTTCCGTGAGGAACCTCGTGCAGGCAGAATGGACTGTCTGCCTTCTCCTCTTCAGCCCGAGTGACATTTAAAATGAGGCCCGTAATAGAAAGTGATCACCTGGAAATTAATTGGAGAGAAAAAATTGATTTTTCATCCCATAAAGAAGAAATTATTTTATTGCCAGAGTGTCTGAAGTTCAAACCCCCTGGTGGTCACTTTCACAACACTGTCAGGTGGCTCTGGAAATTGTGGATTTAGCAGGGCGTTTAAAGGGCAGAAGCCACGAGAGATGGATTTAATTTTTCTGATAAGAGCTACAGGAAAACAAAAATTGAGCTCTATGTTTTCAATGCATGGATGGGAGCGGGAGGAAGCTGTGCAGACCAGGACACCACCCCCATTGCCACGCATAGCGATTCACAGCCAATCAGAACTACAATCACAGGTAACTGTGAGGTGGGGGCTACCAGGGACCAACCCCAGCAGACGGGATGTGGTCTGTGGGCTGGTATTTGCCCACACCTGCTGTAAGTTAGCTGCTGGCTGGTTGGTGTTGACTGCTGTGAAATGAGTTTGGGGACTCTCAGTCCAGTTCTCAGTAGACCAGGGTCCAAAAATGCAGACACATTCTGAATTGCCATTCAGGGACATCCTTGGTGATTGGTTCAGCTGGGAGGCCAAAGGTCTGGATAGGCCATGAGGACAGCGTGTCTGCTTCCTGCTGGAGATTCCCACAGCAGTCAGGGTTGATGTGCGTTTGGACAGACAGTGCGTAGCTGGAGGGAGTAGTTTGCCTTGCTCTGGCTGTGCTCATCTGTTTGTGGACAGGGGACTTCATGCTCCCAAGGCTGCAGAGGACTTCATGGGCCTCTGGCACCATTCACCAGCAGAAATAACTCACACCGCTGGGTTCAGGGATAAGCTGTGGGCACCAAGAATACAGATCGACTGGGCCCATTGGAGCAGGACAGCAGGTTCATTGCCCATGTGTTTCAAGGTACCATTCTCATTGCAAAAAATGGCTCTAGTGCCACAGGCCCTCCAGTACAAGTCCTAATAGAGCATCCAGAAGAAGAGGCTAGGGAACTGGCCTGGTTTTCACTCAGCGTTTTGAAAGCCTGGGGTGACCTCAGCCCCCACAGCCTGTTCACTTTCCTAGAAAGCTTCAGTTCGTGGCTGGAAAGGGCTAAAACTGGCATTTCACTGGCACTGGGCACCAGCTGCATATTTTAGAAGAGGCAGACAATCAATGGACCTGATAGCCACTGCTCCAGATTTGGGGGGCTGTCAGCACCCAGAGAAATCAGAGCACCACTGGTGCTAAACAAAGATATAATAAGAGACACTTCCTTCCCCAAAGAGCTTCCATCCTCAGCATCTGACCACGTGTCCGGTGAAGTCAATGGAAAAGCTCTTGTTGACTGAAGCAGCCTGGAGGTCAGGCCCTCACTAGCAAAGGCGGGGAAGCCGAGGACCAGAGAAATTGAGGGCTTCACCAAGGAATCTGACAGAACCAGAAACTGGGCGTTGTTCTCGGGCATCTCAGCCTCAGCCAGAAGACAAAGCTCTCGCTCCATCAGCCAGCCAGGTACAACAGTGAGGACAGCATTCAAACTGAGAAGGAAGCTTGGCCTGTTTGTTAAAGCCCCTTCCCTGAGTCTGGTAAGACTGCAGGCTCTTTGGGGCAGGGTCTTTTCTGACACTGTGTCTTTGAGATGCCCCATACACGTGGCTAGTGACAGGCAATCTCTACGCAGCCTGTGGCGCTTGGTAGACGGCCCTTGCACAGAAACCAAGGACTCATTCACATCTTTAGACTACACCAGGGATTGAGCACTGTGTGGTTAAAGCGTATCTTGGAGAAAACTCCCTGCAGCAAAAAGAAAATCTATTCTGAGCCATGGAGAGGCAGTTGTCCAGACAGGAGCTCAGCTGAGAGCTGGGAGAAGGGTGGTTCTGTCCTCCTGGTTGAAGGTAGAAGCCCCAGAACATGTAGAAGTTCGGGCCTTTCCACAGAGCTGGTCAAAACTCAGCTCACCATCTTAGCCAGCAGCTTTAAGGTCGTCTGTCCAAACGCGAACGAGAAGCCCTTTATGTAGGCCTGAGCATTCGCACCATGAAGGAGTGTGGAAGGGGGAGAAGAGCCCGCTGGCAGGAGCACACTGGAGCCCTGCTACTGCCGCAACAAAGCACCTTGGGCCACTGACTTATGGTGCAGAATTTTCTTGCCAGCCTCCACGTGTTTTAGCAGCTTCATCTATAAATCTGCCCATGCAGCCATCAAGGCAAGAGAAACAGAAAGCGAACAACTAACCTCACAGCAGCCTGAATAATTCAACATGAGCCGCAGCCTTTAGAACCAGCCCCAGGAATTTATTATTTGGCACTTGTAGTTTATTCCCACAGACGGTTTTCTCACCGGCCGAATGTGCGTTTCTTACTACCCAGAATGCTGACGGGCTTAATTTAGAAACCATCCAGGCCCCGATTTCCGAGGAGAGATGGAAACTACGCAGCAGCTCGTCAGAAGGGCCCGTTAATTGAAGCTGCCTGAGGGAACGCACGGGGTACTGCTTGCAGCAGGCAAGCCGTGTTTCTTCCCCCGACTGTGCCACTGCCGGAGGAGTGGCCTGGATCATGTCCCTGCTTCTCTGTGCCTCAGTTTCCTTGCCTCTCATATGGTGTAGGGAGGCTCCAGGCATGAACCTCTGCAATGTTGCTGTGAGACAATTAACCGTCTCAGCAGGAAAGTGACAAAACGTGGAGGGAAAGAGCTCACACGAGCCTCTCCAGAACCCGCCATCTTGCGCTGTGCCCCGTGCAGGCCTGCGGCTGTCCTTTGTGCCCTGAAACAGGCTCAGTCCAAATCGCCTCCCCCTGCGACCAAGCACTTAGCCCAGGAGAGGAGCTGCTAGGAGGGGCAGCTTCGCTGGCGTTTGCATGCCCTTCTCCCGCCGCAGCGCGGCTGCAGGTTGCTCCTGGAGCCAAGGGGCCGCTCAGTGACGGGCATGCTCTGCCAGAGACAGCTGTGCTTCTGCAGATAGCTGACAGCGAGTGCGCCGGAAGCTGCTGTTCAGGGAGGTGCAGCGCTGTCCGCAGGTTTGCCAGGACCAGGGAAAGTTATGTTGCGCTGGCCCATCTCTCCCAGCATGCACCTCTCCCTCAGGAGGCTAGAAACCCAGGAGCGTTAGGGGACGTCACACAGGCAAATGACCAAACCCAGCTTCTCCAGTCACATTTCCCAGGCTGCATGTGGGGGGCAAAGGGCCAGAACCAGAACAGCCGGTCTGCCTGTGGGGCTGTGACCCTGTGGAAGGCAACGTGCAGTCAGGAGCATCTCAGGCCCCACAGGCTGGCCCTGCCCCGTCTTCTTCTGCCCCCAAAGGCCACCTTTGAAGGACTTCCCTCCCCGTAGCCCTTCCTGCCGTGGAGTGGGCCAGGACATGGGTCCAGCTGAAACCCAGCACTTGAGTTCCATGTGCTGTTCACTGTGCGTGTGCCGCTGTTCACTGACTGGGCAGTCCGTGGTGAAGATGTCCCTCTGAAGCAGCTGCAAGAGATTGCTTATGGCTGCCAGGCTCTCTGTTGGCACTTACGTGGGGCTCCTGGGAGTTGCCCAGTCTGAAAATGCTGACAGCAATCGGCCCCTGGGGCCACGCTGAGGCACAAGTTTGCTTCCAACACAAGCCAGCTGTCCGAAAACCACAGCCACCCCCACCTGCCCCAACACAGGGAAAAGGCTGAGTTCATGTTGTTGAGGGAAGCCAAACCCGGAATTTCCCTCGGGAAGAAAACAAATCAAAGCCCAAAAGGGAGGAATCTGTGCTCAAGAACAGTATGCAAATGTCCCGTGTCACATTATCCAGAATTCATGCTGCAGCTTGTCTGTGCAGATGAAAACGTTTTAGCTTAAAGAATCAATTAACTTCCTTTGCAGACAGTCTAATCTAACCCTAGGGGAACTTCAGAGGGCGCTTATCCTCTTGCCTTTATTGATGGCAACAGTAAATCTCACACTCATTATGGTTTCGATCCTTACAACGGGCGTTTTCTATAACTCAGATGATATTTTTTAAAGGGGTTGTGTCCGGCTGGAAAGCATGTTACTTATAACAAATTAATCACCTGTGTTGTAACAACACCACCGCTCACTCAGAAGGGTATTATTTTTACCTGATGTATTTACTTCTCACCATCTTTTTGTTTTCTTTCTGGGTTTCACTCATGTTGAACAGTAAAATATAACTGGTCAGTTTCACTTTCACGCTAGTCATTGTTTCTGGAGGGCCTTCCTCCTTCCATCTATACACAGTTTTGGGTCTGATCTCCTTTCTCTGATCTCCTCTCCTTTTATCTAAAGGGAAGAAGGATTCTTTCAAAGATGGGGTTTACTTTCGAAAGAGCAACATCCACACTGGCTTTCTTCTTTTGAAAGAAGCTCTTTTGAAATGAGAATATGCAAATGAGGTACTGGATATGCAAATTTATGCCTCATTTGCATTTTCGATTTGCATACCTCTTTCGAAAGAGGAATGCAAGTGTAGACACACCCTCAATGTAACTCCATTGAATTCAGTGGATTTTATTACTAGTTGGCAAATTATTATTTTCCTCTCACAAAGTTCCAAGAAAAATGACAACTTGTTTTTCATTTTTCTTCGTTGTCTTTTAAATTTTTTCAAAATAAATTTTAAAATATTCAGGGTATTTGCTCATGGGTTTTGGGCTTTTTTTTTCTTTTACTTGGGTTTCATTTTGTTTTATTTTGTTTTGTACAAAAATCTGAATTTACTAACAAAAAAGGACCCTTTCAATAGAAATTCCCTTTTGGTTAGAAAGGCCATTTCCCTTCAAAAAAGTGTTTTGGCGGAAAAATTCCCAATTAATACAAACATAGCGAACGGCAAAACCAGAGCCCCCTTTGGTTTTACGTTCCCTTTGTGCTTTCAGACGCCGTAGAATCATAGATTCATAGGAAGGGACCTCAGGAGGCCATCAGATCCAATCCCTGGCTCAAAGCAGGCTCAACCCCAACTAAATCACCCCAGTCAGGGCTTTATCAAGCCAGGACTTAAAAACCTCTGGGGATGGAGATTCCACTACCTCTCTCGGTAACACGTTCCAGTGCTTCACCACCCTCCTGGTGAAATCATTGTGTGCTGTCATATGTGCCGGGACACCCATACATTCTCCAGTCTCCCATTCACACTCTTGACAAAGATCAGAAGTTAATGTGGGTAAAAAAAACTTAGACCCTGTGACTGCTTGGGTAGATGGTGGTGTATTTGCACAGACCAGAGTCAGGAGGCACCATGATGTCAAACTTTCCCTGGAAAACTGTCGAGATGTGTGTCGATTTCCTGGGTGAAACTGAAAATTGGACTTGACATTTCACAGGTGTGGCTTGGGCAGGATTTGACTCACAGTCATTTTCCTCCAGAGATTGACAGACATCCAGAGACCTTACAAATGCCCTAGGATCAGAAAGGAAACACACTTCTGTGCTAGCTAGGCCAGATTTAAGAGGAAGGCCGGGGCAAAAGGCACCGTCTTGATCTGGAAATACTTGGGAGGAATCTGACATTTTACTCTGATTTATGGAGCAAAATGTGTTGTCTGAGCTGCAGCTATTCTAATGGGTCAGACAAGCAGGGCCAGTTAATCAGCCGGAATAAGCCTTAATAAAGCCGATGTGCATTTGTTCGAAACGGATCTCACAGCCCTTCATGGCACGTTATTTTCTCGGCCGCTGCCTGTGGGAAAGGGGCATGAGCTAGTGTTAGAGGAGCTGGGCCACATGGCTCCAGAGCTGTTCCATACGCTGTAGCGTCCCCGCCCACAAGTGCAGCCCGAGATCTACAGCATGCATCGGCCCTGCGCTTCTGTTGTCACGCTGAAGTGGGATGCTCGGGGACAGCGTCGCCTCTGTCTGGACTCTTTTCCCCGAGTCCATCAGTGCGTTTGAAAACGAACTAGAAAGAGAAGGAGAAAGAGCGCTTGGACAAGAGATAAGGAACGGGACACCAGCCCCCCATGAGAAATTCCGGTAAGCACCCAAAGATCCGCTGTTTACTGTCCTCTGCCCCTTGGATGATAACAGTCCTGCTCATGCCCAGGAGAGAGTCGGGTGCTACCCAGTGATTAGCACAGCGCCCACAGCCCGCAGCGTGTGTATCTATTGGTGGTGCACGTCCACGCATGCCTGGGTGCGCATAACAATATTTATTCTGCCCCTGATGGGAAAAGCTTAGAGGGAACACCAGGCCACGTCACTTGCTTTTGGCTGACGTGGGAGTGCAACCACTTCTTAGCTCACTGGCGATGCTGCCCAGCCCCCCGCAATGCCAGGCCAGGCCAGATATATCAGTGCCCTGATGAATCAGGACACAGGCAGGTGCTTATCAAGTCTGACATCCAGATGGACCCGGGTTCGTTCTAATACTGCAGCCTGGAGTGGGGGTCACAGGGCTCCTCTGGGCCTCCGTGGTAGTATTCCTGTCTGGACACTTGGCCAGCTGCTGTCTCATTTGTTCCAAAAAAATGCCAGACAGGCCCTGCAATCTCCCAATGTCTCCCCCCTTTTGCTATCACCCTGTCCCTGAATCAGTGCCAGCGAGGTCGTCCCCCTACGTGCAGGTAGGTGGTGTTGCTCCATCTAAGGGGCCAGCATTCAGAACGGATGCAAAACTGATCTCTGACACTACGAATGGGAGAATAACAAATCTCCTGTCACTTTTCCCACACCGTTTATATTTTTGTAGCTCTCTACCATATCCCCACCCGAGTTTCTAATTTTGCTCCCAATGTTTTGCATGAGGGCAGCTCCGCATTCTCCCCACCAGCCACGAGTGACTTCCCTGGAGAGACAGACTGGATGTATCTTGTTTATTCAGTGGTGCTGCTGAATAAATTACATTACAGATACAGAAATATGCACAGAGCATCTTAATGTGCATTGTGAATAACGCCAGACTCTCCTGGAAGGAATAGGCAGGGGGCCTTGCTTGGCCTGCTTCTGCAGCTGTGAGGCCTCTACAGCCGAGTTTCACTTCTCATTTCCATAATGCAGACTGACACTGCCTGGCTGACAGAGGCCAAGGTGCTAAACCTGAGATGCTTAAAAGGGCCTGATTTTCAGAGCCTGGTGCACCACACTTCCTGACTATTAGGCCAGGCAATGGTATCTCAGATCAGGTCAGGAGGGCTCTTTTGGAGTCACTTCCTAATACAACCTACAGGCTTGCCGATGGGCAGGAGGAGGTAGGAAAGAGGGCGACTGCCCCCAGGCCTAGGCTGCGTCTACACGTGCACGCTACTTCGAAGTAGCGGCAGTAACTTCGAAATAGCGCCCGTCACGTCTACACGTGTTGGGCGCTATTTTGAAGTTGAAATCGACGTTAGGCGGCGAGACGTCGAAGTCGCTAACCCCATGAGCGGATGGGAATAGCGCCCTACTTCGACGTTCAACATCGAAGTAGGGACGTGTAGACGATCCGCGTCCCGCAACATCGAAATAGCGGGGTCCTCCATGGCGGCCATCAGCTGGGGGGTTGAGAGATACTCTCTCTCCAGCCCTTGCGGGGCTCTGTGGTCACCGTGGGCAGCAGCCCTTAGCCCAGGGCTTCTGGCTGCTGCTGCTGCAGCTGGGGGTCCGTGCTGCATATACAGGGTCTGCAACTAGTTGTTGGCTCTGTGTATCTTGCACTGTTTAATGAAAGTGTGTCTGGGAGGGGCCCTTTAAGGGAGCGGCTTGCTGTTGAGTCCGCCCCGTGACCCTGTCTGCAGCTGTGCCTGGCTCCCTTATTTCGATGTGTGCTACTTTGGCGTGTAGACGTTCCCTCGCTGTGCCTATTTCGATGTTGGGCTGAGCAACGTCGAAGTTGAACATCGACGTTGCCAGCCCTGGAGGACGTGTAGACGTTATTCATCGAAATAGCCTATGTCGATGTCGCAACATCGAAATAAGCTATTTCGAATTTGGGTGCACGTGTAGACGTAGCCCTAGTGATTCAAAGAACCCAGGGCTGCCAGCTACCGCTGCTACTACTGCGGCAGTGGCCAGAACCCTGGGGTCCTTTAAATTGCCACTGAAGCCCCAGATGGCATGGGCCAGGCAGCTCTGAAGGGTTACAGTCTAGGCAGCACTGAGAGCTGGTTGGCCCAGCCCCGCCCCTTTCAACCAAGGCCCCGCCCCTTCCATCATAGGCTCCACCCATTATGGGAGCACAGACGCTCCCCCACATACACTTTGGGGTCCAGCAATTCCGTGGGACCAACCATGCACATCCATAGTTCCACTCTTCGTTGTTACTAGTAGAGCCCATGAGGTGCTGTACAGACCGACAGCAAGACAGCTCCTGCCTCACTGAGCTGAGTCTCAGAAGCCGATGAAGGGGGGAAAGGAAACATCACACAAGCAGAATGCTCGTGGTGGGTACGGCTTCTGGGTCCCACGCGGGGCTTGCATTCTAGGATAAGCCAACGAAACAGCAGGGGAACTCTTGCAATGCGGTTTCAGGCAGCTGACCAAGTTTCACTCCACACAGCGAAATGCCTTGCATGGTAAAGTCTCAGAAGAGTCACTATGTTCATTTGTAATATCACAAAATTTCCCCATCTTTGATATTTGCAGGAATGGCCCCACCCCACTGAACTTCATTTACTCCTTCCACGGGTCCTCTTAAAGGCAAGGGACTCCCCCGGTTTTTTTTTTTTTTAATTCTTCTTCTACTTCCTTCCACCCACCACTCCTGCTGCTACATAACCCCTGGGTTTTTCTTATGTGCTCCAGAGCTGATGGTAGGTCTTACCTACGCAAGCTCATCACCGAATAAATAAAAGGGTTGGTCTTTGAGGTGCTCCAGGATGGCTTCTTTATTTGGTTTATCATAGTGCCTGAGAGCCAGTCCTGGAGCAGGCCGACAGAGTGCCCGGCACTGTCCAATCACGAAACAAAAAAGAAGGTCCCTGGCCACCGATGACTTCAGTGCTATCCTTCTATTGACCCAGAAAGAGCACAGTTCTGGGGGACACTGGGATGAAGAATTCCAGCTGCAACAAGACTGACTGCT
Organism: Carettochelys insculpta; assembly: GCF_033958435.1. Classification (NCBI taxonomy): domain Eukaryota; kingdom Metazoa; phylum Chordata; order Testudines; family Carettochelyidae; genus Carettochelys; species Carettochelys insculpta. The sequence goes on from NC_134154.1 coordinate 28,545,017, forward strand.
CAGAGATCCCTCAACAGTCACTATGCTCTGGCCCCACAGTGTGAACTGGTCCTAAGCAATTGGAAACCGCACCCCATCCTCAATGGACTGACTCATGGAGGATGTGCATTGCTCCAGTGGTCACTGCCAGAGTAAACGTGCATGGCTTGAAAATCATCAGAAATCCTCCCTGAATAGGGTAGGACCAGATGGACGGCTTCTGCATGGAGATACTGCAATCCCAAGAGTACACAATCCACTAAAGCCAGGAAAAATGGACTATTAACTAGAACTAAAGATTAGAGGTTGTCCAGCTCCGATCTCTAAGAAACATAACCTCTGGCACTCCCAATTAGTTCATCTTGAATAACGCAGGTCCTTGAGGGGAACAGCTGGGTTAAATATTTATCGAGAGTTGAGTATATGCCACGATGCATCTGTGACTCACAGCAAAAAAAAAAAAAAAGAAACATCCTATGAATCATTTATACGTTACCAGCTTGTTTAAATACACAGAGTTCTTGGTCACTCTCAGTTGGAAATAGACTGTTCTCATTCTCCCGCAGGTCTTCCAAGACCTTGGTCTGGAGCCAGCTCTGGGAGGGGAAACTTTTAATGCTGCTAAATTCACGCACAGCCATGGTAAGCTTGTGAGGTGCCATCAAGAACTTTGCCGTTCACTGTGACCCCCCCCCCACAAACGCACCATTGATGCTCACATAGAAACCCAGTATTATGATCAGTCATCCATAAAGAGAGGATGAGGCTTAGAACACAGATCTGAGCTATACTTGGGGGCCAGAATTTTCTGGAGGTCTCTCCCACTATATTTCAGTTCTCAGCTCGATGGCCACCAGGCAGAAAGTCACAAACATGGAATCACAGAATTGTAGAACTGGAAGGTACCTTGAGAGGTCTTCTAGTCCAGTCCCCTGCGATCACGGCAGGATGAAGTATTATCTAGAGCAGCGGTTCTTAAACTATGTTCCGCAGAACATTGGTGGTCCGTGAGCAACTCGCAGGTGCGCCGCGAGCGTTTGGAAAACATAATTCAAAGTTTTACAATAAATAACCATCTTCCGATGATAACAGTAATGGAAAATACTGGAACATCATTTTAGTTCTACATCTGGCAAGAGCGGTAGGAGTTACCTTGCCAGTACAGCAAGGTTGGCTAACACTGCGCTCGCCTCCCTCTCTTGCAATCTTCTTCTCCTGTGTATGCAGCAGCTTAGCAAATAGCAATGACGTGCAGTCCATGCCCTACACCAGCGTGGCAGCTATGCTGTCAATCAGCTGTTCGATGTCCACCAACGCACCTGTGTGGTGCGGGATGATTGACTGAATTTATTATTTCCACCAATATGAGTAAACAGAGTCAGTTACATCTACCTTTTAAAAAGCCAGTGGAAAAAGCGAGTTAAAATACTACTGCTGAGGAACCAGTACCATCAACGAGTGAAGTGACTTTTCTTAGTATCAGAGAGGTAGCGATGTTAGTCTGTATCTTCAAGAACAACAAGAAGTCCATAAGGTGCCACAGGACTTCTTCTTGTTCTCGTAAATTTTCAAAGGTGTCCTGCATAAGAAATACTATTGTTTGGTGTGCCATGATCTCAAAAAGTGGAAGAAACACTGCTCTAGGGTCTCCCTGACAGACGTGTGTCTAACTCGCTCTTTGGAACCTCCAACGATGGAGATTCCACCTTGCATGGTAAACATTTAACTCTCTTCTTTAAAACCAGGCGTCAGATTGGGCTTCGGTTTGGCTTCGGGGCCAGGGATAATGAGCCAAGCTGGCATGGGGGACAGCCAAGCCAGGAAGAAAGGAATGTGATGAACGAGTTTTAATATCTCCCATCCCCAAAATACAGCTAGAAAGGGGGGAATTTTCTGTGGCTCAAACCCACCTGAGCTCCTGGCTCTCTCCCTGCTGCTGGCTGAGAATCTCGCACCCTAAGAAATAGAGCATTGCAGACAAGGCTTTCTAATGCTCCCCCGCCACACTCCTGTCTTCCCCTTAAGACTAACAGCCTACGTTCCTACACTGTGGGGCAGGTTCGTTCTCTGGACACCCCCAGGTGTGATTGCTGGGGTTCCTGGCTACGTCTCCCTCACTTGGCATCATAGAGATCTCCTCCATCCCATCACACGCCCAAAGGCTGGTCTGATGACGCACAAGGCAGGAAAGCAGGAGGCCTATTTACCACCCCTGGCTCTGCCCCTGACCCTGGCAGTGGCCTAGGATCAAGTCACTTGCCTGCTCTGTACCTCTGTTTCCCTACTTTTAGGGTCCCTGGTGGCTGGGTGGCCTAGTGGCTAGATCACGGATTAGGTGGGAAGACACAGGAGGGGGTGCTGGCCCCCTGCCTCCTCTGCTCCCGGCCCAGGAACCCTGAACCACACACTAGTTGGTCCCTAAGGTTGGGGTGTTGCTCCAATAGTCTAGACACCCCTTAGCTAGGGAGTCCGAGTGGATGCTCCCCTTTTCTCAGAGGGGTAGGGCAGGGGCTTACTCGCTCCCGTGGCTGCTGAGCAGACAGGCTGTGGTTCCTGTCATGGGCCTGCTGCAGCTGCTCCTGTCTCCTGTCTAGTCAGCCCCAAACTGATACAGGCTCCTCCTTTTCTCCTTCCTTCAGGCCTGGCCCTGGCTGCAGGTAGAGCAGGATGGGGCTAGCTGGGACCTGGGATGCTGAACCCTCCTTCCTGCACTCCCTCAGAGGGGATAGCATTTCGCTGCATCTCAGCATGGCATGTGGCCCCTACTTCACTAGTGATCAGAAAGGGGTCTGGGATTCCAGGCTGACAGGTGCAAGGTTTTGTCTTACCGTCACCTCACAAAGACTCTCTCTTCCTGGATCGATGGCCGACATGAAGGTGAGAGAATTCACCTGTGACATTCGCAGCAGCCAACAAAGCCCTCAGCTAATTTTATCTCCAGGGCAGACTATTACTGAGGTGTCATTACACGCCAAAAATTTGGATCTTGACCATGCCGTGATATATACCCGCTCTATATCCTCTACTGTATGATTTATGGTTTGCCATCAGGAGACAATAGAAGAGTCATTCGGTATTGTCACTTTTTATGCCTTTTAAAAAGCCAGCTGCAATTATCGTTTACCAGTTACGAGGCTTGCGTCAAAATGGGATCGGCTGGGTAGGAAAATCAGAAACTTGATTTGACAAAGACGAATTCACTTCCAACACTGTCCCCCTCCAGCAGGGCTGGAAACCATCAGAAGGCTGACGCCATAACGAAGAGTCACTTTCCATTACATGAAAAGTGTCACGGTATTTTCTACAGAACCTTATTACACTTCAATAGAACCTCATTAGTTTCACCCTAAATGAACCTGCCAGGACTTTTCCATATAGACTGCAACTGCTCTGTCCACTTCTAATCAGGAAATTCATTCCTAGGCTCAGTTTTGAAGCTTCCTGCTTAGCTAAAAGGCACAGAGATCAAATCTGCGCAGAGATCCCCAAGTTCAAGAAGGATGAAAGAAATTGCACTAATTTATCCTCTCCCAGCTTTTGGGAAAGAGGCCCCAAGCCCTCAAAAAACCTTAAACAAAAAATAAACCCTTCCATGCAAGAAAGGTTATCATAAATTACACCATAACTCACGCAAGGAGCTCTGCTCACAATAACGTGAGGCTCACAAACAAAAGCCGGGGCTCTTTCAAAAAATCCTGCAGAGTGTCTACACACAAAATGCGTTCTCTATATATCAAATTGAAAGAACACAGCACTTCTTCCGGCGGCCCTCTGCCTCTGCCAGATGAGGAAGAGCGCCTTGTCCTGAAAGATTCTTTTGGAAAAAATGTGTGTAGATACCGTGGGGGACCTTCTCCAAAGAAGCAGCCCGCATGGCACCAGAGTTCTTTCTTTCTAAAGAGTGGGGACTGTGTGGCTGCTCTGTGTTGCAAGAGCAAACCGATATTTTTATCCGCTTTTTTGCGGGTGGATGCACTCTTTCGAAAGAACTTTTTTTCCGATGAGATCTTCCAGAACTTCTTTGAAAGATCGCTGTCGTGTAGCCATAGCCGTTGTGAACTACAGCTTCCGTACTTGGTCCTTTTCTCCTGTGCTGTCTAGGAGGTGGGGAGAAGGGAATTATTCTGTCCTATGCCTCAGGTTGTCTTGGTCCTAGTTTTCCAAGAATGGAAAGAAAGACAGATGCCTTCAGTGGAAGAAGAAGGAAAACAGGAGAGGAATACACTTCCTTTCCCATTCCATTCATAGCTCATTCTCTCATACACCCAAGGAAACCCAGAATAGGAAAGAGATTTTAAATTTTTCCTGAAGGGAAGAGAAACAAACAAGAAATCCCGTAGAGTGGCGAGCCACCCACTACAATAAGAACTGCCCTGAATCTTCACCCAGAATTCATCAGGTCCAAACTCACACACCGTTTTTTTCCCTGGTATTTTTCATTTTTGGACATCCTTCTCTTCCCGATCACAGGTGGGAGTGAAGGGACCAAGAGCACTCATACTTCAGCTGGCAGCAGCCAGCAGTAGGACAGTGGGACCCAGTGCAAGAGGCTGGAAGGAGACTAGCGTGCCAGGGAGAACAGCCTGCAGGGGTTCGTGGTTGACAGCACTACGAATGTCAGGAAAGGGTATTCAATAGCATGGTTGAACCTCTCTTTGCCCACGAAAGCTTAGGCTCCAAAATATCTGTTAGTCTATAAGGTGCTACAGGACTTCTTGTCGCTCTCGAAGATACAGACTAACACGGCTACCTCTCTGATACCTCTCTAGACTGGCACTCTTGGGACCTGGCCGGGGCTGGACAAGAGAATTTCCCAGACCACTGGAGGTCAATCTTGTCTAGCACATTACCAACACTTCCACTGGTTACAGGGCTCTCAGAAGGCGTTTTAGGGTAAATTACAGCTAAATAACAGCACAGGATGCTGAGAGCCAGGACTGGTGGCTGGAAACAAACTTTATGGGACTGCAGGAAACTTGGCCACACCCAGGATAAGTGGTCGTCCAGCTAACTACAATCATTCTGGGTTATGGATGTTGCCGGACGAGAGAGTGCCAGACTAGAGAGGTTCAGCCTGGACTCAGGGATGCATCTCTGTGCAGGACAGTGAATGTCATCCCAGTACCTCGAGAGTGTCATGAAGTATGAGGCATACAAAGAGGAGGAGCTGCATTTGGGCTGGGGGAAGCTGGTGTGGGCAGACCCAGAGGGGAAGATGATCGACACTCAGACGTGAGCTGCCAAGCACTGGCTGGCCACTGCTGCTGCCCGGACCAGGCAAATATGTGGCCGTTTCAGCCCCCACTGCAGCCGGGAGGCTCTGGATGATTCCTCCTGCCAGTCACCATACAGTGGACAGGTCCCTCAGCTCTTCTCTTTTCTGGACCAACAGATCTATTATTCTCCATGGCACTACAGAGTGGTTGCCTGCCTCTCTCCCTAGTGCCAGCTGCTGAACCCCCTGACCACAGGATGAGCTCACGCTGCTCACATTCACTCTCAGTAACATCGTCAGCCTTAAGGAAACTCGGTGGGACAATGGGGCATGGAGCACAGTTCTCCTCACCAGGACCAGCCAAATGTGGCCCATGGTGTCCAGCTCATGCCAGTTCCCCCGGGGAGAAAGGACATGTCCTCCTTTGTTTTCCTAACCGAGTCCAGGTTGTTTGAAAGGGGGAGCTAATTCAGCCCTGAATCTGAGCCCCACCCATCTGTAGCCAAAGACAGTTTTGTTGTGTGTGGGTAAACCAGAGAGCGAGAGGAACCCAGATGAGCTCTCCATGATATTTTGACATGGTTATGGTCCCCAAGGCAGCAGGGAGGGAATGAATGAGATTTCAGCAGCATTGCCTGAGCTGCCATCCTCACATGTGAGCATGGGGTGGGGGAGCTGCCAGACAAGACCATTTTTGAAAATTGCCCCCACTTTCAGTATTTAAAAAAGCCTCATGCCTGAGAAAAAAGGCTTCCAAGTTCTGCTCCGCGTGTGCCAACCAAGAGGACTGCAAACCAACCAGGAGACGCAGCAGAACAGAGGGAGGACAGCTGTTGAACATGAGAGCCGTTATCTCCAAGAGATTCCAGAGGCTCCTGTTCCTCGGGTGACAGAAGCCACCAGCTGCCAATTCACCCCGGAAACTCAGCAAAGGACCAAACTTTCTAGAAGACTCAACTTCACCGAATGACGTTCAAAAACGACTTGACCAACAGCCCATCTACCGGGCTGCTGGGACCCAGCTACCAGACACAGGCGTGGCGGAGCACCCACTGGCTCCATCCAGCATCCCGTCCAGGAGACAGCTACAGGGCAGTGAACATAGTGGGGATGGCAGCCCACGGGCTCCAGCCCCGCCTCCACTTTTTCAAAGCTGCCTGTGGCCATTTGACGCGACATTCACCCAGCGCCTCCCCTGATCCCCGCCCTCCTTGCTTTCCAAGCCAGCCTCCTTCATGGTGCTGTGCAAGAAAGGAGGTGCCTTCAGAGGCGCTGGTGTGGGGATTCCGGGGGGGGGCACACAGGACACGTGGTCCTGACCGTCTCTGACCCCTCCTCCTTCCACCCATGTCCCACCCTCTCCTTCCCCTGCTCCACTCCTCCCCCTGGTCTGACCCACCTCTTCATGCAGAAGTAGCTCAGTACTGATGGGGAGTGCGGGGTAGGAGGGACCCAATGCTGGGGGTGCATGAGACTTCCTCTGCACACCTTTGCTTACCGTGCTGCCCTCATGCCAGCCATGGGCAACCCAGGCTAGCGAGTGGGCTGCATGAGTGGCCCGTCTTCATCTCAGAGAGCCGCTAGACTGTCGTAACCAAGACGGTCTCCTGGGGTGGATTTGATAATTGTGCTGGCGGACCCAGAATTTGCGGGGTGGGACGGTTGAACCGTAGCGGCGCAGAGGGGTGTGGAGGGAGTGCCCCGCTCCCACAGGCAGCGTTGTGGGCCATCACCACGCACCTCGCACCACGTGCCCTGGCTTTACGGGGGTGTCCTGCAGCAGCACCCGTAGGAGAAAAAAAACAACATGGAGGAAACCAGCAGAATCTGGCAACCGTGCACGCGGGCAGTGGGAACCAAAATGTCTCGCAGGTCACGCACAGAACCTCGATGGGCTACCGGTTGCCCAGCACGGCCTCCCGCCCTCTGCCTCTCATGTAAGCGATGGCTTAGGCTAGGTGCCAGATCTTCACCATCTCGCCAATGCGGTGCAATGTCCTTTATGGGGTCAGTTTCCTGTCTCGGTGCATTCTTCCCCAACCCCCTTATTTTTTTCCAAGCTCTAGCAGCCCACGTGCTTTGTGGAGTGAGACGCAGACAGTCACAAAGGCCTCCAAGATTCTGTCCGAATGATTTGCCAAGAACCTCATGAGCGGTGCGCTCTGTGAGGCCTCACTCCTTGACGTCACCCGGATCCTGCCTCTAAACAAACTGATACTTGCATTCTGAGTCCCCAGCCCATAGGAAGACGCCGAGAAAACCCACATCTGCGTCAGGTCCTAGTGAAGTCAAAGGAACTTCTGCATTTGCCGCCAGCTGAACAGGCACGTAAGAATTTAGCTGAATCGGGGCCTCAAGCACAAGCTCTGAAAGGCCGGTGCTTTTGTGGGTTTTCCTCCACTGCTGGAATGCTCTTTGAACGCCGGCAGCCTGCTGTTGTGGGGGTATTAAATCAGCTCCGTGAAGATAATTGCTGTCGTGCTTTGCTTTTTCTTTAATGAGAGCCAGTTCAAAGCTGGGAGGGGGGAAATCCCACCATAATCTCTCGAAGGTGCCACCAAGTTAATTGGGAGCAAGGGGAACGTTGTCTTCAAAGTGTGATTTTAATCAGGCTGGAGCTCATTAAGGGAGAGCTGCCTGGCGGAAAACGGAGCTGCTCTCCGTCAGAGAGTAGATGAGGTCGGTGAGACCCAGCCCATTGTGATTGCACAAGACATTTCAGACTCTCTCCTGCATCACCCTTTGCTAAGTTGCTGCCTGACTGGCGGTTGCATTTTCCGAGGCCGGTGTTAGCAATGGGGGAACCCTGGGCTACAGCTCCCAAAGAGGTGGGCGGAGAGGAAGACATTTTTGTGACTGCAGCTCTGGAGCATCATTCCTTTTGCCACTGGCCCACGGGTTCTTGGCTGCCACTTGCTTTGTGTGACTCAGTTTCTCACCTGTAAAATGGGGCTGATTGGACTCCTTTCTGGCTCTCTTTGCCTGGCTTACTGGTGCAAATTGTAAACTCTTTGCAGGGCCAGATTAACTTTTCTGGGGGCCCAGGGCTATGTGGGTCCCCCTATGCTCCCAGGTGGGCCTACATTGAGGGGTTCAGAGTGTGGGAAAGGAATGTGGGTTGAGGCAGGAGGGTAGGTGTGGGAGGGGGTGAGTGCACCAATTGGTGGTGCAAACTCTAGGGTGGGGCTGGGAATAAGGGGTTTAGGGGCCAGGAATAAGGGGTTTAGGGGCCAGGAGGGGGCTCCATAGGGTTAGCGTGACACAGATCCTGGGGAGGGGAGGAGCCAGCTGGTTCTGTGCGCTGCACTGTGCTCAGCTGCAGACTCCGCCTCCTACAGCTCCCATTGGCCATGACTGCCAGCCAATGGGAGCCACAGGGGTGGAGCATCCCAGTGAGAGAAGCACGCGGACATTGCTTCCCGGCGCTTGCAGCTGCAGCCTGTGGGGATGGGGGTCAGCACTGTTTGGAGGCACATCCCCACCCACTGCCAGGCCGGGGCAGCACACAGGGGTTGAGTGGCTGCCATCCAGGACGCTGGGAACCAGCTGGCTTTTCGCTCGTGCCGTAGGACAGGGAGTGCGTGGTGGGGGATGAGACAAGGCTCCCTGCTCAGCTCGCCAGACTCTGAACCCTGGCCAGCAGGAGGGTATGAGCGAAGGAGGCTTCAGAGCCCAAGCTCCAGCCCAGATGGCAGTTTCAAAGCCCTGTCTAGTCAGCAGAATCAGGAGAGCCCAAGTCTGCCTGCTCTGGCTGGGCAGCTCGCTGTGCCAGGCTGCAGAGGTCTGCAGAGGTGAATGCTGGAGGCCTGGGGGGACACAGACAAGACCAACCTTCCCTGAACTTCGGGATGAAACATCAAACTCGGTCATGAACTCACCTGGCCCCAGGCTCAATCCCATCCAGCTCTGTGCCGAGGTGTGGGGGAAATGGGTTGTTTGTAAAGCAAAGGGGTGAAGGAAGGATTCACAAGCAGCACAGCTCCTAGTCCGTGACATTGTTCCCACAGGGAAGCCCTGAGCGAGATGCTGATGGTGCAGCTCTGGCAGAGGAAAGGCAAAAAGGGGCAGAGAAAAGCTCCATCTTAATTCAAGCCGCCTCAAACATGCACCCTATGTGTCCTTCCACTCACAAGGATGTGCATCATTTGTCCAGTGCAATCATTCTTAAACAACTGTATTATCGCTCAATGAGATTATTTTAAATTAATCACATATGGGCCGTGTCTACACTAGCCAAAAACTTCAAAATTGCCATGCAAATGGCCATTTCAAAGTTTACTAATAAAGCGCTGAAATACATATTCAGTATCTCATTAGCATGCGGGCAGCCGCGGCACTTCGAAATTGACGCGGCTCATCCAGACGGGGCTTCTTTTCGAAAGGACCCCAGCTACTTCGAAGTCCCCTTATCCCCATCTGCTCATAGGAATAAGGGGACTTCAAAGTAGGCGGGGTCCTTTCACAAAGGATCCCCGTCTGGACGAGCCGCGTCAATTTCAAAGTGCCGCAGCCGCCCGCATGCTAATGAGGCGCTGAATATGTATTTCAGCTCTTCATTAGTAAACTTCAAAATGGCCATTTGCTTGGCCATTTCAAAGTTTTTGGCTAGTGTAGACGTAGCCCTGGAGTGTTGGAAGATAACGTCTGCATTTTTATTAGTTTTCTGTCCCTCATCAAATCAATAACGGGAAGATTTATTAAGTTAGACTCCAGCATCGTGTTTTCCTCTTAACGCTTCTCTTTTTTTTTCTTTCTGCCAGGTTGTACGTCCTGGTGTTTAAAGGTAGATTGACGGTCTGATCGTACGCATCCTGGGGCACCACCCAGAGGGCCATCTTCCAGAGCGGGCCTGCGTGTCAAAGATGCAAGCCAAGAGATGGCTGCATTTTGTGGATACAACATGACCAGCACTCCAGGGAGTCTGCTTCCATGTTGTCCAGCCTAGAGCATCTCTGTCTCTGCTAGGAATGGAGATGATTGATTGGCGGTGGAGTAGGTTTCATCCTGCTCCTTTGGTTTAAATCTGGAGTGATTCAGCTGCAGGTCACTGGAGCTACTCTGCATTTACGCCAGTGCAACAGAGAGCAAAATACGGCCCAGAGAAAGGCAAATTCTGATTTATATGGACATAGTCACAGGCCCTTTGTTCTTTCTGCACAGCTGCTAGGTATGGCTCCCCAGAGTGCTCTTTCCCACACTTCCTACCAGCGCTTCAGAGTAAAAGAACCTGGGTAAAATCTTGACTAGTGCCCGAGTCCTAGTTCCAGATATGTGCTGGGCACGTCTCACTGAGCCAACCTGCAGGCCCCAGGGAGGGGTATTAGCGGAGCTGCAGTATATGCACGACAGGGGCTGAGCCCGCTCAGAAGAAACAGGAACTTTTGCATGGCTTTGACCCTGCGACCATGCGCGCTGCTGGCTCTCAGGGCTGGAGACACACATTAGATGTGCCTTTGCCAATGCAGGGACCCACACCCACAGCTCTTGGTCCTGGTGCAGCTGCATGTGAACTTCTACTGCTCGGCAGCAGGGAGACAGGTGACTTGCTATGACTCCTAAGTGAAGCGTCCTGGGGCTCAGCTCACACAGTCCTGGCATGCCCGGGACTGGCAGAAAGCTTCACTTTCCTTCATCTGTGGTCAGCGTGAGCCAATGACTGCCGAGACCAGGCACCCCGAGGCCTCTCTCCTTGGCAGTGTTGCAGTCCTGCACGGCGCCAGGAGTCATTCCGCACCCTGGAGAAGACGGGTGATCTAGGGGTTAAAGTGCTGGGACGGAGTCAGGGGAATATGGGTGGAATTCTTAGCTTGGCCACTGACTCCTTTAGGAGCCTGGGCAAGTCCTTTCATCTTTCTAGATCCCAGCTGCCAGCTGTCCCTCCCCTGGCTGTCTTGTTTAGATGATAAGCTTCTGGAGGCAGGGCCTGTCTCTTATCATCTGTATGCACATGGCCTAACACAACTCCCCTCCGTTCCCAGAGCACTCTCTAGGCTATCTTGTTATACAAAGGAGCAGATATGGGGGTACAACCCAAGGCCTCTAATCTGGGCCCCATCTAGTTCATGTCCCATCCCCACCACTGGGGACATGGCTCCCCCCTTCCACCATTTCTTATCATAGTATCCTAGGGCTGGAAGGGACCTCAGGAGGTCATCGAGTCCAGCCCCCTGCCTAAAGCAGGATCAACCCCAACTAAGTCATCCCAGCCAGGACCTTGTCAAGCCGGGACTTGAAAACCTCCGGGGATGGAGATTCCACCACCTCTCTAGGCAACGCACTCCAGTGGTTCACCACCCTCCTGGTGAAACAGTTTTTCCTAATATCCAACCTGCTCCTCTCCTTCTGTAACTTGAGACCATTGCTCCTTGTTCTGCCATCCGCCACTACTGAGAACAGCCGCCCTCCATCCACTTTAGAGCCCCCTTCAGGGCTCTATCAAATCAACCCTCAGTCTTCTCTTCTGCAAACTAAATAAGCCCAGATCCCTCAGCCTCTCCTCACAGGTCATGAGTTCCAGCTCCCAAATCATTCTGGTTTCCCGCTGCAGGACCCGCTCCAGTGCGGCCACATTCTTTCTATACTGGTTGGGGGAGGTGGGGCAGAACTGGACACAATAGTCCAGATAATAATGCCTGTGTGTTGCCATTATTGCTCTGTGCCTCAGTTTCCCTGCTGTAGCACTGGGATCGTAACACTGCTCTTTTCCCAGCTCTGTAGAGTGCACTCTCCTTCTGTCACTCTGTGGCTCGACAGCACCTCGCAGGCCCTGCTCTCAATGAGGGCACGGACTGGCGCCGTCTTACAAGTAACACGCAGTAGCAGCCCCTGGAGTAGCTGTGTCAGGAGCTGGGCTTCCCAGCTCGGAAGGACTAGAATAGTTTTCGCTGTAAGTGACGTGGGTTTCATGAGCTGTTGCGTTGATAATAACAGCACTTTGTCCTTCCAGCGCATCTCTCATTCCAGTCTTGATGTCGCCCTTCCAGAAGTGGGTAAATAATGATAACCCCATTCTACACCTAGGCAAGGTGAGGGACATAAGCATTAAAGGCTCCATGGCAACTCAGAACTGAGTTCCCCTGTTCTAACCACTAGGCCACACTATGCTGCTTCCTGGGACCCAAGGCAGGCAAGGAGGTGAAATCTCTCTCCAGTAAAGTAAATTAAGGAATGCAAAAAAATGATCTCACCTCCAGGAAGGGGAAACGAGCCCATAAAAGAAGTCAAAAGCCATTCTTCATGTCTGCTCATAAAGCCAGCTCAGTGCTTCCGGACTCTGCCACCACTAGTATAAGGCAGCGTGAAAAAAAGTGGAACAAGCCAAATACCCCTGCTGGGCTCAAGCCAAGTAAAGGAGAGGGGCAGGCTCACAATCCATTCAGTCCCAGGTGGTGGTGATATAACCAGGTTCCAGTGAAGCTGGGCTGAGGACCGCCACGCTCATTTCAAGCATGTCACCAAGCCAACACATTTGAGTCCCAGGGCTCCACAGATTGTTCATATAATGCTAGCAGAAGGACTGAGGGGGAGAGGCAGTAAAGCTGACCCAATGGCATGGCTTGAGAGAGAACACCCTTTCCCCGTCATTTACCTGGGCAGCTCAGCCCTGAGATGTTCATTAAATTAGCACTACAGTTACATACCTTGCTAGAGGGCTTCTGCAATTATCTTCCTTTCACGTCCTGTAGCAACACACCCTCCAGCCTTTGGAAGCCGCCTGGCCTAGATGGATTACAGCTACCTACACAGCATATCTCTGTCACGCTCTCCCAGCGGGGTGGAAAATTAGCAAGGAAACAATTTCTATAGCTGGGTGGTTGGTTTTCTTCCCGTCCTTATTCTCCTTATCCATGCAAGATGTTTTTTCACCCTGGCTCCCAAGCTCTTTCTTCTCAGAAGCTTGGGGTAAATCTTTAGCAGGGAGTCCTGGCAACAGGGCTTTCACCACATGATTGTCTCACTCCTAATTAGGCTGCAAACACATCTGACTCACACCTTTTATCCAGGGAGGCAGGGAGCGTTTGTAATTCCATTTGCCCTGCTGTGCCTTTGTAGGAACCTTGTGTAAAACACCGTGATGGTGGCCCATGCTGTGCAGACAGACAGAAACTGCCAACCAGAGGGGCTTGTGCTGATTATTTTCCCCCTTTAACTTGTGGAAAGTCTCTTCTTTATTAACTCATCTCCCGGAACTTTGGGGTCAGTTGCAGAACACAATGACTTCTCAAAGCTCTCTCTGAAACTCAGAACTCTGCTTGGGGCATGTAGGGCAGACTCAATAGCAAACCAACGTAAGAGAGACAAGAACGCTTGGGATTGGTGGGGTGCCTACCTTCCCCAGCTCCTAACTCCCTGACTGCCAGAACATGCCGTCACAACAGTCAAGGAGTTGATTTATCTGGGTGAAGTCTGAGCCCTCAGCAATATAACGTGGCTTTCGACTGGTTGGAGATGGGACCTGGAAGTGTCCAGTCAGATGTACCGAGCAGACACCAAAAGTCCTGTTACCATGAGGTGGGGAGTGGCACCAGGTCATGAACCTGCACCAGCCTCTACTCAGCCAAGGCCATCTCCCACCTGCAGGCAGACTCCTTGTCAGGCTGCAGCAGCCCCCATCCCGGACCCAGAGCAAAGGGAGACCACATGAGGGCAGGGCAGATGGAGACAATCCAGCAAGCAATGGAGGCGGAGACACGGAAGAGGAGCAAGTGATGGGGGTTGGGCTTTAGGAGGAGGAGGAGGCAGAGAAGGGGTGTGGCCTCAAGGGACGAGGTGGAGAAAGGGCTGGAGCCTTGCAGGCCGTTAGTAGAAATTAGAAAGGTGGCGACCCTAGGCCACGTCTACACTAGACGTTAAAGTCGATTGTGGATGTCGGCTCTAGCTACGCAATTGCCATAGCTAGAAGTGAGTATCTACAATCGGCTTTCCTGGCCGTCCTCACTGGGGACATGATACTGAGGAGTACAGGGGTCAATCCCAGATACTTCAACTTGGTGCATCCCTACTCAGCACTCAAAATCAAACCCTGGAAGATTAACCCTGACCGGGTCCCATATTCCGTATAGTGAAGACATACCCCTACTCCGGTCTCCAGAAGTCCAAAACAATCAGCTGTCTGAAACCAGAAAAAACATTTTCTGCCTGCGCTGCAGGAAAGAGAGATGGGTTGAAGCCTGGCTCTGGCTCCAACCAAAGGGAATGGAAAGGCTACACCTGCCTTAGGATCAGCTCCACTGTCAGCTTGGCCATTTAGCACCACGGTAGGAGCTTTTCTAGCTCTGCAATGGCAATTTTAGCTGATGTTCCTAAGGGTCATTTTGCAGCCAAACCCATCATCAGCGACTGGCAGCTTCTGCACAATTCATCGTCCAATTCAGGACAGGGTCAAAGGGAGAACAATTCACATGTCTCTGTTGAGGGTATTTTGTGGGTAAGAAGGGACATGGAGATCTTGGGATTATTGTGAATAGTTCTCTGCAAACATCCACGCAGTGTGCAGAGGCAGTCAAAAAAGCAAACAGCATGTTAGGAATCCTTTAAAAAGGGATAGAAAATAAGACAAAGAATAGTAACAGAGAGAAAGCCATGCTAGTCTCGCCTATATACTATCAAACAAAAAAGCAGTCAAGTATTTTGTTAGTCTTTAAAGTGTTACTTGACTGCTTTTTAAGACAGAATATTTTACTGCTCCTTTATAAAACTATGGTATGCCCACATCTTGAATACTGCATACAGATGTGGTCTCCTCACCTCAAAAAAGATATTTTGGCATTAGAAAAGGTTTAGCAAAGGACAACTAAAATGATTAGGGGTTTGGAACGGGTCTCCTATGAGGAGAAGCTAAAGAGACTGAGACTTTTCAGTTTAGAAAAGAGGAGACTGAGGAGGGATATGACAGAGGTCTATAAAATCACAAGCGGTGTGGAGAAAGTGAATAAAGAAAAGTTATTTCCTTGTTCCCATAATATAAGAACTAGAGGACACCAAATGAAATTTAATGTGTAGCAGGTTTAAAACTAATAAAAGAAAGTTTTTTCATACAGTGCACGGTCAACCAGTGGAACTTCTTCCCAGAGGAGGCTGTGAAAGCTAGGACTATAAGTGAGTTCAAAGAAGAGCTAGATAAATTCATGGAGGTTAGGTCCATAAAAGGCTATTAAAAGGGGTAGGAACGGTGTCCCTGGCCTCTGTTTGTCAGAGGCTGGAGATGGATGGCGGGAGACAAGTTGCTTGATCATTGTCTTTGATCAGCAGACGGGACACTGAGCTAGATAGACCTTTGGGCTGACCCAGTAATGGTCATTCTTATGTTCTTATTCTATTTTAGGATTTATTGTCCTTGGTATTTCCAATGACGGGCCAGACCCTCCATAACCCAGAGTATCTCTGGGATCTGCTCAGATGTTCCCAACCCTGTCCCAAAAATGCATCACCTAGGTCAATGCACACTACGCCATTGGTAGAGCTTAGCTGCTGCAGAACAAACAAAAAGCCTGAGCTACACCTATATAAGGGTTCCCTTAAAAAATTCACCAGCCTCCGTCAAATACCCTTCTTCTTCTGTGAGCACAGACAGCTGTGGTGTGGGGGTCCTTTCTCTCACTTAGCACCCAGTGCCCAGCCGCCAGACTTCCCAGCAGCTGAAGTGTCACGAAGCAGCCAGGCCACACAGCCAGGCACTTATATAATTTATAAGAGCACTTGGAACCTTGCCAGGAGAGCCAATCAACTGGCAAACATTTACATATTAATAAAATCTCATAAATAATACATAGAGCACCAAGCCGAGCTGCTGCTAGCTACTGGAACACCAACAGCATAAACTATCTATTCAAATGACTTCCATTTTGCTTTTTTATTTTAAACTTAAAAGAAAGCCTCTAACCTGAATCCCTGCTAAATTATGTGTATAAACCACATTGGTGAATAATACATACAGTACATTTACTGTACCCGTTACCAACCGCTGCAGAAAATGGAAATCCAGTGTATTTATAACGTGGCTTGCACTGGTTCACCACTGCCGGCAAACACCACCTTCAGGGAATATAGAAGAAAGGTCATTTAATACCAATATGCTAATTGTGGCATTTTATCTCTGTCTAGCTACTATGCTCATGCAGGTTGACCCTCTCTAGTCTGACATTCTCTGATCCAGCAATATCTGTGGTCTGGCATGATTTTAGTGCACTGGATGTCCACTTATCCTGAGTGTGGCCAAGTTTCCTGTGCTCCCATAAAGTTTGTTTCCAGCCACCAGGCCTGGCTCTCAGAGTTTTGTGCTGTTCCTTAGCTCTAATTTACCCTTAACGTCTTCTAACAGCCCAGTCAGCAGTGGAAGGGTTTGTAATGCTGCTAGACAATATTGACCTCCCATGGTCCGGCAAATTCTCCTGTATGGCATCGGTCAGGTCCCGAGGGTGCTGGACCAGAGAGGTCCAGCCTGTACGGCCCCCACACGGTCTTGACTGTTTTCATCCTCCTCACATCCCTGCTTGGTAGAAAAATATGGTTAGTAATTTCTACATGGGCAGAACAAAAGGTTCTACTTAGACCCACCAAACCCACCACAGCCTGAGATGTTATCAGATGTCCTGAACTAAGAATTGGTCCCTTGGCTAGTTAGGAAAGTGACTTTGTTGACCGCCGTGGTGTTCTCCCTAAAGAAGTGTCCCAGCACAGCAATGGACTGGAAATCCCAGGTCTTGCCCACAAGTGATCATTAACAATCTAGTGGCACCCTTTTCAAGGCAAGGGGTCTCCTCCCATGTCTTGGACCGCTTTCAAAGGGTTTCTTAACTCTCCCCCTAATTGTCTTAGCCCATTTGGTGGAGTTTCTGTGTGCTGTTCAACAGCATGCACTCGAGGCAGGACCGATTCAGGGCAGGTGCTGTGATTCTCACAAACATTTGGAAATGGCTTTGGAATGAGGTAGGCAAGTGTCTGGACACTGATCAAAACCAGCTAAAAAGTAGAAATCTGGTAATGTTCTTGCATCACTTTGATAATGCAAGAACAATAATGCCAAGGAGAATTCCTTCGTTCTATTTTTCTCCCAAGCTTTCCCATAAACACCTTCAAACATACTTCTCTCTAAGCTGATCTTTAGTAGGCTGGGACTCATGACAAAAGCCCAACGCACAACCTCCTGCTGCAACAGAAGCACCCCCAAACAGCTCTGTGCATCGCACCGGGAACAGCCACAGGTACAGATTGTCTCAGCCCAGAGCAAGCTCTTCAACTGCCTGGAAAACCTCCGGTGGCCTCTGGGGGCTGCATTTAGAGGCCGTGTAAACATTTCTGCTTTAGACAGAACCTGGGCAAACCCTCCTCCTGAAAATATGTCACTTGGCCAACAACACCTAACATAAGAATGGCCAGAATGAGTCAGAGCAATGGTTCGTCTAGACGGTCTTCCAACGGCAGCCAATGCAGGTGCCCAGAGGGAATGAACAGCACAAGCAATCATCAAGAGATCCATCTACTGTCATCCAGTCCCAGCTTCAGGCAAACAGAAGCTAGGGATGAAAACAGCAGTCCTGTAGCACTTTAAAGACTAACAAAATAATTTATTAGGTGATGAGCTTTCGTGGGACGGACCCACTGCGTCAGATCAGTCTAGGGACGCTCAGAACATGAATCCTTTTTACGGGCAATACAAACACCACAAGGCAGGGACGAGAAAGCCACTGAGTGCTCAAGCCATGGTCCATACTGTAATTACAGCGACTGCCTTTTTGTATGGCTCAAAATTATAACTCATCCTCGTTAGCTGACAAACTGAGCCAGGATCTAAAGTCACTTCCCGTTTCAATGTTTAGATGGTCGGAATTTCGAGGCGGGGGCAATCCAAATACCTCATGCTTGTTCTGTCCCCAGCCTCGCATAGTGGGGTCCCATTCTCAGTTGGTGCTGAGATGCTACCACAATAACTGTGATCCGTAATAATTATCCCCCATTATGCAGAGGGGAAACAGATCAACGGAGAGGCAGATCCTCAACTGGCCCGAATGTTTAGCTGCTTGGTGCCAACTTGGTCACAGTCACACAGAAAGTCTGTGGCAGAGTTGGAAGCAGAGCCTTGGTCTCCCAAGTCCCTGGTTAGCACCCTAACCACTGGTACCCACATTATGTCACAGAGACTCCACTGGGAGTGTGTGTTTCTGGTTCTCCACCTGTCAGCTTCCCCACCCACCTACCACCACTAACTCAGCGTGACCTCAGGTGCTCACTGGCCCTCCTTGTACCTCATCTACAGCACTTCACCCCCTTTCCTTCCTGCGAGTTCCTCAGTACAGCAAAGCTGTTGTCCTCTCTCTCTGCAAATCACCTGCAACGCAGGGGAAATTAGCTACCCCTTTTTCAAGCAGACTCTTCCACTAAATGTGTCAACTGCATATTTCCCTCTACCCATCCTCTTGCACACACAAATATCTGATCCACACTCGCAAATGAGTCACGCTTCATAGTTGTGCAGAGCCAGGTTCTGAGTGCATCTGAGCCATTAGTTTAACACTTTCGCATTAAAGCCTGTAGGTGATTTGGCAGTTTACATTTGTTTTCACATTGATGAATCTCCCAAACACAAAGAAAATGCTTCCCCGTGTGCATACATCTCTCTTTTTAGCATGCTAAAGGAGGGATGGTGGCTCTTTCATAATACATACAATGAGCCATTAAAATAATAATACTTTGCATTCTATAGCCCTTTACAGCTTCCTTTCCCAAATGGCTTTACAAACAAATCTCGCAACACACATGAAAACAGGCATATGAGTAGGCTAACATCAGCGTCAGAGGAGGAACAGAGCTCAGGAGACAAGATTTGCAGCTCTAACCTCTCGCTTCCCTTCCTGCGATGCTCATAATTATCTCAGTCAGGACAATTAACATCCCCCACCTCTCTGCCCCTTCCTCCAATCCTATTGGATCTGTCGGTTTTTATTGCAATCTTTTTTTTTTCTTTTTTGGTCCTCTATACTTATATATGTCAGTCTGTACTGGAAATGAAATTGATCTGAAGAAGTGGGTCTGCCCCATGAAAGCTCATCACCGAATAAATCAGTTTGTTAGTCTTTAAAGTGCTACATTTCTGCTGCTTTATTTTCTCTAAATCAGGCGTGAGCAAACTTTTTCCATTGGGCCCCCTCTTCATCCCTACAATGAGCAGCTCCCCTTCCCTCTCCAATCTGTCTAACGTAATACAAACGGATGGAAATTTTGATTGAATTCATAAGAAAAAAAACCCTTTTGACATGTATAAGAAAATAAGTCTGTAGAATGTAAAAATTGTATTAATTGGGATATTAATGTGAGTACACAGACATAAAAACAGTCGCATATTTCAACATTTTAATGAGATGAATGAGCCTGAGACCCAGCAGCTGATGGTGCTGTGTCTCCCTTTGTGAAACTTCATACCCCCTCCAAGGCAGTCCACCCCAACTTTGAGCACCCCGGGTCTAAATGACTCTCCCTCATGACCCCATTTACACCTTCACCTTGTTAAAATACTTCCAAGAAATATGCAGACCTTCCCCCCAGACACTCTGTGCTCTGTCTGCTTAGAGAGAGTCATCAACAAAGAGTTTTCCTTTTTAAATTTATTTTTAATTAAAAAGAAAAGCCTGGAAATGAGTTTGAAATCCTCACTATGCCCAAGATAAGGGAATGTGCACACTCAGTTGCTTGCACAAAGCATAGAAGCACAGTCCAGGTCTCCCACTGATAGTGTTTGTTATGCAGAGAACAATTTGTAAACTTAGAAACCAAAGCCAGCTCCAAAGGTGCCATTGTCTCCAACCTCCATAAATATTTACTGGGGTCTTGTAGGCTGAGCTGGAACATGAGTGGATAAGTGGAATCTAGGCAAAAATATCAGTTAAGTTTATAGCTAGGAGTTCAGCTTCAGCTAATAGAACCAGCTCCTCACAACAGCATTAATCAGAAATGATTATGAACATATCACATCTAATTGTTTGCAGTACATGCTGGCTAGAGGCAACTCATTGAGAACCAGCAGCAAATGCCTATATATTGTAATGCAGGTCACGTGACACATATTCTGGGTAAAAGTGCTACTCAATACCACTTGGGCTATCTGGCTAGAAAGCCACTAACTGCTGTTATCCCAGAAACTCTGAAAAGCTGTTTACCCACAGTGGCCATTTCCGCTAACTGAAGCAGCTACCGAAGAAAAGATCATATCAAGGCTGGGATGGGACAGAGATAGGCATACGGGTCGCTTATGTCTTTTCTGAAGAAGAGTTTCTTTCCTTGGCCTCTTGTTATCTTTATGGCTTACTTCTTTTCTCATCGCTTTTACAAATACTCCATAACACAGGAGACGTTCCAAGCCCTCAAGAATGAGGGGTCTTTGCATTTATCCTGGTAAATATGGTTTGGGGCAGATAAATGGGGTTCAGGTCGGTATAAGCAGCATGTGAACTGCAGCTGTGGGGGGCTGGGAGTCCCCAAGGACTGATCTCCTGAAGGAAATTGTGTAATAATAATAACACTACATGTTGAACCTCTCTCGTTCAGCACTCTTTCATCCAGCAACATCTCTAATCCAACATGACTTTAGTTAGTTGGAAGACCACTAATTATGAGTGCAACAAAGTTTCCCAGGTTCCCATAAAGTTTGTTAACAGCCACCAGTCCTGGCTTTCAGTGTGTGGTGCTGTATTTAGCCCTAATTTAACTCTGAATGTCTTCTGAGAGCTCAGTCAGCCATGGAAGGGTTGGTGATGCTTCTAGGCAGTATTGACCTCCCCTGGTCCAGCAAATTCTCTCATTTGGCACTGTTTAGGTCCCAAGGGTGCTGGATGAAAGAGGTTTAACCTGGGATAAATAAATAAATAAGGTGGGTTTCAAGCTGGATAAAGTCCACTAAAGGCAAAATTACATCAGGGGTTACTTTGAATTAACAGCAGTGTAACATACACCAGGAACTGGGCCCTTCTGTTGTTGAGCGGATCAAGCTCAGTGGTAGAGCTCACATGTGAGGTCCTGGGTTCAACCCCTGGCATCTCCACTGCTGCGAAGACCAGGCCTTTACCAAGGTTCAAAAAAGATAAATTCATGAAGTTCAGGCCCATCGGCTACCGCTCTGATACTTCTCCAACAGTTTATTCAAGAAAACAGCTACAAGTACAGGTCAGACCAATAACCCGCCACCCAGCTCACATTCTGGCTCTGTCTGGATCCAAACTGCAGAGGGGAGATCAGAGCCGGCTCTTCGACTCGGGCCCTCCTCTGCCTTATAAACGATGATGTACCTATGTACAACAATAAAAATAATAATGCGTTTTCCCACTTCCGCTGCTCCCTCTGCAACTCCTGGTTCCAACCAGAATGCGAGGGGATGTTCTAGAATACCCCTGTCCCACTGGGTTCCCATCATCTCTCTGCTCTCCTGCCTCCACTGTCTCTCTGCGGATCCATGTCGCACCCTGGACCTCAGTGTCCTCTTCAGGACACTAGCCTCTGGCAGTGCCCCCTTCATCAGTCCCTCCTGATTTCAGCGGCCTCAGCAGTCCTCAGTCTCACACCTGCCACCATAGCCAACTGCAGCCCTGAAGCCGAGCCCCTCGCCTCCGGAGCAATAAAGTCCATGCTCCTCAGAGTCGAGCTGCAGTGCAGTGGGAACCAGGGGGACCCAGGCCTGCCCGCTACTGGGGGTCCCAAGCCAGTGTCCCTGTGGTGGCAGCTATTTCCTGTCCTCCTTCTCAACCCCTGACTGCTCCCATTCCCTAGGTCACTTCACTGTGACCTGTGCACCTTCTTGGCCCTTTTTATCGGGCAAAACAGCCCAGCAGGTGTTACGTGGGAGCTTCTCTCTGGCTCCCAAGCCTGCCCCGCACAGCTCTGTGCAAGGTTCTTGGTCTCCACAGGCAGCAAATCCTTCACCCCTGCTAGTCAGCATAAGAGTGAGCTCCCCTCAGCTTTCATAGGGCCTTTTATAGGGCCCAGCCAGGCCCTGATTGGCTGGCTTCTCCCTTTAGCCTGATTGGCTAGGGCTGCACAGCTCCCCCCCTGCCCCGGCCTGCTTTTAACCCTTTCCCCCACCAGAGTGGGGCTGCCACTCCACTACCTCAGCAGTAGAAGGCTGCTGCCAGAGATTCTATGGGTCAGGACCCAGAGCAGTGGGTGGGCCTGATTCCCCCTCCTTTCCCTGTGCACCACACCTGAGTACACAATCTGTGAGGAACTGTGATTCCTGCCAGCCATTAACCCTCATGTCATCTGCCCAGCAGAGGCTGTCTCCGTCTGATGTGTCCCTGGCTACCCCAGCTGCACCCTTAAGAGACTCACAAACTCAAGCTGGTGCTGACTGGGCAGCCAGTTCCTTCAGCAGAGTCTCTCCTGAGGAATACATGCTACAGGTGCTCTGGCGTCTGCCCTTGCCGTCTGTTGTGTGCCTGGAGCTATTTACGACACTATTTTTGACCTAGAAAGCTCTAAAAGGCTTGCTTGAAAGACGCTTCCTCTTTTCCCCCCCTGCTGCCATGGCTACAGTTGTCATGGTCTCTCCAGCCAGAGCCCCCCGCCCTTGGAATAACACAGCATCTGCCCCGTGAGGAAACCCCAACTTTATCTGCTCCTCCATGATCTAAAATAGCCTGAGTCCGTTGACCGTTATGCTCAGTGTGAGGTCTAGCCATCTGCCAGGGCATGGATGAAGGAGAGGCTGGATGGCTGAGAAGCACTGGGGTTGGTTATTTTCAGGTGGGGGATGTATCATAGAATCATAGAATCATAGAACAAAAGAGCTGGAAGAGACCTAAAAAGGCCTTCGAGTCCAGCCCCTTGCTCTAAGCAGGACCAAACCCATCAGATCAGCCCCGCCAGGGCTTTGTCGAGGCAAGATTTAAACACACTAGTTCCCTGGGTAGACCGTGCCAATGCTTCACCACCCTCCAAGTGAAAAAGTTTTTCCTAATGTTCAACCTGGACCTTCCCAACTGCAACTTGAGACCATTGTTTCGTGTTCTGCCATCCGTGACCACTGTGAACAGCCTCTCTCCAGCCTCTTTGCAGCCTCCCTTCAGTAAGTTGAAGGCTGTTATCAAGTCCCCCCTCAGTCTTCTCTTCTGCAGACTAAGCAGTCCCAATTCCCTCAACCTTTCTTCATAAGTCATATGTTCCAGCCCCCTAATTATTTTGGTCGCCCTCCGCTGGACTCTCTCCAGTGTATCCACATCCTTCCTGTAAACAGGGGCCCAGAACTGGACACAGTACTCCAGATGCGGCCTCACCAAAGCCAAATAAAGAGGAGCAATCACTTCTTTGGATCTACTGGCAACGCACCTCTTGACGCAACCTAATATGCCATTAGCCTTCTTGGCTACAGCGGCACACTGTTGACTCATGTCCAGCTTCTCGTCCACTACAACTCCCAGATCCTTTTCTGCAGAACTACTACCAAGCCAGTCAGACCCCAGCCTGTAACAATGCTTGGGATTCTTCCGGCCCAAGTGCAGGACTCTGCACTTGCCTTTATTGAACCTCATCAGATTTCTTGCAGCCCAGTCTGCCAATTTGTCTGAGTCAGTCTGGACCCTGTCCCTTCCCTCCAGAGTATCTACCCCTCCCCCAGCTTAGTGTCATCCGCATGTAGTGCAGCTCCTGGTTTTACTCCACATCTGGTTTTCTGTAGATTTTTGGTACAGGTGCCCCTGGATGAGGTGAAGGGTGTGTTGTACTGTTCCTCCCTCCCTTCTTGACTTCACCTCAAAACCAAATCCCCAATAAAAACCAGTCTTTCCATCGGTTTTCCGAGACAGGGAGATCCTTCAAGATCCCTGATGTTATCAGCTCTTTTCACAGTTGCATTTCCAAGACTGCTCCCCACACCCACCATAAATGCCCTGTGCGTACCTTTAAACCACCCCAACTTTCCCATCACTGGCCAAGAGCCTGCAACAATTTTGGCCTGTGATGAACGCTGTGATAGCCGCAGATGCTGCTGGCCCGCAAAGGTGGGTAAGGGAGTAACAAGCATCCACCACACTGTTTCCTTCTTTTGTAGATTAAAGAAAAAGAGTCCTATTTATAAGCAAGTGAATAATCCCCTGTGTCACTTCCCCAGAGGAGAACATAAGAACGGCCATACTGGGTCAGACCAAAGGTCCATCTAGCCCAGTATCCTGTTTGCCAACAGTAGCCAATGCCAGGTGCCCCAGAGGAGGTGAACCGAAGACAATGCTCAAGTGATTTGTCTCCTGCCATCCATCTCCCACCTTCAACAAAAGGCTCAGCACTGTACCTTACCCCTTGCTAATAGCCATCTATGAACCTAACCTCCAAACATTTATTGACCTCTTTTTGAAACTCTGTTAGAGTCCTGGCCTTCACAGCGTCCTCTGGTAAGGAGTCCCACAGTTTGACTGTGAGCAGTGTGAAGAAAAACTTTCTTTTATTAGTTTTGAACCTGCTACCCATTCATTTCATTTGGTGTCCTCTAGTTCTTATATTATGGGAACAAGTATACAACTTTTCTGAATTCACTTTCTCCACACCATTCATGATTTTATATACCTCTACCATATCGCCCCTCAGTCTCCTGAAGCCCACAAAGCAACTCCAACTCTCTTAGTAAAAGAGGCTTTTCCACCTGGCACCTGGGGCTGCATGATTCCCAGGGTTGGGAGCTCCTGACTGAAGCTCTTATTTCGCTTTATCTGTTTTCAAGAGACTTTAAAACAACAGATGGGAGAAAGAGAAGGAGGAAGGGGACGTGGAAGAAAGCGGATCGGAAAAAGGAGGACAAGATTTTCCAACTCAGCCATGAAGAGCAGGGGTAGTCATCTTCAGATCATGAGCGGTTAGTAAAGCCCTCTGTAGGCTTGGAATTCAAGAACCGCAAAAGACTGCAGTCAATCAGTCCTAGCCTTCTGCACCCCTAGAGCACCTTGCATCTCAAAGGCTAGTTATGCACAATTATTTCTTCCTTCTCCTCCTGAATTCTTTGCTACCAGGCTACCTGTTAGACGCCTCAGGTATAAAATAGGCTCATAATGCAACAGTAGAGGAAGCCCAGTATCACAGTGTGGGGGCATGGGAAATTCTGAGACGGAGACAAATATGATTCGCATTTGCTGGGGAAACTGAGGCACGGGTAGACCCTCCCCCGAGGACACACAATGAGTCCATGGCAGGAACACACACTCCAACTCCGGCTGTCACTGCGAGATAACGCAGCTTTGTTTCCCCTGGATCTCCAAAGGGTTTATTTATCCCTTTCTCAGAAATGGCAGCAGAAAACTGACTTGCTTTGCATCAGACTGTTCAAGAAGTAAGTGATGCAACACTCCTCTTTCTAGCCGGTCCACGTCAGACTGAGCTGCCCCATGCGAGGAACACACTGTTCCACTCATGCATGCAGAATGACTCATTTGGAACTACTTTTGCAGGATTCGCATGAACCCACGTTTCCCACTTGATGAGTGTTTATATTTTGCTTTAAATAGCACAGAACGGAACAAAATGCCCTCCACGCTACCCAAGCTGGCGACAATCTCTCTTTCTTCTCTAGCAGATGTCTTCGCTATTAATTATAGACCTTAAAAATGTGTCATGAGTGAATTTGTTTCCTCTCTTCTGTGAAGGCAATTTCATGGACAAAGTAGCAAGAGCACTAGCTTGTGTTTTAATGTCACTTCAGCGCAGGCAGCACATTCAGAGGCTGCATTAAGTTAAAGTGAGTTGCCTTCTATAGGAGATATGTGTAAATGAAGTGCTCTTTAGGAAGCACTTGAATTTAAATGAAAGCCATGAGGTCTAGGCTAGAGGAGAAGTCACAGGCCCTTGTTAATAACACAAAGGAAATTGGGGACGGAAGATTCCTAAGGTCAGTTGCTTTTTGTAGTGCTTCTCTTTTCATCTCTTCTCTTCCACAGAGGAGAGGAGGTTTGGAGGGGTTTTGCCCCTTTCATCAGTTTTTAAAATTTTATTTCTTTCTTGCTATTTCAACCTGGTAATTCAAGGACAACATTGGAAGCCTTGACCTAGCGGAGATTGCCAGCGCCTGACGAGTCTCATTTCTTCCGAGCATGCAGCAAGATGGAGCCATCACTCTGGTTTGGGGAAAACACCCAACCACTGACAAAGCTGCAGAAGGAGAAACTCAGGGTGTGATTTAGAGTGACTGTTCATAAAAAGATGTAACCCACTGGCTCGCTACACTTGGGGTTTGCTCTTAAAAATGTTCAGGAAACCAAATAATCTAACTTACCCAAATTTGCTGTCTAAAAATAAAGTGGTATAATGCAGATGGAGTCCTACACACCCTCCTTCCAAGCACCCATGAGCCATCAAAGGCCTCCTGAAGTGTGCTTAGTACAAAGGGTTCATTCCTTCTCGCTTTGACAGGTTTCCTATTTTCCAGTTCCAAAACGGATCTCAGCTGTGCAAAGTGGTGGGGGAGACCCGATGTGAGTGGACAGAATGATGAGAAGAGCTTCATAGATCCTGCCCAGCAACCATCTATATCAGGGATGGCCAATCCGTGGCTCTCTGAGCCATTCGATGCACCTCCTCCTTGGAGCCACGCGCTGTGAGCGCTGTCCGCCATTCTGTGCCCATCAAATAGCGCTGGGTGGGGGACGTGCGTGGCGGTGGCTGTGGCTCCGGTGAGTCGCCAGCATTG
Source organism: Carettochelys insculpta (assembly GCF_033958435.1). Taxonomy (NCBI): domain Eukaryota; kingdom Metazoa; phylum Chordata; order Testudines; family Carettochelyidae; genus Carettochelys; species Carettochelys insculpta. Next base: position 28,571,860 of record NC_134154.1, read on the forward strand.
AGTTAGAGCAGAGGGGACTCGGGTGGCTGGTTGTGGGGGAGAGGTAAAGGAACTGGGTTAGAGCAGAGAAGGTGAGGGTGCCTGGCTCTGGAGGGGTGGGTACATTGTGGAAGAGCAGAGGGCTGGGGGTGACGGGCTCTGGGAGAGGGGAAGGGCATTGAGCCAAGTATTAGATAGATGGGTGGGTGGGTGGATGGGGATACATAGATAGATAGACTATGTGGCTCTTTGCACTCTATTCGTGGCTCTTGGTCCCTCACTGGTTGGCCACTCCTGCTCTAAATCGCCTATGTTACATTAATGCCCTACTCACCATATCTATGGAGGTGGCAGATGCTACATTTAACCCATGTGAATTGTCTGGCACTGCCTTCAGCGTATGCAGGCATCTGAAACAAACAGAAGAGGGTCTTACAGTGCTGCTCCCTGTGGGGAACCCCAGAGCTGGGAGAAAACGTTTCCAGCCAACACGTCCCTCCTGAAGTCTCCCCGCTGAATGGCCGTGGTTCTCTGGGGAACAGCCTAGCGTTGTACATCCGATCCACGACGTGGCTGGGCCCACGCTGCCATTTCCAGTGAGGCTGGCGTCCGGCAGCTCCCAGGCCAAACCAGGCCTGGGTGCTGTGCAGGCAAAAGCCACACTGTTAGGCACGTGCTTGTTGTACGGAGTAAGAACTGTCCACAAGCAGAATAAGAAAAGCAACGTCGGCAGGGCTCCGCAAGGGCTTTGCCTTCCACCCTCCGTCTAGGCAGAGCATTCACCCAATGCCCAGGAGCAAGCCAGGAAGCAGAGTCACAGTGCATCTTTCGGTTCCCACTTCGTTCCCGGCTTCCCACCCCGTGTTTGCCCTGGCAGGGCAGATGCGTTGGGCAGCTCAGCGGGGAAGGAGAGCCAAGGCTCCACCCACTCCTGCCAGCACGAGCGGGTGCTCAGGGCAAAGCCATTCCATCCCTGGGACCAGTCAGGGTGATGCACTTTGGGGGCCCCTGCAGCAGCCACCTCCCCCATGCTACGGACGGGGGCACGGACGGCCCCGAGGGTTACAGGCAGGTCAGCAACAGCAGTCGGTCCCCCAATCACTGCAGCAGCGGGAGCTGGAGCAGCTTGTGGGAAGTTACAGGAGAGGAGTAAGTTGGAGGGTGAGAGAGGGCAGTGGGCTGGGAGAGGGCAGCAGGGCGGGGCGGACTGGAGCAGACCTCTGGGTCACCCGAGCTCCCACCACTGCAGGGAGTGCAGGGGGTGGGCTGACTCCTCCTACTGCCCGCCCAGTGCCAAGCCCCCACCCCCCATAATCTCCCCAGCTGACATGGCTCAGGGGAGGGCGTGGGGTGGGGCCTGCAGCGGTGCAGCACAGGAGGTGTTGCACTGGGGTGGGGATGTGACCCAGGCCCCAGAGCCCTCTAGAGTTGGCCCTGGCTCAGGGAGCACCCTACCCGCCTCAGTGTACCTGAGCAAGACAGGCCACAAGGTGGGCCCTTATTCAAGAGCTTAATTCAACGCCATCTGCAGAAGAGTTCTGGCGACTGACTGACAACGCGCTCAACCAATGAAGTAGAAGGCTAACCCATGACATCATCAGAACAAAACCTCACTGGCTGATTATCTGTGCTGAGGGCAGGACAGTGCCACTTCCCAGAACTGTCAGCCGACCCTTTGGGGGCCACCCATGGGCACCAGCCCCGTGAAACATACCTAGCCCTTTACTTACAGGGGACCTGTCCCCTGCCTTTGGCAGGCAGCTGCTGAGCACTTATGACAGCGCCTCAAACACTGCTGCTGTCACAGCTTGCTCCATTTACATTTTGTTCAACAGGATGATTGCAAAACGCTTTCCCCACAGTCTCAGAGGTGTGATTGCTTTCGAAGCTGCTTCAGTTTCTATCGCGTTGCAATTCACCAGAATAGCTTGTTTATCTGAAGCACAGGCCCAATGTTATTGCCTGCTGTATCGAATGCATTTTAAACATCTCCTCCAGGCTATTGAAAACTCTTCTTTTCTACAACCCAAGGACTCGTTTAAGTTTTATTTGCATGATGGCAAGTTTCTTTCCATTTAGTTGTTCTACTGTCTGCCAGCATAATCATTATTTCTCTCTGTATTTTCCTCCCTGAATCTTATTCTGTCTTGCTCCATGTCGTAGACAGGGATATATGCTTTTAAGGAGGAATGGAGCTTGGATGACTGCTAGCTTCCCATCAGCAATAAAATTAAATGTTCCAGATGCATTTGAGGGAAAAAAAATTAAGACTCCTAGAAAGTATTATCGTACCTTTAACTAAGATGCACCCACAGTACATTTGTGTGCTGAGCAGCATTCACGTAAGACAGGAGAGAAGCGGACAGGTTTCAGAGAGCCCAGACCAGATACTTATTTGTCCTGTACGTTACCAGTGATATTTTTTACAGCTTCTTCTGCCACAGGTTGCATCTCAAGATGAAGGAGCACAGAGGAAAAGAGTCTACTGGTTAGATCAAGCCAATGGATGGCAGGTGTCAGGAGTGCCCCTCTTGGCTCTGACACTGATTCATCACATAACCTTGGACAAATCACTCCACCTTTCTCTGCTAGTTTCCCCAGCTGTAAAATAATAGGTAGTTATTCTGCTCTAGCCCAGCAGAAGACTTAGCTGGCAAGTCCATGGCAAGCACTGGAAAGGGCTGGGTAGGCAAAACGTCTTCTCACCTTTGCAATACCCTCCATTTTCAAAGGGCTGAGGAAAAGATTTGCTGCATGCCCTGGAAGCAGGCCTGGCCCGACCACATAAGTGAACTAGGCGGTTGCTAGTGCATCGGGGTGCCAAAAATCCAGCCAATGGGAGCGGCAGGGGAAAAGCCTGCAGGAGACCGCCTCCCCACACGGCTGCTTCCCTAGCCAGAGAGCGGGGAAGGGGGCAGCAAGGCACAAAACTGCTTCCTTCTGCCACCAGGCTGAGTCAGCCGTGCCGCGTCCCCCAGATGACTGAATGGAGGGTGGAGCAAAGTCATAGTTTGCCTCAGGCTCCAAATCCCACAGGCCAGTCCTGCCTGGGAGACATCAGATGGGGACTATCCCGATTGTTGAAGCACAAGTCTCCTCTGAGTTTAGGCGGCTAACATTCAGCTTTATTGAATTCAATAAGGCAACAGATGAGCCAAACTGGACACTGGTAAAACCAGGTCCAGCAAGGCTGCTTGATGCAGCTAACTCTTGTATTTCGTACCCTCACACAAACAAGCCCAATGTCAGAGGCAATTAGAGAATCGTAAATCACTTTCCAAAGAGAAACCGTTATCAGCCAGGAGAAACAGGTACCAGGGAGCTGGAGTCCCAACTCCAAACAGGTCATTAACACATTCCATAGAGCTCGTCCTCCCTGCCATTCCCAAACAGGTCAAGGAAAGGACAGGCACTTGTGTGCGTGCAGAAGTAAGGGATGTGAAATGGCTTCTATATAAGATAGCTTCCACACTTAATTCATTTAACAAATGCATCTTTCGCCAACCTCACCCGCCCCCACTTTTTTAAATAAAAATGAATGGTTGGCATTTAATGAATTGTTGGCATCTAATTTGCATGCAACAGACACATGGGGCTCTAACGCAACCCAGAGCTTCGCCTCTCACTCCCCAAGCCAGGGAACACTTTGTTGAGTATGGAAAGAGCCTCACCGATGACCTCCTCACAAAGAGAAGAAGGAAGAGAGATGTCATGAGCTTCGTAAGAATCTTTTTAAGAGGCGCAGACTAAGCAGAACAATTGGGATCCAGATTTTAAGCTCCGTGAGGTTTGAGGGTGTTCAGATCCCTGGCGGTTCAGTTCAGCCCATTATACAAAACTCGGGGCTAGGTGTAAATTTCAGACCCAGGAGCCTGTGCAGACTTTGGAGAGCATGTGCACACGGTGGGAAATGGGATTGTGCCAGGAGCAGGTTCCAACCCAAATTTCCCCAAGGTGTGAGGTTCCAATCCGGTATTCTGCTATACAGGCATCTCTGCCACAAAGCAGGTGGCCTGTGTTGTATAGGTTGAACCTCTCTCCTCCAGCACCCTGAGGACCTGACCAGTGCCAGACGAGAGAATTTGCCGGACAATAGGAGGTCAGTATTGTCTGGCACGTTACCAACACTTCCACTGCTTACTGGGCTCTTACAAGACATTTAGGCATAAATTACAGCACAGAACACTGAGAGCCAGGACTGGCGGCTACGAAGAAACTTAATGGGGAGACGGGAAACTTGGCCACGCCCGTGATAAGTGGTCGTGCAGCTAACTAAAATCGTGACAGATTATGGAGTTTGCCAGATGAGTTCCAGATTAGAGAGGTTGCTCACTGACGTTTCCGTGAGCCGTTTGAGACATGCTGCAGCACGCTATGGCCTGGAGAAGATGCCCAGAAGTATCTGGCCAGACCCTAACAGAGAGGAAAGCCGAAACATTCTCAGATAATCACAGCTGCAGAAACCATTCAGTCCCTGTCTAAGGTTCACCTGTGGCTGGTTGGAATGCACCTGTGATTCTGCCAGTCCAAGCCACACAGCTCTGCTGAAGGGACTGCGCCTGTGATGAATGTATATGAATCTCTCCACACCGCTGACCTGAAACCTCCTGACCCCAAGCCTCTGCCTCCTGTCAAATATTTATGCAAGACTCCATTAACTGAATTATGGCTCAACCAACCCCCCAAGCTGTTTCAAAGGCCTGAATGATTTACTGTGACAGCTCACAGGGCAATGCACGCTGAGGCGGGAAACACACAGAGTCTGTTTCATGGCCCACACACGAATGTTCCCCCTGAATCTGGAGACAGCTGATAAATCCTACTCTTTAAAGCTGAGACGGAGACTTTGAGGAATCAGAGGCAAGGAACGAGTTAGGAGGAATAAAGAGACAGGCAGGGATCGCCATTGGCGGCATGGCTGTGGCATGCGTTGTTGCCTTGGCAACAGCACGGGGAAGTCACACAGCAAGCAAGTCATCTTGGATAGGCAGTGAATGAGTGCTGATCACACACCCCAGCCACTCACACACAATCGTAAATGAAAAGTGACTGTAAATACTATAACCACACCACCTAAGCGTGCCATGTCCTCCCAGAAGCAGCTGAGCTGTCTAGAGCAGGGGTGTCCAATGCCTGGCCTGCAGAGCCTTTTCATCCGGCCTGCGGAGCTGGCAGTGGCACCGTTTTGAAAGCCAGCTGGGCAACTCCAAGCCACATGTGGCTCTTTAAGGAGCCATTTGCAGCTCCTACCATCGCCACCGCTCACTCCTCCTCCAGCGCCCTGCTCTGCTGTGCTGAAAGAGTAAAACTCAATTTAAGGAGGGATGCAGCCATCAAACCAATTAAACTGAGTCCCATTATTTCAGCAGGGCAATGCAGAGAGCTGCATGCGATGCAGGTCAGGAAGGCTGTAGGAGGGCTGGGGGGAGCCACGTAGGCGTGCTGAGGAGACGGTGGTCCGACGAAGGGGCAGCGGGGGCAGCAGCACCCAGAGCTCCTGTGTAAGGTGAGATAATCCTGGGTTTGGGGCTGCAAGGGGTCGAGCCTGGGGGAGGGAGGGAAGCTTATGGCTGTGTGGGGTTTAAGCCTAAGGGGGTGGTGGGCTGGTTTGGGGGCTGCGAGGGTTTTAAGCCTGGGGGTGGTTTGGGGCTGCGAGGGGTTAAGCCTGGGGGCGTGGCGGGACCGGTTGGGAGCTATCTTGTGTTTGGCCCCTGGGACATGTAAAAAATTGCCATGTGGCTCAATGGACAAAGGTCAGACACCCCGGCTCTAGAGGATAACAGGCCTAACATTGCTGCCAGCTAGCAGAAAGACTCTTTTAACTCAAGTGGCAAAGCTCTGACAGGCTTTTGGTGCCCAAGAACCTGGGCTCATTGGCTGCCGGCGACAACCCACAGCAGGGAGCTTGCAATAACTTGACACGGCTCCCTATTGCCGCTCTCTCCCAACACAGTAAGACTCTCCCATGGTGTGCCGTGTGTGCTCCCAAGACAAGGAGATAAAGTTCCAAATGGAAAGGTGACTTTTCTCAGTGCCAGCTCAGCACACTCCAGCTGGGATCTAAATCGAGCTTCAGGCAGTAGCCTCCTAAAAGTGCTGACTATAAATTCTACATCCGTGAAACTGAGGATAACTATTTAGCAGCACTAACATTTTTAAACAGGGACAATTACATTAACAGCGGGGTAAGCCACTAAATATGACCCAGGGTGTCAGAATAAATCACTGCTACTCTGGATTAAGGTTATATTAGGGCCACGGGCTCTTGAACATACAACAACAGCATAGATTCACGGAAGCCACAAAATTCACTCCCACACACACTCCGGATCCAGATTTATGTTTCCCCAAAGTTAGCGGGTGTTCGCAGGCTAGACCAGGCCCATTATTGAGATCCAAACTGGTCACAAAGTTCTGCTCCAGGTCTGACCTTTCGTGCTGTCCCATGGTATTTGGATCTGGAGTTCTGATGTGGGCCTGTTCCAGACGTTCCACCCTGTGTCCAGTTTTGGCCTCCCTGCCCCAGAAAAGGCCTCGTGGAAGCTGGGAAAGTCCAGAGGGCAGGAGACACTGGGATGAATGCTCAGGCGCCTTTGCCACAAGAAATCGTGGCTTGTTTAAGCTGTACAGGAGGAAGGATTGAAGGAGGCTTGTTATAGAGGCTGGCCCAATTATGTGTTCTGTTGTGTGCATCCCTCATTTTTTCTCTGTAATACAAGCACAGGACGACGCTTTGAAATCAAAGGAAATGGAATCAGAACCAATAAAAAGGAAATGCCTTGTTAAATTTATGCAGCAGGCAGTCAGCAACACACCAGATGGAAGGCGTCGCTGCAGAAGGTCACCGAGACAAACACCGCGGTTATATATTACAAAGGAGAATTTTACGACTGGGTAACATTTGTGGCTATGCAAGCGAAGACAGTGACAAGGATAATCAAGGCTAATGCGTCAGGGTAGGAGTTGATTGCCTGAAGGGGGTGAGGACGGAATTGACCCCTGCCACATATAACATTGCACAAATGGCCAGATAAATTATGGGCCATGGCAGAAGGGTGCTGGTGAGGGGAGGAAGGAATCGCCTTTCTCTGCAGCATTATGTATTGGCTCCTGCGGGAGGTAGGAAAAGGGAATAAAAGCACCTGTCGCCTGATGAGGTCTGGCCATTTCTGTGCAGTGAAATATTTGTCCATGGCAAAACAAACAGTGGAGCAATGGGTTTGCAAAGGAGCAAGACACATGTTGGTATAAAATGAGGCTGTGTTAACCCAACTAGAGACGGGTGCCGACGGCATAAGACATTGGCAGCAAACCCAGGAAACTCACATGGACTTAGAAGGACCAGTTGGAGGGAAAGCAAGGACTGGAGGCAAATTTGGGGCTAAATCCAAGCTAATTAAAAGGAATTGTTAAGGACGAGCAATACCAAACAGAGACCCAAAAAGATCCCATTTGGATTTCCCTCCTATTAATCCACTGCAGGATGCAGGAGCCGGGCAGTAACGCACAGCTGATTAAAACTGCAATGTCCCCGCATCAGCTTAGATACGTGCCTGCTCTTTGGTGTGGATGATAGAGGCACTTTTCATTTGGCTCACTGGAACCTGAACTATGGATGGGATCAGCATTCCCTGTAAGCTGAGCACTTTGGTGGCCATCCAGGAAAGATTCAGCTGCTGCCCAGCTGATTAGCAGAGCCCCCGCAGCCGGCAGCCTGTGTTTCCACTGGTGGTGCACATCCCAAAATTTATTCTCTCCATACTTGGAAAAAAATTAGAGGGAACCCTGGTGCGGATCCCTGTTTTCCTCAAGAAAGACCACTTCGGAATCCCCCAGAACGTTCTGAGGATCGTTCGTGGCAGCTTCCCACACAGTCAGCGATGACAACTGAGACCCCACGTTCGGGCTGAACGCCCAACGAGCATGTCCTTGCCCCACCCGCTATGGGCGGTTCGAAGGGCAAAGTGCCAGGATGCACTGCAACAATCCAGGCCACTGCCAACAGGATTCCACCAAAGCCAGAAAATGTCACTCCTTTCACCCGCCTCCTCCAAACAGCTGCAAGAGAAACCACCTCCCACAGCTGTGGAAAAGGACCCACCCCATGCTTGACAGCAGATCAGAAAGGCTAAGAGAGGCATGCCCATGCGAGCACCTCTGGGGCTGGTACCAGGGCATTGCAGGGGCAGTAGACAGCCCACTCCATTTGCGGCCTTGTATATTGACAGGCTAGGTTGGGGAGAGGGGAATTAAGCTGGTCCCGGCTGGTATGTATGGTCCACCCTTCACGTCAGTTGAGTAATTTCATTTGGCTCGATGCCGATGGTGTTACAAAAGCGCTGGCACCACCAGGCGAAGGATGGCTGCCTTGAGGCCTCACGAGGACTCCTGCAGCTCTCTGGTGATCTCTGCTAGCGATGGGATAAGCCATCCCGCACGGAGGGTGCCCACGAGGGCTGCTCCCACAGTGCACACACCAATTCTGAAGTGTTGCACAGCACGCTGCTGAAATTCATTTTACTGGGCTTCAGGCAGCTTTTGGTGTCTTTGATACACGCGGTGTCTATAGCACAGCTGTTCCTGGAGCACCTCTAATTAATGATTTCCCACCGGAGCCTTTGGGAGCATCAGCCCTCATCAGGGCTCTGCACTGGCTGCGTTGTAATGAGCGATTCCCAATTAAAGCAGTCACCGGGCTTGTTCTCGCCTATTACGCCACATCAGCTAACCTTGTGAACTTTTTCTAAATCATTAGACAGCCTCATTTCCCAATTTGCTTCTATTGCTAGATGGCTTCCTAGATCGGACTGTCTAGTAACGTTCAGAGTTTAGCTGCCCTATTTGCAGCGTGGAGCCCTGATCTGAGGTTCTAATCCAGACAGAGTCCTGGATACAAAACCTTCAGGAAAACACTGAAGACAGCCTTGCAAAGCAAAAGCCCAGCAGACTGGCTATTCAGCTGCCTAGGTCACCATGAATATCCACCTGCTTATTCTGAGCTGGGATGCCAGGGATACACAGTCCAATTCAAAGTTTTCTCCGATGGCACTTAAAACTCTTCACTGGCCTGGTCTTCTTGACCTAAAAGAGTCCCTCTGTCACCACAACCACCGAAGTCACATTCACGTCAGGCTAGAAGGCACCTCAAAGGTCATCGTCTGACGTTCACATTGATAGCTGCTCTTTCTGAGTGGTTTTATCTCCAAAGTTAATAATAGCACTAACATTTCACTTTTGATGCTGGGGTAGGGAGGAGGGGACAAGGTGACTTCTGCAATCCCTTAGATTTTTAGGTGGCACAAGTTGATCGAGGACATCAGTTGCATCTTCAGCCCAAAGGGGTCTGGACATCATGCTGACAACACAGGGAGAAGAACTCCCCCTCCCCCCCCGCACACACTCTAGCTTGCCCATTATAGATCCAGGGATCAGATTCAGGTAAAGATCGGTCATGCTAAGGGCTGAATCCATGTTCTACTGAACTCAATGGAAGTCTTTCCATCTACATTACTAGAAGCTAGATCGGGCCCCACAGGCTGTGTCTAACGCAGCAAATGTTCCACCTTTATTAGAAGTGGAACCAGCCACGGCAGAAACACTCCCAGACGCAAGGCTCCCTTATTTTTAACCATCGTTTCAAGAAAGCCTCTGTGCTGGAAAGGGGAACCAACACCTGAGTTCCCTTTCCACATCTCATGTCACCATGCCTTGCACTGATGCAGCTAGACTAAGGCCGGCTCCAAGTCAATTGATAAGTCCATTGGTAAGGCTTACACTGATCTCAGTGGGTACTGGATGAAGCCCTGGTTGCTTTGGAAACAAATGTGCCATTTTTTAGAGGAGATGAATCCTGGTGCCTGGATGGACTCATTCAGGGGATCTAGCCTTTCATGATTTACATGCAGCTTCGGCATGCAGATGTGTAAAAAACAAAAAAAATACCAAGTGTGCTACCCAACTGGGAGCCCATAGAAATGCTTCCCTCAGAGTTTTCTTTTGCTTTGAAATTCCCTGGACAGCAAAACAACTCAAACACTACACGGGCCGAGTCTCAAAGTGAAATCAACCTTGAAGCAAAGCTGAACTCACGCCATTGATTTTCTCACTGCCTGGGCAGCAAGAAATGGTTAAAAATAAAAAAAAAAAAAAACCTCACTGCGCAGAGAAACTGGCCTTTTATAACGTTAATAACCAGAGGTTATTGGTGGCACAGGGTAAGAAATGCCAGCAGTAAATCCTCCCCATCTTACTTATGCATATCGCTCCAGGGACTTGAGCGACTGAATTTTTGATGGCTTATTCCAGTTAAACCTCTGGACTTTGTGATATTCACTCATTACTAGACAGAGGGACAAACTGCCTGGTCTATCCTCAGTCCAAAAAATACCACAGGCCCGTATTGTATTCTGAAGCATCTGACACAGAGCCCTGCTGGTAACAGGGTAATGGACTAAACAGACACTGTACCGACCCAGTTCTTATCTGAAGTCCTGAGGGCATGAAAGTAGAACTTAAATAATGAGTTTGGAACCTGCTCATTCTTTTTCCATGTTTTTATCTGCAACTCCCCCAGAAACTACCCAACCATGCCTGCACAATAAAAAGGAGAGACGAAAAGGTAATAAGATTCCAAATTGCCTTCTCTTGAATTCAAATTGCTTCATATATTATGTTCATGGTAACTACTGTAGTTCCTATTTTCCTTCAGTCCCTTTTTTACACCAGACAAGTTCTCGTGTTAATGAATTCCAGATTTTCATTTAATAAATGTTGCATAGGAAATCCTCATTATTTGTGTCTTCATCAATCTAAACGAGAGACACAAAATGCCCCTTCCTAAGTTCCTGAGATCAATAGCGTATGAAGCTCACGTACAAATACTCCACATGCTGCCAACAAGAAGAATTCAGTAATTGAAAAGACCTTATAAATCAATAGAGCTAAATTGAAAACTCAGACAGAACTTCACATAATTCTCCCACTGTCTTGTTAACACTTTTCTGTACTTTTGGAAAGAAAAAATATTGGCCAAGCTTGGAAGAAAAATTGAATGTTCTGCTTTATCCCAATCATTCTGTAGAGGCCTGAGGGGCCAGCCAACATCAGCATCTCTAATTATCTGTCTTGTATGTTCTGATTCTTTTATTGAAAGCTTCCCTTACTATCCTCCTGTTCTTACCTAAACAGAAGGTAGATCCCTTCTGTCGTAGCTGTTTGTCTTTTCTCTGTTGTTTCACTTTCCTGCTGACTAGCCTTTGGAATTCACCTGGCGCCAAGAATCTGGCCATTTTCCATTTCTTGGGAGCATCATAACAAAGACTAAATGAATCGGCTTGGAGAAAAGGAGAAGCCGGCCCCTCTCCCATGAGCTCAACCCACACCTTTCTGAGAGGCTTGCGCCACAGAGGTTTGGTTTTGGCTTTCTCAATTTCATGCTGCTTCTGGTGTCTGGGTAAAGATGTTAGGTGGTAAACTCCGTGGGGCAAGGATTGCAGGGGACAGAGCGCAGGACAAGAGCAGGGCTGGTCCAGGAGAAGGGCTCATAGGCACTACAGTGATACAAACGGTTGGCAGAGATACAGAATGTACCCCGTTTTCATGCACTGGCCTTGTACAGTGCAAGCAGTTAGGCTACGGCTATTCCGGACAGGCTCATTTTGAAAGAAACCTGCTACATACAAAAATGCATTTCTAAATAACACTCAGCTGTTTTGAAATACAGCGTCTACACTCCGAGAGCCTATTTCAAAACAGAGCCATTGGGCGCACGACGGCTTATTTCAAAAGAGGCTCTATTCCCTCTTTTAGCATCACCGATTTCCAAAGCGCTATTTGCAGGTAGCCGTGCTGTGTAGACCTATCCTGACTGAGCAAGCTCCTCAACTCAGCCTGCAGATGGAGCCCAGCCTGACACACCTGTGGGCAAATGTCTGATTCTTATGGTTGTTTGACTGTTGGGTAAAATGCTTTTTCACGCTGTGGTTTTCTATAGACAAGTCCGGCCCTAGAGAGCTAGTGAAAGACGCATTCTTGACTTCCCTCACCAGCTCTGTCGGGCTGGACTCTTCCTGCGTAGAAAATCAAAGCTTAGCTGCCCCCCGACCCAGGTGTCTCAACTCACTCCTGAAGAGACCTCTTCGACGACCTGCCTACTAAAGGCAGTGAGAAGGCACCAGAGAGCTGAGGAACAAGTTCATTCTCCACTGACCAGTCAGTTCTGGGAGTCTTTGCTGAGACCTCCCATGGAGGGTGTTGACAGGGATTTGCAATGGATTATACTAGCAGGACCAGCCGCTCGTCTTTCTCAATGGAGGCTCTTCTGCCTTTGCTCACCCTCTCCTTTGGCATCCCAGAGCCCAGGGAGTGAACGTTCAGGAAGCGGGGCAAAATATTTGGATTTGGTTCAGTAGTTGAGCAATGATTTCCCCCCTTATTTGTGAGGAACGTCAGCTTGCAGTGGTGGCAGCCACGCTTTCACTACCTGCTATGAGCAGATTATGATTGTTCCTGTGCCTAACGATCCTAGTCAGGTTCAGTGACCCATTGTGCCAAGTACTCCACAAACACACAGGACCCATGATCCCTCCCCCTCAGAGTTCATACTCTAGTAGCTCACAGGCTACGTATCCATGATAAATGTAATGCCGCAGACCCATTGAGTGGTATCACAGATTCACTTTGCTCTCTGCGCTCTAAAGAAATGCCTTTGAGTGTCAAAGACAAGACTTATGTAGCATTTAACCCTGCAAAACAGGGCAGAAGTGGATGGACATGGCGCACACAGCTCATGTTGGCAATCTCCACCAGGGTGAGTTTCACCCTAAAGGAATAATTCCTAAAGCTTCCAGCCAGCCAATCTGGAATCCAGACCATGTCAGCAGGGGCTGATCCCTGGCACATTCTGACCTCTGTTGCAACTGCTGGTCTTAGCTCAACTGGTCCACACTGTCGAACCAGTCCGGTCCTGATTTTTCAACAAAGCTCTGACTGCAGATGCATTCTGTTCTGCCTTCTGAAGTGCAGGTTAATCCCTGGGAGGGATGGCAGAGTTTAAAACACTTAAGGAAAACAGCAGTTACCAGCAATCAGAGTAATTTCCTTAATTTATCTCTATATAAAACTGAAACAAATGTGATAATAGCCTTAAGACATGTGATTAGGTTGAGATAATCACACCCTGGAGGCAGAAAAGGCCAGAGATTGTATAATGTTCCAGATCTGAGACGATGTTATCGTCACAAGTTCTACATCTCTTGTTTCAGCAGACGAATGCTGTTACACACAGCTCACCAGAAAGCCAACAACTTCTGTCGGTGACACTGGCGGGCCAGTTGCCAGCTCTAGCCTAGACTGCAGTCATCAGCTAAGAACTGAAAACCTCATAGTGGTAGACTAGACCAGTTCACCAAGATGTTAGATTTGCTCAAAATAGGTACTTGACTAATAAGAATGTTCTAGTGTTTAGACTCTGAAGTTGTACGCTCATGCAGGCATTTGTCTCATATCTATTTGCCACGTTATCAGGTAATCTTTAAGTGTTTGTTCTGTAACTGTAAATCACCTAGTCAAAGGAGCTTTCCCAAGAGCGAAATACCAGTTGGCCTCAGGAGGCGTCATCTCCTGCCCAACAAAAGAAGGCTCATAGACGTGGGACAAGCCACCATATTTTGCTGATTTCTCCATTCGGGCTTCCTGTCCCTCTTTGCATAAATGGAGCTGCCCTTGTTTTTATTCCCCTGTGGGTAGTTTACATACAAGACAGGTGCATATCTGCCTTCCCTACTAGCTGGGAGGGATCATTCTCCTCCTTTGGCCGTAGACTTCAAAGCATAATATTACTGACTATCCAGATTTCCTCATACAGACATTTGAAAATTGACATTAATCACCACTATGTCACAAGCGTTCCAAAAAGACCTCCCAATGTATGCTTCAATAATACAGTAATACTGTATTCATTCAGTTCTTTACCACTCGCTTTCCCCTCCCCTCCATCTTTATAGACCACTAAACTTTTGAAAAGGATTGTTTACAGGATTAACCCTCACCATAAACAACAAGAAGTCCTGTGGCACCTTATAAACTAACAGATATTTTGGAGCATAAGCTTTTGTGGGCAAAGACCCACTTCATCGGGAGGACCTTTGCCCATGAAAGCTCATGCTCCAAAATATCTGTTAGTCTATAAGGTGCCAGAGGACTTCTTGTTCTTCTTGAAGACACAGACTAACAGTGCTAACACGCTGATACTCCTCAACATAAAGTTTATTCCAGCTGTGAGGAAGGCAACATGGGGTCTGGTGCTAAAGGTAACTCAATGCCCTTTCTTCCTCTGCTGATGTTTGCTGACACGCAAATTATCTCAGTTGACAATTAAGGCGTAAATGGACCATTAAGACAGCATAGGCAGGAGATGGTAGGAAACAGAGCAAATACCCATTCCTTTATTTAGGACAGACCTGTTTAACAACTCCACAAGCAAGCCTGGAGTTTAAACATACTTTAGTCATAATTCTGTCATCTCTGCACAACTCTGAAAACCCATGGCATGCTGGAATACTAGGGTCCAAGTGACACCCCCCCAGAGCTACTTTGTGCAACAATCCTTACAGCCATGTCTATGGTGTGAACACAGGGGAGCCTCGGGTCGACCACTCACTTCTGAAGGTCTGTAATGGACCAACCTCTGCTGCCTTTTAATATAGCCTCTACTGAGGTCACAGCTTCTCTTTGCTGGGCACCTGTGGAGGATTAGAACATTAACTTTACAGTGCCTGGGTTGGGATTCCCTTACACAACCCTTTCCATTCCATGGGCTGCCTGGTAAAATTCAGAGCCTCGTATAGATGCTACTGCCTTCCACTCCTTGAGTCTCAGCATCTTTTATTTTGTGGATCCCCGGCAAAAGATTCCACGGAGATCACATGGCTGGCATTTGAGAACCAGTCTCCAGCACAGCCAGCTATTGCATGGCTGCACCAGAAAGCAGCGGGTCAGAATGAGGAGTGTTTAGGACAGGGATGGACAACACACATCTCACAGGCCACTTGAAGCATGGAGCTCTGCAGTTATCCTCATCACCACCCCCAGGTGGTGCAGGTCACGAAGACTACAGGTCCCAGCATCCTCAGCTACGCCTTTGAGCTCAGCAGTCAGGCTGGGACCACTAGGAGGCATGGAACCAGCAGCAATCTTCCACTGTTATTATGGGAGGTGGAAGCCTTGGATTCTCAGGTAAGCAGCGAATGTGGCCAAAGTCAGGGAGCCCTGGTCCAAGCTTAAAGCAACATTGGTGCTTTCATGATTTGCACATGTCTCTTTTCTCCCTTTGATATTTGATGCCAGCTCCAAAGCCAAAGCGTTGGGCATTGGAGGGGTGGCAGGAAGAAGCAATGTGAAGAACATGCACTCAGCATTTTTGCATTCACAGAGGACAAAGTTACAACCATTCTGTGACGGGCCTTTTTCCCGCAGGCCACGAAGGGGCAGATCTAGCTAGCCTCATACCCACAGTGTCTATCTCTCCGGACATTTATATCCATTCAGCCACGACACCTGAGTGTCTGACATTCCAGCTCAGATCTGGAGAAAACAGATCCTACTCCAACGATTTCAGAGGCCTTCTGCCCCCTTACAAAAAGTCTGTAGAATGCCCAAAGTATCTAGGTCCTACCAAATGCCTGGCATGACCTCATCTTCACGGCACTTATTCGCAAGCAGGTTCTGCATGAACAATTAATTCCACGCAGAGATCATTTGAATGTTAAGTGACCTTTGTATTTATTGTGCCCTTAAAGCAGAGGTAGAAATGACAGCCAAATCAGCAGCCTGACCACAGGGTGCTGCACAAAGAGCTTTTCTTTCCTGCAGTGAACACAAAATGCAGCAGTTCTTTTGAAGTCACCTTGAAGGAGAAATGACAGAGCGATAATACCTTAGAGCAAAGTACTGTAATGCTTTTTAAGGTGTTAAACCTTATTCCTTGAGTGCTTCTCGGTTGCTCTACAAAGGGCTGTCTGTCTATTAATGCTGTCCCCAGCATCTCTTAGGTTTGACCTTCTTTCAGCGGAGCTTGGAAGCCTTTAAATCTATCAGGGAAGTTCAGTTTCTCTCTCTCTCCCTCTTTTTTTTTTTAAATAATACTTCCCAGATTGGATTAGGGCCTTTCAGAATGGAAGGAAAGAGCTGCAGATTTAAAGGCCATCTAATCTGAACCTTGTATATCAGCCCTTCTCTGATCCCAGTCATATGCGCTAAGGCCCAGGGGCTGCAACCTGCTGTTCTGGAGCTGCATGCAGCTTTGTAAGGACTTTTTTTTGGCTCCCAATGCTATAATTGCAAAGTAAAAAAAAAAAAAAAAAAAACCACAAACCTCTTGGGTATTTGGTAAATGATGAACATCTGAAAACCCAATAACGAACAACTTGTATCTAAATGGCAAACAATATGCTATCTCGAAATGTTGGATAACTTCCCCTTTAATATGTGCAGTGCATTGTGAGATATGATGCAGTATCTGTGTTTTGATCATGTTGCTGATCATGTCTTGATTTTAAAAAGGAAAAGGCAGCTTGCAGCATTCCTGCTGTGAAGGGCAACACACATTTTCAGAAGGAAAACTGAAATTAAACGTGAAGTAAAACTGGCATCATTAAAACACGTTCAGGAGTGAAAGTCAGGAAGACAGCGCTACAAACACACAAAAAGTGTGAGGAATTAGAATATGTAAAACATTTGCAAATGTCCTGCAGTAACTAGGTATCACATTACAAATCATTGTGTCTGCACAGTTCTTAAAACAGGGGTTACAAAAGTCTGGTTTGACATTACTTTTTAAGGACAGTCTTGTATTCACATGCATTGTGCCTCTTGAATTATTGATTTTTTTTTATTGAATTTGAAAAAAAATGGCTCTTCCTGGTATTTTGGTTGCTGGCCCCCGTGCTAAGCGAAAGCAGCTCTTTCAGGATGGCATTGTGATCCGAAGACTCCGAGAGACGGACAATTCACCATACACGCTGGAATTCCCTTGCTCCTGTTTACTGACTTACTGATTCATGAGTCACAACCCAACTCTCTTCCTGTGCATTAAACTAGGGCAACAGGTCAACTTCCTTGCTCCTGACCACTCTGTTCCAGCCACCACCATGAAAACCCTGGGGAAGTTTGGACCCAGGTTCCAAAGCCAAACTTTGCAAGCCGGGCCTCTATTCACTCAGTCTTTTAGTGAGTAGTCCCAGAGGTGCCCTTAATGATTCTGTCCAGCGCCGGCGCAGAAAGCTACCTCAATGCTTTATGGTGTCAGCGGAGAGAGCCAGACAAGGGAGTTTCAGCATAAGGCACCATGCTCCCCAAAGGGACCCAACACATTAGGGGAGGAAAATCCATCAGGGTGGAGCGGGCCTAGCAAGAGAAGACCTGAGACAGATACAAATGATTGGTTTTGGCAGGCTGTGCTGAACACTGGGGACCCCCATGCACTGAACGAGCTGAGCAGATGTGGCCATATCCCTTGAGTAAGCCTGAACCAATGCAGATGTCCTGCTGCTCACACCAGAGGTTACATTATTCTGCAACTGGTCTGTATCCAGGGTTGCATGGGGACATGAAAGACGTGATCTCCGAGCAGGTTCCCAGCTCTGGAGGGTTCTCTCCCGCAGGGTACGTGCGCCACTAGAGGCTGCTGGCACCTGCCCATTCACTTGCCGAGGAAATTTCTAGAAAGCCTGGCTTGATCACAGGCCTCCGGCTGCCATCTCTCTTGTGCCACAGATGGCAATGGGAGGGAGTGAAAGGACATTTGCCCTGAGTTATTCAACAGGGGAACAAAATACCCAGAGGCCCATTGGCCAGGCAAGCCTCAGGGGTTTGCCAGGGTGAAGCAATGGGTCTGCAAGCCCCTTGCACTGCAGCCTGCCCAGGGCAGACCTGTTCCTGGACTCAAGCAAAACCTCCAAGAACAGGGCGATGATATTTCCCTATGCCAAATGCAGGACACCTGGTTTCGACTTACAGTTAAGTAGTTTATGCTCTTTAGAAGTGCCTGTCCTATCCTCATCTTGCTGTCTTCCACAGCATGGGCTGGTAGTGCCAGGGCTGGTAGTGTGAAGGGGAGCTCCAGGAGCCAGGGCAGGAGGGTGGGTGTGTGCGGAAGAGTGGGAGGCTGAGGGGGTGCAGGAGTCAGGACAGTTGTGAAAGTCTCAGAAGAACCCACAGGATCATGATGGATCAGTTGGTGGAGAACTTCTGCCCCGTAATTAGTGAACCACAGAAAAGACCAAGCCAGCAGCATTTAGTGGGAAAGGAACTACCAGTTCTGTGTAATCAGGCCACACAATCATATCAGGGTGTGGGTCTGTTAAGCAGCACGTCCGCATATGGCAGATAACCCGTGCTATCAGTTCCTAAAAGAGGTGTGAGCTGCCAAAACCTCCAGGGGAAATGTTGCTCTCTGATCTGCAAGACAGGCTGTGACTGTAATATTGGCACCAATGGACTAAGTCTCAGATCTGCCAAAGGTAGTTAGGAACCTCATTCCTGTGATCTTTCAAATCCCAGTTTTGTCGCTCAGTCCCTCCTGCTGCGTCATCGGCCAGAAACTATAATTCAGAGACCCCCATACTTGGGCTACCGGTGTCTTTAAGGCGACTTGGTGCATGCAAAGTCAGGGTATGAAGTTATTCAGCTTCTTAAGACGTGGCCCCTCTCTCCACTGGGAGCTTTATTCAGTCCGAGTAACGTCCGATTGGCAACAGCGGCAAGGTCTCAGCATGAGCCAACATGCTCAGCACTCCCACTGGGGAACAGCATCACACAGGTACTGAAGTGGAAAAACAAAAAAGCAGTCAAGTAGCACTTTAAAGACTGAAGTGGAGGTTTCCTTCTGAGTTGAATGGGAGACACGAGCTGACATTTGGCTGCCTGAGAACAGTGCCATGCCAGAGCAGCTTTCACAAAAGGACCGGACTGTGCTCAGTCTTAGGCTATGTTTACACTACAAGATAAATTCGAATTTAAGGCAGTTAGCTCAATATTACCATGTGACTGTCTTCACTGTAAATACCGTTAGCTCGATTTAGGAAGCACAATGTCGATATCATAACATCGTTGGTACCTGCTGGGCATAGAGGCAAGTGCAAATTTAAAAGTTTGATGAAAGGCCAGTGTGGAAGCGCCACATCTTAAAATCAAATTTATTAGCCTCCAGAGGTGTCCCGTATGTAACCCACAATGCCCCTCGCTGCTCCGCTCTGGCCTCTGCTCTCCAGGTGTGCAGGAATTAGGCAACAGGGAGACTGTGAATTTTAAACTGGGACCAGGAGGCCTATGACTGTGGGGTCAAGTTTGTACGAGAGCCTGAGAAATGTCTCTCTTTCTTTGCCATTAGCGCTGCCAGCACATCTACCCATTTTTTTCTGCACTGCCTGGTGCCAGCCACTGCCCTGCTGCACCACGCAGCAGCAAGGCTGTCGTGGGGGTCGTGCTGGTATAAGAGGCTGAGAAACTTCTTCTCAGTGGTTTACATTTGTGCACCCCCCCCACTCCCTCCTCCACGAGTGCCACGCAGTTGGGGTATTTCCTGTACTCAACCACATCACGTGGGTAGCCCCCGACCCAATAAAAGGACGTGCCTGCCGTTCAGTGCTGACCATGCTGCCAGGCAGCACCATGTCCTGGCTCGCACGCAGTTAGGGCTGCAAGGGCGGGAAAGATTTTCGGGGGCTTGCAGGTGTCCGGGGGGGGTGGGGGGTGTTTGCTTCAACTGGCCCCTCACCAAAAATATTTTGAGGCCTTTTTGCTGTCTCTCCCAGCAGCTACGAAGTGCAGGGGCTTGCAGCCACCTGGGAGGACTACGTCAACTGCCCCCCCCGACCGAACCCCCCCGAGGCCCTCTGCCCCAACAAGGACCTGGGGGGCTAGCTGTTGCTGGGTGGAAATTTCCCCCACTGGCTGGAAATTGCAAGGCCTGGCTGCCGCCGGAGGAAACAGTTCAAGTGACCCTCAAGCCATGAACCCCGCACCCCACAGCCAAAAAAGATTTTTGGGGACCATGTCAACTGGCCGTTCAACTTCCCACATACCAAACCGCCTCACAATGGCGAAGAAATTTGGCAAGCCCTATCCCCTGTGGTGGCAAAGGCTGTGGAATGACGAGGGAAGCCAAAAGTCTTTTTTCCTAGCCTTTTCTATCCTCTTTCTTCTACCCCTGCACACAAGGAAGAGAGGGCAGAGGGCCAGCCGGGAATACAGACTGTGCACAGAAGCTGTAGAATGGACTGGGAAGCCAAACACCCTCCTCTTCAGCAACTCTCTGTTTTCCAAATCTTTACTATCCACTCTTTCTTCGTGCTTTTCATTGCCCCTGTGTCATTTGCAGGGATCAGAGGCAATCAAGGGAGAGGGGCAGTCGAAAACCCAGAAGCTGTGTCTTCACGACAGCGCTCTTTCGAAAGGGTGAACAGCGCAGCGATGCGAAAAGCGGATGAAACCCTTGATCCACTCTTTTGAAAGGGAGCGTCCACACAGCCCCAGGTGCTCTTTCAAAAGAACAGAGCGGGGCCCCGTGCAGACAGGGTGGCACGGCAGACAAGCCCTTCCGGGGGCCGCAGCTAGCCGCTTCCTTAAAGGGCCCCTCCCAACACCCTCACCCTGCATACGCTGAGGCCTGCCGAGCTGCCGCATGCCAAGCAGAGCCCATGCAAGAACCAGAGGGCTAGTGTGCAACCCAGTGGAGCTCCTGGCATTGTTTGGACACTGCTATCCTGGATGCTGTGATAGCCACGCCCCCGGCCCCCAGC
Source organism: Carettochelys insculpta (assembly GCF_033958435.1). Taxonomy (NCBI): domain Eukaryota; kingdom Metazoa; phylum Chordata; order Testudines; family Carettochelyidae; genus Carettochelys; species Carettochelys insculpta. The sequence goes on from NC_134154.1 coordinate 28,592,637, forward strand.
TCAGGTCTGGAGAAAACAGATCCAACTCCAATCATTTCAGAGGCCTTCTGCTCAAGGTGCCTAAGTCCTACCAAATGCCTGGCCTGGCCTTATCTTCATGGCACTTATTCGCAAGCAGGTTCTGCATGAACAGTTAATTGCATGCAGAGATCGTTTGAATGTTGAGACCCTTGCATTCATTGTGCCCTTAAAGCAGAGGTAGAAATGACAGCCAAATCAGCTGCCTGACCACAGGGTGCTGCACAAAGAGCTTTTCCTGCCTGCAGTGAACACAAAATGCAGCAGTTGCCTTGAGGGTCCCTCAACAACCTTCAAGGGGAGGGGACTCACAAGCTAGGGGAACCCTTGGCAGCAGCGGAGGCCAGGAGGCGGGGGGGAAGAGGGGCAGGGGCTGGGAACTCCCCATCATGGCCCCCACGAGAGTGCACATCCTCCATCCCACGCAGGTCGTCCAAGCCATCACTGCAATGCTGCTCCACGGGGTTGTCCACATGTGGGATCTGGACGCAGCTGTCATGGGGTTCCCTGTGCTTGGCTTCCTGAACTACTTCGACATCCCTGGATAGGACGCACATCCCCATCTGAACCCCAGCTCACAGTGCCAGCCACTACATCGATAGAAAGGGCTACCACTCGAGTCCTCCAGGACCCGCTGGATCGCAAAGGCCAGTTCATGGACATCTATGTGGGCTGGGCGGGCCAGACAGACAACGCACGCGTGTGCTGGAATTTGGGCCTCTGCTGGCAGCATGGAGGCCAGGACTGTCATCTCTCAGCAAGAGGTCCCACTTGGAGACATCACTATGCCACTCTGCATGGTGGGGGATGCTGCCCACTCCCTGCAGTAGTGGCTAATGCAGCCATATACCAGCCACGTCAGTCCAAGCCAGGAGATGTAGAACACCTGGCTGAACCAGGCCCACATTGTGGGGGAGTGAGACTTTGGGTGCCTGAAGGGATGGTGGTGGTGCCTCCTCTCATACCTGAAGGTCGGGATGCAGAACATCCCGCAGGTGGACAACAGCATGGACAGTAAGGATGACACTTTCATGCAGGGGTGGGCAGCCAAGTTCGGCCCCTGGCACGAGCAGGCAGCCGCAGCCCCCAGCCACCAGGCCCACTGAACGGTGGGTTTTGCTGTGGGCAAAACCCAGTGATTCTAGCTCTCTGTGGTTTCAGCTGCCAGTGATTTCAGCTCTCTATGGCATCAACTATGGGTCTAGCCACAAATGATTTCAGCTACCAGTGGCTTCAGCCCTAGCCACAAGAATCTCAATACCAGCCAGGGTGGATTCTCACAAAATAACTACAGACCCCAGCATTAGTCTGGGCTTTAGTTCTGTCTTTGATCAGTCGGGGGAGGACTAGTCAAACCAGACTTATGGCTGTATGGCCAAAAGGCTCCCAGCCAGCTGGTTCAACCAGTATCCTCTCCCCCCGCACGCTTCTACTTCACAGGGCTCTGCTGAGAGAAGCCCTGTGGGATCTACCTCTTACACAGCCATGTGTACCCCCACAATATTTGAAGATTAGGGGTATTCCACAGTTCCTACCTGGGTGATAGCTTAATTTCCGACTTTACAATGACAAGTTGTTTACAATGGGCAAAACACCACTGTTTTTTCCTCCTTCCCAGCAGCATTTGCAAACAAGCAACTATTCACATATATGCACATACTCCATTTACATTTGCGGCTATACAACCAAACAGCTCTTCCCATTTGCCTCTCCAAAGAATACAGTCCTCAAATTCCTTCAGCAGGTTTGATATCTTGCTGTCACATTCCTTACAATGTTTTTGATTGTCCCCTGTATTATTTTGAGGGATCAGATGCAAGCAAGGGACGGGGGACAGTCGGTGGAGGGCCGGTTGAAAACCCAGACTGTGCACAGAAGTTGTATAGTATTAAGAGATCAGCTGCAATCGAGAAAAGGGGGAATAGTCGGTGGAGGGCCAGCTGACAAGACACACACTTGCTGATTTTTATAAAAATCTTTCATAATTCAGTTGCAGCTAGTTTTCAAAAGCTGCTGGGCTGTGTGGGCCCTGCTCATTGCAGAGGATTGCTCCAGGAATGGCCAAAAAAAGATTTTCCCCAGCTCCAGGACACTGGCAGCAGACAGAACTGGGGAGGGCCGAAAGCCCGTCACTAAGCCAAGGTCCACAGAAGACTGGCGGGAGACAGAACCGTGTGGGGTGTGTGGACGACTGAAAGCACAGGTGCCCTTTTTTAGGAAAATAACCCTCCGTTGACATCCATTCTAGTTCCTGCAACTTAGCCCCCTCCCACCAAGTAAAAGCATTCGTTCAATAAAACAAGGTCTGGTTTACTGGTTCACAGTGTCTGGGGAGCACAAATCAGTTTGAGGAATGGAGCTTGGTTGGTGGCACAACAGAGAAATACATCGCTATCATGAGGATGATTGAGCAACGTGGAAACCATGGCTCCATCTTGCGATATGCAGTAGCTTTGTTACAAACAAAATACCCATCCCACTATTCTCTAATTCTGTCTCAAGGAGGCTGATAAGTGGAGACGAAGAGAGGAATAAGGGCATAAGAATGGCAGCTCAATTTCTGGTATAAATGGCATTCGATTAGCAGCCTCTACTCTTAATTCCCTGTAACTCTCTGGTTTCTACTTGTTTTGGAAACTTTTGCAATAACGGCTTAAATGAGTCATTTATCGGTTAAATGTGTGATTTTGCAAGGCAAATTAAAAAAACCATGCTCTTGTTTAATTAATAGGGCTGCTTAATATTAGATAAATTAGGGACACTCTTGATGAGCTAATTTGCTAATTAATGGAGGCCTTGGGGCTCTTGTTTTATTAAACTTTGACAAATTCTTTAATCTAAGCGTGGAATTTCTCCCGTAGAAACACTCGCATTTTGCAGATTCACTGGGCTGATGTATGCCTGTAACGCACCAAATGAAGCCAGTGCCACCAGCACAGAACAGCTGCTAACACCCAACAAGCACTGACGGCTCCACTCGCTCACACTCACGGCAATGTTTTACATCCACTTGACCATCACTTTGCAAAAGAGTTATTGGGTGCCACTGGATGAAAAGCAGGGGGGGACTGGTTCCAAATATTGCTTCATTCACTGCCCCAGGGCAGCCAAGCAGCGCGAAGGCAACACAAATCTGCAAAGGAGCCAGGTGGCTTGAAGAAGCCTGGCCCGTTCTTGGGAGTGGTTTTCCCCAAGCTCACAATAAGCAAGCACAATCTGTGACCACCTGGAAGTTGGAGGTCACATGGATGGATCTGGTAAGTAAATGTAATGCTGATTTAAAGTGTCAGATTATCAGCGGCTGGAGACTGTTTAGTCACAGGACTCGGTTAGCACAGGAAACAGGAGGACACGTTCACGCATTATATCAGCTCCTAATGATCCTTGCACATCCCTTCTTAAGGTTTTCTGCCCCCTTCCCCCAAAGAGGAGTGAATCATTCAGTCTTCATGCCCTGTTTTACTGATCTTCAGCCTATTATTCCCCTACTGATTGTTTTCATTAACGCCACTCCAATGCCCTGATGTTTATCCACTGCTCGGGGGGCTGTATGAAGTCACACTTATCTTTCAGGGATGCTGTCTCCACTGAGATCCCTCGCTGTTTCCAAATCACCCATGGCCACAGCATCTAGGCACCAACATTCAGCGTACTGGCTTGTCACTTATTGCATATTGACCTGGTGAAAGACAGCCCATGAAGTTCACCCCTGAAACTCTTGTTTCACTCCTATGGCTCACGTGCCCTTCAAATTTTGCTTTTCCACTAATTGCAACAAATAACAGCTGTTTCTGCATCCGACGTGTGCACAAATTCAAAGTTGAAAGTTTAAACTGTGAAAAAGGGTCCGGCTTTTGCTCTGAAATGACCCATTTTAACGGAAAAGGTACCAACTGAATGATCTTTGGTGGCGCTAGCAATGTCTCAGTTTCTAACTCTGGGGAAATAAAATCCAGACCTTTCACTTTTTCTCACATCTTGAGTGTTTACTCGGCACTTTCTTCTCAGCCGTGTTCCTGTTCGCACTCGTTGCTGTGTTTTCTGGCTGCAGTACTTCTGCTCTGTGTGTGACTCATAGGTATCCCAGTTTGAGCCCTGGCTAAAATGATGTGCAGAAAGTCCAGCCTCCATAAATTGTCTGCGCCCATTATGTGCCTGGCTACCATAGGGCAGACAAAATCATCTCCATGGTCACACATTTTTTTTCCTGTCTGGTAAATCTTATGCACAGTGGCAGGCTGAGCTTGTCCTTGCCTACAAGGAGATGTGGACACCTTGATGGTCTCATTTCATGGTGTCCAACCAGTTCTGAAGAAGTATCCGTATTATTCTGAAAATATATTTGTTGTTCAAGCCAACTAGCCACACTCAACCAGCCAAATAGCCATATATAGCTAATGGCTAGTGTGTTGGACACCATGGATCTAACTGATGGACCGAGTTCTGTGGTGGATGTGACTCAAGAAAGGGTTAATCAGATGCCCAGTGCCAGTGGGTGGCACCCTTCTGCTCTCAGGATCATTGATCAGCCAATGATACATCAGTCTGATGATCTACTACTCCAGGCTTTTGGTCCCTTGGACAAACCCACTGTCAATGAATGTCCCACTGGGGACTGGTTTGGGCCAATTTCTACGGACAGTGGTCTGCTCTGCACCAATGGAATTAGCTGGTGACTTGGGTGGCTCCCACTTAGTCTCACTTGTAGATGTGTTTGGATCAATCCCTCTCAGATTAAACAAGCTGTTTTCTAACTTGCCACCAGATTCTTGAATTAGAATAGCTCATGTCAAGGGAAACATGGAAAGAGGACGCAGGTCAGGCTTGCGTGGGAGAACAGCCCCTCCTGGGTAGAGAACATGTCCAAGGTAGAGGGGAACAGGTATTGAGAGAGGTGGTGGTGACCAGGTAGTAGGCTAGTAAGCAGATAGCAACAAGAGGAGGACATGTGAGTTCGGGTTCCCAAGACCTACCCTGAGGAAATGGTGTTCACAAGTGGCTTGCTCACATGGCAGGATGTGGTGTGGCGGGAGGGACTTGTCAAAATTGTTCAGGTAGCTGCTGGCCGTGGAACTTTATTGAGCTGAGACCAGGACCACATACTGTGACTGGTGAAATAGGGAGGGTCCTGGCTGTGGCGCTTCTGGACGATTAAGGAGTTAAATCTGTGGAGCGTTTCCCCTAATCACTATGAAACATCTGCTTACCGTGTACACATGGGTGGATGGCTCAACGAGAAAGGCAGGGGGCTGAGGAAGCTGTGTATAGTGGTACATGTAATCATGCAAGGGTGTGCAACGCAAAATGCCTCTGAAACTCATTACCAGGTATACTGCAGCCCTGCAAAACCAGGCGCACACTTGAAAGGGGCCAATAATAACACTGAATGTGTTTGGCGCTGAGACCACAAAACGTTCCTCCGGTCCTGCATTTTGGGAGGTGTGCTCAGAAATCTAGGGTACAGGTGGGTGGCTTCAGGTCTGCGTAGAGCAGTGTAAGCACTGAAAGTTCAGGCTGGGACCCAGGGTTCAGCAAGCCCTACAAATGAGTGTAGAGCTTCAGGCTCAGTGTCTGCTAACTCAAGTTTTGCAGTGTAGATGTACCCTGAGGGAAAGATCTTAAAATCCTGGATGAGACATTCGCAGTGGGTGCTTTAAAGGCAACTTCCCTCACTAGCTAACACAACTGCAAGGGTTTATCTGGCTGGCAAAGCCATTCCAGCCATATGCTGCTCTGCATGTGCCACTCTGGAGAACTGCCATCTGCAGGGCCTACGTGATTTTACGACACCAGCAAACTGTCCTGTCCAACAGTCCCTGGAGCCCATAGTGGGGTGGGGTTTCTTTTTTAAAAATGGCTGACCCTTTCCAAAGAGACTGGAGAAGGAAAAGCAGCAGGGAGGAAAGCTGGACTAGAAGCTGAAGCTCCAGACCAGGGTTCACGAGACCTAAGTTCGTTTCCTAGCGCTGCTTGGACTCTTCGAGTGACTGACTCTGGGCGAGTCTCAGTTTCCTCCAACAGGACTCTGTAAAATGGGGATAACAATCCATCTGTGCCTCACCGGAGCATTATAAAGATAAATTTATTCATGTTTGTGATGTGAGGCACCCAACTAGATGGTCAGGGTAGCCATACAAACGTGATGGACAAATGAACCAACCTGAGAGCTTGCGTGCTGTGTAGATCCTGTATTGGCCCTCTGCCTGGAGCGAATCTGAGCCTTAAGAAACATGTCCATGGTGTCTTCAAAGGTTCTCTTCTCTAAAACAGCACAAGGCGAAAAATTATTCATACATAGTTTACTTCCTCTTTTCAAGTTGCCCATAAGCAAACTGGGCAACTCCCAGATGTTTTCTTTAATCAACAGTCTTCCTGTGTTTCCCAGAGAACAACGTTGGTTTTTAATAGAGCTGGTCAAAAAATGGGGTTTCCAGCAAAGACAAATTTCAATTCCTATTTTTCTCCCCCAGAAGGACAAACATTCAAACTATCAGAAACGTCAGCACAAAAATGTTTCCAAAAACATTGCAATTCGTAAATGTCAAAAGAAACATTTTGTAATCACAGCAAAACGTCCCTCTGAGAATTATCCCATTAGGAAAAAAACTGGAAACTCTGGTCAAAAATTGATACTTTCTTCTCAAAAACTTTGATTTTGATAAAACTCCAGATTTCACCAGGAACATTTTTTGAGCATTTAGACTGCTAACACCCATGGAAAAACAATGGTGGGAGGTACCAGTCTGCCAAAGATGTTTTTAAATTTTCACCCCGTCTCTAGATCAGCGTTTCCCAAACCGTGTTCCGTGGAACGCTGGTGTTCTGCGCAATGTGAATGGGTGTTCTGTGAAAAAATGTCAATGCTAGTGGAATTTTTCCTTCTAAAATATTACATAAGAAATGGTGTGTGTATCAAAAATACTACGCTATTTTTGGACAAAAGAACGGCACTAACCATCCTTCTTTCGGCTGTTATAGTGATGTTTTGTTTTGCGTTTGTACTTAACTTTTATACTCAATTATTGGGTTGCTAATCATTCTCCTATTACATGGACATTAGTTGTTCATTCGGATGATTTTCTCTTGCTATTTTTTGTTCTTTGTAAGATAAAAGACATCTAAAAAAACTAACTCTTTTAAATCAACTTTAAAGCATGGCATGTGGCAATTTTTCGGGATGAAACACCCCCCACCCGTTAACCAGCATGTGTGTGTTCCTTCAATGTATTCCAACTCCAAAAGTGTTCCATGGCCAAATTAGTTTGGAAAATGCTGCTCTAAATTATTGGCAGGTTGCAGAATCCTAAATCCACCCTGTGCATGTTAATTGCATGAGATGCAGAGCCTCCTTTCTTCCTCCTCTGTAAATGGTTTCTCCAAGCCCAAGCCTGTTCTGACCCAGACATTTATGGGGGCCTTCCCAACCTTTTTTCCTGCATCTAATGTTTTGGCAGAGCTGCCAACAGAGTTATGCCCCTGCCAAAGAATTTGAGGACTACAAACATGCTGCTTTCTTTGCCAGTCTTCTGAATTTATAGCCAGTGGCTTGGCATGGAAATATTTCTTTACCCTTTTCCTTCAGAAAAATTTATTTCGGCTGCCTAGGAAGAGTATGAATGCTCAGCACCCGCAGTGCCAGCTCTGTGTTTTGCAGATCAACATTCAGTCCTCTATTCTGAGGAATAGGGGAGAAAAAATCTATCAACGCAGTTCAGAGAGAAACGCAAGGGACTTTTTTAAAAAACGATGGAGCAGTTTGGGCTTACATAAAGGAGGTAAGTGAGTTAATTTGCTTTAATAAATGGGTTGTGTTAATTGAGCTCATTCTTGCAAATTAATAAAATTCTCACAAATGGACAAAGCTGGTGCAGGTGCACTGGAGAAAGTGAGGAAAGAAAAAGGATAATTTTAGGTTCTGAGAGTGATTTCCCACCCCCCACTGGCTTGCAGAATGAATGGGTGCACTGAATAGCACATTCAGCTGGAACTCAAGGGCATGGGGTCCCCAGTTAGCATGTGTTTAAGTGCCATGTAGAATCAGAGCTCTCCAAACGTCTCAGCATAAAAAGCCATCAATGTTAATATGCACAAAATAGTGATAAACATGAGAAGGCTTCTGTCCTGTCCCAGCAACCTTTGCAAAGCCACCCCTTCCCTGCCACATCACGCCTTCAGGACAGAAAGGAACCAGAAAGATAGAGGAAAAAGGTTTAGGCTGCTTTTGTCAACCCCTTCCATCCATTTTTACCTGTGACCTACAAATAAAAGGCTGCATCTCTCTTTCCCACACACTGCTGAACAATGCAGCCTCCCTGCTGCCAGTAGCGTTGACTTTTGACTGTTGTGCCTACAGGCAGGGTTTCCCCAGCCTGCGTTATGTAGCAGATTCTGCAGTATAAAAAAGATGAACCCATTTTCATTCTATTTTCTTGTCAACCGCAACTGGGTTCAGGACATCATCTCAGAAAGCCACCCTGCCCTGTCTCTTGTACATCCTAATCTCCTTACGCACTGGCAGATAATCACTCTGGTAACCTTTGTTCCTTCTTACACTGATGTTGCCAACTACTACATCATGCTGTTTCACGCTCTTTAGACTGTACTGTACATTTCAGCTTAGCCACCACTTTATGGTCCTAATTTATATTCTGTAAAACAGCACTGCTACTCCTGTTCAGGGCTGCTGCCTACCTGACTGATGCTATCTGTTTCCAAAGACACGTCATACCAGAAAGAGGGGTGAGGATGAAGTGTTAAGACCTTTTGCACCGAACCTGAAGAACCCAAGCAATTGATTCCATTCCAGCCTTCCCAGGATACCCATCCAACTGTCTGGGGAGGAATCCAGAAAGAACCTGCAGGGGCTTCTGAGGGTTGCCACGTCTCCAGGATTGGGCTGGAGTCCCCCAGAATAAGCATCAATCTCCCGGTGACTGTTGAAATCAGTCCTGGGGATTTGAATAAGATATTTTAAGAAAATGACGATAAGTCATATGAAGGGGTGGGGGGAGGCGGGAATTTGCTGGAATAACAAGAAGTCCTGTGGCACCATATAGACTAACAGATATTTTGGAGCATAAGCTTTCGTGGGCAAAGAACCGCTTCCTCAGATGCATGAGTGGGTCTTTGCCCACGAAAGCTTATGCTCCAAAATATCTGTTAGTCTATAAGGGGCCACAGGACTTCTTGTTGTTTTTGAAGATACAGACTAACACTGCTACCTCTCTGATACTTTCCTGGAACAGCTTCAGTCAGAGGTGACGGGAGTTCCCAGCCCACAAACACCAAACTTGTCATGCACGTTTGCTTAGGCTCATTTGCCCCCGGAGCCCACTAGAGAAAGCATTACAACCAACAAGGGGAAAACAGACAATAGGCAGATTTTCCGCCGGTGGGAATGGTTCCAGCTATGCTGAAGTCAACGGAGCTCTATAGAGATCTTGAAACTATCACCAGGAAAAAGGCTTATAAGGACTGAAAAGTGCTAGTCAGGCTGGGAGTTGTGCAGTTGCGTTGGACAGCCCACCAAGCACACTCCAGGTTGTGAGAGACAGCACTGACAGACCAGCTTGGGATTGCAGTCAGGAACGGCCTCTCCACAACCAAAGTCTAGCCAGGAAGAGGTGCTCTGGCACCATATTCCAGTCAGAAATGGGCTCCCCATATTAATGCCAACCTTGAAGCTATTCTGGGAGATTTTCTTCCCCAATATGACATAACGCCATTTTCTTAAAATATCCTATCAAAAGGTCTTAGATTGCTTTAAATGTTCGCCGAGGGATCAGTGCTGATCCTGGGAGACACCAGAATCCTGGAGTCTGGAAGGTTGTCAACCCTGGTTTCCCGCCATCAAATTCCAGTCAGGAATGGGCTCTCCAGCACCAGACTCCCATCGGAAGTGGGTGCTCCACCCCCAAATTACAACCAAAACCAGGCTCTCCACCGTCGAATTCCAGCCCAAAACAGACGCTCTGACACCAAATTCCAGTCAGAAATGGCTCCTGCCCCCACAGACTTCGTTGGTGAAGATACCTATTTTCCACTGAATAATTGTTGACATTCAGCATGAGATTCTGAAAAATAAGCCCCTTCTGAGCTCCACTGGTATGTGTCCCCTCACACAAGGTGTTAATGGAGGGAGGAACACGTGGGTACTAGCTAGCATCAGTTTTCACTGGGAATTTGCCATTCACCTCCAGGCATAATCCCCAAGTCAGAAACCAACAACCTGCTCCCAAGTGCCTCATTTCCATCTGCTGCTGAAATGGAGGCAGCTGCCATTGGTGCTCAGAGCTTTCAAACTGGCCCTGAAGCTGATCCTTTGCTGGCCTGTGGTGCCTAGAGCCTCCTCCTGCCGAGCTCCTGGAACCGGTGCAAAGGATCTAGCGAGCTTTTTATGCCATACTCATTGCCATGGAACCTGGCACAGTTACCGGGGAAACTGCATCTCTGATCCATCCCGTTCTCTCTGAGACCATCCCTCACAGCTTCAGGCTGTCATCTCTCAGCGGGACTGGAATCTCACAGGACCCATGAATCAGCCATTACCACCTCACCACATCTTACTTGCATGCAGTCCTTGCAAGTCTGTTCCCTTCAAAGCGAAGTCAATAGTAACCAGGGACCAAACGGTCTCCTGAAAGCAAAGTGCCATTTATTCAGAACAAACTCATTTCAAAGAAATTAGGTCGTAGAAACAATACACCTGCTGACGCATGCTGCCTAGGCAGCTGCTGACAAAATCCTTTCACAGGAATCAAGACACTTTTTAACTGTCTGTAGTTCTTTGAGCTGGTAACTCCAGTTCTGGCCAGATAGGGTTGGAGACAGGATCTTTGACACCAGTAGCTTGTCTCATTGTCTTTCAAGTTTTTAACCTAAATGGTCCTCTGTGGGAAGCCATTGTGTTGCCTCTTTATCTGATCTTCGTGCAGCAGCCTCAATTAAATCCAAGCTTTCTGGCTATGGAATAAACATTCTGCTACCCCAGTACAAGGGTGCAGCTTGTCTACAGTAATGATCGACCCTGCTGAGGTTGATCTTCCGGAATATGATTTAGCGTGCCTTCCGGGGATGTGCTAACTTGAATTTATAGGGCGCTCAGGTCAACCACGGTATTCCTGGTCCCTGTTAGAAATAAGGGAATTCAATGGAAGTGCAGGGCAGCATGGACCTGTCTTCATGGAGACTGGGCCGAATCCTGAATCAAGGTCAAACGTTGACTCTAGCTACATAATTAATGTAGCTGGAATTGCGTACCTCAATTCAACCTGCTGTGTGGACCTGCCCTAAGCTAACATGCTCTCCTAACAACTCAGTGAGGTATCCATGTTCTGAGATTCTTGAATGGCACTTTCCTATAATATTCCTAACATATCAGTTCTACTTAGAATCATAGAATCATAGAGTTCTAGGGCTGGAAGGAACCTGAGGAGGCCATTGAGTCCAGCGCCCTGCCTAAAGCAGGATCAACCCCAACTAAATCATCCCAGCCAGGACTTTGTCAAGCCAGGACTTCTGTCACACCACCTCTGCAGCTAAGGATTCTCGGCTGCGTCTGGGCAAAATGATGGTGAGAAATTGCTCCAGAGAAGTCCCACTGTGGAATGTCTCAGCGAGTCCCCAAAAGGCCAACGCTATGCATAGTAACAAACCTACAGCCATCCTGCAGGTGCTCGGGCCATCATGTTGCCATCTAGGATGGATGGACAGCAGCACCGGGATACACAAAGAAGGTGTTGACTGCTGTGTAGGAGAGAACTACTCCCATACACACTCTCCCCATGCGCACACTGGAACCAAAATCTAATCACCACAGAAAATGATCAGACCTGGAGCTGCAGCTGTGATGAGAAATTGCTCACCCCCGGCAGAATATATGGAAAATAAACTACTGCGTGATGTGCTAAGTGATAAATATCTTATTACTGGCTGCACTTTATTTATACAGGCCTACTACTGTAAATTGTACATTACATTTAAAAAAAAAAAAGGCCTGATTTACTCCAACTGGGCCATGCATCATTTTTTCCTCAAACCAGAGTCCAAGTTAAAGGCACTCTCATTTATTTTTAGAAATTTGTGCCTGCTGCACTAGCCATCATGTTATCAAGTAAATACAGAAAGCCAGACTGCTGCCAGCATAGATGCACTGAGTGCCTCTGTTATCTTTGTTTTTTAATGGACTGTCTGTCCCTAGGATATATTTACTTGCAGCCCTGAAAGAAAAACCCAGAAGCTTCACATTACACTGCAGAAGTTTACCAAGTTTCTGGCTCCCTCAGCAAACTTTTCTCAGCAGCGGGTCCAAGATAATGCACAAGCATCGCAAGAGAGAGCACTAAACTTTCAGCTGAAGTAGATGATTATAAAAAAGAGCCAAATGGCAAGTTTCTTTCAGTTTCTTCAAATATTTGGTCACATAAAATTTTCAGTTTACATTGCCCATGTTTGCACTCTTTTTCTGCAATATTGTTTACTTTCCATATATTATTTAGCCACTAGATACCTCTGTGTGCCATACAGAGTTCCAGACATGGTGTAATCCATGGTAAACAAAGGAGACAAAGCTGGAATTTAAGCCATGTGGAAACTTTTTTGTTTGTGGTGTTTTTTTGTTGGTGGTAGTGGTGGTGGTGTTCTGTTAGTGTATTTTTAAATAAATAAACACTTCCTCTTTAAAGTCTGTGACTCCAAATATCATGTTATGCACTTGTTCTGAATACTCTGTTGTATCTGTTCCTTTGAAATGAAACTGTGAATTTTAAGTAATTATGAGAAAAATATTCACAGTACTGGAACAGATTCCATTTCCTTTTCTTTATACTTATGGAATAACAACACGAAGCCTTGAAGTAAAAACAGAGATCAGCAACTATCTACAGGCCATGAAATACTCACAGAAATTACCCAGTCAATAATTACTCATATGGAACAATTTTGAGAAATTAAAGGCTTTCCAGAGGTGATTCCTAACCAGAAATGAAATTACTGAGATAAAAGGGCTTGATATGAAGGGTTTTTTCTCACTATAATTTTACCTCAACTTACACCAAGAAAATACTCACGGAAGTCAGTGGGAGTTAGTGAGTAATGTGAACAAGAACCATGGGATTTTTTCACAATGATCATAATTTATATTTAATCCTACAATATCATTTCGATTGCTGTTCTCTATTCTAAAGGTTGTTGCTTCCACGGCAGATAATAACAGGCTCGTGTGCCACCAATGAGCATGTGTTCTGGTGATGACAAAAAGCATCTGATCCTCTTCTTGCTCAGGCAAACTCCCAGTGGAAGATCTGGCTAAAGACTGCAGACTAAATAACACCCCTTTGGACTCAGCCCTTAAGCATCTTGACAGTGCTTCACAGACATTAACTAACCATCCACTACACGTCCCCAAAGATCCTGCAAGGAGCCCTGCCGGGTGAAGCTACGTGAAGGCAGAGAGGACTGGAATTAGCTCTGACTTCTTTCAATTAAACTCAGTGGAAGCCATCTCTTCCTCTGGAAGTCAGCAGTAAGGGCAGTGTTTTGGGGTTTTTCTGTTCTCTAATTCAGCTCTTGTATCTCCCTGGCTCTTGCTCAAAACATGACAGGCAGCTTAAAACAAATACCCTGAAATATGCAGCAGGTAGAAACTGCGAACTACACAAAGATCTGTGACATAAGACTGCCTGAGAACAGCAAGCGAACAGTACAAACACCATGTAAATAATTCAAACAAGCTTGATCCTTGCAATGGCCAGAAAACTGTTAAGATATTACTGACTTTGCAACCAATAGGTTCTCAAATGACTCGCGCCTGGGCACAGCATGGCTCATTTGACACATGCTTCAGCATTGGCACATGCAGGTTTTAGCCAGGCATAGGATCATAGAATACTAGAACTGGAAGGGACCTTGAGAGGTCATCAAGTCCAGACCCCTGAATGTGTTCCTTTCAACAGTGTTTTATTTCTTTTGAATTCCTAGCTCCCCAGAAGTACCCACAAAACGAACTCTTTATGCGCTTTTCAAATCTTCTTTTGAACTCTCCTTTTCCACGATGCCTACAAAAATACTGACAAAGGTGAGGTTGCTGATGTTCTGAAAGCATTATGCTGACCAATATCTCATTGTTTCCTGCCAGGCTATCTATAGTTATCTGTTGTCTCTTACCTTGAACTTGTATTGTAAACTCTTTAGCTGTGTCTACAGAGTTCTGTCAACAGAAGTCACTATCGACAGATATTTTCCAACAGACCCTCTGTCTACAGAACACATCCACACCTAATACAGGCTCCCCTGTCAATGTCCTCTGTCAACAGAGAGCAGCCAGACTGCCTGGCCCTCTGTCTACAGAACAGCCAACTGAAGCTCTGCAAACAGGGAAGCCCGGTGAATTAGAAGCCCTCTCTGTCGACAGAGGTGGCTGACACAATCTGTCGACAAAGGTATTATGCCTCGAATGGTCAAGACAGAACTATGCCGGGAAAACCTGCTGTGTTCTGTTGACAGAGTAGTTGCAACAGAACGCATCTGTAGCATGGCCTCTTCTGTCAACAGAACTCTGTAGTGTAGACCCAGCGTAGTGGTGCTGACCCCCGCTACTGTAATACAGACAATATATATTTTTAAAAAATACATCAATCCTGAAACCAAATGACGTATTTTTCTTGGAATGCAAACCACAGCACCTAGTAGAAGTGATTCAAGTGCAATGGCTATAAAAACTATGCAGGATTAATAACTTAGCTCAAGGCAAATTACACTTGCTAGAGTCCTGTGTCTCAGTTAGCAGCTTCTGTTCCCTAGGAAGCATATGCCCCAGTGCTCCCTAAGGAGCTGGCTGCTGCTGACCACACGCTAAAGCTTAAATCAATGTTGAAATTGAATGAATTACTCATAGCTGGGCTCCAAGGGTTAAAAGGAGAAACATGGCAGATAACTAGATTACAGGAGGGCAGCAGTCACGACAGCAGAGATGCCAGCATCTGCAACCGAGAAGATTTATCGTTACTCTTTGATTCTGTGCAGCGGAGAGGACACCTCCACCACCAGCTTCACTTTGGTCCGTGACTTCCTTCCCACCAACAAGCAGCCAATGAGAGGTAGAGAAAGGGAAGGTGAGTGCCCGTGGGGGAGAGGGGGGAGGTTGGTGGGTCACATTCAATTCAGATAAGCATGCAACATTCAGACGCTTCTCCGAAATGCCCAGAACTCTGTAGCCAACAATATTTGCCTCGATGTCTCACACAGACAAGCTTTCTGGTGCTGTTTCCTGTCCTCATGGATTTCCAGCCTCTCTGGCAGGATGTCAGGGCTCTGCTTCTGCTCCTGGAGGGAGCTCTAGCTGCACTGAACTGCAAGACAAGGATTGGTCGGGGGTCAAGATGCCTCAGCAAGAAATCAGTTTGGCCTGCGGACAAGCAAACAGCAGGACAGCTCAGCTGTGGTGATTATGTAAGCGTACGTAAAATAGCATCCAACTTCATCACATGAAGTGCTTTTGAAACAGATGCCAGCCAAGTAAAGATGGGCAGCCCTGTTCCACACACCTCTTGGAAAGCCATAGTGAGTCCTAGATGAATTCACTCATGAGACCTTATGCCCGGCCCTGTGATACGGTGAAGCAAGTAGCAGGGTTTGTCCTGCCTGTATGAGATTTGTGTCTGACGGAACAGGACAAACGGGACTGTGATCCCAGCCTCTTGTGGACTAGAGCAACACCAAGAAAAGTATCTCAAAACACCTTACGACCAAACCACGTCTGCATCCCTAGCACCATGCTGCTCCATTTTCACGCACTTGCGATAAGCAGCAAGAGCCCACACTTAGCACTTTGCATAATGTCCAACAGGAGTATGCAGGTTGCAGTAAGTGAGCTCAAAGAGCAATCGAGGATTTGGTAGCTGTTTGCGGTCAGCATCGTGCAGCACCAGGTCCCTCACGTGGCGGTCACTCGATAACGAGGAGAACGTCTTCATGTCTCCCTCCGATTTGTGAGTCTGCGGACGGCTAACCAGCCTGATTCTGAAGCCGCAGGTCGGATCCCAGAAGGGGCAGGTGTTGGTAGCTGTTTGCAGGGACAGGGTGCAGGTTTTGCTGCTTTTTCTCCTTCTCCACCTCTCCTCAGCTGCACTGCGGTGGGACCTCTCCAGCTGTGCCACCTCCTCCTGGGCCACCGCTCTCCACTAGAGTCAGTCCTGGGCAAGGTTCTCCCACATATTGACACTGATGCTGCACCTTTCCACGTGGGCCTTCAGCATGTCCTTATATCGCTTCCTCTGGCCCTCTTCCGACTCCATCTGTTTTGGGAGGTGCTGCTCAGGCGTTTGGACCACATGACCCCTCCAGCAGAGTTGTTGGTGAATGGTAATAGCTTCGACGTTCGACTCTTCAAGGATGCTCGTGTTCATGCACTTACCCTCCCGAGTGATATTTAGGGTTCTCCTGAGACAGAGTGCTACTCGCCTAAGCGTACGCCCTATGGCAACTGGCCAATGGTGATGGAAGCAGGATTACGTGTGAACACCAGGGTGCTGACCCGGGCAAAAGGTAGCAAGACATGTAGGCATATAAATTTGGTAAGTCTACAGTTGTTGGTTGTTGGTAACGGTGTAAAAAGACAGGTTGGTAAAAGTTGTTGGGAACTGTGGTAAAAAGAGAGGTAAAATTCTCTGTTTGGACAAACCAAACATCTTTAAACATTGATGACATACCCAGCTTTATGAGTGGCACATATCGTGCTGGGATATGTATTGCCCCTTTAAATTGTATTTGGCTAACCCATATTGCAGTAAGTGTCCAACGCAGGGGAAATACCCTTCAGACTTTAAGCAAGGAGGACCTAGAAATCGCCAAAGTTGGTCCTCACCCAGGATTTATAAATCAGCCGATCGGGAATGTTACTGGTAGCAGGGGGAAGGAAGTTACTTTTAAATACCAACTAAAAGGGATAGCCTCATTGCCAACCAGTGGTTGGGTAAGAGTTAAACCCCAAAGAAAGATACCCAGAGAGCAGGGTGCAATTGCTTTGTGTCAGCCAACTCAACTCCTTTAATCCATGGGATTTCCTATGGAAGTTGGCAAGGGAAAGCTCACTGCGAGAATACCATAGATGAGGGAAGTCTAACTTTACATCACTTAGAATTTGAAGATAAAGGGGTATATGAAGTGTGTATTACAGCCACCTTTAATACAGGAAAAGGGGTTAAAAGATATGCAATCAACATTTATTATAGATTAAAGGTGCGCAATCCCCTCGTAGATTGTGATTATAGTGACTTTGAAAATGA
This sequence comes from Carettochelys insculpta, assembly GCF_033958435.1. Taxonomy (NCBI): domain Eukaryota; kingdom Metazoa; phylum Chordata; order Testudines; family Carettochelyidae; genus Carettochelys; species Carettochelys insculpta. The sequence continues at coordinate 28,609,937 of NC_134154.1, forward strand.
AAACTCAGAATGCCCTATAAGTAGACCTAGCCTAGCAAGTGGTCTCACAACCATGCCTATCTCTGGTGTTCTGTTTAATCAAGTTCAGTTTATGCACATCCCTGTGGTACTCAATTTGTCTAATTGGCAGGTGGGGGAGTTCAGTTATTGTCAGTATTCCGAAGTGTCTCCTTTCTATTCGGTACTCCTAATGGATAAAATCACTACTGATCAGCAGCGGGTTCGAGATTTAACAATGACCAGTTCTATTGATCCACCGATAAAGTCCCCTATATTCTGACATAAACGTAGTATAGACCCCCTTGGGGCATTAGGCACTATCTCTGGATTATTCGGCTCTGGCATGTCAATTTGGAATCGTGTAGACCTTTGGAAAATTTGTAAACACCTAAATCAGGTCCTTCAAGAGGAGGCCAATAATGTCCTAAGCCCTATGTTCCAGGGTATCAAGCGATTGTCTCAGGAAGATCGATTTACGATTTTTAATCTTAAAGATATAGCCCGACTTTTTAATGAGACCCAACATCGGCTTAACCAGCTGATCTTCCAGAATAATGATAAAGAACAGGATTTGTCTTTGGGGAAAGAAATTATATGTTTCGCTTATGGGGAATATGTAATTAACACTATTACTGAGACATTGGATGCCCTAATGCAAGGAAAAGTTCCCAATTTAATTAAGGATGAACAATTGTTAAATTGGTATTGTCCACAGTGTTTTCAAAAACGATGAAAAGAGCGAACTATTTGCCTGGCCATTTGTCCTCAGACCTCATTTGGTATTATGAGACGGATTGGTTCTGTGACCCCACACCCCGTTCGGGACATTTGTTCCATCCAAAAATCCTGTGTTGTGACCCAATCTTTATATGTATCATTCACAGTCTCACTGCCTGTGTTTGACCCTATAAGAGATGTTTATGATCGATTGGCAGCAGTCCAGTCAATAGGTCACCTCGAAGATGACATCTGCAAGGAGCGAGTGAACGTGCCCCCGCTGGTCGTATATTACCCGGACGCTCAAACATGGAAGGTGCCTCAGACGGCTTGTTGTTCCGAAAAGGGACCTCAGTTTATCTGCAGGTGTAGTGTGTTCAAAGCGGATACTCTCCTCTGTGGTCTACAGGGAGAATCACGTAACCAGGCGGTCGAATGCACAGTTCAACTTACCCGGTGGAAAACACCGAAGGAGAGGGTGACCTATGCTGGAAATGAAACCTTTTGTGTGGTCACAAACAGAAAGTTTTTCCAATATGGCTCTCTGGAGTGTTCGGTCACAAATCCATATTTTTGTTTCGACCCAAGACATGTTGCCTCAATTGGTGCTCAGGGAATCTTTCCTGTCCCTCTCTTTGAAAACACCACAACTATTGCATCTAATCTTTTGTATCAGGATGCGGTGGTGCGAAACACACCAACCTTCTTAGTTCATATTCCCCCACTAAATTTGGAAACGAAACAACTATTAAGCCATAAAGATACTCAGTTAATCCAGATTCTTAATGCTATGAATAAAGCCCAATGGGCAGTCATATAATTATTTGAAGAAGACAGCCCCAAGTTAGGATTTTTTGAAAACACCTTTAATTTTCGAATTGGTGTCATAATTCATGGAATAGCTATTGGGATTGTTATAATTATCATTGTTTATTTAAAGGCAAAAATTTCTTTTTTAGAAAACCAATTTTCACAGTGGTTGGAACCAAACAACTATATGAATCTGAATCCAGTTTCTCGTCGGGATGCCCCCTATAGAAATATTCGTTCCCTCCGTCCACTTAACATGCCTCTTTTAAGAATTAGAGAATGACGGAGTAGTTTTTAGATTAACCACCCCATCAAGGGGGGGACTGTTGCCTGTGCTTAGCTTATAGTATTAGAATTAGGGTAGATATAAGGAAGCCATGATAGTTTGGCTAATTGAGGCCTAGAAGAATTTATGCTTACTTTCTTTCCTGTCAGCAGAAATGCAAGGGGCCTGCCCAGTAAGTAGGGCATGAAGGGGGAAAAGCTTGGGCAAAGTATTTTTTATAAGTAGTTTTAAGATCAGGTCAGTAATGGTGCGTCATTTCAGTCTGGGCCATCTAAAAACACCTCTCAAATAGCAAAATATGCCCAAAGCATCTCTCACTTACAGGAAAGAATAGAAGGTCATCCGATATATTCAGGGGTCTCTGTAGGTATTCAAGATTCGATTATGTCAGACCCTAATTTAGTCAGCACAAGGGAAAAAGGGTATAAAACAATCCTTTGGGAGAACAGAAGGGCAGGTAGCGAACACCCAAAGCAACACATGTGAAGCTGTGCCAGACGGATCCGCACCAACGGGGTGCCTATCACCCCAACTCTTTCTCTCTCTCCCTCTCTCTCTGTCTCTCTCTACTTGTTATATTTTATTCTTGTTATTTCTTAGAACTCTTAGTTAACCTCTTCCTTTTCTGAACCACTGCAATAACTCCCTTTTGACAGGTGGAAGCGAGCTGGTCTCTGCTTCTAAAAAGTTCAAAAGAAGTCAGTGGACGGATGGAACAAATATTTCTATAGGGGGCATCCCGACGAGAAACTGGATTCAGATTCATATAGTTGTTTGGTTCCAACCACTGTGAAAATTGCATCCTGTTTGCTAGACATAGGCTAAAACCATAAGATTAATCAGTAAAACAAAAGGTATTGCTTAGTAATATTGTAAAGTAGGATCTTTGATTGTAATCTGAGTACTAACCGCAATATATTTTTATTGTAGTGTCTTGGCTAAGTGCTGCATATGTACTCTTGTACTATTAAATAAAGCATAGATATTGTTAAGATCATTGTCTGTGTTGTGACTGGGAATCCTGAAAACTCACCTTTGGTTTTGGCCTGAGGCTTTGCCTCAGATCTCACCGTTAACTCGGGGGAGGTGCGAACCTATAATCTTCACTTTAAGTCAGACTGGCGAGCCTTCCCAAATTTATATACCTACACATCTTGCTACCTTTCACCCAGTTCAACAGGTTTGGCGAGCCAGCCCGGAGTTTTTGTGGAATTTCCAGGTTCCTAGGAATTTTTGGAAGTCTAATTGGCTTTAATTACATCATTAGGCCTTAACTGCAGCACTGTAAGGGTCTACAAGGGACAAGAGCCACAAGACACAGAAGGAAGTTATCAACCTGTGCAGCGAGTCAGTTTGTGATGGCATCTGCCTTAGACGCAGCAACATTAAGTGGTTCTTCTTGTTGGGATGTCAAAGTACTGACATTAGCTTCACGTGAAACAAATGCCTCAGGTTCTTCACTGTAGGGACCGCTCATCATCTGGATGGCAGAACTTTGTGGCTTTTGTTGCTACTATCAGCGTGATAGGTGTTATGTTAAACATGTGCTTCTGGATCACTTGCAGAATCTCAACTTGCACCCTTCCAAACTGACTGGACACAGCAACATTGGTGCTGGAAAGATGCATGCAAGACCTGTGGCGTGCAAGCCTGCCTCAGAGAACAATCCCCTCTTGCATTGTACATGTACCACAGAAAACACTTGCTGGACCCCACTATCACATATTCCGTGAGAATCAATTTGGTTCACAACACACTGAAGGCAGGTCAAGAGACTGGGTCTTTTGTGAGTGCATCTCTAAAACAGATGCAGTGGTTTTTGGATGAACGTGACACCAACCAGATCAAAAGGAGCTTCCTTGTATCTGCTGGTCTCTGCATGAGGCATGTCTCTCAGCTGCCCTCACCACTTGCAAACTCTGGATCATCTACAGCCATCCAGACCACAGCTGCAGTGACACACATTTGCATCTATAGCTAGACCAATGGAGTCATTCAACTTTCCGGTCTGTAGTATTGTTTGCCAGGACAGCAGTATGCTACTCCATTGACAGTGCTCTTCAGAACGCATCTCATCACCTTCTGAGAGCTGGTCGGTGAGCCAGTGGTTTGATTTCATTGTCTGAGGACATAACAATAGGCTGCACCTATAATAAACTATTGGGAAATGTGTAGGCACTTGCTGGGTGAGCTGAAATAACTGTGTTAACACTTCCCATAGCTAGATGGCAGCCGCTCAGGAGAGAATCAAACCCCAGAGAGCCCACAGCTAGGTTTTTTTGTTACTCCTAGCGGTGCGCGTTCACACGTGCCTTGGCGCACATAAAAACATATTCCACACATGGATGGAAAAGATTACTGGGAACATTGCACTTCAACCTAATTACCCCACTTTGAGATTGCTTAACTGCCCAGCTGAATGATGGAGCGTGTAACCCTCTGCCTAAAAGCCTGGTGTCTCCTGCCCAACAAGCTAGCCGGGCTGACCCCAGCTTGGTGGAAGGCGACAAAGAGTAAGGCCATACTGCTATACCTAGAACTGGCCGATGCAGAGCTTTGGAGGCATTCCAGGACTGCAGTGTGCAGCTGTGACATGAGGGATAGGGCAGAAACCACTGTGATGCTCTTCCCCAACATCCACCATGTCTGAAAAGCGCTGCCTGGCACACCAGCTTTGTTCACATTCAGCTGCTGGAGGTGTTTGTGATGTTACTGGTGATAGACACACACCTACCAGGGCTGGCAACAGTGAACATCCACCACGATGTGGCCGTTGACACCAAAGAAGCATTGCTGAGCTTTGATGCAAGAGGCATGCAAAGAACCCAGCTGCTCTGCCAGGACTGGCCACGACAAGTGCGCCTTAGGTTTCCACTTGTGTTTTAATTTTATCAGTGTCCAGCCTTAAAATCTCGCTTTTCCCGGTCGTTAATATTCAATTACAAGCTGTGTTGTTATCGGCATCGTGAGTTTGGGTTTTTAAATACCTCTTTTGCTGCTAAGGGTAAGAGAAGAAGAGCATGCGTGTGATAAGTTGAAGTGAGAGGAGTTCTGTTGTTCACACGTTGTTAAAAATTCCTCAGGCCTCACCTCAGGGCTGAGTCCACTATGCATAAATAATGCTGCTGTTCCTTGAGGTTGTTATCTCTCCCCATTCCTCCTGCACTGAGCTAATGACTTTACCCTTCCATTTATCATTACAAGCTGCTTGGATCAAACAGGGCTCCTGGAAATTGCTACTTCATTTCCTTGTTTATTCAGTAAAGGAATGTTACGTATTTCAGAAGTGCCCTCAGTTATTTCCCAGCACCCCGACCCCATTTTCTAACACTCCAACCTCAGATCAATAAATTAATTCAAAATTATCTGACGAGCACTCAGCCTGTAATTTATTTTTCAGAAGTGTTAATCTAATTCATCCTGAATGTTATGCCTTCGGGACTGTTGTGAATTAGGGAGCTATTCAAGACATTTCTCCGTTACTTAGGCAGAAAACAACATCAGACTGAAAATAAAGTCAAGTTCTTTTGAAAAGAATGTTTTCAGCGACTCAAAACACGTTCCATTCTAATTGATGTGCTGGATTCTATATTCACCCGTTCACTCTGGGGCCCATCCCTTTGCAACTCACTTCTGTCTTTCATAACAGCTATGAAAGGAAGCTTACTGAAAGCCTTGATGTGATGTGGCTTTTATTGTGATCCAAAACCATTCTTATCCAGGGACCAACTTCTGTATTAGCTGTAATCGACTCCCAAAACACCAACTGATTTCAATTTAGTCACTAGGAAGATGTGTACTTGAAATTTCCGCTAGTTCTGGGAAACTTCAAGAGTTGCAACAAATAATTGAGAGCGGCTCAACTGGATGAGGACCCCAAAGCCTCATGTGAGTTGCTGCTCAGCGTGGCACGGCAGGATTTTCACCGAAGCAACATGGGACAATAATATTTTTAGTGCATAAAATCTGGAGTTTATAAAAGCTACAAAGCAATTAGTTCCAGATTGCTCCTCTTCCTCCTACTTTCTTGGAAAGCTATTATTAAATGTGTACAGATATGAGGATGCAAACTGCAAAAATCTCAGTTGGCACCACACAAAGCTCTCATCTTTGGGGTAAATGGGTACCTGAAAAATGGAACTTTTGCATTCAAAACCAATTATTTTCCATAATTTTGATTTTTTTTTCCAAATGGGAAATTTGTCAGAACAGAGATTTTCTTCCTCGTTTCCACTTCAACAAACCAGCATGTCCTGATGAACAAACATGGTGTCAGAAATTCCCAGCCACGACTGCTCCTGTGCAGGCAGCACAAGAAGGCACTTTCTAGCCACCACCTATCCCAGTCCTTGTCATAGACCTCACAGGAAATAAATGCAGCACCCTTAGGATCTGACTGGTGCCATACGAGAGAATTTGCTGGACCACATGAGGTCAATACCTGCACTTCCATTGCTTACTGGGCTCTCAGAAGACATTTAGGGGTAAATTAGAGCTAAATAACAGCAAAGGACATTGAGAGCCAGGACAAGTGTCTGTAAACAAACTTTATGGGACCACAGGAAACTTGGCCACACCCATGATAAGTAGCTGTCCAGCTAACTAAAATCATGCAGGCCTATGGATGTGGCTGGATAAGAGAGGGCTGGACAACAGAAGTTCAACCTGTACTGGAATCCTGACTTGTGAATTATTTAATTTGCTGCTGTTTCACATTGCAATGCTTTGGCCCTGTGTCACATCTGTTTGCTTCCATAGGTAGAACCTGTAGGCAGTAGCTCTGTACCGAGTAGGTTATTTTCAGTCTTTATATTTATCTCTTTAAAAGGACAGCAGTGCAATGGACAGCAAGCATCTCTCCAAAGATCTACCTGATTGTACAAGCAAACAGAATTCCATAAGACTCTCTGTAGCAGCAGCATCACCACTGGTTGATTCTCAATGATATTACCAACTCTACAGACAGAATCATTTAGGAGTACGTTGTTCTGGATTTTAGTTTACATAGGGTTCAATTCGGCCACCCCGGGAAAGAGAACAACAACTGTTTAATCGTGCGCAGTACCAGTATGCAAGGCGTGAAAGAAAGTCTCTCAATCTGATCATTTTCCACCGTTTGCTCTGTTATGTGCTGCACTCCTGTGGGCTATACAAGGTACCTGGCTGAGTCATTTTAACTTTTGTCTCGAGAATTCAGGTACTGCCAAGCAACATCTAAAAGCAGCCACACATCCTCCTCTGCCACCTGGAGGGATCCCTCCATGGACGCTGGTGAGCACCGCCAAGGCCCTACTGTCCTTTCCGTTCTCTCCTTCCCGTGCTGACTAAAGTGAGAACTGATTGACTGGCTGAAGAGTGCAGACCAGTGCCACCGGCACCACTTCGGCATAGCAGCCAGGCAATTTACTGGCAGCTCAGGGAGAGCCCCTGGCACACCTCAGTTGGTGCAGAGCTCGACAGAACTCCAGTACAGACAGATCTCCAGGCACGCATGGAGCCATGAATGCCATTATGGGCTCTCCTGACAACTCCAGCACATCCTGAGCACCAAGGAAACGCCCGGAGCACAAATGCATCTGGGCACTTCCCAAACTTGGGGCACTGAAGCCTCGGACCCTGGGGAGCAGCAGGTATAAAAAAAGAGGTGAAGGGAACTTTTTCGAGCCTCATAAGCAGTTTGGTGAGAGCAGGAAGGGAAGTAGGAGTCAGTACTAGTTAAAACTGCGGTGATGGGTTTGGGCTGATTCTTATTTTGCCCAGAAAAGGTCCCCCTGGTGGGGCAGAAGGGCAGGGAACTCTGGCGGTGGGGGGAGGAAGGACAGGGGTTTCACGCACGGTGTAGAGGAGGGTTATTAGCTTGTTCATCCATGCAGCTCTCGTGCACATGTATCTCTGAGGACCCACGCAGGGAATGAAGACCATCCCTAACACTAGTGGGCTAGTTCGTGGGCAACTGTCTGCCAGATAGGCACATGTGCCGGTAAATTTGCCGTGCTTGCAAAACCGATCCTCCACCAGCAGCACATGGCAGGTGCTTTGTTGAGAAGGTGTTGAGGGGAGGAAGGAAGGCAGGACCAGAAACACTCAGGGCACATGGAAAGGAGGCTCTACCCCCCCGTCTCGTATCACCACAGACGTCCAATAAGCTTCAGCAAAGCCCCAGAGCTTGACAGGCTGGCACTGGGCACCAGGCGGGAGCCGCACTGAGCTTGTGACTGGCTCTGGAACCCTGGCACAGAGACGTCAGCCCTTCAGCTCCTCCTGTCTGTTGCATTGAGAAGGCGGCTGGGCCAGTGACCGGCCGGTCGGGTGGCAGAAGAGGAGACACAGAAGGCCTGTGCTGAAGCATGGGGGTAAGTAGACAGCTCTGGCAGCTGGCTGCACTGCCTGAGTTCTTAGAAACACACATCTCCTCTCAGTGTTGGCGGTGTGGCGAGGCGGAGGAGGCAGGCACTGGGATAGGCCCTAGGCGGCCCCAGTGACAGGGAATAACAAACACGGAAAGGAAAAAGGGCCGAGAAGGAACTGGAGAGGGGCCCCGCTGAGCCAGTCCAAGGACTGTGCTAGAATCTGGAAGCTGAGAGGAGGATGGGCATTGAGCTATCAGGCCCTACTGGGAGGGAATGCAACACACAAGGTTATTGCCTATTCTCAGCGGTGGGGGGGTGGGACCTGAGGGATATGAGGAGGGACCCCAGCACCACTGATGTCCACCTCCCGCCCAGCACAGACTATGCACCAGAAACAGCCTGCAACGAACAACAGCTCTACCGAGCCTGCCCGTAGCCGTCCCCACTGCCTGACTCGCTGCTTCCATAGGCCCCCAGCTCTCCCAGGGCAGCCTCCTGGGGTGCTGCCGCAGCAGAAGCCAAGGGCTGAGGGAGGCGCCCGGTTGCAGGGTCAGAGCAGAGGAAGTTTGTGGCAGTGCTGGCTGCAGTGCCCTCGCTTCCTTCAGGAAGCGCACGAAATGCACGTGACCCTGTGATTTCGAGAGCGTGGGTGTAGCTAGGACATGCGGTGGGAAGGCAGGGCCACAAATCCGAGCCCTGCCCTAGAGACTCTTGAGGAGAGATTCCCATGGCTTTGTGCTATGGGGCTCCACGAAACAGCATGCCAGCATAAGAACATAAGAACGGCCATACTGGGTCAGACCAAAGGTCCACCTAGTCCAGTATCCTGTCTGCCGACAGTAGCCAATGCCAGGTGCCCCAGAGGAGGTGAACCGAAGACAATGATCAAGCAATTTGTCTCCTGCCATCCATCTCCTGCCTTCGACAAAAGGCTAGTCACAGCTCACTGGGCTTCCCTTGGAGGTGGGTTATCTTCCCGAACAGCCTGGGAAGTGCTGATGCAGCATCTCTGCTGTCATGGAAACCGGGACATGGGGCGCCTTGTGTGGGATCCACGCACCTTTCTCTCTCTCGCCAGCGGAAAGAGGGCTCATCCGCCTCAGAGGCGGGGAGAGATTCTGCTGCGGCTTGGGAGCCAGGGGCCAGAGCAGAGGGCTCAGCCAAGATCCCCCAGAGCTTTGTGTGCAATGGACAGCAGGAGCTAGACTGGCTTTTTATCCCACTCAGAAGGGCATATGTTCGCTTGGTCAAGGACCCTCTGAGGGTTCTGTTCCGAGCCTCCCCCCCGCCCTGCTGCAGAATGAATCCCAAATGAATTGCAAGTGAGTGCACAGCTTGATCCTTGGGAGATCTCTTCAGAAATGCTGGCGGCTGTTGGGCTTCGAGGTTGTTTCTCGCGGCTGCCGGCGCTGTTCAGAGATCCCTGATGGCGCCCATGCAACAAGCTGCAGGACTGTGCCGGAAACCTCGGCGCGAACGCCCAGGGTGCTCAGCTGTGGCTACCAGCGTTCTGCCATGGATATGCAACAGCACCTGAAACGGACGTGCACTGGTTCAGCCCCAGCTCTTTGCCATTTGTCACCATTTGTATGAGAGCTAAAGGGGAAGGGAAACCTCGGCTTCTGCTTTCAGACACCCCACAGTAACACCAGCCTCCCACGTCACGGTTCTACAGGAAGTTCCTAGTGCTTAGCAGACATTGACTGAGCCCCACTTCCCCCCTGGGCCCACTGCCCATTTCACAGAAGGGAAAACTCCCAGCCCTAGAGATGTTAAAGGGCTTCCAGGTTTACAGGGCATGAGAGGAACAGAAAAGGAAGAAGCCAGAAGTTCTGGGCTCCGCTGCAATAGATCCGCTGGAAATGGCTCTTCCTGCTTCAGTTCTCCCCCTGCTTATGCAGCTGGCCAGCGATTAGCTCAGCTGCCCGGTGGAGCTATGCTTCTGATTTGGATCTCCAGGCCCGAAGGAAGTGCAGGGCCATCTGGCAGCAGGCCAGGCATCAGCAACCAGGTTTGCAAACCTATTCCAGCTCAGGGAGGTGAGAGACCTCTTCCTCCACCACACACGTTCCCTTCCCCGCTGGGGTCAGCGTCAGTCCACATTGGCCGCGGCGGTGTTCCCCCAGCCTCTTCAGCATGGGCTGCCTTTGGTCCAGGTAAGAAAGTCATGGCCCATTTGAATTTATTGTACAAGTTAGAGCCAGGTATCACAGCCACAGCTGACGCTATCAGAGCCCCCTTCGCCAAAGGCCTGGCCAAGGCAGGGAGGGAATTCTCAGCCCCCCCACCGGGCCTGAATCCACTCCAGTTTCTTTGCTACACAGCATACTGCACCTTCCCCCTCTCCCTAAACCCCGTAATTCTGCCTGGCTGCAGGCATCACGACCGCTCAGCCAGGAGACGCCAGATAAAGCCAGGCAGCCGTCTTTGAATATCCCTGCCATGAGCATCCCAGTTCTCAGCCCGGGCCTCCCAGCCCACTGCGGGCAGCATGAGACATGGATGTCGGTTCCTGCAGGTCAGAACTTGGCACAGTGATGCCAGTGGACTAACACGGACCCCGTAGGAGCAGCGGCTGGCACAGCAGGGCAGGGAGGGGCAGAGGGCCCTTTCTCTCCACAGCCAGGGGGAGGAGAATCCATCCCAGCCCCAGGTCCAACCCTCCCTCTGAGCCCAGCCCTTGAGCTAGTGCCACCAGCCACAAGCCAGTTGTCCTGCGCTGCCCCATAGCAGTCACCACGCTCCAGCCGTGCTCCCTGTAAGCTCAGCGCTTGGCCAGCCACCCAAGGGAGATTCAGGCGCTGCCCAGCTGATGCGCAGTGCTCCCACCGCCGGCAGCGTGTGTTTCTGTTGGCGGTGCACAGCTGCGCATGCCTCGGCGCGCTTAACAAAATTTATTCTGCACATGGATGGGGAAAAAGGAGATTCCAGCCCGGAGCACCAAGAGCCAGGCACCGCGCCAGGCTGGATAGCCTCTCTGCACCACAGGCAGCTAGCTTCCCACTGGCCCAGCCATCACCACCACCACCTGGCTGCTGCTGCTGCTGCTGGACACTTGGCCATACAGGAAACCGCTGAACTGACAGGGGGTGCTAAACAAGCGGGTAAGGGGGAAAGGCTCATCCCAACCCTCCCCTGAAAGCGACAGAACCAGAGCTGAGGAAAGAAACCTGTCGCACCCTGGCATCAGTCAGGGGCAAGTATGCCCCCCACCCTGCAATGCCAGGGAGGGTGACGCATGCACCCCTCATGGCACAGCATTTAGCAGGGTGAGGTGTACACCCATCAGCTGCTGCGCCCAGGAATAGGGGTGCACATCCATCCAGGTTCTGGAGCTCCTGTCCTGGCCCTGAAGTATCTTCATGGGGTAACGAGTCTGGCTCTGCCACGCTGTCTGTGGGGCAGTTGCAGCTCTGTCAGTCCCAGGACATTAGAGACTAGGCAGGGTGGGAGTGGAGAGGTAATATATATCTGTCATGGGACCCGCTTTCTGTGGAGAGAGAAACAAGCTTTCAGCTCCACCACGCTCTTCACAGGGAGCTCTGAGGAACCCCTGGGACCCTGAGAAGCCCAACGGCAGTTGGTCCAGTGACAGAGATCACCTCACCTGCCTTGTCTGGCTCTGACAGGCAGGCAGCAGAGTACCCGGGCAAAAGGCAGCTCAGGTTTTGCACCCAGTAGAGGCAGTGATTGCAGGGCTTCAACCCCCATCCCCAGTTTTCTGCCTGGGCCCTCTGTGTAGGGACAAATGCCCTTTCCAAAGCCAGAGCCTTTTTAATGAGACGCTACAGCACTAAATGGCGTGTCTCCATTCCTCATCTCCTGACACAGTCCCAGCTCTAATGAGATTCTCCCTGGCTAACGCATTTTAGCAGCAGCCAATCTGAAAACTCATATTCTGATCCAGCAATGACTTGCGCTATGCAGAGAACAAGAGGCGGAATGGCCCCCAAGAGAACCGAGCTCCATTTTCCCAGCACCGTGGGGGAAAAGCAGGTAATCGAATCGACGCAGGGACATTTCCCTAGTGCCTGCCGCGAACGCAGCTGTCAAACGCTTTTGCATCAGACTAATATTGATGATGGAGATACCAGCACGCCGGAAAAAGCGGAGGGTCCTTGAAATGGGAAGAGGCACCACGCGGCCCTCTGCTGCTGGGTGAATTCCCTCTAGCCTTTCCGAATAATGCAATGGGCAGGGAACAATGCCTCTGAACAAAGGTCTGACTGGTCAGCGTAGTCAATCTGGCAAGATGAAAACCCTGGATAGCAAACCACCCTAGTGCAACTTTCCTAAGACCCATCCTTATACACAGTCACCTGACCATGCGACCATTTCTCTGAGATGCTTTGGATCCAGACGAACTGGGATTAGGATTCCTGGGATCTATTCCTAGCTCCGGCCAGGACATGCCCTGTCTCCTTGTGCACGTCACTTTCCTACTCTACATTTCAGTTTTCCCACCTGAGAAATGGGAATAATGCCCTCCTTTATAAAGTGCTTTAAGATCTTTGGATGAAAGCCTTCACTAGCCACCAAGATTTGCTATGGTCATGCTTAATTACTCCCAGAGTTGGAGAGGAAACAGCAGCAAGATCATGGGTCTTACAAGAAGGAGGGAGAAAAAATATTCTCCTTAGCTTCTGAAGATAGAACAAGAAGCAAAGGGCTTAAGTTACAGCAAGCGAGATTTAGGTTGGGCGTTAGGAAAACCTTCCTACCTGTCGGGGTGGTTAAGGCCTGGAATAAATTGCCCCAGGAGATTGTGGACTCTCCACCATTGGAACAAAACAAACAAGCAGTCCTGCAGCACCTTAAAGACTAACACAATCATTTATTAGGTGAGGAGCTTTCGTGGGACAGACCCACTTCTTCAGATCTAGAGATATGCCGTTTCCAGTCCAGCACTGATGGTTTTATAACACAGAGATCCAAAAATCAAAAAAAAAAGGAAAGAAGAGCTGGCCAATCAGATACATAGGACTGAAAGCAGGTGGGACAAAGGGATGGGAGGAGGGGAATTGAAATACAAAGTGTCCTACCTGAAATCACCACAAAATACTGAAGGGCGGGAAGCTGTCTTTGTAATAGGTATCAGAGCGGTAGCCGAGCTAGTCTGTATCTTCAAAAGCAACAAGAAGTCCTCTGGCACCTGATAGACTCACAGATATTTTGGAGCATGAGCTTTCGCGGGCAAAGACCCCCTTCAAGACCCTTCAAGGCGTCTTTGCCCATGAAAGCTCATGCTCCAAAATATCTGTGAGTCTATCAGGTGCCAGAGGACTTCTTGTTGCCTTTGTAGTGCGAGAGGGAATTGCTATTTCTATTACACGTTACAAAGACAGCTTCCCGCTCTTTGATATTCGTTGTGATCTGAGGCAGGACGCTTAGTACTTCCCCCCCCCGCTCCCCGATTTCAGTCCTACGTATTTGATTTGTCAGCTTTTATTTCATTTTTCTTTTTAATCTCTGTGTTATAAAAACATGAGCGCTGGACTGGAAATGGCATATCTCCAGCTCTGAAGAAGCAGGTCTGCCCCCAGGAAAGCTCATCACCTAACAATGTATTGCATTAGTCTCTAACGTGCGACAGGACTGCTGGTTTGCTCTGTTAGAACACAGACTGACCCGGCTGCCTCTCTGTTACTATCCCTCATGGGAGATATTTAACAGCAGGTTAGACAAACACCTGTCAGGGATGGTCTAGACAGTGCCTGGTCCTGCTGGGAGGGAAGGGGACTGGACCTGATGACCTCTCGAGGTCCCTTCCAGTTCTATGTTCTATGATTCTGTGTTCATTACCAAGCTAGGTACTAGCCCCACAACTGAGCTAGGTACAGGGAAGGTATATGGTGACAAAGCGAAAGATCAGCTACTGCAGAGAGGTTCACACAGAGCAAAGCCAGAACCAAGGTAGCGTTTACCAGGTAAGCTTAGTACCTGAGCGAGAGCCTGAGCCTTCCTCCACTGGGGCCAGGGTGGTGAATGGCATCAAGTGTCACCAGGGCCTGAGAAAACCAACAGCAACGTCACTGCAACTGAGTCAGCTGACCTAGCCCAGCCAGGGGCATTTTACCGCAGTGCAGCCCTACCCAGACCCACCCACACAGCGGGACGGCGGCCTGGCATTAACGTGCTTTGGTTCTAGCTGCATACAGGTTCTGCAGAACCCTGAGAAAATACTCTGATCTCAACAGCCTCCGGACTGCTGTTTCTCCCCTTAAGGAGAGGAGGGACAAAGGGGCGGTATCAGACTCTCAGAAATGCCTGTTTTCTTGCCACGACATTCAGGCAGTTTGCATCGACGTGGAGGGGCTGGGGCGGGGGAGCAGTGAGAAACGCATAGGCTCTCCCCTCACTGTCCACCTTGCACATTTCTCCTTCCACTTCGCACCTACTGATGCTGCGCTCGGCACAGAGGGGAGACAAATTGCAGCGATGCTGCCAAGCTATTTAGTCTGAGAACGGACTGGAAATCGTTAGAATGGCAGAAAACGGGGGGTTGTTTGGAACTCCTTGTTGATTTTACCAGGGAAATCCGGCCATGGGAAATTCAGCTGCGAATGGGGTACAGATTATCTGGCCCTGCCACTCTTGTTCTCTCTCCCCCTTAGGTGCTGGAACTACAGGTGTGTGAGAGGTGCTGCGACAACCCCTGGGTTGAAGCGATTGCCATTATATACAGGGTTTACAGGGTGGCTCACTGGCTCTCGGCATGAAACAAATTGTTCCTGCACCCATGCTCTCGCCCTGCCAGGTGAAAGCGGGTGTGCGGTAGCTTTCCATTCGGCAAAGGAGACCGTGGAAGCAAAGCTGAGTCACTCTGCACATGGTCCCCTCTGCCTGTTCTCAGACGGGGTACAGGGCACGCCTGTCTCAGACTGGGCTGGGATTTCTGGTTAATGTGCATCTGGTCACATTCGCTGGACTCCGTCATGTGCGCGGCTAGACAGAAATGGTGCCCTGTTGTGCTTTGTGCTGGAGAAATCTCAACCAGGCACAAGGAGGCTATGGGGATGCCCTGTCCTGCAGAGGGAATTCCACAAGCGAGCATGAAATCTGGGCACACCTGTCGTGCTGGGGGGATGGAAGTTCAAAGAGCCAGAGTAGTAAACATAGGGTGGTTTCAACAGCCATACATTACAGCAATCTCTGCAACCCAAATGGCTACATTGGTTTCATCTCTGCCCAGTCAGACCCACCCAAATGAACATGATTCCAGAGGTACCCATGTTAGTCTGTTTCAGCAAAAACAAGGAGCCCAGGTATTGTGGAATAAGCTTTCATGAGCTGCAACTCATTTCATCAGATGTTTTCACTTCATGCATCTGGCAAAGTGAGCTGCAGCTCATGAAAGCTTATGCCACCATAAAACTATTGGTCTTTAAAGTGCTGCTGGACTCCTGGTTGTTTTATTAAATGATGATCACCCATCCAGTTCTCAGCTGAGTAGTAAATATTATTTTAACATCATTTGGCACAGATAGAGTCACTGGCCACTTTGATGTGATAACATTGTGATGGGGCTTTCTGCTAACTCAGTAATCAGCATATCTCAGGTTAACAAGCCCCTCTGTCTGCAGAGGGATTTAGCTCAGAGAACCCTGATAAGCAGGATGCAAAACAGCCTGGCCAAGCTGATGTCTGTGTACCACAGTGTCAGCCTGGGCTGTCTGCTGGATTTCTGCAAGCAGCAGTGACCCCCTGTGGGCCTTTGAAACGTTGCACACTTTTCCCAAGAGTAGGGCCAGCTGAGAGAAGAGAGGCACAGGTCACCTCCCTTCTCATTGCATACACACCCCGGAAGGTCTGCAGACCAAATTCTCAGCTGGCGTAAGCAGGCACGACTCTCCCAATGCAAGGCTAACGTAACCAGCGGAGGAGCTAGGTCTCTGACTTTCCCCAGCCGGTTTGCTGTCAGCAGCTGTGTCTACACGTGCACGCTACTTCGAAGTAGCGGCACTAACTTCGAAATAACGCCCGTCGCGGCTACATGCGTCGGGCGCTATTTCGAAGTTAACTTCGACATTAGGCGGTGAGACGTTGAAGTCGCTAACCTCATGAGGGGATCGGAATAGCGCCCTACTTCGACGTTCAACGTCGAAGTAGGGACCGTGTAGACGATCCGCGTCCCGCAACGTCGAAATTGCCGGGTCCTCCATGGCGGCCATCAGCTGGGGGGTTGAGAGACGCTCTCTCTCCAGCCCCTGCGGGGCTCTATGGTCACCGTGGGCAGCAGCCCTTAGCCCAGGGCTTCTGGCTGCTGCTGCCACAGCTGGGGATCCATGCTGCATGCACAGGGTCTGCAACCAGTTGTCGGCTCTGTGGATCTTGTGTTGTTTAGTGCAACTGTGTCTGGGAGGGGCCCTTTAAGGGAGCGGCTTGCTGTTGAGTCCGCCCTGTGACCCTGTCTGCAGCTGTGCCTGGCACCCTAATTTCGATGTGTGCTGCTTTGGCGTGTAGACGTACCCTCGCAGCGCCTATTTCGATGTGGTGCCGCGCAACGTCGAAGTTGAACATCGACGTTGCCAGCCCTGGAGGACGTGTAGACGTTATTCATCGAAATAGCCTATTTCGATGTTGCTACATCGAAATAAGCTATTTCGATGTTGGCTTCACGTGTAGACGTAGCCAGCACCTGTCTGATGCATGTTTTGGGCAACCAGTGGCAGCCCATGGACTTCTCACTTCAACAATTAGTTTGAGGTCTCGGTAGCCACAAATGTGATTGATGGCCTCCCTTGCTGCATTGTTCATGTAAGTCAGATGGCATTGCTGGTGCTCCCTGATTGGACAACCTAACCTTTCCAAAGAGGACTAACTCAGTCAGCAGAGCTGTGATTTCCTCACCCAGCAGGTGGGACACACAGTAAAGAAGCAGGATGTTGCGACTCAGAGCAGCAAACCACCTCCCTTTTCCACTCACGTTAGGAAGAGCATGCGATTGGCTCCATCCCTGGAAGAGGTGGCCTAAGCAGCAGCCTGGGAGCCAGGAATGGGTTGTGCCAGGCCTCTTACCGGCCAAGGGAGAGGGGAATTCAGGGCATGGGAATCTGAGCAGGCTCAGTCATGCAGGACGCGGAGCGTGCAGGGGATGTCCTCATCCCTCTTCCAGTTGCTGTCCTCACCGCCTGGTATGGGACAGAGTTGGGTGTGAGATTCTGTGTCAGTGTCACAGTACTGGGCACGCGCGCACACACACACACACACAAAATGCCTCATCCACCTCCTCACAGCTACTACTTTCATTTCGGTTTTCTCCTGGCTCCTCTGCCAACAGCTCCGTACCCCAGACTGTGCCTGGCAGTGCCCCTTGGGCAAGTGGCTGGTGAACACGCTGTCATTCCCGCGGTGCTGGCAAACACCCAAAGAGAAGGGCCCTGCATGGCACCAGTGAAAGGGGGGGTAGGCTCCAGGGCAGCACCCCAAGTCCTGCCGCAGTTAACCTCTCCCATTGCACTCCAGACTAGAGACAGATTCCCACCTGGGGGTGGCCAGGGATGGTGTTATTGTCATGATTTGTTATTCGCGTCAGGCAGGGACCAGCTCCTCCCTCTGCCCCCGCCTCGGTGTTGTACAACTACAGAACCAACCAGCCCTGCTCCGCAGAGCTGACAGGCCCCACCATCACTCGCTTCTGGAGTTTAGGCCTGAGGCAATGGAGAGGAATGAATTCCCATGCAGCGTGAAGTGCTTGCAATCTGGGTGTAGCTCTTCAGACTGGCCTGTGCCCCCCTAGGGAGATGACATGGCTGTGGAGTACGCCATAGCAGGGCAGAAACCCCAGCAGGAGCAGGTGGGGTTCTCCCTGGTGTGTGACCTCCTCAGTGCCCACCCACCCTCACACACACCCCAGCCGCCTCCTGTGCTCGGAGCAGCAGGTTTGTTTTCCTGACAGCCTGGCTGTTCATCGGCACCGTGTTTTATCCTTATTCTGCATCCCTGCGCTGAGCTGCTCTTGTGAGGCTGGCAGGGGCTGGCTCCCCGAGGGCTACGTCTCAGGCCTCTCATTGTATGTCACTCTGTTATTCAGGCGGCTTGTTCTGCAAGGACAAAGGGTCAAAAACGTTCCGGTCTCTTCTGCGTTTGGGTTAAACTGCAAGAAAATGCGTTTGGCCTTGAGAGCAGAGAAGAGCAGGACCGGGGAACTAGCCCATGCAGCTGTAAAACTGCCTGGAGAAGAGCAAGTAAGGCCACCTTCATCTGAAGCTGGGGAAATGCTCTTTGCTCCTTAGCACTGCTGGCAGGACCACGGCTTGAGTTCCTCCCACACACCAACTCACCAGAACAGCCCTCAGAACCATTCAGCCCAAAGTGGGTCTGACCCACCAAAGCTCATGACCTATGCAATTTGTTAGTCTTTATGGTGCCACGGGACTGCTTGTTATTTGTGAAGCTCTGGAGTAACATGAGTGTGGTGTGGCAGCTTTGGGGCACAGCTCCCCCGATTCTTCCCCATCCTCTCTCCGGCCTGACTTGGTGGAGGGGTTTGTGTGGCCAGAATCACTCGAGGGGCAGCGCAGACTAAGGAGTTTGGTCTTCTCTCTTTCCCCTGTGCTGGCCCAGGAAGGGAGCAGCTCACCAAACAGCAAGCTGGTGTCTAACTTGAGGGCTGCCATGAGCTTCTGAGGCAAATCATCTGCCAACAGGCACGGGACCCACCACGCTGGAGAAGGAGCTTTGTCCCAACAGCAAGAAACCCTCAGAGCCAGGTGGCACCCTGGTAAAATCATCTGTGTCCTGCCCACTCTATCTGGCGCCACCCCCGGTGGCGTTACAATGGCACTTACGAATGTTCCCTCTGTGGAGGCATCCCAGGGGACATATTCCAACGCTGGGAAGTTGCAGTCACAAACATGGTTGTAGCCCAGTTGCGTTCTTCAGCTCTGTGCTATCAAGCACACAACATGAGAGACCCCAGGTACGACTGGTCTCCCTGGAGGTGGCACAGCTGGGACACAACCATGCCCCAAGCCCTGCCACAGCCTGCGTCAGACCGAATCAGACCACGTGGCCGTGGGGATAGAGACAGAGCATGTGCAATGACCGTGAGCTGGGGCAGGGTTCCAGTTTTCCACTCATCTAGGCTCTCACCCCACCTAACACAAGCCATAGATGTCCCAATCTCTGAACCTAGGCCAAAGATAGAGACCTCCTGCACACAGCGCAGCGTTCCTTGTAAACTGAGACCCTTGCGTGGCCACTCAGGAGTGGCTGAAGTTCCCTCCTCCGGTTGATTAACAGAGCATCCACACCCGAGTCTCCTTTTTTGCCTCCTGGTGGTGCACATTTACAGATGCTTCGGTGCACATAAAAATTATGCCACATATGGATGGAGAAAATCCACACATGGGTGGAAAAGATTAGAGGGAACATTGATACAGGTACTGGCAGGTCATAGAGAAACACATGTAGCTCTCTCGAGGTCCCAGAGACGCTGCTAGAAACACAAGCCAACAAATGAGAAACAATACTCCCAGATCAATAAAGCGCTGACCCCTTGTGACCACCGCTGTTTATACCGCTGTCAGCATGCCTCCTTTGTACAAAAGCCAGGGTGAAAATGGAGTTGCTGTATACACAGGCCCAGGGGTAAAAGACCTCCTTGCTGGCCTGATAAAATCCACTGACATCCATAAATATTTCAAGGCAACTAGTTTTCATCTCTCTGGTTCAATAACTGGAGCTCTTCCTGCTGCAGAAAAGTTGGGGAGGATTAGAAAGAAAATAAAAAAGTTGTCATTCAGGCACAGCAAATAATTCTGCTGATATTGGACTTGAAGGGGAATAGAGGGATTTCTATAGATTATTTGGCCCTTTCTAGATTAAAAGCTTGTTAGAGTCAAAAATAATATTATCAAATAACACTGGCCTATTCCTCCCATTCATTTCGTAATGCTATTACCTCGGAGATGTCTTTGAAATGCATAGCAGATTACAACATGTATACAAGTTAATACTCCCCGTGCCTTACAGCTAGGATATACATCCTGTGTCAGGGCAGCGTATAAACACAGGCTCACATCTTGCATGAGGCTTTCCACCTCACAAAACCCAACAGGGTGGATTCCACCACACTTGCACGCAGATGTCCCCCTGCGTGATTGAGGATTGAAGATCCGTGTGTGCTGGAGCAGGAAGCTGCATGAGATTTGCCCTGGGTGGCTAAAATAATCATGTACGAGATGTCAGTGCTTTTAAAATCACCAGTCGCCCACTTCTGTTTGGGTGCCATTTGGGTTTTAAAATTCATGGGTTATGGCCAGAAGCGTAGGGATGGATATCAGCGTACACGAACGCATAGGGTGTGTATTCAGTACCTGGAAGATGGACCCAGTCAGGGTCCATCTTCCAGTGTTGGATTTCCCGTGCTTAGTAGGGAAGCACAAAATCAAACTATCAGGGCTCGACAGTCAACCCCTGTACTCCTCAATCTCGCGAGGCATGAGGGAGGTTGACGGGAGTGTTTCTCCCACGAACCTCCCTCTGTGAGGACAGCCAGGTAAGTCGATTGCAGAGAAGTCAATTCTAGCAACACCATTGCTGTAGCTGGAATTGCGTATCTGCAACTGACTTTAAGGTCTAGTTTAGACCCGGCCACAGTCATCTACATGGCCATAAATTTACACATCCCTTTGGACTAAGACATCCCAACTCTGAACAGCCTCCAGTCTAAAATGTGCAGCCTGGCTGGGAACACAAGCCTTCCCGTCTCCTGGCCTTGTGGCTTGAGGGCACCTCTGTTCTCCAGGAGGTGCTATCCTGGCCCAAAGCCACCCGAGGGCTGTGTATGGACTTTGTGATCCTAGAGGAAGGCTGGAAGCTGGAGCAGGGGCTTCCCACCCGCAGTAGTGCCATTGTCGCTGCTAAGTAGGTGCTGAGTCCTGCCCCTTCCCTGGGGGGTGGAGTCTGAAACTCCCCCGCCGCCCCATTGCCCTATAAGGAAGTGAACATCAAGGGGCTTTAAAGAGACACCAGCAAAGGTGGGATTATCCCTTGAGGAGCTGTACTGTGAGAAGCCTGCCCCCACCCCCCTGGGGAGACCTTCTTCTGGGGCACCACAGGGCTCCGGGGAGCAGGGCTCACAGAACTTCATGCCACAATGGAAATCAAAGCCCCAGAACCAGCTGTGCCTCCTCATGGGGCCCCTTCCACAGCTTCTGGGCAACCCGGCCCATGCAGGATGGTGTCTAAAGAGGCTGCTCCTGTCTTACCTGCTCGAGATCCTCAGAGGTGGGGCATATTTTTAAATGTCTCCAGCAAAGCCACTTCCACGATTTCCCTGGAGGGACGACTCCCCAGTAACACACCAGCCACTCCTGCAGAAACACGCACGGTGCCCGGAGGCCTGGGCCCGGGCCTGTGTCCACCAGCAGCAGTTCTGTGGCTCACCCTGGAGTCTCTGGCAGAAACAGAGCCATCTCTGTAGAAAGGGGCAGCCGATTAGCACTGAGAGAAGCACAGTTTGCTCCGTGGTGCTGGAGAGAGCTTTTCAAGGGCACAATGAGGCATCAATCAATCGGTGTTTCCAGCAGATTGTGTTCTCAAGACATTACGGTCTCATAAATACAGGCAGCCGGCATAATTACCACTGAGAATGGGGAGAATTTTAATGTTGGTGTCGCCTGCCTAGAGAGTTCAGGAACCCCCCAACCCACACTAAGAGCCATATACTGCGGCATGGCACAGAGTGGTGGGCTCTGCAGCCTGCATCTCATGCCAAGGACAGCACGGATCCTGCCACCTTCACGTCCGGTTAATTGCAGCGTCCAGCTAAAGCGTGGCACAGCCTGAAAGTACGCAGATGTCGCTTTGCTCGGTCAAGCTGCTTTGGTAAATCACACTACCACCGCCTGCTTGGAAAAGGAAACAAGCCTTTCTACTCAGCCCCCTTGGGTCTCCCCACTTTCTCCCCTCACCCCGGCAAATGGAGCCCCCAGGAGCCGACTCAGCCTCTCGCTTTTTAGCTTTGAAATCAGGTCTATTCACGTTACACTGGGGGACTGACTCCCAGCTTCCTGTGGGCTCTGGGCACGCTCTGCAGGTGCTGGAACACGTTCGGTAATAGCGCACGGTTGCACTGCGAGATTTGCAGCTGCTTTCACAAAGGATCCTTCCCACTTTTGCACGTGATTCTCCTGCTGCATGCATGGGCAGGTGAGATCAGCTGATGCTGTCTGTCGGGGCTCCAGTGAGCTATTCTCAGACACACACACACACGCCTTTGTAAATGTCAGATCTCTTGGTCAGTGGAGAAAATGGGTATTAAATGTACACAAGCTGTAAAACTCTCTTGTTAAACAACGGAAGGAATGTTTGGGCTGTCCAGTGCTACCTCTCTCGTGCACGCACTCTGTGGCCCACCTGACGTTCCAGAGCCCGTCTTTCTGGAGGGTAGGAAAGAACTTTTCAGAATTATGATTGGTTGGAAATTATTCCATCCAGCCACTACAGCAATGCAGCCACTTCTGGGCTGGAGAAAGCAGCGCTCTGCCACAGGAAGCCAAGAAGAGCATAGCCACATGAAACCGCTCTAACAGAGACTTCAGGGGGCAAAAATGTAAGTTCCCACAACACGGAGCCAGCAATCCTGTTCGTTTTCAGTCCTGACACTCCAACTGTTGAGGTTATCCATCCGTCTGTGCAATTATTGTTCAGAAGAGCCTCTTCTTCTGGCCCCAAAGAAATGGAGCTTGAATTCCTTTGCCCGGAATTAGAGCATAGGTGTCCAATCTTTTGGCTTGCCTGGGCCGCATTGAGTGAAGATAGTCTTGGGCCGTGTACAAAATATATAATGTAGTTAATGTATATAAATCACGTAATAATGTTAAAAGTTTACGATCTTGTGGGGCCGCATTACTAGCTGTCCAGGGCCGCATGCGGCCCACGGGCCGCAGGTTGGACACGCCTGAATTAGAGAGAAATGAAAGCTGTGCTTGAAAAAGAGCCATCGCCTTTTATTTGTATTTAACAATATCCTTCATATCGGTCTGAGCCAAACGATAATTTGCAATAATACATCAAAGTGTGCAGTACATAAAACTCAAGGCACCTAATACAAACCCACCAAAAGAAATTGCTCACTCCTTCCCTAAATTACTGTCAAGAGCTGTCAGAGGGGGTCTGAGTCGACGCCATGGGAGGGGTTAGCCCAGTGTGCTGGATGTGGTTCTGGCGATGGGGGGGAAGGCCAGACATTTCCATTTGGATATGTTACTCCAATGCCAGTGCCTCCCGTGTTGGTCCGACAGGCCCAGCTCGCTGGCTGTGGCCAAGGAGCACAGCTCTAAAGGGTGGATCTGAAGACGGCCTTCGGCCAGCTTTGTGCTCTGTGTCTTGGGCCTTTTGTGTCCACCTCAGCTAAATTAGAGCAGTCGGCGCCAGCAGACCTAACGGGTCAACACAACAGCCACGTCTTCCCTGGCCAGCAACCCCTATCCCGGGAGAGAGACGGGCGTGGGACCCCATCTCGGTGCCACACGAGGAGTCCTGGGCTAATTCTTGCAGACCATCCTGGCACGAGGGCTGCTTCACACTGGGAGCATCGTGTAAAGGTGGCAGGAGACTTGGCCAGGTACAGGACTGGACACACCTCCTGTTAAAGCTTGGTTTTCACCTTGCTTCGTCTTTATGGAGTCAGACCATTTCTTCCTCCCTCCCTGGGGAAATCTGGCCTGGAAGTCGGTGGCCAATTCTGAGACCTTCCTTTTAGTAAAGCCGTTAACTTGGTGAAAAGTGAAGTACGGGATCTCTCGGTGAAGAGATGACGGGGGGAGGGGGGCGGGGCTCAGGAGACATGCTCAGACTCTACAAATATCCCCAAGGTGAGGAGTGTGACGCAGAGGGGCATGGGAGGATTTTATTCCCCTGGTTGGGCTGTATGTGTTTTCTCGCATCCTGTAGTAACCTAAGGTGTGTGCCTCACTTTCCTGAGGCACAGCGTGAGTGCGCAGTTGGTGATGGGAGTTGTGATGTGATGACTTCTTGCACATACGCAATGGTCTTCATGGCCTTTGTAACCTACACAACCAGGTGACACCTTCCTTCCCCTGGAAACAGGGCAAAGGCAGAAGGAGGAGCCTGGCTGGTCTGAATTGTAACTGGGCAGTTGAGTGGGGCAGTCTTGCCTGGCTACAGAGGGAGGAAGGGCCCTGCCTTGGGGACCACCCCCCCAAAGATGGATGGTACTGACAACTTCTGGTTTCTGTGCTGACAAGTCTGTTCGGTGCTGTGTGCCTGTCGCTTGCTAACCCTCCTGTTTTCTCTGCTGGATGAGAGCCACTTCTGACTGCGGGTGGCTGGCCAGGGCCTGGGGACTCCCCACGCTCCACGACAAGGAGTTAATGTCATACAGGAAAATACTGGCTGAACACTCAGGAAAGCTTCCTGCCACTGAGCTGCATTAGGTTGGAGTCTCCCAAAGGAAACCTCCTCGCTTGGGGCATTTAAAACAACGCCGGACGAGACGCTGGGAATTGCGTTCCAGGTGTCTATCGGGTATTTTCCACTTCTAAAGCCGATGAGACAGGAATGTGCCAGGGCGGGAAACACAACGGGGAGGGAGGGTCAGAGGACAGAACTCAGGAGAAGCACTCATGTTATCTAGAGAGAGAAGCGACTCCAGCGAGCTTGGTCAGAATGGAAGCAGAGACCATCCTCTGGAAGAAGATAGATGTGAACAAACGGAACTCCGCACTGCCTCAGCAGCGGGCGGGAGCGGCAGCAAGAGCCTGAAGCAAAAGGAAGGAAAAGATTTGCATCCAATCCAATTCCCTTTGACATCAAGGGGGAGGCTTCCTTCCCTTTGCACTGGGGAATGACTTGGGAGCCTATGTTGGCTATCGGGGAGAAAGCCACCCTCAACATGGGGCATTATGTGGGTGCCACTCACCCCTACTGTACGGGTCTGAGTGGTGCATAGGATGCCACAGCCACAGCAGTTTCACCCAGAAGATCTAGACTCCTTGGGGAGGTGGAAGAGGTTACAGACTGCATTAGTCAGAGCCTCCACAAGAACCAGGATGGGTGGGAATGGTTCTCCTGCAACACAGAGGGGGATCAGATGGCTCCATCAAAGAGCCTCTGCAGGCCATGCTCCATGCACCAATGCTCGAAGTTTTTCCATCCATGTGGGCAGGATAAATTTCGCTACATGCCCTGAGAAACACATGCTGTCAGCTGTGAGTGGCTGCAGGCACTCTGCTCATCAACCGGGCAGCACCTGAATCTCTCCTGGGTGGTTGACCAAGCACTCAGCTTACAGGCAACGCTGCTGTACGCGACTGTGATGATTCACAGCACTCCAGTATTGGTGTTCCCTTGCCGTGGTCTGGGTTTACACTGACAATGGATCCAAATCCTCCTTCCGGGGGGTGGGGGTGGGGTGGGGGGTGGAAGCCGGAGGTAGAACAGTCCAGCTCTGGACATGGAAATATATTGTCTTTCCCATATGGAAGCTCACTGGTTCTTTGACACCATAAGGCAGGAGCTGTACTCGGAAGGAAGCACTTTCTAAAGCCATCAGGAGAGGCGGCGCTTGACTTTGAGCTGCTGGGACCCAAATGAGAACAGATTCCACCGAGCCCTCCAGCAGGTCTGTGCCACCAGCTCTGATTTACCATTTGTCAAGCAGCGGCAGCGTTCCACACCCTTCTCTGACGCAGTTATCCATCGGGGAGCAGCTCGCCTTCCGGTCGGCCGTCCCCCGCCACTTGCGCATTATAGATCCGCTCGGCAGAGTCACGGGAAATCATTGGTGGTTTGCTGCCCAGGCCTCAGAAATGCAAACACCAAAAGGCAACTGGTGGGTTTGTTTTAGATCATGCATTTTCCCTCCTGGCCGAAGAAGGACTGTGTTTATTTCGAGTTCCTCAGCCCAGCCCACCTCCCAGTGCTGCAGAGGAAGAAATTACAATATATTTCCATTTCTGTGAGGATATTAAAGGGAATAAATTCAGGCATTTGATGAAAGAACTATAACTTCAAGCAGCCTGGCTGCAGCAGAGGCTCAGTGTCGGGAAAGAATTGGATGGGGCTTTAGAGACATCAGCTTCCTTTAGGGCCAACATGTGGGGAGTGTTATTATTACTATTATTCTAAAGACGGTGGGCTTACAGATTCTAATGAATGGAATTCATCCCAGTGGGATTTAAGGAGTACCTTGGTCTGTTGTCTCTCTCAATAGGATGCAGATTTCACTCTGGATTAATAGAAATAGTTCTTTTAATGCGTCAAAGCCAATTAAACCATTGTGTGTTTGTTTAATTGCACCATTCCCTTGCAGCCCTGGGAACTCAAACGCAGCAGCGACTACACCCAGAAGCCAGGAGGCAAAAAGTTCCTGCAAACAAACCTTTCCCTTTCCAAGGGACAGAAGATGAGAGTGGGTAAATAAGCATGTAGCGTAAACAGTGCAAGTATAAGAAAGCACCTCTCAGATCATTGCTAAAGTCCAGGACCTGTTAGAAACAATGGTGAGGGAAGGACTACGGTCGCCTGGCAAGCACGTACGTAAGTGCTTCCATTCTAGTCGATGGAATGAGGACATTTCAAGTGTGTGTGTGTGTGTGTCATAGGCACTGCACTGGGGCATTTAGGAAGATTCTTCTGAGAAGCATTGGCAGGGGCCTCTGAGTTTGGGAGCAGGAGCATCTGATTTTTATCTCTCATGTCGCCACGTCGTTAAGCAAAGCGGTGGGTAGGAAGATCCAGGAGGCCACAGATTTACTGCAATGTGAAACTTGCCTTGGCACTCTCCTTTTCAGCAGGAGAGGGGAGCGTCGGAGATGAGGTAGAAAGGGGAATGAGCAAAGAAGAAGAGGATACGTCAGTGTTGGGATGCTTCCCTTCTCAGCAGAGGAGTGGGAGGACAGGGAGAGAAACGCAGGATGCGTTACGACTATTTAGACACCGAGATTTACGGTGCCGTGCAAACGCCTTTGCCTTTTGCTCCCCTATTGCACCTCAATTCAATTAAATTTAATTGAATTGATTTCTTGGAAGAAGATGCAGCCAAGCAGAGAGTTTATTTACAGCAGAGTATTTCCAACAGCTGCACTAATAAAAGCCAGAGAAGAGAACAGGAACGTGAGCTAGAGGGTGCTGCGTTCTGGGAAGGAATGGCCTGGTTTGTGTTGGAAATGACATCAGTTGTTTGTCTTCCACACTCACAATTAACCATCCTCGGCTCCCGGGCGCGCCCGCCAGCCATTGCTGACGCCAGCCCATGCTCTCTGGCATTATTGTGCGTTGCGGTTTTGCTGCAAGCCCAGATGCTTCTGTCTGCTACATAACTGAACCCTGCCCAGGGGTAAAGGCCTGGCACCACAAGCTGCGGGCCTTGCCCAGCACTGGGGTCGAGGGAGCTGCATCTCCATGGTGAAGCTAAGTGCCCTTTGTGCTGGTGCCAGGAGGGAGGGTGAATTTAGTTGCTGGAGAGCAGAGTTCTCTGTGTCTCCGGAAAAGACACAGCGTGGCTCAGCCAGGCCAAGTGTCCCCTGCTCTGCCCCCCAACGTTCCCCATCCCTGAGCTGAAGGGGCTGCCCTTGAGGGAGTTCAGTGGCTGTGACCCTGGCCCCTCTGCTGGGACCAACAGCAACGGATGAGCCATGTTGCATCTGCACCGGCCTTGGGCTGAGATCAGCAATTCATTTCGCCCAAGCCAGCCCACAGCTGCCAGGGAGCACGAACCCTTTGGTCCACCCTAGGGCGGATCTCCTTGGTTGGCCTTTGATTCTGTTGCAGCGGTGGATCTCAGCACCAGGCAGACTGAGGCCCAAGCTCAGGTCTTGACCCTCCGCCCAGGGCAAACCCAGCAAAGCTCCCACAGCCAGATCACAACTGAGCCCCCAGGGGAACACCATGCAATTGTCCAGATCTCAGCCGCTGTCAAGCAGTGCAGGCCCTGAAAGCTGGTAATCCACTGCAAAGCTTTCTGCTGCCGGTCAGGTGGGGAGCCCTGGGAGTGGCCTTCTACTGTCTATGGGTCCTTCCTGCTAAATGAACCGAAGACCTTGGGCGTAAAGCAGAAAACCTCCCTGTGTTCCAGACGGTCTGAAAACCCAGTCGTTTGGCAGCTTATCTCGGCTTTTGATTTCACAGTGCTGCATTTCAGACACCAAGAGGCCAGGCTGAGTTTAGAGAAAGCAGACGTGTGTCCTGGGCCTTTCTCTCTGCCAGAGTGACACCGGAGATGTGCAGGGCTCCAGACTCCAAAGCATTCGAGAGGCAGGGATTTTGTCGTTTGTTGTTCTTGACACAGACTTTTCACTGAATCTCATCTCATTTCTACCCTCTCGTCTCTCAGATCAGCTCTCCCCAGTTCTGGTTTCTTATGACAGCCAAAAGCAGATCAGACACTGCCAATGTTTGCGTTCTTGGGCTCAGTTCCGTTCTGCCAAACCCAGGCAGTGTTTGAGTCATGTGGTGGTTAGAACAGAGCTGCTCAAGACAGCAGAAGTCTGTCACTGGCTCTGCCATTGACTTTGTTGAGTGACCTGGGGCAAGTCCCGGCACCATTCTATGCCTCAGTTTCCTCATCTGTGAAATAGACAATATACTTACCTCACTGGGAGGCTTTATTAATCCCTGTTTGTGCAACCCTTTAAGATCCTTTGGGA
Source organism: Carettochelys insculpta (assembly GCF_033958435.1). Lineage (NCBI taxonomy): Eukaryota > Metazoa > Chordata > Testudines > Carettochelyidae > Carettochelys > Carettochelys insculpta. The sequence continues at coordinate 28,638,718 of NC_134154.1, forward strand.
CAGATGACAGAAAAAGGCAAATTATTACTTATTAATATTGAGCATTTACTACAATAATGTTGCTGAGAAGCATCTTCGAGGTCACATCTCACCATTTCCCCCTCAGCAGCACGTAAGTATCCTCTGCATTGGGTCCTGGTCTGCACTTTTCAAGACCTCACAATATTGGCGGGTTTTGTGTGTAAACAGGGCACAGGTCATTCCCTCCTTTCATTGTCATGGGCCGGGAAGTGTGGGAAAAGACCCAGAGCCGCACTTCTCTACGGGTCTATATAAGGCTGTGTCTATGTTTCTGGCGGAGGAACTGCAATGTATTAAGGTGTTTGTCTGGGAAACTTTAGATACACACAGGAAATCGGCTCTTAAGACAGATTTGGAGGCTCCAGGAACATGGGTTTCCTGGTGAGATTTGGGGCATTTCTTGGATCAATTGTGACCTAAACATTCAGAGAACCTCCTTTCTTGCATTCGTTTGGTATTTGCACTCCTGGGTGGAACGGGGAAGTAGAAATGCCTGTGAAAATGGGAGAGACAACAAGTCACTGAACTTTTCAAGCACTCGAAGAAGGTTCAAGGTTCAGGTGAAGGTTCTGTCTGGCTGCCCCATTCTTTGGGCTTCCCTTCCCACCATCTTCTCCTTGGAACGAGCCTTGTTTGCTCTTCTAGACACCAAAGGTAAAATCCGTGACGTGGGATGTCCAACGGTGCACACGTTATATACCAAATGTGATCCCTTTTTTAATGTAATTTAGTCCTGCTTCTGACACAAGAACTAGAAGTCATCAACTGAAATTGATAGGCAGCTGGTTTAAAACAAACAAAGGGAAGTATGTGGTGGTGCTTAGCCATGCCATGAATGCAGGGGACTAAACTTGATGATCTTTCGAGGTCCTTTCTAGTCCTAGATCCTATGATTTCATTACATAACACACAGTCAACCTGTGGAACTCATTGACAGAGGAGGTTGTGAAGGCTAAGGCTATAACAGGGTTTAAAAAAGAGCTAGATAAATTTGTAGAGGATAGGGCCATCAATGGCTGTGAGCCAGGATGAACAAGGATGGTGGCCCTACCCCCTCTGTTTGCCAGAAGCTGGGAATGGGCGACTGGGGATGGATTCTGTTCACTCCCTCTGGGGCATCTGGCATTGGCCACTGTCAAAAGACAGGACGCTGGCCTAGATGGACCTTTGGTCTGAGCCGGTGTGGACACTCTTACATTCTGATGTAGCTCCCCCACAGCTCGGTTTCTGCACACCAGCGATCAGACTGGCATACTCAGACCCCACTTTAGGTGGAGAACTGGAGTTGTGCTCCTCAGACCTCGGATTTATACTTGCACAGGAGGAGCCTGGGAGAGACTGCATACTCCAAACCCTGCCCACGCCAGTGAGGGCCCTTTGCAAACAGCCTGCAGAATGGAAGCCTTGAACTCTTCTTCCCTAATGTCAAATAAGCCAACATGTGAAAGGGGAACTGCCCTGTCTGCAGTTCATCCCCTTGGATTCGGATGCTGGTTACCAAGGGACGCACCGGCATTTGCTAAAGGAGTGAGATACGGTGCGTGCCAGAACGACAGAGCATCCTTCATCTTGCCCATTTTACTGAGACTGAAAGCTACCAGGGCAGAGGAAGTAATTTTATTGTATGGCTGTACCAGCCCTGCTGCTGCCCAGCCTGACAGGTGCTGACAGGCACACTCCAGCAAACAAACTAGTACTCATTTCATAAGGTATCTATCTTGTGGTTTGATTGAGAGAGTGAAAAAAAAATGCAGCAAGCTGTGGGAACCTTACCCCCCTGGGGTTCTCGGCACTGCACCCTCGGGAATGTCTGCCCCCATACTGCACATAAAACGGGTGGTTGCTGCTCCAGGCCCTGAGGGAATGAATCAAAACAACATAAGGCACTTTTGGAGCCAGCTTTCTCCTTTGAGGGCAAAGGGAGGCTTAGAAATACCCATTGCACACTCGAGGGAAGCTGGTGGAAGAGCAGCTCTCTGAAAGGAGCCCATTTCCTGCCGCTTTTGTGTGATCCCAGAAGGCATCTCCAAACACGCTGTCATGAGAAGGCCTAAGGAGGGTTTTGTGGCAGAACGCTACTCTGACAGGCACAGGGTGAAGGGAGGCGAGCACTGAGAAGCAGCCATGATCCCATATAGGCAAAGCTCTTCCTACAAAAGCCACGGCCTCCCAAGCGCTGGAGTTAAACCGCTTAAGAGACAGGGCAAAGATCCCCTGCCGTGCTTGCTCCAGTCAGGAAAAGAAGTGGGGAACATCAACGTTTAGAAACGAGGCGAAAAGCAGATGTGCCAGCAACGTGGAGGCAAAACAAGGCTTTTAGGAACCAAATTTGAGCATTGTGCAGGTTAGACATTAACATGAATTCACTTAATTTCACGCCCCATGCAAATCTCTGCCAGCTGTCAGTTCTGTAATTGCGGGAGAGTAGGTGTAATAACTGAACAAGGACAGAAATGCAGCAAGCCTCTTTATTAGGAGGTTTATGTTCCGAGACTTTGGCAAGCATCCCTATCCTTTACTGCAGACAACCCATGCCAGCAAGAACCTTTCCAATACAACATCTGCGAACCAAAGCAACACAGAACTCCATATTATTTATTCCTGGCGTTCAAGGGATCCCAGGTTTGCCGTCTTTTCCGCACGGCCCACTGTGCTTACTCTCCCACCTGGCTGAGCGGGACTAAAGGGGGTCACGTTTCCCCAGAACAGAGCATGAGCCGAGTGGCCATGGTGGACCCTCCTGGTTGATGTTCCCAGCACTGCTCCAGACTGCTGCTTCCATCCGTACATACCCTGTCCACTTCCTCTCCCATCCCCACCCCAATCTCTGGCACATGCAATGTGGAGCGATAAACACAGCGGCTCTGCTCCCGAGTGAAACACACAAAGAAGGAACACTGGGCATGCCCACCTCCTGCTTGCCCTACATGGCACCCTGAGAGCTCAGGGCTGGGGCAATCCCAGATCATTGAGGGGGCACACCCCAGCCAGCCCCTTTCACCCGCCTGGTGGCCAGCTGCTTAGTGGGACAGCCTGCAAGGCGAGTCGCCGGAAGCACACTGCCCCTCCTCCTGCAGCCAAGCCCCCAGCCGGAGCAGCGCATGGGGACGCCCTGCCTTACCTTCACCTCCAGGCGCTGGGAGCAACACCCAGAGACTTTGATCTCCCCCCAGCTTTTTCTTTAGCGTCATAGTGTTCTGAGCCCACTTGGGCTGACTTTGATCTGTGTTTGCTTATTTCCTCCCCCTACAACAACAGGGAGAGAGCCAGGACTGAGGAATCTGCTTCTCTCCACAGCACCCCTTCTCATTTCCAGTTCTCACCGTTGCTATGGGAACAAAGGATCCGCCCTTGGAGAGCATCAGTTTTTGTCTTGGTGCGCCAAAAGCCTGTCAGACCCAGGGGGCACCTGTAGATCCCTCCTTCGTGCTGCCAGACCTAACTCAATCATATCAGCTCATCCCTCTCTGTTGCCAGGCCCCTCAGCGGGCCGGAGCGGCTGTGGCCAGGGCCCCAGCGCTCCAGGCTCTGAGTGGAAATGGACAACCACAAGAGTCAGAATTTCCAAGTGTGGAGGGAAAAACCCATTTGAAACTGACACAAGGTTCCCAGAGGGGAAGGAGAAGGACGGTCCCCGGTAAATCAGAGAAACAGACCCCTTTGAAACAAGGAAGGCCCCATTCTCCGGAGGCCATAACTCTCAAACAAATTAATAAAACCCAAGCCACAGCCTCTGATGTTAACCAGAGCCGGGAATAACTCACCCTGAGGAGGAATCAGGGTAGGAGGCAGATTGAATCTGCATTAGAGCTGGCGCCTTCAAAGGAGTGGTAGAAGGAACTCTCTACTCCTGTCACCTGGCGACTGGCCAGCCTGGGATGAATCTCATCGGCCCGATTCAGATCTGATACTGGGCTAAAATCTGGAGCACCTCCCTGAAGCGCCAGAAAGCTCTGCTGCTACAGTAAAATGGGAGCCACACAATAGCGGCATTTGTCCCCCTCCCTCTGGAAGAAACCATCTGTGTAAAGGACCAAATGCCACCCTGCAGGCACTAGAGCCGCCTGCATGGTTCTATCAGTAGGGAAAACTGCCTGTCAAAATCCGCAAAGCCACCGCTTTGTTCTCCTAGGACTCTGCACTGTCGTGACACCTGCAACCCACTGACAGCTGTCACTGCTTCAGCTGAGACTAACGCTTCTTGTGCAAAGAAACTCGTTTTACTCAGCTCTTGTGCTTCTTAGCCACTTGTTCCTTCCTCCCCTCTCTTGTCCTGAGCCGAGGCTGCATGCGCTCTGGGGTGGGGCTCTTTGATTGGTTTGCATAGCACCACGAGAGCCTTTCGCGGCTACTCTAAAACCCCTCGTGTAAATGCCCAGGGTGCACAGCACCCATTTGCTGGTATCCCAGAGGAGACATGCAGGAGATGTGTTCTGCCAAGACAGATGAGTGACAGTCTGCTAATCTCAGTCATCCAGCAGAACCCCAAATCTCTTTCCTCTATATTATGTCAGTCACAGGCAGTCTCTGAGCCATGGTCTTCAGTGGGTCTGATGCTGAATCGCTGTGAATGACCATCAGTGCCCTGCGGTGAAACAGCTTAGTCCTCCTCGCTCAGTCAGACTGCTGCAGTCAGCAATGGGGGAAAAGCTGGTAAGAGTCTGAATCTATCTCGCTACAAGCCTGCTCATCCCAAATGGCGCTGGAGTGGATTAAGTTAACAGGCCCAGTGGGTGTTCAACACTTCACAGGATCAGAGCCCTTCGAGAGGAGACTGGGGAGGCAATTTCTCGGCCTTTATTGACATGCAAATCATCAGCACTAAAGGCTGCTCACAGGACTAATATATTTCCAAATTGCCTGGCATGGAGTCACATTAGTCAAATCTATGTGGCAGTCAGTCCAGAATGTCTAGTTATTATACAGTCAGCAAGTCTGCGCTCGCGTCAAGGGCAACCTGGAGCCAAAAGCTCAGGGAAAGTCACTGGGTTGCTCGTTCTCTTGAGGCCCGTTTGATGCAGGTGGCAAGATGACATCTAGTTTTGTGAGCCACACAGAAGGGACAGCCAATGCCCTAGGGAAATGCTGGGCAAAAGGGAAGCCGCGTACAATGTCTGCAAAACAGCCACTTTCCAACCCTGGGACGCTAGCAGAACTGGGAGCTGCCTGGGCAGAGGGAGTTCATTTTTCACATCCAGACCAGCCTGTGGCTGAGCACAGCACCAGGGCCCTCACGCCAGCACATGTTCCTGCTGCCAGGCAAAGCACTGACATTTCAGTGTGGTTCCCCCCAGCACTTGGACCTGTTTTAAAAGCGTGAGAGCTGCGGAGTTCTGTCTGTGCAGGTTTGGGATCAGATCAGATTTTTCATACCCCTTGGGGGACATCTGCACTGCAGCAGAGACCCAAATCGGTGGGACCCGGGGTTGTGGACTCAGTGATGCGAGCCCTGAACTGAGCCCCCACGCTGCCTTGGAACCTGGCTTTACAGTTGCAAGGCTCCGATCTCCCAGCCAGACTCATGCTTTCACGCTACACTAGGCAGACCTGCCAGGTGGGTCTGCAGCTTGGGCTGGACTGTGCCAGCACTCCAGAATGCCAGAGCTCGGGCCTGACTCCTAGCAGGACTCAAACTCTGACCCACCGCACTATGTGAAGCTTAGAACCCAGGGTCTAAATGCTTGTTGACCTGAGTCCAACTGATTTGTGCCTGGACAGAAGAGGAGCATGGGTTCAAACCTGAGCCAGGTGATTGTGCAGTATAAGCCTCCCTTTTCTAGTTCATTGTCTTTTTGAGCTCTTTCCAAACTGGCAGCAGCCAGCCACCGGCACACACGCCAGGCTGAAAGGAAGTACAAGCAATAGAGAGTATTTCTCCCACCCCAAATGAGATTGCCCCTTCTATTCTTGCAAGCTCTGCTCAACAGGATTTATCCTTAAGCCTGATGTTCTAGAGCAGCTTTATCTCTCGGACGTGTTTGGGACCCACTACAGGAAACAAGCCAGCCTCCTGAGGTTAAAAGTGGAAGCCACGGGTGGTTCTGTACCTGCTTGCTGTGATTACACAGCATGGCTTTTGAAGCCCCCTTTTTGTTCATTTATTCCCAGTGTTAGAAACCCATCTGCTACAGAACCTTGCTTTGGGCTTTTACTAAGAGAGGCAACAAAGACCTCTGCTCCGGGCTCATCCTCCTCAGAGCCACGTATGCCTGGAAGTGTTTTGCTTTTGTGTTTCTATGGCATTCGTACTGACAGCAACACACCTGTACAGTTGTTGCTTTCATTGCGACCCAGGCACGTGCCCCCGCTAGTGGGCGTCTTTGCATTGAACTGGGATTGTCTCCACGTACGGCTAACAGATCTAGCCTCTGCCTTTTATTTTCCTTTGTCCTGTCTTGCATTCCAAGGTGCTTCACGTGTTTCACTGCTTGCTTCCTTTTCTCTGGGAAGTGCCATTTGCACTCGCATGCCAGATATTCACTGTGCGCTTCCCCCCCCCGACCCCAAGAACCTGCCTCTGATCATCAGCTACATACCACTGGTCACTCCTTCGTCTGCCTTCTGTCCGTTCGGAACCACAAGACTTCGCTTTGGAGCGCAGGTCTCTAACTTTGCAGCAAGTGGTATCTAGGGCAGCTGGGTTCTTATGAAAATATGCTTTTCCCAGCAATACTCTGACACGGGTCATAGTATTCAGGACGGTTCTGAATGACTTTGCCTGCCGTCCCTTTCACCCGAGCACTGAGATGTAGCATAATCTGCCCAAGACTCTAGGCCTTGATTTCACCCTTTCCAATACTGAGAAATTTAGTGGTAGGGCAGGGGATCATTTTCTTCAACCTCACGTAATAAAAGTGTGATGCCCGGGACAGCCTGTAAGAGAGTGCTGCTTTAGTTTCTGACATATGCGAGGGTTATGAAGATGAACACATCATGAAATTGATGCTAGTGGCAAATCTATATAAGCTTTTACTTAACACTTCCAACATAACAATTACGACAGCTCTTCAGGGAGATTTCAGATATGCCCATTACAAATACAGTAGGGTCTGAACATGCGCCAGGGCTCCGTGTTAGAACCCTCACGATGTTGATCTGTTGCAAACACGGAGGGTGCCTGGGGAAGTGGAGGCTGCAGGAGGTCCCGCTCAGGACCCTGGGCGACCAACCAGCAGCTCAGCCGCTCGCGAATAACTGAATTCGCAAACAGTAAGTTCGCAGATTGTGAGACTCGACTGTACCATCAATGCAATTTTCAAGCAATTCTAACTGTATCTAAGGCTATTCTAGTGCCTTCCGCTGTTTTTCATGCTGGCTGCATCTAAATGCAGACATAACAGACCAAGTCCAGAAGAAAATGTTCCTTATGTGAAGAAAAAAAGCACTGTAGAATTAAATGCTGCCACCTAATGGCTGCAAATGGCATTTTTCACCTTTGGATAAACAGCTGAAAAGGATTCAGAGGTAGGAATGAAGAAATAAAATGTTCTGCCCTGCAAAACCCTGCTGCTGATTGTAGTAATAACGATCAAGCCTTTATAATTCAGCTAATGGAATATGGTCATCATACATCTAGCCTACGTGTCTGTAATTGTATGACATGCAGCCCTAGAGGGAGCGTAACATTGTAGTCTTCAGGCGGCTATCGTGGCCCTCTGAAACAACAGTTCAAATGTGTCTTAGGCCCTTTACTGCTATTGGTGATCGTACTTTAGCTCAAGTCATGGTGGCCTGTGTTTCTGGAATTTGCTCTGCTACCCCTTGTAAAGCTGAAATAATGACCACGTGCAACATAGCAACAGCTGCATCCTTCAGCTGCCCCTGGATTTGTCATTATATTTGGCATTTATACAGCACTTCATAATCATTCACTAATTAATCCTCACAACGCTCCTGGGGGACAGGTTGTTCATTTCATCCCTGCTTTACATATACGGCAACGGAGTCACAAAGAATCACTTTTCAAAGGCCAGTTATGACATTTATATCAAAGTGAAATATAGAGTCCAAAAATTCCTGGCTGGGGGCATCCTGCTCATCTACCATCCCATCAATTCTAACTGGCTCACCAATGACGGATTTTAAAGATGCTTTTCATTTTAGACTGAATTATAAAAAAAAAAAACAAAAAAAAACAGCATGTACTGAGATGCTGTTGTCTCCTATACCTCAATAATTAATTCCCCAGTTAGGTTTGGGTACAATGGCATTAAAGACAATGAATTAGGTGTTTGTACCACAGCTTCTTTGAAGAAATGTTTTGCTGATTCCTCAAAGGCTGTTTTATTGTTCCGTAACTTGTTCCTCTGCATTTTGTCATAGAGGACACGGAGATGTTCAAAATTAATAGGCTACCTGGTAATTTCCTGCTGGAGGGATTGCCTTGGGCTCAGTTTGATGCTAAGCAGGCTCTTAGCTGAGGTGCTGTCACTCTACCTTTAAGGACGCTGGCCTGACTGAGCTGATCAAGCTGCTTTTGTCAATCCCAATAAGTCAAAAAGCACCTGGAGACCTCCCAGTACCGAGAAGGTGATTACTGCATTTTTGTATTTCTGATCTAAAACGAACCAAAAAGTGGGAAGACCGTCTGAGCAGCCACCCACTGCACAATGGTAACACCAGAGACAGATCTATGCCTCCCTTCCCTCGAATCCTTAGGGTGACAGCAGTGGCCGAGCTCTAGAGCAACAGAAAGCAGCCCAGCATTGAGGTCAATGCGGGCAAAGCTTAACCTCCTGCTAAGAGGAGATTCCTCGTTAGTGATGCTTTTACTTAAACACCCACTATTTGCTTGGTAGCATTCAGGGCACAGAAAGCAGCACTGTCTCTCTCCCCGACTCCCACCCTCGAGCTTACCCCCCAAAGAAAAAACAGTGAGTGCCCCTGGAAAAGGACTCATGCATCGGATGAAGCGGGTCTTTGCCCACAAAAGCTTATGCTCCAAAATATGTTAGGCTAGAAGGTGCCCCAGCACTTCTAGTTGTTCCCTGGAAAAGCTTGTGTCTTGGACCATTACTGGGGAAGACAGTCACATTCCCATCATTTTAGTGGGAAGCAGCAATGCAAGAGCATCTCAGGGGTAAATCAAGCTCTGAGAAGAGATCTGAAAGCAGAGAGGGTGAGCTGCAAGTACAACAGAGACAGGCTGGATTTATGCTTCAGTTACTGGCAGAGAACTCAAACTAGCTTTGTGATGCTGCCACCAAACCCCTGGGTAAGTCACACTCTGTGCCTCAGATCCTGCTCTGTAACCAGAGGAGCAAGTGTTCCCTACCGCCCCAGGTTTGTCATCAAGACAACTGCTTTAATATTTTGCAAAGCACTTGACTGCTACTATGTTGGGGTAGAGGTGCAGGGGGGTGCAATTACTACCGTCAGGAGCAGCGAGGCAACTCAGACAACTAGCAAAGGGTTCCCGCCCCCCCCCCCTCCAATGAGAGCTGTAGCCTGCACCCTGCCAGCAGTCAAAGGCTTTTCTTCTGGTTTGATGAAAGCAACACGGACCATTATTAAAAAAAAAACTTGGGGAGAAAAGAACAGAGGAGACAGGTGAGCACGGCTGAGCCCCACTCCACAGCTCAGCAAAGCCTGAGCAAGGTTTTGGGCTGTTACGCAGCCTTGGGGTTGCAGGGAGGCGAACAGACCTCGCCGAGCACCTCCCAGCTCCCTCCCCCGTGTCGCAGCGCACGCTTCGCCCTGCGCTGGGGCTTCCTTAGCGGCAATGGCTGCACAGGGCACCAGCGCTGCACGGGATCTCTCGATCCCAAGGCCCAGGGCTGGAAGCCCCGCCCCCACTCCGCTCCCACGCCCCTGCCCAGCCCTTAAACCAGCCGCCGGCTCGACCCCGGCTTTTGAAGAAGAGCCGCGCCCGCCCTTCGCCACCGCGCGGCCTTCTCATTGGCTGCTCGCTTTGAGACCGGCGTGGGAGTCCCCCTATCGCTGCGCTCCACGAGCCTCTCCGGCGCCGGAGACGTGGGGCGGGATGGGAAATACCGGCGGAAGAGGGGGCGGGGGGAGACGGACGGGGGCGGAGACCAATGAGAAGAGCAAGCTGAGGCGGAGCAGCCAATGGTGACGAGCGGGAGGCGTCCTGACGAGCCCGGGTGCAGACCGAATAGCGACCGGCGAGTCGGCAGGTGGGAGAAGTCTGGGGACCGGGCGGGGGGATAGAGTCGCTGGAGCTTTGCTGCCCCCCCCCTCCGGTGCTGGGGGGGGGGACGCGCCGAGGGCCGCTCCCCCCGCTGGGAAGAGCCCGGGGCCCCCGCGTGCAGAGCAGGGCCTGGCCCGGCTCCGGAGCTCCCTGCTGCAGCGCTTTCTCCTCCCAGGTCCGGCCCCGGCGGGGGGAGATGCTCCCTGGGCCCCGCCCCGGGCCCGATGACTCTCCTGCCCATGGCCGCGCTGGCGGAGCCGGAGCTGAAATGGATGAGCCTGTGGCCGCGCGTCCGGTGGGCGGCGGTGCTCGTGGTGCTGGCGGGCTCGCTGCTGGCGCTCTTGCTGCCGCTGGCTGCGGTCGAGGAGCAGTGCCAGGCGGTGCTCAAGGGGCTCTCCGCCCTGAGAAACAAGCTGGGAGCGCGTTACGTCGGGATCGCCAGGTACACGGGGCAGGCGACTGGACTCAGCGTTGCTTCCGGTGGACTGGAGCTGCTGGTGCTGAAACCCAAAGCTTCTCCCGGTGAGAAAGGGGCTGCCGGTGCTTGGGAGGCGAGGGAAGTGCCTGGTCGGTAGGGTTTGCTGCCAACACACGTGAGGGTTTAATGCTCTGCTTCTTCAGCGCATCCTTCCCGAAGGGCCTCCGAGCGCTCCGTAAAGATAAATGAACCCTTGCAAGTTAGAGGAGTTGTTCCTATTTTACTGAACGGTTAAACTAAGGTCACACAAGGCCACAGCCAAACCAAAAATAGAAGCAAAGAGTCCTGCTGCCGAGTCCCTGGCTGGGCTAGCACGCCTTGACTTGCACCATGAAAGGAGTGCGTGTTGGTACTTTACTGGGACTGTTTGTTCTTTCAGAGGCTCTTTCCACTTCTGTTCCCAGTCAAGCTTCAATAGGGTAACTTCAGGATTTTGCACATGGTATATTGGACTGATAGAGTGCAGCTTGAATTTTTGGAACGCTTTTTCCAAAATTGTGGAACTTGCGCTAACTTCTTTCTTGGATGCACTGTTGTCTTTTTTTCGTGCTGGATTTGGCTCAGTGGTTTTTTAAAGTATTCAGAGCAACCAGTGCACTTCTAGTACTATATTCTTGGCTACTTCAGAGCCATTGCAATATGCTAGGAAGGTAGTAGTAGTAGTAGTAGTAGTACTAGGAAGATATTAAATACTTCATAATTGAAAAACAGTGGAACTGCTGCTCCAGGCTGACCCCATTAGATACCTTGCATAATCAGCTACATGCATTGTCTCCAGTATCAGTTGTCAGCCATTTCTGAAACTTGGATTCTAGGCAAGGTGGACCAGTTATCTGATTACAATAGCAACACCTGTGCTAGCTGTGGCTTGAGCAGGAGACCTTCTCCAGCAGCATGCTTTGTAGGCAGGGCAGGGCAGGTCCTGTCCTGTCCTGTCCTGCTCTTTCATACCTTTCCCTTCAGGGTAAGGTCAGGTGTATCCTTGGAAGGCTTTGCTGGTACTGCTGCAGCCATATGTTTTGTGTGACTGAAGTTTATAAAAGCAAAAGTATTTCTGCCAGTATAACTTGCTCTAGCACGCTCAGCCCCATGAGGGGAAAAAAGCTATTCCTGCTCTAGTGCAGTTTTGACTGAATCAACAGGAGAGGCTTAGCTGGTACAGCTGTCTTGGTTACAAATCAAGCCCTGACCAGTACAGCTGTGTCCAGCAAAAGTTTGTAGGGTGATCTGGCCTTAGCTTCTGGTATTTGTAATCCACAAAAAAGGGTAGAATGTAAATTCTTAATATCACTCTTAGCTTCATTTCATTCGATATGTATGAAACAAGTACCCTTAAAAGCATTCCGTAGCGTCTAAGTATTGTTGTTGTGCATTTCAGAAGTCAAATTAGAAGCCAAAGCAGCTTTGAACCAAGCCCTAGAAATGAAGCGGCAGGGGAAGCGTGAGAAAGCCCATAAACTCTTCATGTATGCCCTCAAGATGGATCCAGATTACGTGGATGCTCTGAATGAGTTTGGCATCTTTTCTGAAGAGGAGAAAGACATCATTCAAGCAGACTACTTATACTCCAAAGCACTGACTCTTTCTCCTTGTAATGAAAAGGCTCTGATCAATCGGGACCGAACCCTGCCCCTGGTTGAAGAGATAGACCAGAGGTACTTCAGCATTATCGACAGCAAAGTTAAAAAAGTGATGTCAATCCCCAAGGGCAATTCAGCCCTGCGGCGAGTGATGGAAGAGTCCTACTACCACCACATTTATCACACAGTTGCCATTGAAGGGAACACGCTAACACTCTCTGAAATACGGCACATCATTGAGACCAGATATGCCGTTCCTGGAAAAAGTCTGGTGGAGCAGAACGAAGTCATCGGTATGCATGCAGCCATGAAATACGTAAATACCACCCTCGTATCCAGAATAGGCACTGTGACCATCAGTGACGTTTTGGAGATACACAGGAGAGTGCTGGGTTATGTCGACCCAGTGGAAGCTGGGAGGTTTAGGACTACCCAAGTGTTCGTAGGACATCATATCCCACCCCACCCTCAAGATGTTGAAAAACAGATGCAGGAGTTTGTGCAATGGATCAACTCCGAAGATGCCATGAGCTTACACCCGGTGGAGTTTGCTGCCTTGGTCCATTATAAACTAGTATATATTCACCCATTTGTAGATGGCAATGGAAGGACATCACGCCTGTTAATGAATCTCATACTAATGCAGGCAGGCTATCCACCCATCACAATCCGTAAGGAACAAAGGGCAGAGTATTATCACGTCCTAGAAGCAGCCAATGAAGGTGATGTAAGACCGTTCATACGCTTCATTGCAAAATGTACTGAGACCACTTTAGATATGCTGCTTATTGCCACGACGGAATATTCAGTGGGTTTACCTGAGGCCGATGGCAGCAGTACTAGATACAAGCAAACTATTCCAGTCAAAACATGAACGTTGTGATGAGCCAGTGACAAAAGGAAAGCATGGCGTAACAGAAGCAGCTCCACCAGAGAAGAAAGTCACTTAGCATTTCGCTTATTTAAAGGTTAATAAATTAATATACTCTATCCTTATGACAAGACTGTGAAGTGTTGGTGTTGAATGTGCACTAGGCTCAGCTTGTATTACTGGAAGGGGAAGGAGAGAGAATCCAAAGTGAGGCCAATTTGCAAGTGTCATGCACGCTATAGTAAAAGCAGCTAAATTCTTTTACAGTCTTATGTAGGGTGGCTTCCTCAAGCCACCACCTTGTAATTGCCTTGATGGTGACTCTCCTTTCACTTGTATCACACCACGCAGGCAAGAGTACCTTTCCTAGAAGTCACAAGGAGGGCATTTTGTTTTGCCTTATTTCGCTTCCCCCCTCCCCCCAAAAAACTCGTCTGCCAATGTTGTAGCACTTCAGAAACTCTTTAGCAGGATTATTTTACAGTTGTCCAAGAGCTCAAGGTTGTCTTTCCTCCCTCAACCCACTGCAAATGTACCATATTGCTCTGCTGGTGGCGAATCTAATCTTGTTACGTGTAACACAAAATCCTTGTGCACTCACACTTTGTTTCCTGCTTTTTTTTTTGAGGTTTTATGCAGCAAGGCTTTTGTAGAGGTGGTGTGATGCTGTTCAAGGGATTCAGGAGCAACAACCACCCATCCAAATTTGTCAACTAGACTGCAAGTTGATTTCTTCCCTGGTGCATAAGGCCCCTGGTATTGCCTTCTGCACCTTAGTAATTCTTAAGTAACCTTTCTAATTCTGCCAGCAGACCTTGTCATGCACTAGAAAGTGCCTCTTCCCATGGACACTCCAGTTATGTTTGAAAATAGGTAGCCTCTGCAAAACCAGGGGAAGTAATGTTCCTATATATGACAGGATTCAAGATCCATTCCCACCATTTCTACATCCCAGTTAGTGCATTTTCATCTTCAAATGGTACCAGAGGCCTTGACTGATGGCTAATAATTTCTAGACTTCCTGCCTGCTAATGTGGGTGAGCTGTCAATATCATCTCCACAGTATGGTGAGTGCCTCTTTCTGATGCTATAATTTTGCAAGTACTCAATCACATCAGTTTCCTGCACTTAGGCTCCAGTAACTTTTAGTACTAGAGTGCAGTTACTGTTTTTCATTTCTGCCAACTTAAGCATTTACAGAATGTCATTATATGGCTATGCTCTCATTCCTGCTCTTGTTTGGATAGTTATTTGAAGTGTATTGTGAAAGTAGCTTCTCAGTCTTCACACCTGCCAGTTACATTTCCAGTTTGCCCGTGTTTTGTCCTTTGACGTAACAGCCCCAAAGCATCCTGGGTGGACTAGCTGCAGTGGGAGCCTGAGTCTGAGAATGCAATGTGATCTTTCCACAGCTCACTAACTGGGTATGTGATACCTATCCAACACAAGTAGCAGCTTGTAATTGTTGTCCTGCACAGTTGTTTACTACACAGAATAATTTCTCCCACCCTCAGCCAAGTATTTCTCACTTAGAGGCCTGGCATAAAACCAGGAGACCAATGAAGTATCAAGAGTCAGTGTTGCCTGTTAGTACGTGCTGGCCCACGTTCATGTCATGTGCCACAACTCAATGAACTAAACTTGAGTGAGTGGGACACACAACGGGACTCTCTTGAAAAGCACGCCTATTTTTATGTGTCGCTGGATTCTGCACTTTAGCTATTTGTGAAAAATGTTATTTTAGTAACAGATTAATAAAATATTTTACTATGTAAATCTTTGTTTTGGACAATATCACAGCTATCTTGGATGTCATTACCAGTTGGTACTTTTTTCCCACTCAGGCAGATGCAGATTCCTGGCCAGGCCCTGGCTCTTTTGATTTAATTAAAAAAAAAAAAACACACACACATTAAGTGTAGCTACAATTTACTGCAATTGAACAAATATTTGTCATTTGCTTCTAGGCTGAGATTACACAATAAAAAATGTATTTTTCCAGTCAGAGTTACATGGATGTTTTGCTTCTAGATCAGTGTTTAACCTTTTGGATACCAGGAACTGGCTTGCTGCCTTCTTAAGCCAGGGAAAGCTGGACTGGTGTTGGTACACAAGTCAGCTGTTGAAGAAAAACTTCTAAAGCACAGAACAGAACTCATGGGGGGATGGGGAAAACATGTACTTTGCCTTCCATTTCATGACTGTCACCCCACAAGTTCTGATTGAGAGTATCTGTTGCAGTTGGTTCCAGGCTATTGAGGTGAACCGTTTGTTTCAAATTTAAGGAAAAAAAATCTGCACACCTAAAGAAGTACTGAAAATATTGTTTACCTCAGCACCTTCTCTTCATGCTTGTGTATGTTCTGACATCTGAAAGTCTACTTTCAGTTGGACAATAGTATTAGCCATTTTCTCTTACATGCAGTGTAATGTATTGTGTTCCTGTAACTCAGTTTCAATAAAGCATTTCACCATATTGATCAATGAAGTGGAGTAGGAAGACTACAACAGACAAAAGATCTCGTGATTAAAGCTGGGTATCAGTATCACACTGTTACCTTATGGTAAGTGCAAATCAGACACCATATCTAAACAAAAGCAACAGATTAAGAAACCTTTGAGAACGTTAGTTTAATAAAGCAATAACTTTCACTTCACAGTGTGTACAAAACAAAATTCAGGAAGCAGAAACCAACTGTCGAGACATGGAATAGTCATTTAGGAAACAAAATATAAAATGGTCCGCAGTAGCATATACAGCTTTTACATGAAACTAAATGACCGATTCTAATATCAATGATTCAGCTTAAAAATAATAGTTTGAATGTCATTTACAAATACACAATATAAAAACAGACCAACTGGAGCAGAACATTGATTGAATACATCATCCCCCCCCTCCCCCCTTAATACTAAAATAGGCCATTGTGGTGAAGTTACTAGCATCTGCCATATGAACTTTTTAACTGGAAGGAAGTGTGTGGGCCCATGGCTTGGGAAATAAGTCAGACTGGATGCAAGAAGTAAGTTGCCATCAAGGCTGCTTAGTGACCATCACCAACAGAACCCTTGTGACCAATGGGGCGCGCTGATCACAGCATTAAGCTTTCATTTAATCGTCTCATTCTTTAAAAAAGTGGAAAAAAAAATACACCATAAAACTTCATATTGTATCTCATCTGCAAAGTGACGATTTCTTCACCACTACCCTCAATATGAGGGATCATTTAAAGCCATTTTACCAGAACAAGAAACATACCTCTGTGCTTTCAGAGAAAAATAAATGACTATATTTGTACAGCCCCCTTCTGGATCATGGTGAACGCAACAGTCCATAGAAGTATTTACACAGGAGTGTGATTGGCTCTCTCTTGCTAGCATAAGTAAGGACACAACATGGCTTCCAAAAAAGGCATTTCTCATTTTACTCTTGCTCACTTTTCCAACAGCATCCTGGCAAAGTCAGCATTAGACATCTTTTTAGGCTCCTCGGGGGATGCGGATGAAGTTGCTGGTGAGTTCTGAACCATCCCATTCTCAGCCTTTGTCACAAGATTGCTCTGGCGCTGTAATGCTCGAGGCACCAGTGAGAGCTGAGTTCTGCCCTTCCCCCGTCTAAAAGACAAAGCATGCTTAAGAACATCAAGGAGTTCTGAGGGGGTGTTTTGGATACATTTGTTTGACTCATAAGAGGAAAGAAACAAAGGTTTGTATGCCACAAGGAATGTCCATTTAAATAGTGTTCTTTTCTCAACTGTTTTACTCAATAGGCAATGCGGTATTTACAGTGCTTTCATTTTGTTGCCCTTAGAGTGAATTTAGTGCTGGCAAAAAGGTACTATACCTGACAGTCTGGGAGATGGCAGCCTCCTGTTTATCCACTGAACAGGTACACAGCAGCAGCACAACCTCCTACTAGTGTGCCTGAAACCCTGATCCGTAGGAACACCTTTCAGACACGAAAGGAGAGCCCAGTCTTCCTACTCATTTCATAGCCTGGCCAATTTGCCAACAGAAGATAATTCAGGCTAGTTTGTGCTCAGGGGTTCACATCCCAACACCCAGCCCCACTATGGTAGCTTTCAGACACTGCTGCACTGGGCTGGATTTAGACTCGAGGCGGAAAGTGTCTACATCCCATTACCAACGCTATGAGTGGACCGCTCCCCAAATCCTAACCATCAGGCACATCTGTGGTACCTGTCAAACACTGTCCTCACCTGTCTTCAGTGAGGTTCCATGTTTCCCTGCCTTACAGAACTGATGTTGTCTGAGCAGCCCTACACAATACATGCCACACATACTTACGCTCCATAAATCTGTCGTGGTACCATAGACTGGGAGGCTCTCCCTGCCTCGGGTTTGTCTGGGAATTTTCGGAGAGGTGGATTACTGATTGCCACCTTGATGACATTTTCCTTAATAGTCATGCCATCCATTTTCAATACCGCCTGTGAGGCTTGTGCTTCATTTTCATACTCCACATAGGCCAGGCCCTGAACAAGGAGAGCCCAGAGACAAATGGGTGTCAGTGTATATTTCCTGCACGACTGCTTCTGGGCAGTACTTAAGTCAGCTGAGAAGAATGAAGTGACAATGACAGGTTATCAGTATGACATGTGGCTGAGATGATGTCCCACTGATCAGGTGTGCTGGAGAGCAGAGCCTTGCTAACTCCTGTTCAGGAGACCCCTTTTAACTGGAGATGTATTTTGTACATTAGCAAGGAGATAAACAGTCACTCAAGCTACCTTAGTACTGAGACCTCACTGCAGCACTCAAGCATCTGCAACCTGGCTGAGAGCACAGGGTTTGAAAGACTTACAGGTTAGCCCAGCAAAAATCAGAGTATCGACATCTCTATCAAGCAACTACAAGGGCAAGAGCCACGTGGAATCTGCTGCAATGCTTTACTAGGTTAAAACTTTCACTGTGGAAATCAGAGCCATAATCTTATCGCAAAAGCAGTTACTTTAGTTTCAAGAGCAGGTCATCTATTTTAGACAACACCATCAACAGGGCATGGCAGAAATGGTCTCTGACAAGTTGGAGAAATTTGTTCCACAGACCACAGAGGGATATTTTCAAGTCATCAGCAGCAAAGCATTCCCCATAGGCAATGGTTCTCTGTGCAGGTTTCACTGTACACCAGTGATGAGTAACTGTTAATGGTCCACATGGGGAGAGTTTCGCCACTCATTTCAAATTAAACATGGCTAAGGAGAGGCTCTGTGGAATCACTTCCATCCACACAACGGAGGAGATTCCGAGCAGCCGTCACTGCATAGTGAGCTAGTGATACCGGCAGTGATTTCACCAAGTGTGTAACTTCACCTTTCTAATTGCGTGACCATTGTCCTCCCCTGGGACACTTTCATCTGGACCCATGTTCTGTTCATGCTTTTAAGGCTGAATAACCTTTGAGGGTGAGTCATTCTGGACCATACACAAATACCCAATCTTACACAACCTTGTTTAAGCTATGAATGAGTAAAGTGTATGGCTTTTAAGTAGGAACCCCTGCTTACACCAAACTCTGAACAAAGGGTGGTATAAATTCAAACAACTCTGGTTTTGGATTAGAAGTAGCTTGGGAAAACATTCCAACTCCCCCCCTTTTTTTTTTTTATTTTAAATACAAAACCTACCTTTAGAACCCAAAATATCCAACAGTTTCCTTCAGAAATTTCTTTTAAAATTCAGATGAATGAAAATATTGAATTAACGTGAATGTTGGACACTTACCTTAGGTTTCCCAGCTCGATTTGTTACCAGCCTAATGTCCTTCACGCTTCCATGGGCTTTGCACACCTCTTCCAGCTCTTCTTTAGTGCAGGAGAATGGCAAACCAGAAATAAATAGTTTATGCTTCTCCAGTGCAGTGCTGTACCTGAACACCTGGGGCAAAAAAAGGAAATGAATTCCTGTCCACTTTGCAGACAGAGAAACTATGTCAAGCTCATGCCAGAATTTCAGACCAATAATACAAAGCACACTGGGGCTGTGCGTTATGTGACTATAACAGCACTTAATGTAAGAGGGCCTCTGTCCTGACCGGAGCGCTTGGGTGCTACAACAATATAGCTAATCGCTGCGCATGTCTAAGAATTCACACTCTGAACTCTAAACAAGCAAGGTTTCATGCCGATGAATCTCTACAATGTTATAGGTCTGCTCCAAGTTCAGGAAGAGCATTCCTAACTATGTCTTCATGTGGTAGTTTGAGTGTTAAAATAATATAGCAGCTAGCTACCTGGCATCTAAGGCAGACACATTACCAAGATGTTAAGGCTACTTAATATACTTCCATGGCTGTCAACTGCAGCGCTGATGTGCTTCAAACACTACTCAGTGGAACCCTGCCTTGATGAAGTACACTATCTGCAACGCCTGTAAACAGTTACGTCTACCACATTTGGGGCACACCTTTCCCTGGATAGGTTGAACCTCTCTAGTTTGGCACCCTAGTGAACTGACTGGTGTCAAAACGAGAATTTGTCGGTCCACAGGTCAATGCTGTCTAGCAGCATCACCAACACTTCCACTGCTTACTGGGCTCTTAAAAACATTTGGGGTAAATTAGAGCTAAATAATAGCACAGAACACTGACAGCCAGGACTGGTGGCTAGAAACAAGCTTTATGGGACCACGGGAAACTTGACCACAGCCATGATAAGTGGCCATCGGCTAAATAAAATCATGCCAGGTTACGGATGTTGCCAGATGAGACTGTGCCGGACTAGAGAAATTCAACCTATATTAATTATGTACCTAGCACTAGTTGCTGCTGTTTGAAAAGCATCATACAAAATACTTGAAAAATATTCAACAAGGTGATTTTTGAGAACATGTTTACTACCCTGAGTGAGTACACAAACAATGAAGGGTTTACTCAGGCGTGGATAGTCAGAGGTATGCCGATCACTGCAGAAGTCAGCTCTAGCATGTGGCTCACTTACAACAGCAGATGCAAGAATTCTGCAAATGTTTTGGAAGTTTACCCAGTCAAGTGCATTTTCACATTACCTAGCATCACCCAAAGAAAATCACAGTGTAGGTTCTCAACCACCAAGGTATCATAATTACCGTCCCTTATTTATGGCTAAACTACAGGGGGAGGGGAGCTCATCAACAGGTTATTTACTGAATGACTAAAAAATATTATACCTTAAAATCTGGATTCTTGTTCTTGTCCACACAGGGAGAAACAAACATTGGCCTCCCTTCCACAACCTTGCGATCCAATCCCAGGGCCTGCAGAGCTGATTTTTCATCCATAAACTCTATGTAGCAGTAGCCTCGGAAAGACCCCCTGTTAGAAAATATGGGGCGGATTTCCACCACCTCCCCACAGCTCTCAAAGAGTTCTTTCAGTTTCGCTTCAGGGTCTGCCATGCTATATGAAAGATTGC
Organism: Carettochelys insculpta; assembly: GCF_033958435.1. NCBI lineage: Eukaryota > Metazoa > Chordata > Testudines > Carettochelyidae > Carettochelys > Carettochelys insculpta. The sequence continues at coordinate 28,659,230 of NC_134154.1, forward strand.
TGACAAACACTGTAATGTTATCTTTAGAACTGTCATGGAGAACTTTCGGAGCTTCTTTTCGGCTCGCAGCGGCCTTTTCCTTTGGTTTAGAGGAAGCATCTGGTCTTGCAGGTGTACTTCTCCCAAACAAGCCAGTTTCCACCTCCATATCTTCCACTTCTTCATCCACAAGCAGACTGTCCCCATCACCCTTGTGTCTCTTGCTGGGCTGCTCTGCTTTTTGGAGAAAGATGCACTTTAAGTGGTTTACACATTCTGGCAAGCAGCAACTTTGTATTTACATCTATATTAAGTGAAATACTGCCTTCCTCTTAACAGCCTGATCCAGGGAAGTGCTCAGCCTCTGGAACCACAGGTGCCAAGTAAGATCCTAAGACAAAGGAAGAGCAGTCCTCCTTGTGGAGCTGCCCCAGGACAGTGACGACGTTAAAGGGGCGCAATGTTAGCAGGCAAATTTTTCCTCTTACTGTCTCATCAGAAACCCTAAGTATGAGCATGTGGTTTGCCTCCGAGTAAGGAAGTGGGCAATAGCAGTCTTTTAAAAAAACAACAGTTTTCTGAAACTACCCTGAGAAGGTTGTGTGTGCATATTCCTTCCTCCAGGGGACACTCCACAAGAAACCTGTTTCAACCTTCTAAGATGCTGTTATAAAAACATAGGGAGAGGCAGATTTTTTTGTAATAAGTTGGAGGACACTCACTTTGAGTTGGGGGGAAAAAAATGGAGAGATGTCAGATTATTGGGGTTTAGATCATTTGTGTTTTCACTCAAAAAACATAACTGTAAGTGAGCAAACTTTTCTAATGAGTTTTTTTTAAACTTATTTTGATGATTAAAATAATTCATGCATTCCCTATTTCATTTTATGATCACTGATAACCAAAAAAATTAAACAAAGGCAGTTTCATGACTGACAGGTTGAGATAAAATGAGATTCCTTTGGAACATACAACTCCAAAATTCCCCCATCACCACCACTTCCTTGTCCCAGACTGACTGCAGAGATGCAATTAAAAGGCCTGCTGTCGTAAGCAGTGAAAAAAATGTTAAGGCACAATTTATACCTTCCTCCTCCTGCCCCCACTCTCCCTCGTCATCATCGTCTACTTTGCGTTTGTCTCCAGGTTTCATTTTTTTAGCCTTTTTTGAAGCTTTTTTCTCAGCCCGAGCCTGCTTTCGTTGTTCAGCTTTTTCTTCTTCCTGTTTCGCAAGAGCAGCCTCCTTCTCAGCAGCCTGGGAACATTTAAGAGCTTTGTAAGTCACTGCAAATGGAAGCATATCTTTTTCTAAAGCACTTCTCTTTGGATGTATGCTGCATGGATCTATAGCAATAAGAAAGATTCTCCTGCTAAGCTGTCTACACACAGCCCAAGTAGAAGGATCATTTGAACGACAGACCTTAACCCAGGGTGGGGAACTCATGGTTTGGATCTGGACCCTTCACAGCATCTAGCCCACAGCAAGGGCTGGATCAGACAAGCAGAGTTTAAATTTATGCTTATGCTCCAAAATATCTGTTAGTCTATAAGGTGCCACAGGACGACTTCTTGTTTCCTACCGAGTTCTCAGATAGTTCATATAAAGAAATTCTGACCTTTACTCTTTGTTCATTAACTCGAGCTAATCTATTTTCTGTTTTTTGTACGGCTGCATCCCAGTCTTCTAAAGTTCCTGTAGGATATAAAAAAAATGGTTTTTAACCTTCCCATTTTCTGAGGGGAAAAAAAACACATTTATTAAAACAGTGAAACTTTTGGAAATATCCCTCAATACCACTTATGGTGTGAGACACTGCAAAAGCAAAGTCCAAACCTACCCAGAGCTCTTTAACAGGATTAGAACAAAATTAAACACAAGGCAAGCCTTTTGCACAGCGTAACACAACGTGCACTCACGTCAACTGAAAGAATCCCATGAACATCAGTGGGCTCTGGATCAGACCCCCAAAGAATTTTTTCTACCCAGAACTTCACTCAAGGTAGAGGTTTCTTTCTAAAGCTGAAAAAGCTGAAAGAAATGCACTGTGCACCACAACAGTTCAGGGCTGCCATTTTCACAGCACGGCTTCACTAGCCGAGACTTCACTACAGCTGAGTTCTGCTGGGCAATAACTTTAGATTTAAATGAACCCAAGAAAGTGACATGACAGTGAGCTATGACAGTTACCTTCTATCCTCTCAAGTGTTAGCAGCACCTCGCAGACATGCTCTGGGTAGTCACTTGTGCACTGCACAGCTCGATGCAAGGCCTTCCGGCAGTGCTGGGTATCTCCATGGGCCCTGAATTGGGGAAAGATAATAAGGAGCCAGCTCTCACAGCAGCCATCCTGAGAGTAGAGAGCAGTTGTAGTTGCTGCTTTCACTCCCAGATGACATGCATAATCTCTAGTTTCAAAACCTAGCAATTCCACAGCATCTTAGAACGTCTTAAAGACACTTAAACATAAAACAAACATGACCCAGTGAACCACATTATGCCCATCTTGCAAATGGAGAACCCGAGGCAGAAATTAAGTCATTGCTGCCTTAACTCATGTCCTTACCGTTCCAAGTTATAGTATTCCAACCACATATTGGCATATTTGGCGTTCCCTTTAGTCATAATGCTGTCCCAGAGCTCTCTGGCCTTCTGCATATTGTTACACAGGCGAGCCTAAAAAGACATATAAAATACTCAATATAGGTAAAAGTCATCCAGAAACAAAGGAAAGCAGAAAGGCTCATCATCACACTTTGCAAACCTTTGAAATGACACTCAAATATCAGCATATATTATTACTATTGAAAGCTAACTTCTCCAGTTAGACTCAGCTTGTCCCACTAGTGGCCTCTGGTTTCAGGCATATCTCGGTTATGTATTATGCAAGATCTCATTTAAATATTTCTGAGCATCTCATTTCAAATGTTTTCATTTGTGACTGAACATCTTTAAAAAGAACCCAAAATATAAAAACATCTTCATGTTTATATGATACAATAGAGGCTCTATTTGAACAGGAAAATTTTCAAGGCACTACTGAAATGCACTGTTAGCACCTTTAACCTGAGCAAACCAAAATGCTTTGTGATTATAGTACTCAGGCAAGTTAGACACAGATCCCCTTTTACATGTGGAAAAAATGAGAGAGAAGTGACTTTTCCAACACTGTATGAGACTGTGGCAAAGCAAGGAACAGCAACCAGGTATCTTGTTTCTAATCTGAATCAGACTGCTGCCTACTCGGGGACTTTGAACTCATGCCTACGGGTACACCATGAGACCGGTGTGGAAGAACAGAGAAAAAGCCTCAGCTAGCCAGGTCACTGACAAAGACCCAAGTGATGCTCATTCCCCTGGTTGTACCCTTCTATAAACAGATTTCTAAGGAAAATAACTTCTCCTAGCAACACAATTTAAATACAAGCAGATGATGAAAATATTACCTCAATCCTTGCCCAGTTCTGCATTATAGTGCAAGACGGATCTCCGCTTTCACTAAAACCTTCAGATAACCAAAAAAAAAAAAAAAAGTGGTCTGACACACATTTAAAAGGAGTGATTCCCAAGCTAAGTATCGGCAGCACTTACATTGGTAAGACTTGCATTCTAGATTGACTTTATTTGTACTCCAAGATCAGAACATTATCAAAAAATGAATACACGTCAGCCTCAATATAACACAGAGAGCAGAAAATAAGCCATACTGAAGTGAAACGAAAGAACAGTTCAAAGCTCCGACTTACGTTCTTCCACTTCTTGCTTTAAATATTCCAAAGCACGTGCAAAAGCAGACCTCAGTTCTTCAAGTTCTTTACTTGAGTCTTTAGGAAAAACAAAGGGAAAATCAATCTGCACCTTAAAATAATGATTTCTGTTTGCTTTAGCCTGCTGTGGTTTCTTCACTAATGCACAGCTCAAAGAAGAAATCCACTTTCACGAACAGAAACTGTTTTTTCAAAGAGCATTTTGCACTTCAGCAAAAGTCACTGCATGCGGAGTTTAAAAAGACAAAAGAGCCACAAGACCAAAAACAGAGAGGGAATTCTGGGACAAAGCAATCTAACTCCAGCTAGGAACGGATTTAGTGAACTGTACAAGTTGCATTTTAATAAACGCCAAATGACTATTTCCTCCACAATAGCATCTTAAACACTATTATTAGAGGCTCTTTAAGAGGAGTACACTGCCATTTCTAAGAACTAAGTAGTGCAGAGAATTAAAACTAAATTGAGCTATTCTCATAAGTTTATACATAGTTACCTTGTGTAAAGTCCACCCTTCTTCTTAGATAATCAAGATATGCTTGCCAGATCTCTACATAATCCGTAGCCTGAATAAATCCAGCATTCAAAGCCTTTTCAAAATTTTCTAGGGGGAAATCATAAAAGCACACACGTATTTGCTTTGGTTGCATATGCCAATAACAGAAGTCAATAGACTGGAGGATGGGAGTGTCTATTTCTGTGGTTTTATGAACCAAAAGTTATACTTCAAAAACCGAAATGATACAGTGGAATCTGCATATAATAAATTCTGATTAGCAAATTAATATATGAAAATTGCAAATTTATTTTGATTACATAACATGCAATTATGCTTAAATGTGAAGTTGTTCCAGGAAACTTTACTGTAAAATGGTTCCACTGTATTTCCATTAATCCAACCTAGTTTTAGACTATTTCAGACGAATTTCTGATTTCTTGTAGAATAGCATTCATCAACAAGAAAACATCCAGGCACTACACTTTGGAAGCTAGCTCTGGGCTGGATAAATAACTAATGACAGCATTATTTCCTTACCAGTAACAAACTGATGATCAACTCTGTGCCTCTCCATTGCTAAAAGGTACCGATTCCAGAGCCCAACAGTCCAAGGACAATTCCTAACAGCTCGATCATGTGCAGAGAGTACCAATTCTTTAACTTTCAATTGTCGGTCCTAAAATAACCACAGAATTAAAGGATGCAAAACAGCCCACTGACCCTCTCATTGGAAAACCTCCATCCCAGAGGGATATATTACAAAAAAAAAATGCTGCCTTGAAAAGAAGTGCTTCGAAAGGATCGCTCAAAACTAGGAAAACAAACCAGCAGATGGATTTTAATGTTGATAAATGCAAAGTAACACATATTGGAAACACAATCCCAACTATATGTACAAAATGATGGGACCCAAATTAGCTATTATGATTAAAGAGAAAGATCTTGGAGTCACATGCATAGTTCTCTGAAATCATCCACTCACTGTGCAGCAGCAGTCAAAAAGAAATCAGAAAGTTTAGAATTGTTTTAAAAAAGAGAGAAAATCTCTGATTGCTTTTGTATAAATCCATGGTAAGCCCACATCTTGTATACTGCATGTAGGTGTGGTCACCTCATCTCAAAAAGAGTATCTTGGAATTGAAAAAAGTTCAGTAAAGGGCAAAAAAAAAAAATACTAGGGGTTTGGAACAGCTGCCAGATGAGGAGAGACTAAAAAGCCTGAGACTTCTCATCTTAGAAAAGAAGAGACTAAGGAGATATGACAGAGGTCTACATAATCATAACTGGTGTTGAAAAAGTAAATATGAAAAAAGTTATTTACTTGTTCTCATAACACAAGAATTAGGGGCAAACAAATGAAATTAACAGGTAGCAGGCTTAAAACCAACAAAAGGAAATACTTCTTCTTCACACAACGCACAGTCAGCCTGTGGAACTCCTTGACAGAGGATGTTATAAAGATCAGGATTTAGCAGGGTTCAAAAAAAGAACTAGATAAATACATGGAGGAGGAGACCCATCAATGGCTATTAGCCAGGATGGTGTCCCTTGCCTCTGTTGGTCAGAAGCTGGGAATGGATCACCTGATGATCTCCTGTTGAACAGTAACAGAGAGGTAGCCATGTTAGTCTGTACTCCAACAAACAAAACAAAACAAAAACAGCAGTAATGTAGCACTTTAAAGATTAACAAAATGATTTATTCAGCAATGAGCCTTCATGGGAAAAGACCCACTTCATCAGATCAATCCGTAATTCATCCGATCTGGTGAAGTGGGTCTGTCAAATGAAGCTCATCGTCAAATAGATCATTTTGTGAGTCTTTAAACTGCTACATTTCTGCTGTTTCGTTCTGATTATTACTTGTTCTAATCATTCCCTCTGGGGCACCTGCCATTGGCCACTAACAGAAGAGAGGAAACTGGGCTAGATGGACCTTTGGTCTGACCCAGTGTGACCGTTCTTATGTAAATGTTTTGAGAATTGCTGTGTCAAGCTGACCACCTCAAAAGGGAGAAGAGATATGATACTGTGCAACAGGGTATAATATTAGCCCACTCTCAAATTAACACAATCCATGACTAATCAATTATTAACCCATTCTGCTGTGCTACTATATTTAATGAGACAACTGTAATAAAAGCTTTAAATGAATCCCCAGTTACCTCTCACTGGTTTGAAATGCAAGAACGAAAAAATAAATTTAGCATCACAGTGTGAGATGGCCTCTTTAAGAGAACTGGATATGACACCCCATGTGATGCCTTCCAGAAGGCCACACAGAAGACTAGGAAACAGATCTATATGGGTATGTCTCCACTTCAGAATTAGCCAGGACTCTTATTTGAGTGTTGCCTCTAACCACTTTTCATCCACATACAAAACACACAGGGATGAACCAGATGGCAGGACACAGTTTATCTGTTCTCATCATTGTCAAACCATGCCTGTGTTTGAACAATAAATACAGCCCTGAGAAAAATTAAATGGATACTGGTGAAAACTAGTTGACGCAACTTAAGGTGACCAGATAACATGTATGAAAAATCTGTAAAGGGATGGAAGGTAAGAGATGCCTCTATAAGTCAAAACCCCAAACAACGGGACATCTAGTCACGTGTCGCAGCTTTCTGGTTACTTGCCCTGACAGCTTATGTGAAAGAAGGGAAACGGAGGCAGAATCCTACGCTGAATCTAAAGACAGACAACGACAGAACAGGGTAAACGTAATATACTTTTGCTTTCCTTACCAGATACTGATTGTAACGCGCCCACAAATCCGGCACAAGGCAGTTCTCAGCCAGAGCACGCTCATAGATTAACTGAATGCGAGCTGGATCCCCTGCTTTCATTTCAAAGTCAATATAGGCTTGATACTCTGCTAGCTTTGGTGTTTCAGCAACCAGCTAGAACACAAACAGGAGTCCAAAAAGCAAACAGAGTCACACTTTGGCAGAAAGACAAGTAGATCAACCCTGAATAAAAACAGCATTTTACAGGCCAAGGACAATATCCTAAAGAGCAAGATTTCAGCCTCAAAACCACCAACTGATCTGGGAGAATTCTACACAGCAGAACTGGATTCTGGCCTTTGATTTTCACCTCTCTGAACATAGGTCAGGCTTTGGAAGGGTTCAAACACACACTTCTGCCCCTACTGGGTCACCATATCTGGAGGGTCTTGAAACTAACCATTACAACGGATGCCATATGAATATTGTAGTGTGATTCTTGATGCAGGTTTCACTGCCAGACAGTATTATTTCAGGCTGCTATAAAATTCCCAATACTATTTATGATAATATAAACAACTAGAAAGTTTCTGTTATGTTGTTTACTGCTAAAGAGGACTTTTAAAGTGACTAGTTTACTTTTCTGGTTGCTTAGGAAAAACAGGTTCTTTAGTTTCCCATCACATGCTTAAAATAGTTACCAGAGCCTCTTCATATGGTTTACACTTTTCCATCTGCTGCAATGCTTTCTTGTAGTTCTTTATTACTGCTTCGGGTACAGGATCCTCTGACCATTCTTCATATTCGGCATACGTGGCTTCCATGTCTAGTCATACAGACAAAGAACCAAAGCGACTGAAACAGTTATCTCACTAAGTAATGTGAAAGTTTTATATATAAACCTAGCCTAGATGGAGAGGCGACATAGCTTGGCCACTTGGTTAAGGCGCTGAGGTAACCATTTCTACATAGTGCAATCTAATTCAAACTCAAGATAAACTGTGTTCACAACCATTAGTTATTTTAAAAAGCACAGCAGGATCACTCCAAGGCTTTAAGGGAAAAGAATCCAAACCAAACTGTTTTTGTGTTTAAGTCAAAAGAAAAAAAAAGTGAGACACGCATATTAGGAGAAACACCAAAAGCTAAGATAGGGGAGCAGCTAGTATCTATTCCCACCCATCGTCCTAGGCTCATACATAAAACTGGTTGGGAATTTCTCCAAATTACTCCATATTAGGCAGACCAGGGCCCTAGAACCAAGGTCACCCACATTCCAGGTGTGCACCCTAATCAGCTGTTCTTGGATAGTTTGGGGGTATAGATTCTTATTTTATATTTTTCTGGTAAAACCTCAAGGTCTCAGTTTCATCCCTCCAAGGAATGGAAACAATTGTTGAAACCTCAAAAGCTTTAGCGGAATGAGAGAACTGTATCCCACCCACATCTATTCTTATACCATGCCTATCACCGTGGGGTATTCACGCCTTAGTGTCTTCTGTTAAAACGTTCCTCATTTGAATTGCAAGATGCATTCAATCCAAGTACATATAACACAATTGTGGCAAAACCTGTGTCCATAAGTGTTGCGAAATCAAGGTATCGATTAGCAATGCCTTTTTTGTATTAGAGAGAGAGAAAGAAAAAGGAGCCGATACTCAGCTGGTTCCCTGCCACCCATCCCCGGCCAATCCCATGGCTGGGGCTGTTGAAGTGCTGGTACTCAGTACCAGCAAGTACAGGCACAAAAAAAGCACCCTGTCAATCAAAAACGGAAGTATTTCCAAACAAACCAGGGACACAGAACATGTTTGAAGCCCTCAGAATGACACATTTCTGACTGATAACTCAAACCCTTGCAGTGGCATGTTCTGTGACATGACCACAAGGAGAACTGAGTGGCATAACCACTGCCCAACACACAAAAGAACAAACAGCCTTATCCATGCAGTATTCCAAACTGCAGCTGCTCTTACCTAGCAATGGGATTCCCAGCTGGCGCCTAAACAGCATGTGAATCTTCTCAAGCTGTGCACAGAGTGTCTGCTGCTGTTCAGGGGAGGGAATACTGCCAGCAGCTGGCTACAAACAAAGACATACTGAGAATTACCCAACTCCTTTGGTGCCTGGGTTGATAAACAATAAACCCAAGTGCAATTTGAATAACAGATCTGAGACCCAAATGACAATCTTTAAAAACCACACATGGCAAACAAGCATCTCGTATGACAGACCTGTACAAGCGCAACATGAAAGATCCTCAGTCGGAAGACTAAGACATGCAAGAAGTATTTCACACCAAGAACTGAGATGTACATGTGTAAGTTATGTTGACAATCACAGGCAGGCAAGCTTAATACTGTACTTGCAGTGAAGTACGGTAAATGGCAATTCACAAGCCCCATGTCCATAACTGCAAGACAGTTTTTAATCTGACATCATAAACTCCTGAAATTCATACACAAAATGTGTCCTCTAAAGCTTTCAGGTACCCTGGCAAACTTGACTAAAAACTGAATTGCTTAACACCATGATTTCCAATTACCCCTATTTAAATAGCTATAATTATTCTGAGAGCAGCTCTGTCAACACTATTTTGTAAACTACCAAGAAACAGGACTGAGGATGTTACTGGCCTTGTTGTCAGATTATATATATTTTAGGCTTTGTGTTTGCATAGTTCCAAGAGAAAATATGCTTGGGAAATAGTCTGGAATCCAACATTCATTCACACACAAGAGGAAAGTGAATGAGTTCTGAAGGCAGAAAGTCCCCTAAGACAGGAAACAAATATGAGTGAGTTGCGTTCATAAATATTTACTGAGAAAAAGCAAGTGTTTGAAAATAAAACATTTTGTTTAATTTAAAGTTGTTTTTCTGAGTGCCAAGCCAATGCAGAAGCAGGAATGAAGCTAATATCTGAACTGAAATTCCTCACTGTGTGCACCACACCTACTACTACTTAACCCATGTACTCCATGTGGAGCTTAAGTCATCTACAAGTCATGTCCTCTTCACTCTGCCTTGGGACAAAACTTCTAGCTGGCTCCAGGGAGTACCCCAGTTGTCGTCCCTCAATCTCAGTAGCCCTTCTCCACGTTGTCCGAGGTCTTCCTCTTTTGCATTTTCCTTGGGGGTTCCATGTGACAGCTTGATAAACTATGCTGGATGACAGTTTTCTGAGAGTGTGGCCTGGCCATCCCCACTTTCTTCTCTCGATTTCAGTGTCAATTGGTACTTATCCTGCTCTGTTCCAAAGCTCTTCATTTGTGACAAAGTCTTGCCATTTGATGTGAAGGATATACCTCAGGCACCACATCACCTTCTCGATAACAACCACCACAGCAGCAGAGCAGATACATTGATTTTTGACACACCTACTGAAACTGACAACACCATCTGCTGACTACTGAGATGACAGAAAATTCTGGACTTTACCTGTACTGTTTCCAAGATGGCATTTTCAAACTCCCGGTAAGCTTCCCAGATTGCTGCTCCTTTTGTCACATGTAGGCCAACAGCAGTGAGGGCTCTTTCAAAAATTGAGCGAACCTTCTCAATCCCTCCCTCCTGACCAATGCCACCAATCGAATACTGAGCATATTCAAGCCAGATTTCAGGACCTAAACAAAAGTCATCAGAAACAATGAAGCAAAGTTTTCTCATGGGGAAAGTCCCCCTGCCATCTCTCAAAACGTACAGTTTCCAGCACACTCACAGCACCACATACATACGAACAATATACTTTCCTAGCATCCTGCACTTCCACAAAGGAAAAGAGAAGCTCGTATTTTTTCATGATGCACTCTGGACCCAATACAATTTCACAAGATCACTGTCTTAGTGGACAGCTGACTAAAAATACAGAGACAGTATAAGGCTTTTGACACAGTCCCACATAACAACCTCATAAGCAAACTATGGAAATGTGGGCAACAATTAAATTACTACAATTAAATTACTGCAGAAGTGGCTGAAAGGCCATTCTCAAAGATTAGTTATCAATACTTTGCTGTAAAACTGGGAGGACATAGCTAGTGAGGCTCCACTGGAGTCAGCCCTGAAACTATTCAATAGCTTCATTAGATAATGGAATAGAGCAAGGGTGGCCAATATGCTGTCCGTTTGCCATATGTGGCGAACTAGACAGTGCAGTGTGGCAAAGCGGCTTGTCAGCGCCACATACATGGACAGCCCTCCGCCCTCTCCGCCGGAGCCCCAATACTTGGGAGGACAAGATTGTGGTGACAGCGGCAGAGGCAGCTCCTCCTGCGGCTGGCTCAGGGGTGGGTGGCTCCGGCAAGTCACCGGCAGTTTGTGTGGAGTTGGGGTAGGAGGATGCCTGGCTCAGAGGGCAGTGCCTGGCTGGGGGTGGGAGGGCACCTGGTGGAAGAAGCGGGTGTGGTGATTGTTAAATTTCTTTTGGACATCATTGGAGGATAGAGTATAAAATCTTCAGATGACATCAAACTTGGAGGGGTGGCAAACACTTTGAAAACCAGGACTGGAACTAAAACGATCCTGACAAATTAGAGAAATGGTCTGAAATTAACAAGAACCAATTTAATAATAATAAAAAAGTGCATAATATTTCACTTAGGAAGGAAAAATCCAATACAAATTCTACAAGGCAAATAATGGGGTAGGTGGCAGTGCTGTAGAAAGGTTCTATGGGTCATAATGGATCATAAATTGAATCAGTACAGAATGTGATGCACTGCAAAAAAGGCTAGCATTCCAGGGTTGTAGTGACAGTATGGTCATAAGACATGAGAGGTAACTGTCGCACTCAACAGTGGTGAGAGCTCATAGTAAGGGCTCTAATACAACGAGTGGTTATCAGTTGTTCTCCCTGTCCAGTAAATGCAGGACAAGAAATAATGGGTTCAATCTGCAACAAGGGAGAATTAAGTTAGATACTAGAAAAACTTTCTAGCTGTAAGGGTGGCTGATCTCTGGAGCAGATTTCAAAAGGGATTGTACAATCCTCGTCCTTAGAGGGTTTTGTTTTTTTTAAATGCAGGTTGGATAAACACCTGTCAGGGATGGTGGTATCTGACCCAGTCTAAGCCTGGGGTGCCCTGAAGTCCCTTCCAGCCTGACATTCCATTATTCTAATTTGTCTCTCAATGAAAAGCACAAATTTTTGTCTCTTTTAATTAGTGTCCCCATGGTCCAGTGCTGTGAAGAGTGGGCTGGCTGAGGTACTCGGTAGGTTGGTTAATAACGCATGGTTTCTTTGGGATATTAATGATAACCCACTCTGAACAAGTTTTTACAGACAATGAAATGCATTAAAGACAGCAGGAACTAACAAAATAGGGTCTACAAAAAATGCAAAGCACTGAAAATAAGCCTCAAAAACAGTTTCTAAAAACAAAACAAAAAAAAAAGAATTAATTATGGGAAACTGGATTCAGTAGCTTTAGGAAAAGACGTGTCATCAGGTAGCAGCATAATACAAAGCCAGAAAATGTAGTGTTAGCCATCTGCTGTCCACTGAAATGATACAACAGAGCTGAATCATTCAATGACCTCTCTCCTATTTGCACAAATTTGAAAATGCCAACCTATGTCACGAACAGATTGTTAGTTACTATTTTTAAACAGATATTCTCTTCCTCCCAGATCTTTAGGGAGTATTTTCACACAAATACTTCTAACTTCTAATACTTTCATACTAACAATAAGAAAACACCTTCTTAGGAAAAGCAATGATCTGAATGCAAAACTAAATATGTTTATTTTGTAGGATGCATTTGCAACTTACAGATATAGTCTTTTACAGCTCTCTCAAATAGCTCATAAACCTTTTCCCGATCCGTGCTTTCAGAAGCCATCCTTATTTCATCCTTCAACCAGTCAAGCCAAATTTCTAAAAGACAGTAGGAACTTTAGAGGTACATTACCAAAAATATTCAAGAGACTCCAGAAGGTAAGAAATTAGTTTAACTTGGCATCACTAAGCAGAATTGTTTGAAAATGTGATTATTACTGGTAGCACTTTTTTAAAATGTTACACTTAGGTATAATTAATTTCACTAAAGCTCTGGCCAGTTTTTATCATCATGATGGCTAATATTTAGGCAAATTTCTATTTGTACAGGCAAAGTATTATCATGTTTGTGAGTGAAAAGAATATGATTGATGTCAGTTCAATTCCCAGTAAACATAAGAACAGCCATACTGGGTCAGACCAAGGTCCATCCAGCCCAGTAGCCTGTCTGCTGACAGTGGCCAGTGGCAGGTGCGCCAGAGGGGGTGGGCTGAAGACAACAATCAAGCGATTTGCCTCCTGACATCCATCTCCAGCCTCTGACAATCAGAGGCCACGGACACCGTTCCTACCCTTGGCTGATAGCCTTTTATGGACCTAACCTCCATGTATTTATCTAGCTCTTTCTTAAATTCTGTTATAGCCCCAGCCTTCATGGTCTTCTCTGACAAGGAGTTCCACAGGTTAACTAGTGCTGAGTGAACAATGGTCCACAGCACAAGACTCACTATCACAAATGATATCCTTCAGGATACACTGCAGGTGCCAATCACTGACTACCCACAGGGATGGTTCTCCCCCTCTTTCCCGGAAGAGCTTCTTCCGTGTCAGGGCGAAACCAGATCAGCCTGTAGGGAAGCTTGCCCACCTGCTGTCTTTACCACCAATGAATAAATAAGCTGCAGGCTAAAGTTTATCTGTCACTTTCATTAGCATCATATTCAGAAGATTACTAAATATTAACCTTTTGGCAGAAATCTGTATGGCTCAACACTAGACATAATAGCCAGAAGTATCCACATAACAGTAATCCCCAAAGATACCTGATTTGATCTCATGGAAAAAGTTCAGTTTAGCTGTCAAAAAAAGAAGTGGGGGTGGGGGAAGGGGAAGTTGGGGGAAGAGGGCAAAGATAACATTGTCTGGGGTGAGCTAAAGTCCTCCTGTACCTTCAGTAAGTGGGAAGAGTTCACTCATCTTCTGGCGGGCTCTTCTAAGCTTTACCAGCTCTCCTTCCTGGCGGAGCAGTTTTATCAGGTCCAAGTGACAGTTATAGTCAAATGCGTTAATGGAAAGCTTTAAAAAATTAAATTTAAAGAAACGTAAGACAAAGTACGTCTAGCAGCGGGAGCATGAAACAAGGATACAGAACTTTGGAGTTCTATCTTAGACTGGACCATCGATTCTATGAACATCAGTGTCTGAAGACATGGCCATATTAGGGAGCTCAGTGCAGCGCATGTGTAAGTGCTCTAGTCATGCTGCTCTCAGGCAACTGCATGGAGCACTCTGTGGACTTAATTAATATTCCCACAAACAGCACCAGCACCAATCTCAGCAGGAGAAGCTCTCCCAACAACACAAAGCTGTCCACCCTGGTGCTTGTATCAGTATAACTTACCTCACTCAGAGGATGGTTTATTCACAACCCCAAGCAACATAAGCTAAACTAAACCAAGGCTATGTCTAGCCTAGAGGGCTCTGTCGACAAAAGAGCCTTTTTGCTGACAAAAACCACAGAGCATCCAGATTCCCAACAGCATTCTGCTGACAATAAGGTCACAAAATGCAGCACTTTTGTGGACAACTGTACAGCTTTCAACAAGAAAGAACGCCTCTTTCAACATAGATCAACAAAAAGCCGGTCTGGACGTTCTGGGGGGCCCTTCTGTTGATAGAAAGGGCTAGTTATACGATGAAATCCATGGCTCAGGGCTCCCCTCTAATCCATGCCAGGGTGGAGGGTGCAGAGCCACAGGCCTCGCGGGCCTGACCAGGAAAGCCACAGTCTGGATCCAGACTGAGGGCTCCACTAGGGGCCAGATGGCAGGAAGCAGCTCCATCCCAAAACAGCCAAACCCTGACCCAGCTCCGTCTTCTGCTGCCGGTCACCGCTGCTCTCCCAATCAGGGAGGGCAGCAGCAGCCTGTGCATCCTGCCTGGAGGCTTTCTACCACTGCTCTGATTGGCTGGAATTCCAGCCAATCAGACCAGTGGAGGGGGGAGGATGCCCAGGAGCAGAGATAAGGGGGCACAGAGCTGTCTGCATCCAAAGGTAAGCTGCATCTGTTGCCCAGACCCTGCATCCCCAGACAGCTCCTGCACCCTCCTCCCATCCAGACTCCCACCCCGACCCTGACTCCTCCCTTCCAGACCCCACACTCTAAACTGACCTGCAGCCTTCCTCTCACATACACATACACCCCCACCCTGCTCCTGTACACACCCCCACCCAGACCCCAGACCCTTTCCTACACTCACCTCCCACTCAGATTCCCCCACCAACAGCCTGCTCCTGCACCCTTCCTTCAACCCAGACCCCCCCAATTCCCAGCCTGCTCTTACCCCCTTCCTCCAACCCAGACACCATCCCACCCCCCAATTTCCAGCCTATTCTGCATCCTGCCTCCTGCTCAGACCCCATAACCCTGGCCCTCATACATTCAATAACCACATCAGTGAAGTGTGTGGGTTTTTTTTTGCTTCATACTTCTGTAGCCACAGACTGATTTGTCTACCGTTCACCAGTCCCCAGCTCAAAAGAGGTTCCCCATTCCTGATATTCAAGAAGAGAAGTCCCTGCCCTAAAGATCCTAACAGATGAAGACAACTAGATGCATAGAAAGGGCAGAGAATGACTGAGGAAAAACAACTGCCATGAGAAACTGATGGGCTGGAATTCCTATATACAAATCTGACACACTAAAGCAAGGTTTAAATGAAAACATGGAGTGGCTCTCACATTACACGACATAATTTACCATTCAAGTACCCTCACACCTACTCATCCCTGTTGGAGATGAACCACATCCACTTTAATTTAATTAGCACTGATGTCACAAGCCTATCAGTGTATCCCTTTCTTTTCTCTACACCATCGGATGAAGTGTGTTGTGTCCCAAGAAAGCTTATGATCTAACACGCTAATGTTTTTTACTCTTTAAAGTGCCACCAGACTCCTTGTTGTTTCTCAAAAAACAAGCAGTCCCACAGCACCTTAAAGAATAACAAATTTGTTAGATGATCTTTCATGGACTAGACCCACTCCTTCAGATTATAAACAAAAAGAAATCCTGTGGCACCTTACAGACTAACAGACATTTTGGAGCATAAGCTTGAGTGGGCAAAGACCCGCTTTGTGACGAAGCGGGTCTTTGCCCACTCAAGCTTATGCTCCAAAACATCTGTTAGTCTACAAGGTGCCCCAGGACTTCTTTTTGTTTTTCAAGATACAATCTAACATGACTGCCTCTCCGATACTTCAGATTATACTTGCTCTTTCTGTAAATTTAAGCATCTTATGGAAACATACCCATCTTAGAGAACCGGAAGGGACGGGTCGTCCAGTCCAGTCCCCTACCCTCACGGCGGAACCTACCACCGCCCCGACAGACCTTTTTTTCTTTTTTAAATCCATTTGCTCCAGATCCCTAAATGGGTCCCTCAAGGACTGAGCTCGCCACCCGGGCTTCGGCAGGCCAATGCTCAAGCCACTGAGCTACCACCTGAACAATACTGACTAGTCCTCAACCCGGGGAGGCTCAGACTTTTTTTTTTTTTTTTTTTTTTTTGGAAAAACGTTCAAAAAGTAACGTTTGAAATCAAGTTCACGCGACACAAATTAAAAACAAAGGCGCTGGGCGTGGGGGTGGGGAGGGACAGCGGGTGGCCAACCTCGGATTACAAAACCTACAATAATGGGGCACAAGGCTCCCCAGACACATCGGGTATATATCCAGCGTCGGCCCGGACAAAGACGCGAGAGTCGTTAGGGGGCCCACGCGGCAGTCCACGCGCGGGACAACGGGCCTCGCGGCCACAGGCGGCTCCCCTCCCCCACCTGCTCCTCCAGCCTCTGGATCTCGGCCTCGTTCTCCTTCTCCTCATCCTCGCCATCCGCCGAGGAGTCCGAGTCCGCCTCCGCCTCGTCCCCGCACTCCCCCTCCGACTCGCGACTCCCCTCCTGCCCCTGCTGCTGCTGCTCCTCCTCCTCCGCCGCCGCCGCGGCCGCCGCCTCCTCGCACCCGACCGACGCCGCCATCTTGAGCAGCTCACCGCTGCGCACGGCCAGCCGAGCTCGGACAAGCCGCGGGGGCTGCCTCTGTCGCGCCTGACCGACGTGCCGCCGCACAGCTGCCGCCCTGGCACCTGAAGAGAAGCGCGAAGGGTCGCCTGCAGCTCGTCCTACATCGCTCTGCAGCAACGGTCATTCCAGAGTGCGGGTTTACGGCCTCCTTGTGCACCGAATTCTACAGGCACCTGCGAGGCCTACTCGGGTCTTTGCACGTCGGGACCTTAGGGAAGGTCCCTTTGCAATGGCTTAACGAAGGTCCCCGGCTTCGCCGCCATATGGTGTGTGGCAATTGCTCGCACCAGCCCATGAGTTGCATGGGCTTTCTGCTCAGCCCAGTCCATAGCAAATGGCTCAGGTTCCCGCTCATCCTCCCACCCTCACTGCAGGATGGGATCCACTGTAATAACTGACAGTGCAGTAAAGACTGCACCGGACATTAAATAATCATTCTTCTATTTATGACGTTCCCGCAGTTACAACACAGAAGAACAGGATATTGCAGGGGAATTAAACATTGCATGTGCTGAGCCCCTTCCTGGGAACGCTGCACAAGAAACCAATATCTCTTTGCAAACCTTCCCCCGCCTTGTCCGAGCGCAGTGTTCAGGATGCTGTCTAAATAAACGATACAACAGTAACGCAACGCAAAAAAGCAAGGTCTCAGCGACGACGTGAAAAGGAAAATCAATCAATCAAACGGCTTGACCCCGCTGTTTGCATTCATTCCAACGGAAGCCAAAGAAAATAGCAACCACTGAACAAAACAGGGCCACTCGAGAGCTACCGTCAGTCTCACTGTAATTAGCTTTCTGGTAGCGAGTCCAGTGAGTCAAACTACAACGCTGCAAGGGACGAATTCAGGCTTGGGATGAACTTCCTGGGAGGCAGTCCTCAGCCCGGCCGCTGCTAGGGTGAGTCCTGTACCCCCGAACACGGGGAGACTGGCGCTCCGAGGTGCCCGGGGAGGCGGTGCTGAACACAGCACAGGGCACGCTGCTGCTTAGCATCTGTGCCAAGGGTTTGTCGCCTCTGTCCTAAATACACCCACCAGCCCTTCCTTCACTCACGGCAGCTGGACTGCACTAAGCCGGCAGGGCACACGTGCACGGCCCGGCCCCCCGCCGCCAGGATGGCCTATGACTCCCTATGCAAGCGGGTGCCGGGTGGTGCACGGCTCCCCTCGCCCAGAGCCGGGCGATTCGCTTTCTCCTGCCAGGGCAGGTCTCCCCGGCGCAGCCATTAGCCAGTCTCGGGGCGCGCCCAGCAGCAGCCGCCAGCCCCCGGACAGACCCCGCGCCAACTGCCCGCTTCTCCCCGCGAGGGGGCGGGCCGGCGCCCCTGTGCGTCACGTGGGGCGTGACGCAACGCGCTCCTAACAGTGCCCGGGGGGCGGGCCTCTCGCGCTGCCCGCTACCGACGGAAGATGGCGGCGCTGAGGGTGACCGGCGGCCGGGCTGCTGCCGCTCTGCTGAGACCCGGGCTGGCGGGTCCCTCCGCGGCCTATCACAAGAAGGTGGGGGGAGGGGCTGGGGTGGGATCCTGGGAGGTGCGTCTGGAACTCGGCGTGGGAGAGGAGGAGTCGGACTGGGGGCCGGGCGGGCGGCCGGGAGGGGACAGGGAGGCTTGTGCCCCCCGTGCCCTGCTTGTGCGTGGGACACCCCTCCCTCTGCACTGCCGATGCAGGTGAGTTGTCCCCGCTGGGGCCTGTAGGCACCATAGTCACGGCAGGTAAAATCCCCTTGTAGGTCGTGGATCACTATGAAAACCCTAGGAACGTGGGCTCCCTTGACAAGAGCGCGAAGAACGTTGGCACCGGCTTAGTGGGCGCACCCGCGTGTGGGGACGTGATGAAGCTACAGGTGAGTTTTCAAATAAACGAGGGGGAAGAGGGTCGCTGCTTTCTCGGCGTGCTGAGAGTCGCTCGCCCCTTGCCGGAGGGATGTGGTGCTAGCCGAGCAGCTTTACAACATGGGAACGTGTGGAATACGAGTGTGTTAGTCTTAAATGAGAGCCACCTAACCGTAAGGTTCTGATTTAATAGTATTGACAGAGGGCCCCTTTGCTGGTGAAGGGTATCTTTCTCGCTGATGTATCTGATAACGCCTTGCAAATGTTCGTGCTTTCCTCTGATTTCTCTTTTTTTTTTTTTCCCCCCATTGTTTTTGTGAGTTCATAACACAAACATAAAGCAAGGGAAAGAAAAGAAAATATTCTGGTAAAGTCAGTGAGAATAGCAGGATTCAGGGGCAGGTGCCAGACCTGCAGACTGCTTTTAACTCACCTTTTGCAACAAAGTAGACTTCAGGTGGACTGTGCCCACTAAAGATTACCAGTAACTGCAGGCTTAAGCCATTAGTAAAATGACTTTCTATTTCTAGAACTAAAATATAAATACTTTACAAAATTCCTTGCTGCTATCGTGGACACCATTGTGAAGGGAACCTTGCCCTGACTTCTGTGTGACTAGGCTCAAATTAAACCATTTTCTAGTTGAGTCTTCAGTTATTAGTACAAGGGTATGATATAACTAAATCATTGTAATTGAAACTCTTGCAGGTTGAAGTAGATAAAAATGGAAAAATTATTGATGCAAGATTCAAAACATTTGGCTGTGGATCAGCTATTGCTTCAAGCTCACTGGCCACGGAATGGATTAAAGGAAAAACGGTAAAACTGACTTCACATCTATGAAAGTCCATATTCCACAAGAGCTGGCAGCACTCCCATAGGTTGTTAGTAACCTACCCCAGTGGAGTCCACTATTAAAACAAGAATAACTGCACTTGTGGTTGTCATCCTTGCACATTCGCCTCCCAAGCCAGGCTTTTGCACTGTCAGTGAATATAGCGAAATAATTCTTCCTATATTTCTCCCAGTACCCCCATCCTGAAGACCAGTCCTCAAAATGCCTCAGATGATTGGATGATTGGTCACAAGCAGCCAAAATCCTGTATTAAAAGGTTTCTAAATTTCAGGTTGACGAAGCCTTGAAGATCAGAAATACTGATATTGCTAAAGAACTATGCCTTCCTCCTGTTAAACTACACTGTTCTAGTAAGTCATGAGTTAAATACAGATTGTTTACATGCTGAACTGTGCAAAAAATTAAACCCTGTATTGTCTGACCTGGCCAGAAACAACATGGTAAAATTTACTGCAGCATAATGCTAGAGTTCTTATTGAGATTTCTACATATTGTATTTGCAGAAGACTTACATGGGTGCGTCTCTTTTGAGTCTGCCATAAGTTCTCCCCAATGAAGTGCCTAATTCTACTAACCTCTCTTTAAAGGTGACCTACAAAAGAAATAGATCAGAGTTTGGCTGTTTTGGGATGTAGAATCATAAAATACTACTTCAATGGGGTAATTCAAAGAAATTCCTTTGTAGTTGTTCCTGGCGTGCTGATCATGCCGTTGACACCAGCTTTCTTGCTGTAGGGGGGTCCCTACCACCTTGTCCTGCTGGGCCAGGTCGTCTGATCTCCTCCAGACAAGGCACAGAGTTGTGGTTACTGCACCCCTGCAGAGCAGTGCGGACACTGTTTAACCACAGCTCTGGGTTAGACGGGACAAATGAATATTTGCAGTTGTTGACTTGATCACTAAGCCGTCCAGGTTCTGAGGCATCGGTCATTACCATCATTAGCACATTTAGAATTATAAACAGCTCCGCCCTTCATATTTCTAACTTTATGTACAAGAATGGTACAGGCAAAAAAAATATATACACATTGAGCTGTAAAATTGATATGTTACGTGACCTGTTTTGCATAATAAGAGAGAGAGCCTTGTTAGTCTGTATTCTAACAAAACAAAACAGCAGTCATGTGGCACTTTAAAGACTAACAATGATTTATTAGGTGATGAGCTTTTGTGGGACAGACCCGCTTCTTCAGATATGTTTTGCATAAAGCATCTTTGAGGTATGCGTCTTTACAAGCCAGTTTTCATAAAGTGGGGGTGAGAGACAGGACAACTGGAACTGGAAGGGACCTTGAGAGATCATCAAGTCCCATCGCCTGTACTCATGGCAGGCTCAAGCACCGTTTTCGTTAAGCCCTGGCAGATGTTTATTTAAACTGCTTTTAAAAATCTCCACTGATGGGGATTCTACAACCTTCCTAGGCAATTTATTCCAGTGGTTAAGTACCCTGACAGTTAGGAATTTTTTCCTGATGTCCAACCTAAACCTCTCATGTCACAATTTAAGCCCATTTCTTCTTGTCCTATCACCAGAGATTAAGGAGAATAATTTCTGTCCCTGCTCCTGTACTTGAAAGCTGCATGTGCCCTCATAATCTTCTATTTTCTAGACTAAACAAACCCAATTATTTCAGTAATACTGAAATAGGCCATGTTTTCTAGACCTTTAATCGCTTTTGTTGCTCTTCTCTTGACCTTCATGAGTTTATCCACATATCCCCAGCACTGGACACAGTGCTTTGGTTGAGTCCTAATCAGCGCAGAGTAGAGCAGAAGAATTACATCTCGCATTTTCCTTACAACACTCTGTTAATACATCCTACAAGGTTTGCTGCTTTTGCAACAGTGTCACACTGACATACATTTAGTTTATGATCCACTGTGACCCTTTGTTCCCTTTCTGCAATACTCTTTCCTAGATAGTTCCCCCCCAACCCCCCCATATAAGCCCTTGATTTAAATTGTCTAACTGTCCAATAATTTGAAGAAGTGGGTCTTACCCACGAAAGCTCATAACCTAATAAATGTGTTAGTTTTTAAGGTGCTACAGGACTGCTTGTTATTTCCCATTTTGTACATGGGAAACTGATTTGTTCGTCCTTAAGTCAACTACTCGGTACTTGTCCTTACTGAATTTCATCCTGCTTACCTCACACCATTTCCTCCCATCTGTCCAGATAATTATAACCCTGTTCTCCAAAGCATTTATAAGCCCTCCCAGCTTGGTATCATCCACTTCTGTGCCATTAATAATGTTGGCAGTTTTTCAAGCTGTCTTCAATTGTTTTTCCTGAATGAAGACCTGAAAGACGTCCTGCTTACATTTTTACGTTAGAAGTCAGATCTTTCATCTAGAAGAGACTATGGCGACTAGAGAATTAGTGACATGACACACAAGTCAAAAAAGTGAAAGCTGAGTGTTTTGCCATAAGGAAATTCTTGTCTGACCAGTTTTCCTTTCTCCAAAATATTAGTCAAGAGGCAGTATCCCTTCCCCTTCAACATAGGTGCATGTTCAGAAATTAATGATGATGAGAGCTGATGTTTCCGATGCTAGTAAAGTGAAGCAGAAACCCCTCTTAAAGAAGAATCCTCCTTGCTTGCAGAAGATGGCATAGGCCCAACGTTAAAAAAAATTTCTTTGTGGGCTCCCTTGAAAAGAACGTAACACACATTAAGCATGTTGAACGAGTTAGATGTGCAGTTCGTTCTCAGAGAGTGGCAAGAAAGGGTTCCCTAATATTTCCATTAACTCCTTGGAGATAATTAAGAGCACCCTCTCAAGTAAGGAATATTGCCGGTAAGAACAGGGCAGGCTTTGCTATTGAAATGCTCATCCCGTGTCTCAGTTGTGACTTGCAAGAAGCATTAACCTTCTCTGTTTCAGCCACTATATTTGCTGCATACTCTTGGTGTACCCAACAAACACTAATCTTTGGGTGGTCTTTGGCTATTTTGAAGTTTGATCATTTTTACCCCCTATTGACATACAAGTTTCAGAGCACTCCCTCTTTTCCTTTTCAGTGCTTGCTGAAGATGCAATCAAAGCTGCCCTGGCAGACTACAAGCTGAAACAAGATCCTAAGAAAGAAGAGGCAGAGAAGAAAGTAGCCGAAGCCTAAAACTAATGTTTGAGACTGTAAAGGTTGCTCAGTCGTTCCACTTACAGTTACAGTGCAATTACTTTTAGATGGTAGAATCAGTGTAGTACTAAATGAAGCTGTACAACACGCACATAAGATACGCACAAGGTTTCACTGTTCCAGGTGTATTAAACCACTGTCGTGGTGCTCAAATTACTGGAACTTTTTTGAGCTTATTTCAGCACAGACTACTGTTCTATCTTGATTTCATCATTAAGTGTATGGGAGAGGGAGACAGTTAGTGTTCTGGTGTGACATTTGAGTTCTCAGCAACGAAAAACCTGAAGTTTCAAATGTTGGAAGGGCTGAATTTCATAGAGTAAAATATATAGTTTTGCCTGAACTTTTGTATAGAAAAGGGTTATATTGGAAAGTGTTCTGCCTCAGTCTGAATGTTTGTTTTATGCAGGAAACTGCAGATCACTTTTATTGCATATGCTGTACAGAATATATTAAATAATCTATGGTCATTCTGTTGGGTATCATTGTGTTGGAAATCCATTTCGCTGTTCGGGGCATTCATATCCAGTTACCCTGCAGTTTGCTTCATAGCATTGCAAAACGTAGGAAATATCTCTCTAGAGACTACTTTAAAAATATGCCCATTTCATCCATTGCCATTTACCAACCCAAAACAGAATGGAAAGAGCAGGCAATGGCCACCAGAAGGCAGTACATTCATAAAGCTGTTAAGAATGTTGCCGGCACGATATACTGATTTGCTAGGTCAAGTATTACTTTCACCATCAGCATCTGGCAGAGTTTAAAAAAGGGATATCAAATGTGAGGGAGTTGGAGTCTACTAAATATTTTGGTTCCTCCTATTAACATAGACTCACGGCTGAATTTAAGGGAGACATTCTTGGGGATGTGAAAGCAGCTGTTTCTAGCCTGTAATGTATCCTAATCTACAATGTAGGGAATAAACAGGACTCTCCATATAGTTCTGATTTTCTATCACTAAAGTTCTCAAAGATCTTGATAGGGCCTAATGGAAACAGACAGGTTTCAGAAACAGGATATATCACAGACGTCAAGAAAACAAAATTATCTCCGACTTCCAGAGCTTCTGCTTTGAGGCAAGTGGAAAGCTAGCTTTGCTGCTCCCTTCGCACCTTACGTGGATGATGAGCTGATGGAAGAAAAGCACTCTATAGTCGGGAAAGGGTTGGCTTGGCTCCATCTACGATGAGCGTCTCCTGCTAGTGACAGTGGCCACAGCAGAATGTTTAGGTTTTTTTTCTTTTATACAAACCTAGCTTGAACGCAGGGAGTTTAATGCTGTCTTTCATGCTGAGTGCAGCACCAGATCCTTCATTAACTATAAGAATTACTGGTTTGGGACCCAGACCTCTATTTGCTAGAACCTGTACAAACTTTCTCTGTACCAAAGTCAAGGATGTACAACAGGAGGATATAAGAGCTACCATACCGAGTCCTACCAAAGGTCCATCTAGCCCAGTATGCTGTCTTCTGACAGTGGCCAATGCCAGATGCCCCAGAGGGAGTGAACAGAACAGACAGTCATTGAGTGATTTCCCCCTCCTGTCATCCATTTCCAGCATCTGACATAGTTATGGAAAACAAGCAAAGAGTGAGACAACATTAGCCAATATTATATGAACATGAAGTGATAGAAGTGAGTTGCTGGGTTTGTTTTTGGTTTGTTTTTTTTTTTTAATACACATTGAGGCTAAGGAGAGAGCTGAAGAATGAGATACTTGTGGGAAGGCGTACAGGGGGCTATTCCCAAACACACAGGCCAACATGGAAGAAAGGAAGGTGCCTGTTTGAAAAGCTTGGAGTGGACATTTGGATAGTGAATGAGAGACAATGTTTAGGGCAGCAAGGGAGATCGCGATAGAGCAGGGGAGCCCTAGAGACTCAGCTCTGGGATGGGAGAATGATTGTGTGCAGTGCATAATAGAGCTCTGTGTTGTGCAACCTCCATGGATGAAAATGAGAACGTTTGCTCTAAAGCTGCCTGGAAAAGCTGCAGTTTTTTCTTCTCTTAACTTGCATTACACAGTACTGCATCTGGCAGGATTCCACAGAGCTTCAGCTAAGCAAGTTTAAAAACTTAGAATTCAGCACCAGCAAGTTTTCATTCTCAGAGTGGTACCTCATCATAGAATTCCAGCTCACCAAGGTAGAGACCTGCTCAACTAACTCCTACAGGGTTCAAAACCCCGACTCCTGGAAACCTATAATTTTTTTTTTTTTAAACTGCATTAATATTATAAAGTCTACAAATCAAAGGTTAGGAAGCACCAGAGTTAAGGTTGCTGATGGAATCTTAATTCATCCCCCGTATGCATTTTAGTCTAGTTATTTCACCATTCAGGTCCAAAGCAACTCCCATTGGACACAAAGTTAGCAGGTATTTTTGGCTTTACTCTGTGCCTTTGTTCCATTTCTGCAAAAAGGGGCAATGGTTCCCTCTTACAGGCTTGTGAAAATAAATACATGTTTGCAAAGCACTCACGCTACAGAGATGAGGCTGTAGAAAAGTCCCTGAGAAAGTGAATTGTCCCCAGAGCAGGGGGTGAGCACCCTGAACATCAAAATATTGAATAAATGCCTGATCACCATCCATCCCGTACACTGAATGAGGCAGTGGTCTTGTGTGGGGAAATAATATGCGATTGTGTAGTTAAACATATCATAGCATATCTGCACAAGGAGGCTGAATAGAGGATGCACGGGCTCTGTTAACAGCACACATGGCAGAAAGATTGGGGACTGGGACTTCTCAGGCTTAGCAACCTGTAGGGTGGGCAGCTGGTAATCTAGGGCTCTCCCACCGTGTAGGGAAGTGGGCAAACCAGCTCCCTCCCTCTGCAGGCTCCCCAGCACCGTAGGCTGACAGATGGGTCCAGG